>NC_140579.1:878696023-879377523 GCF_964204655.1 Triturus cristatus
CTCCAATACACTAAATCCTGTCTGGGAGGTGGTGACACCTCCCTGTGACAGGATACCTTTTGTTGGGCTTCCTCCACTGCGAGTTTCGGTCAGCAGCAGGAGGGCAGCCCAGTGTCTGTGCTGGTGGCATCCATTTTGTGATGCCAGGGCTCTAGGAGATTTCTACCGTTTAGTACAGTGGGTACATGTCATCCCCTCTAGAAGGGTGGGATCATACTCCCACACCAGTTACTGGTGTGGGGTATGATTCCAAGTTGTTTGACACCAAACATGACATGTTTTGATGCAGTCATTCCAAAGTTAGCATTTACCGCGAGGTTATAATGCACTTAAGAGTATATGGTTTAACCGCATCCACAAACAGTAGCAGAGAATAGACTCTGCCAGCTGCAGAGGGGTCCTGCTCATGCAGAAGCACCCCCTCACATAGTAAACCAAGCACCCTGCCCTCAGGATTGATAGGGCCTGCAATAGGGGTGGCTGATAGGTTTATTTGTGTGTGTATGGTGAGATATAGGAACCTATACCTCAGTGAGGAGTGCTAACACTACCTCACACAGGCTGCAGTAGCAGGCCTGTGGTGTCAGATTGAGAATGCTTCCCAGGGGTGGCATAATACATGCTGCAGCCCCTGGTAGGCCTGTGAAGTACCAATGCCCTAGGTACCTAAGGTACCATATACTAGGGGCTCATAAGGTACCACAGTATCCAATCACTAGTGCATCTAATATGCACACCAAGTTGTTTAGAGAGATCAGTGAGACTGGGCCCTGATTAGCAGGGACCCAGCCAGACTATAGTCAGAAACCAGTGTATACATCAGAAAAAAAGTGGGGGCAACATAAGTGCAGATCCTACTCTCCTACATAACCCCCCCCCCCCCCAACGCAAGGACATTAAACTAACCTTGACCAGTTGAGTCTTCATGTTCTAAGTGGAAATACCTTGAGAGTCCATCTGCATTGGCATGTTGGGTCCCAGGTCTATGTTCCACTGTATAGTCCATCCCCTGTAGGGAAATGGACCACCTGAGCAGTTTAGGATTTTCACCTTTCATCTGTTTGAGCCATAGGAGGGGCTTGTGGTCAGTCTGAACTATGAAGTGAGTGCCAAACAAGTATGGCCTCAGCTTCTTCAGGGCCCACACCACAGCAAAGGCCTCCCTCTCAATAGCTGACCAACGTTTCTCTCTAGGGGTCAGCCTTCTGCTTATGAAAGCTACTGGCTGGTCTTGACCTTCATCATTAAGTTGAGACAGTACAGCTCCCACACCCAGCTCTGAAGCATCTGATTGGATAATGAACTTCTTTTTGTAATCTGGCTTTGTAAGATAGAGGTAGTGCACACTGCCTGCTTGAGGTCATCAAATGCCTTTTGACAGCTAGCTGTCCACTGAACCTTTTTTGGCATTTTCTTGGAGGTCGGATCATTTAAGGGGGTCACTATAAATCCATATCCCTTAACAAACCTCCTGTAATAACCAGTCAGGCCCAAGAAGGCTCTCACCTGTGTCTGGGTGGCTGGAGCTACCCATTCCATTATGGTCTGGATCTTGCTCTGCAATGGTTGAACCTGGCCTCCACCTACAAGGTGGCCCGGGTACACAACCTGACTCTGCCCTATCTGGCACTTAGTGGCCTTGATAGTGAGGCCTGCTTTCTGCAGGGCCTCTAGTACATTCCTGAGATGGACCAGGTGATCCTGCCAGGTGGAACTAAAGACAGCAATATCATCAAGATAAGCTGAGCAATAGGTTTCCATACCAGTCAGAACTTTATTCACCAACCTCTGAAATGTGGCAGGTGCATTCTTCAAACCAAAGGGCATTACCACAAAGTGATAGTGCCCACCAGGGGTCGAAAATGCTGTTTTAGCCTTGGCATCATCAGCTAACTTGATTTGCCAATAGCCAGCTGTAAGGTCAAATGTACTGAGATACTTGGCTGAGGCCAAAATGTCTATTAGTTCATCTGCCCTTGGAATTGGGTAGGCATCAGTCCTGGTGACTGCATTGAGGCCCCTGTAGTCAACACAAAACCTCATCTCTTTCTTACCACCCTGGGTGTGAGGTTTTGGCACAAGGACTACTGGGCTAGCCCAAGGGCTATCTGAGTGCTCAATAACACCTAGCTCCAACATTTTCTGGACTTCAGTCCTGATACAATCCCTGACATGGTCAGGTTGCCTGTAGATTTTACTCTCTACAGGCAGACTGTCTCCAGTGTCTACCACATGGGTGCACCAGGAAGTCTGACTTGGGGTCAGGCTAAACATATGCCCTGTCCACATATGGCTTAAGTCTGTTGACATGGAGCACCCTAAGGGGGCTCCTGGGAGTGCCAAGATCTACCAAGTAGGTGACCTCTCCCTTTTTCTCAACAATTGTATGGGGGCCACTCCATTTGTCCTGGAGAGCTGCTGGGGCCACAGGCTCCAACACCCACACTTTCTGGCCTGGCTGGTAAACAGTCAGGACAGCCTTATGGTCATGCCAAGCTTTTTGTAGTTCTTGGCTTGCCTCAAGGTTTTTAGTGGCCTTCTTCATATACTCTGCCATCCTGGAGCGGGGACCAAGTACATAGTCCATCACATCCTGTTTGGGAGGTTTGAGAGGTAACTCCCATCCCTCCTTCACCAGACATACTGGTCCTCTAACAGGGTGCCCAAACAGAAGTTCAAAAGGGCTGTAGCCAACCCCCTTCTGTGGAACCTCCCTGTATGCAAACAGAAGGCAGGGAAGTAAAAGGTCCCATTTTCGCCTAAGCTTTTCTGGGAGGCCTTTAATCATTCCCTTTAGGGTTTTGTTGAATCTCTCAACTAACCCATTGCATTGTGTGTGATAGGGAGTAGTGAATTTGTAGTTGACACCACACTCCTTCCACATTGCAGTTAGATATCCTGACATAAAGTTAGGACCTCTGTCAGAGATGACCTCCTTAGGGAAACCCACTCTGGAGAAGACTCCAATGAGGGCTCTTGCTACCACAGGAGCTGTGGTAGTCCTTAGGGGTATAGCTTCTGGATACCTGGTGACATGATCCACTACCACCAGTATAAATCTGTGCCCAGATGCAGTTGGAGGGTCAAGGGGACCAACAATGTCAATCCCTACCCTTTCAAAGGGAACCCCCACCACAGGTAGTGGTATCAGGGGGGCCTTTGTTGTGCCACCTGTCTTGCCACTGGCTTGGCAAGTGACACAGGAGCGACAAAACTCCTTGGTGGCCAATGAAAATGTGGTACAAGCCTGTCCCAGGTCTTGTTTTGGCCCAAGTGTCCTGCTAATGGGATGTCATGTGCTAGGGTCAAGAGGAACCCCCTAAACTTCTGAGGAATTACCAACCTCCTGGTGGCTCCAGGGGTAGGATCTCTAGCCTCAGAATATAGGAGCCCCTCATCCCAATAAACCTTATGGGACCCACTAGCACTCCCAGCAGCCTCAGCAGCAGCCTGCTGTCTGAGGGGTTCAAGAGTGGGGCAGCACTGTTGCTCTTTGCTCCGATATTCCCTGGAAGGTCCCCCTGCCCCCAAGAACTCAACCTGACCAGGCTCAAGTTCCTCTGGGGCAGTTCCTTCTTCAGGATCTGCTCCTCCTCCCTCAGGAGGGGAATCTGAGATCTGAGACAGAGGGGAAGGCCCAGCCTTAACCCTACTGCTCCTCCTCTTGGGTAGCATCTGGTCCATAGTTTCAGGATCCAGAGCTGGTTCAGCTTTATGCATTTTGGCTTGTGACCTGGTCACAGCAAATACCTCTGCAGGTATGCCCAACATCTCAGCTTGAGTCCATAATTCTACTTCAGACCAGGCTGAAGTCTCCAGATCATTGCCCAACACACATTCGACAGGGAGGTCTGCACTGACTACTACCTTTTTGAGGCCAGTTACCCCTCCCCAGGAGAAATTCAGAACTGCCAGGCTATGGTTGGTCCTGGTGTTGCTTGCATTGGTTACCTGGTACATTTCACCCAGGATGATCTGTGTAGGGTCCACTAGATCCTCTGCCACATTGGTGACACTAGCACCTGTGTCCCTAAATGCCAAAGCCTGTTTGCCATTTATGATAGGCTGCTGTTTGTACTTCCCCAGATTGCTGGGGCTCACTAGGAAGGACATATCAAGGTCTCCCTCACAAACTAGCAATGCCTGTGTTGGTACTCTGACTAGGCCAGAGTCCACATCAGAACCCAGGGTCGACCCTACTACACCCTTATTCTTAGTATTACCTCCACCAATGACTGCACTAGGGGGAACAGTTGCCATTGGGGCTGGAGTGGTGGTGGTTTGGTCTTTGGACTTTGTACAGTCAGAAGTCCAGTGCCCTTTCTGTTTACAGAATTTGCACCAGGGCTTCTTTGGGCCTTTTCCCTTTGCAGATTGTGACTCCCCACCAGATGCAGATTTTTGGGCCCCTTGTGAAGACTTCTGGTCTTTAGATTTATCCCCACCTTTATCTGAGCCTTTAGGATCTTGCTTCTTACTGTCACCACCTTGGTTCTGGTTTTTCTGCCTCACCCTGGTTCTGACCCATTTGTCTGCCTTCTTTCCCAATTCTTGGGGAGAGGTCAGATCAGAGTCCACCAGGTACTGATACAACAACTGGTTCTGGAAATTATTAAGGATCTGTTTTCTCATTATAAGATTATACAATCCCTTAAAATCAGTTACTCTACTACCAACCAGCCAACCTTCTAGAGCCTTGGTTGCACAATCAACAAAGTCAGTCCAATCCTGAGTCTGTGCTTTCTGGGTGTCTCTGAACTTCAACCTGTACTGTTCAGTGGTTAAGCCAACCCCATCTATCAAAGCACTCTTCAGGGCTTCATAATCATTAGCATCCTCTTCTCTAACAGTGAGGAGCTTCCCTCTACCTTTATCTGAAAAGGAGAGACACAAGATTGCTGCCCACTGTGTCTGGGGGACCTGTTGAACTCTACAGGCCCTCTCCATAGCAGTTATCCATTTGTGGATATCATCCCCACTCTGGTAGGGAGGAACAACCTTGGACAGGTTCCTATGGTCTGGAATGTAATCTCTGCCTCTAGGGACACTGTTGCTGCCACCAGGGGTATCTAACCCCTCCTTCTTAGAAGCTCTTTGGAGCTCGAAGGCTTCCCTATCTAAGGCCAATTGCTTGGTTCTGAGGGCAAGCCTAGCTTCCTCATACTGGAGCATCTTGAGCCTTCTGTCAGAGGAGGTCTCCCTGAGTTAGGTGGAGTTCCTCTGTTGAACACATTCTCTTCCAGAGTGATATGAATGGTCAGATTCCCTTGAAGGGGACCTAGGCCTTTCTCCTACTCTGTCAGTTCTCTTAAGGAGAATTCCTCTGTTCTGTTCAGACCTTTCTGGGTCTGGCCCTTCAATCACAGAAACCAGGTCATCTTGATTTTCATCATCAGACCCAGAGACTATGGGTGACCCACTCCCTGATGCAGACCCACTAGCTCCTAGAGCTTGTTTCAGATCATCCGCTACTAACAGATCTATCAGGTGTTGTGAGGAGGGACTCCTGCCCACCCTCAGTTGTCTTTCAAAGCATAAGGCCTTCAGGTCAGTGTAGGCTATGTCTTTGTACTGAGATGGGGTGGACCCACTGGCTCCACCTTGGTGAGACATATTAGTGTTGTACTTCCTACACTAGTTGAGGCCTACTGAACCTAGCTTGTGCTGTAGCAAGGGCGTGCTTATCCCTTCACAAACAGCTCTAAGTTCAGTAGAACTTATTGATAATAGCTTGACTTTATATGTACCTTGAGTACCTTTAGTGGTTTTCAGTTAGTAATTCAAATAGAGATTTTCTGGTAAAACAATGGCAAGCTGGAATCCCACACGCTGCCCACCAATATGAGGAGTTGGCCTGGCATATGCTGGTCACTAGTTATAGTGGCCACCTTGCACCAGTCCAATTCGACTCTTATGGTAGATAGATTTAAGACAACCTTTAAAGAAAGCTATCCTAGTGGTAGCTGTGGAGAACAGCCTTCAGGCTAAGTCTCTGAGGAATGTAAAGCAGCTTGTTTTACCTTATAATCTCTTGAATTACCAAATGAAAAGGACACCACACAGGTATATATATCTCAAATATATATGTATTTATTTCTAGATACACTCTACTAATCTCTTTATGAGATTAGAACCCAGATACACATTCAAATGTCAACAGTTCTCAATAAATTAAGCACAAATATGGCTGGAGCCCTAGGGGCGTACCGGACCATATTCTAAGAAAATGGTTTAACAAAGTCGACTTGCAAAATGTCAGAGCCTAGGGCCTTGGGAATCGCTGGGGCTTCACTACTGCAGTGTTAGCAGGTAAGTAACAAGCCCACTGGAAACGCGTGCAGTGTCTAAACACAGCCGCGGGTTTCCTATAGGTTACAATGGAGCAAGTCGCGGTTTGTATTTTAAAGTTTTAGGGCACTTCGAAGAAGTCAACAAGCACGCCACTTACAGGGTAAGTATTTCGAGGGCCAACACACACTTGGGCACCGGAGTGCTCGAGTTACCTCACCCAGGGAAGCCGGGTGCATAGGTGTCTTTTGGTGTCGGGTCGCGATACTGTTTTCAATGGAGACCAATGAGGACTTGCTGCTTGAGACGACTGAAGAGGTGTCCGCTGGAATCCGAAGGTGGAGTGAAGATGAAGAGGACCAGAAAATTGAGGGGACAGTGTTCAAAGTCACTTGCCAGTGACCGGTGGCCAGCAGGATGGATGACCACAGATGTTGCGTCGTTTCAGGTCGTCGATGGTGATTTGTCTCTTCGCTCACAAGGTCCAGGAGGGATCGACGATGACCAGCAGCTGGATTCGGACTGTCCCACAACGTCTGCAGCTGATGACGGTGTCGGCAACCGGATTGGAGCCAACAAGCTTTGGCAACTGCAAGTCTTGTGTGGACTGAAGATAGTCGATGGTGCAGACCAGCAAGGTCTAATGGACTTACCCAGCGAGGGTAAGTGAGGGCAGGCCTGGAGCAACCAGGAGAGCCCTTGAAGTCAGTTAGAAAGTCTTCGGGGAAGTCACTAGCCAACGGGCAAGTAACCGCGATGACGCCTTCACAGGAAAAGTTTCACAGGAGCCCACGGTAAATCGGGACAGGGTAGGCCGCTGATTTTTGGAAAAAAACCTGCTAGGGACTTGGGCCACAAATGGTCCAAAGCACAAGTTTGTAGAATGTTGTTTAGGGTTTGCACTTGAAATCAGTGCACGGTTCCCAGGTATTGCTGTTCCTCGTCACTCGTGGGGTCCAGATGCCACAGCTTTGCTGGGGACTCAAAATGGCCGTCGAGAGGTCAGGAAATCTACTTCTGGGGACGCAGGGACTTCGGACTCCGGCGGGAGCGGTGAAGTTTGCAACCGTTGATTGAAGTTATAGGTGGCTGCCAAGCAGGGAAGTCACTCCTTGACTCCAAGGGAGATTCTTCAGTCTTCCAGAGATAGTGGAACGTCGAAGGGCCAGGATTCTTCTTTGTAGAGCATCGTCCAGGGTAATCTGAATTGCATTGGCAATGCTTGCTATCTTATAGTGAAGATAGGGGAGGGACTAGCTCTATGACCACTCCTCTAGGAGGGTCAGGGTAGTGAGTGGTTACACCCACTTCAATTTGTCCAGTTTCGTGCCAGAGCAGGGGCAGGTAGCCCCTGAACCGGTTTGAGCTGGCATATGCACAGAGGAGCCTACTGCTCCCCCAGTGCAGGACTTCAAAGCACTCTAGGAGTGCACCCACCCAGCTCCAATACACTAAATCCTGTCTGGGAGGTGGTGACACCTCCCTGTGACAGGATACCTTTTGTTGGGCTTCCTCCACTGCGAGTTTCGGTCAGCAGCAGGAGGGCAGCCCAGTGTCTGTGCTGGTGGCATCCATTTTGTGATGCCAGGGCTCTAGGAGATTTCTACCATTTAGTACAGTGGGTACATGTCATCCCCTCTAGAAGGGTGGGATCATACTCCCACACCAGTTACTGGTGTGGGGGTATGATTCCAAGTTGTTTGACACCAAACACGACATGTTTTGATGCAGTCATTCCAAAGTTAGCATTTACTGCGAGGTTATAATGCACTTAAGAGTATATGGTTTAACCGCATCCGCAAACAGTAGCAGAGAATAGACTCTGCCAGCTGCAGAGGGGTCCTGCTCATGCAGAAGCACCCCCTCACATAGTAAACCAAGCACCCTGCCCTCAGGATTGATAGGGCCTGCAATAGGGGTGGCTGATAGGTTTATATGTGTGTGTATGGTGAGATATAGGAACCTATACCTCAGTGAGGAGTGCTAACACTACCTCACACAGGCTGCAGTAGCAGGCCTTTGGTGTCAGATTGAGAATGCTTCCCAGGGGTGGCATAATACATGCTGCAGCCCCTGGTAGGCCTGTGAAGTACCAATGCCCTAGGTACCTAAGGTACCATATACTAGGGGCTCATAAGGTACCACAGTATCCAATCACTAGTGCATCTAATATGCACACCAAGTTGTTTAGAGAGATCAGTGAGACTGGGGCCCTGATTAGCAGGGACCCAGCCAGACTATAGTCAGAAACCAGTGTATACATCAGAAAAAAAGTGGGGGCAACATAAGTGCAGATCCTACTCTCCTACAGGGGGTTATGAATAAAAACAGTGGAATGCTGAGTATGGATACAATGATCCAAGACAGCTCAAAAGGTAGTGTGTATATGGATCGATATGTGTCTTGCCATTAATGTCTCTATCAATCTGGGCAATTCATCAGGACTAAGAAAATAATCAATAGGTGATTGGGGAAGTGAAAATGTGCTAATATATAAAAAATACCTAACCATGCAAAATATCCAGACCCTCCGTAAGTAGGGTATACCTGTGGAGTTCTAAAAACTGACCTAAAGTAAGGAAACAAATTAAGGTAGGGAAACAAGAAATCATTAAAAGAAACAAATGCAGATATTCAGATTGTAATACCGCATGCATGCACAAGGATATCATGATTCTATGCATGCCAAAGGGGAAATTATTCCATATTCAGTGGAAGTGGAACAAAGAAAAACATACACACACAACAGGTGAATCACTAATCAAATGACGCATTGTCACTCTCTCAAAATACATACAGATAATCCGAGTTGGCAGTGGTCAGTACAGAGAGAGTTAAAAGAGCTTACCCAGCTTTCGAAAGTTATTAGCCTTTTCGGTGGTGACAGAGTCTGCATTAGGTGTGGAGTGGAAAACTAAGGGTACATAATTAAAACTTTAAGTTACAAGGCTGCAGAAGCTAAGGGAACAAATCCAGCATAAGCCACAAAGCCAAGAACTTATGGAATCCAGTGTGTTGTGAGCGGTGACCTACCTTTCTCTGTCACCCTGAAGGGTAAATAGGGGTACAGAGAGGGCTGGATATATATGGAGCTAAGTGGCCAGAATTGCTTGCAGCTGGAGAACGGAACACGTGAGCCTAGCTGGAAGGATAACCCATTCATACACTGTGGCTGGAGTCTGGCACCATGATGGGCCAGAGCTTTATGAGGCACTGCCTTGGGAAGCGAGGCAAAAATCTTGGAGCCCGCCAGTTAATCGGAATCACCTTGAAGCCCGCACGGGCACCCGCCGGAGTGGGCGAGGCTGACCTCGGGGCTCCCCATAGCCACTAGGATTGGGGGCATCCCTCTTCAAGGAGAATGGCACAGAGCGACCACCATCTTATAGGTGGCAAGCACTCAATGGCCAAAGGTGCCTATAAGCCCAGAATTCCATCAATTAAAAGGCTCATCGAAAAGAAAGAATGCCAAGCTCTATAAAAAGGGGAGAAAAAAATATGAATAGCCCTCCTGGTGTTGCCTCCTATACGAGGCTAAGGCCCTAATAATATGGGTTACCCTGGTCTGAATGTGAAGGAAATTATATACAGTCCAGATAAAAGGTGATACCTCAAGTTGGAGGCTGGGACCCTAATAGAGAGGTAGGGGCATATAAGCATTAAAATAAAAATACCTGATGGGGCATGAGCCAGAAGGATGCCAATGTGCCCTCTGCATACGAAAGTAATGGTGGTTAACAACAGCCGCGGTCGGTAGTAGGAGTAACTGCAGGGCGGTGGCGTGGGGAGGGGGAGAGGCAGGGCGGGGGGTAGTAAACTATGGATTACGGAGGTTTACAGGTAAGTTAACATATAAATTAATAAAACGAACTTCGTTGCGTGCACTGCATCACATTTGGGGATGCAGTGCACGCAACGAAATTCGTTTTATTAATTTATATGTTAATTTACCTGTAAACCTCCGTAATCCATAGTTTACTACCCCCCACCCTGCCCCTCCCCCTCCCCACGTCACCACCCTGCAGTTACTCCTACTACCGACTGCGGCTGATTAACAATGGCACTGTTGCCAGGAGAAGGGCCAGGAAAAACCATGGCGTTGATGGAGCGGGTTACCAGCTTGGTTTACACAGACATACCATATACTTACCTGAGCCCATAACATTCATACAAGTAAGCTAGTAAAGACCAAAGATCAAATACAATGTTAACATTGAGATTCATTTCAGGAGAGAAATCAAGTTTAGTTCAATGATAAATCTCAATAAAGTATTGCCATGACAGAACCTGTAAAGGGTTGAAAAGAGAACAGGTACAAAGGCAGATTTCACAGAATTATAATTACCTAGGGTGATAGATGAACCAACTCCTTGAAGATGGTCCAGATGGAGTCCACCAGGACAGGCGGAAGACAGAGGATCAGGGCAGGTTCAGAACTAGGAAGTTGACCTCTTCTAAGTGCAACGCCAGCATCGCATCCCTCTCTGGCACTACTCGCCTCGATCTTTCCTTCTGCAATTCCCCTTCTAGATGATTGGTTTATCGATCAGTATTTCGGTCTCTCGAGGAGAGTCTCTGGCATCTGCAAAGTCTAAGATAGCGTATCAGACAGCGTCTGTGGCAGTATACGTGTCGGGTCAGATTGAGAGTCAGACAGAAAACTAACTAACTTACCTCAATTAAACTATTCTTTGTTCATGTACCACCCCCCAATGTTTCAATATTGTGTTTTCCCCTATTCTGATTGGGCAGGGCAAAGAGGTGAGTTCATCACCCATACTAAAAGTAATATTTTCTTAGGACCATTGTTCTATGTTTCCGCCCCTTAATTTACTTTCCCAAAGCTTTATTCCCACCCGCATTTCACATTACGATCAATACATTTTGAAACATTATTTTAAGTTTCTTTCTTTGTCCGGGTCAATAGGTTGAGTTCTCAGGTGTCTCTGTCCAGAGTGGCTTTGGCTGTGTTTCAACTGTGCCATCATGGTTTCTGGCAGGTTTCTGTGCGCCTGCGCGTGAGTCAAACGGGGTAGGGATTTCAGTCACCCTCCGAGGTCCAAATATCAACTAATAATAAAGTCAGAAAAAGACACGTTAGAATACGAAAATAAATGATTTCACTGTATACCACTTATCTCTACTCTATACCCATTTACTTATTTAAATCTTTCGCATTAGTGTTTAGTAGAACTTATAAGGTTTAGTTTAAGCAATACCATGCGCATTATCATGTGAGTTTCAAGCGGCCATATTAAGTGCTATTGCGCAGCTGTAATGTTTCCCCCAAGCATGGAAGACGTCATACTACGTAGATGTAGTAGACACATGCGCAGTGAAGTTCCCGCATTTTTGGTGGCCATTTTAAGACTCTCGGGTTACTTGTTAGTAATACACATATTAAAGCTTCCCCTAGATACAGTATGTCGTGTGTAATGGAATATTAGTATTTACAAAACAGATTGGTTATGTAATTAAATGTTATTTGAGAGGATTGCATACAAGCAAATTTCTTTTATACGAAACCTTGCTCCATCAATCTCCTCTCTGGATGGCATTTATTGCCATCACTAATGTCTACTGAATCAGATGCCAACTTTAGCACATCTCAGTTTCTTCTTCAACCCTTTAATTTCTTTATTTTTCCTTTTTGCATTGTAATCCTCTCATTCTTTTGTAAAAGTCTCCTTTTAATTCTTCCAGCTGTATTTCTTCGAATTTTCTTTTCTTACCCCTTTCATTTACTTCATACCTCTTTCTCCCTTTGCAGCATTTGTGGCAAAACATTATTGCTAATACTAATAGGGTTATTCCCATTATGGGCAATATTATTTGACCTAGAATTCCTTTGCCTATGTTGTTAAACCAATTAACTATGTTAGAAATACTATTTGTCAATGTCTTCCATACACTTTCAACTTCCAGTGGTTTTAACTCTTCTTCTAATTTCGTAAAATTTTAATATATTCTCTAATTTCAACACTTTTATCAGGAATATACGTGCAACAATGTTGAGTTTTCAATAATTTACAGACTCCGCCCTCTTTTGCCACTAATATGTCAAGAGCAAGTCAATTTTGCATAACCATAGATCTGTCCGCAACTAATTCGGTGTTAATCATCAAGAATCCTCCAGCAGTGTCAGTAGATAATCGATCAACTACTGTAGACAACTGACATATTTTCCGTGAATTTCGAAGAACTCCCACTGAAGGTATCTATGCACCAAAAATGTCACCTACTATTTCAGAAAAACTAGCCCTTTTTACAGTCTATTATTGTATTCATTGTTTCCAGTGATTCTTTTAACATGATACACTTTAGGGAATACTGATCCAAAATGGCAACACCCATACCAATGGTCTGGCAGCCTAAAATAAGCTTTATTACCACACACATAATAGATTCCAGGAAATACTGGATCTGTCCCTCCTTTTAGTCCCCATCCCCCAATTACTAAGAAATGATGTTCACATTCACTGGAACCAATAAATACATTGTTATATTCAATCTTTAACCTACGGAGACAGATTTTCCCTTTCTTTTCAAAGTCCAATGACATAGCTGCATGAGTCTTGCCATTTGTATAATGCTCTTCTTCCTCAGCCCATTTAGGTATCTGAGGTTTAGGTTCAGAAGCTCTTCTTTGGAAATCCTGTCTCCTTGTTTCAACTAAATTCAGTAATATTTTCTCTTCTTCATGTAATTTACAGTTTAGATTGTGCTTATGTGCTTCAGCTGTATATATTGTTTTCATGGTTAGAAAATATTCACCCATGAATTGTGAGTCTCTCGTACTAAGGACAGGGTTCATGCTCTTTCGCATAGGAACCTCAGAAAAAATCACATCTACATTAGAATAATAATATTGCAATTTCCCTGTTCTATAAAATAAGCTTGCCAAAACGCTACATGAAATACCATACGTCAATGGTAAATGATATGTTACTCCTCTGCTACAGATGCGGGTAATTTCACACATACGTAACAATCACTAACCTCCATGGTCTCTACATATTGTACTAACAAGTTTGTATCATTCTTACTCACAGTGTGATGTACATCTAACTCATCTGGCGCTTCTAATTCTGCCCTATTTCCTTTAATGGTAGCTACCCTTTCATGTCTATTAGTACTATTCTGTACATTGGTAATCATCAAATAGGGAATGGCCACTGTTAGTACTAACCAAATTGTTAAGTACTAAAAATATGCTACATATACATATTCTACAAGCTTTCTTTACACAATTCGGTTTTCCAGCAGTTCTATCGTCAGCCATTTTTAATGGGATAAGAAGATTTCTCTTCTTTACTTTAGTATTTTAACTTTGTGACAGAATATAAAGGTGAAAATTCTTTTCAAGTTGGTCTCACTTCTTCATCAATTTGTTTCGCATTAAAACTTTCATCATCTTCTCCAATGATTTCCAAATTCTCGAAATCTTCAAGAATAATGTACGTCCATTCCGGGCCTTTAAATTTATTATTTTCAATCTTGGGCTTCTTCGTTTTGATGTTTCAGTTGAGGGTCCAGATCGACTGGATGCTTTGTCTACTTGCTCTGGTTCTTCTGTTATGGTTTTAAAATTATATTTCAATATCTTGATAACACCAGGCCAATTATCACCTTTTCTGATTCTTTTAGCTTGCACTGTACTTTCACTTTCTTCAAGTGTTCTTTTATTTTCATTAGTTTGTGGCGCAACTTGATTATTTTCGTCTTTGGAATCTCTTTCTACCTGACCTTGTCCAGGGCTTATTATCTTAATGTCACTTGCCTGGATGCATTCTTCTTCCCTAGTCTGACCCTGTTCAGGGTTTCTTTCAATTAGTTTTTCTTCTTCTTCTCCAGGAACTTGTTTTTCCTTTCCTGTCTGGTCCTGATCAGGTCTTACTGCACTTTGGCTTTCTGCTGCCTGAACGCGTTCTTCTAAGCCTATCTGTTCCTCCTCAGACTCAGGAGCTGTTGTTTCATTTTCTTCGGTCTGAGTAGATTGTTCTTTCCTTATCTGGTCCTAGTCAGGTTCCCTACAAACTGTGTTTTCTATTTCCCGAGCGTGTTCTTCTGCGCCTATCTGGTCCTCACTCTTTTCCTGACTAGCTGATCTAGTTTGGCTTCTGGTTTTTACAATCACATCTGGTATATCTACTATTGGGATCCAATCATCCTGACTGGTGCTCGGTTGTTCCTGGTCAGCTAATTCAGGATCTATTAATTGGGATCCTTCAGCTGTGCAACCTTCAGCCCCCTCAACTGCTTGAATCAGTTGAGGTTCTTCCTCGTGGTACTCTTAGTATGGCTTGCATGAATCCAATTAGGCAAACCTGCACACTTTACGGCTGTTGTTGTAACCAATATAACCTGATGTGGTTTATCCCACCTTGGTGCTAGGCCCGATTCTCGAGTGTGATTCTTCACTACAACCTAGTCACCGGGATTCAGATCATGCACTTGGTTCGGCTGCCTGGAGACTGCGTCTTCTCCAACCTGGTGAGATAAAGAACGCACTTGGTCAGCCAACTCTTTGCAATACTCCAGTACCAAATCATCAGTTATATTCAACAGCTTGTGTCCTGGTATACATGCCTGCCTCATTGCTCTTCCCATGGTTATTTCATGGGGACTCAATCCGGTATTCTTGTCTGAAATACTTCTAAGTCCCATCAGAACTAGAGGTAAAGCATCAGGCCAGTCCAGTGGAGTGGATGCACACACCTTTCCCAGCCTTGACTTAATTGTGCCATTCAATTGTTCTACCACTCCAGATGCCTCTGGGCGGTATGCACAGTGCAGCTTGTGTTCAATTTTAAATGCTTCACAAATTAATCGAATTATTTCATTAAAATGAGACCCTCGGACTGATTCAATAGTTACTGGAAAACCGAAATAAGGTATAAGCTCTCTCAATAGGAGTTTGGCCACTGTCAAACTGTCATCTCTTCTGGTGGGGTATGCCTCCACCCACTTTGAAAATAAACAAATGATGACAAGTACATATTTTAATCCTCGACAAACAGGCAACTGAATGAAATCAATTTGAAGTATTATAAAGGGACCTTCAGCCTTTCCGATTTTCCCCATGCAAACTATTGTTTTCTTGCCTGGATTCATTTGTTGACATGTCAAGCATCTTTGGCAAAGACTCTCTGCAATGTTCCTGAACCTTGGATTAAACCAATCTCGTCTGAAGAGTCTAATCATTGCATCTCTGCCTATATGGGTGTCTCCATGATACATCCTAGCCATGGGTGTAAGCATACAGTCTGGCAATACAGGTCTGTCATCTAAGTAAACCCATACACCATCTTCTGCCCTTCTCTTACAACCAATTTTCTCCCACTCTTCTCTTTCTTTTAACTCTTCTTCATCTTGCAGTTCTCTTACTTCCCTCCATGTTTGTAATCCTGACAATAGCATAAGTTGGCAGCTGATTCCACAAGTTTCAAGTTTCCTGTTTACTGCCATTTGATATTTTGAGCAGTGCACAGCAACCTGGTCAGCAGAAGGATTTCCTGCAGTCACACGGTCCTTTCCTGACTGATGTGCAACACATTTTACCACTGCCACTTCTTTTGGTAATTGTATTGCTTCAAGCAATTCTTTAACAAAATTTTTATTCTTAATGGGAGACCCTGAAGAAGTCAGGAAGTCTCGCCGCATCCAAAGTTGGCCAAAGTCGTACACAACCCCGTAACCATACTGACTGTCAGTGTAAATGGTTACTTTCCAATTTTTTCCTTTTTGCAAGCTTTAATTAAAGCTATCAATTTGGCTACTTGTGCAGACTTGACTCCTGGTAAATAGGATGCTTCGACTGTTCCAGCCAATGTACACACAGCGTAAGCAGCACGTAGTCCTCCCTCCTCATGACGCATACATGAGCCATCTACAAAAAGCTCATGTTCGGCATCTTTCAAAGGCTCATCCTATATATCTGGACGGGGTTTAGTATTGAGTTCTGTTACATCAAGACATTCGTGTTCAGCTTCATCTTTCACTTCTTCGTTGTATGGATCTGGTAACAAGGTAGCTGGGTTAAGAACAGTACATCTAATTATGGTCACATTTTCTGCTCCTAATATGATCCTCTCATATTTTGTCAATCTGCTTGGAGTGAGATACTGAGTTCGAGTTCTTGTTAAAGAATTACAACTGCATGGGGGACATACACCTTTCCAGGGTGTCCCATCACAATAGACTCCCTTGGTTCCAGACTCATGCATGTTGCAGCCACAGCTTTTAGGCATCCCGATTTGGCGGATGCTACAGGATCTAAGGTAGCAGAAAAATATGCCACAGGACGTCGCATTAGACCATGTCTCTGTGTTAAGACTGAGAGGGCACAATTATCTCTCTCACAACAGAATAATGCGAATTCTTTCGAATAATCTGGCATACCTAGAGGAGGTGCTTTACACAAACAATTTCGTAATTTCACAAATGATTGCATGCTCTGATCATCCCACTCTATTGGGTCTTTTGCTCGTTCCTTTGTCATTTGTATCAAGGGTTTTGCCACAATCCATTGCCTGCAATATCCCACAACACCAAGGAACATTCTTATTTCCTTTTGGGTTTGCGGTAGTTTCATTTCTTTTATTATTTTTATTCTCTCAGTGGTCACTCTCCTTAATCCTCGTTCTATTTGGTGACCCAAATATTTTACTTAGTTTCTGCAAAATTGTAGTTTCTCAGGGGACACTTTATGTCCACCTTTGGCTAGATGGTACAATAGGGCAATGGAATCAGTTACACAGTCACTCCTTGCGACCAGTAGGTCATCAATATACTGTACCAGGACTGACTCTCAGGGTAGTACTAATGTCTCCAGACATTTCTTCAAAATTTGGTTTAAAATCGAAGAACTTTCTGTGTACCCTGAGGAACGCAATTCCAAACATAAATACGATTCTCAAATTTGAAGAAAAATAAAAACTGACTATCAGGATGCAGTGGGATGGAGAAACAACCACTGGCATAGCCAATACGTCTCGCTTTTGGGACCTTATAAATATTTAGTTATGCAACTGTTGCATGGCTAAACACTTATAAGGTCCCAAAGGCGAGACCTATTGGCTATGCCAATGCTTATTTCGGATTGCTGTATGTCTTTGAAACATGCTGATATGTGCTGATAAACATGGTTGAGAAATGCCAATCCGTGACTTTGAACATCATAACGAGATGTGAGGCTGTGACTGTTCAAAATATTTGAGAGATGCCCGTCTGTGTTTGTTAAGTATATTTCACAGATGCCAATTTGTGATTAATCCAGTCAGGGAGAAAGCACAAAGCTGTGTGAAAGAAGTATACTTTGACAGCAGGAGATACTACACCGCCATACTAAGGGAGGAAATTTGCCATCTTAATGCTTATAACATAGATACATTTATGCATGATGGCTAGTGAAGAAACACTCCACCTTCATTACCTCCACAAATAAAATGAGTAACAATGATGCTAGGTAACCAACCATTCCTGTTGAAAGTAAAAACCAAATGGATCGTGATGTGCTATGCAGAGGTGGAAAAGGGTCACGTGTATAGGAGTAAGAGTTTGAGAGGTGTGATGACACGGCTATATTTAATTGAAGGCTGTGCAGAGGACAGAGAGGCTCCTGTACACACAGAACAAACCAGATACGTTGAGGACTCAGAATATAAAATGTTATGCCATTATGGATATCGGAAGAATGTATAATTCCAAAGTGTTTCAACTCCCAGTTTACCTATCACTTTGGTTTCAAGAAATCAGAAAATAAGCCAGAGTAACCACAGCCACATGAAACAAACATGATTCATGTGCAACACACAAACCACAAATTTATATATACACATAAGTCATCCATGTCCCACATGTAAGGAGTGAAAGACCCGATTGCACAGGACTGGCAAACAATTTAAAGATACAGGAGAGGCCTGCAGAGGTCTTTTCCTGGCAATTTACAGGTAAAAACGCCTGTCCTTCCACTATAAGCTGTTGTTGCCACCACTGTTAGGTCTCAGCTCTCTGATGAGGTGAGCTAGTCACGATCAGTACTTAAAGGGCCTACAAGGTGTACGTTTCCGGACCATAGAGCCATTAACCCTGTCACATACTGTGTTACAGGAAGCCCTCAACGTAACATAAGTGTTGTGTGCTGCTGTGAAAAAGTAAAAAACACCTACCGAACTTGCAAAGGAGAACTCAAGAAAAGGAAGCATGCTCAGTCTTCAGAGTTATATAGGGAAACCTTTTCTGCCCCAACACCATCTGATTTAATTGCTAAAAGCTGCCTGGGTTGCCTTTGTAAAGACTCAAATTATTTAGGTAGTTCAATCTGTCTGATGAAACTACAAAATAAATATTTGGTCTCCTCTTTAATTCTTATTATTCGCCAGGAACAGGGCTTTTAAATGGACAGGCACTGCCATGCTCTGAGAACATGCACTTATTTTATTTGATAGGGAGATGACCAGCCCAGTCTGCGGAGGTATACATCATTATCAGTGGGAGAGTTCCAGCTTGTCTCTCTATGCATTTCAAGCAACGGCCCAACCTATGGAACAATGGGACAGATGTAGTAGAGGATTTTGCAATTGCAAACTCTATGATTTGCAAAATCACTGGGATTGTGATTATAAAATTGCTATTTATTATGTACAAACCCCATTTTACGAGTAAAAAACGTTTTCCGACTTCTAAATAGTTTTTTGTGGCCCTTCGTGTATGATCTACAACAGATACTTCTTAAAACAGTGCAAAGCTGTCCAGACCTGGAAATTATGGAATAGATCACAGTCTCATGACTACTAGTTGTCCCTTCGCTAACTTCTTCTCATGGGTGTTTTTGAGACAGACTGCACACGGCCTCCCCCGGCTTTTCGGTCACAACCACAACCTTCTTCACCGACATAAGTCTATTCTACTTCTGTGCACCCTTGAGTTCTGTGTATGTCACATGTCACCCTTTGGAGGGTGCAAGCCGGCCTTCGCAGGATCCTACCCTGCCAGACACTCAAATCCCAAGGTCGGCTGGACCGCCTGCCTGCATTGTACTAGGTGACGAGTAACACAGTATTTCCAGTAAGGTAGAGTAGACCACGTAAAAGTTGCACTGCATTTGATCAAACGGGTCTGTGATGAACGCTGAATGTAACAATAAGTGCCCTTACCATCCCTTTCTTCAGCTCTATGGAGAATTAAGGCACACTGGTTGAAAGTTTATATTTCGAAAATACAACGTATAAACGAGGCTATATTTGAATATTGTCAAGGAATCAACAAACAGGGGACACGAAAACGCAGCTACTCTTTGCATATAGGTCATTAAAGGTTTACTTGCCAGTCAAATGATCGGGAAAAAGCCTGAGCCAAAATGACGGCCCTTTATCTGTTCCTTCCTCTTGATATAAGCTTCATTCGGTCTACAAGACGTGCTGCTGTCTTGATGATGACAATAGTTATTTAAAACACGGTCTACAGCGGTAACAATTATTGTGCTATATAATTTGTGATTTAGGAATATAGCAGAATGTCTAACGTACGGCTAGCATCTTTCAGAAATAAGGATTTCACCTATAGTGCATTTTGATAAAAAGGAACATCACAAAGTGGCCGTAGAACACACCACCAAGTGACCCAGCCCTAGTGCATGTGATTAAGTAGGGTTCTGTCATGTTAACTTACAGAGTCCATGCCCACCCAAAGCAGACAGATCGAGCAGTGGACAGGAGACTTGAGCAGACGCCACTGAGCTCACAGAGGGGCAAAGAGGTGCCCTCGGGGGTGGTTTGTGTATGCTACGTGGTGCTGGAAGTTTCTAACTATAACAGCTCTGTATTGCTAACGCGAAGGTCTTATTTTACGCGGATTCCTTGAATCAACTCCACAGACACAAATAAATACATCCCCCGAGTGCGTAGGTCGTACAACTGGAAGAAAAGGACCTCTACAAGAAAGGGGTGCCCCTTCTATGCAGTGGGAGATTGCATGAATAAGGCCTGCACTCAGAACTGAGTCGACCTCTGAAGGAACTGACGATGAGAAACAACAAAGCAAAGTACAATGAAAAAAACGAAATGCTGGAGAAATCATGAGTGAGAATTGCAAATACCATGCAGAGTGCAAGGGCACACAAACGGATTCCGACTTAAGGAGTTGGCAAACGCCATATTTAGATTTTGGGATTATTTACTATTAGACTTGGGGGTCTCTAGTTGGTACAGGTATTCACTTGTGACAAATAGGGACCCTCGCCTCCAGTCAGGGTAAGGGGGTACACACCTAAAATAACCCCTGCTCACCCCCTTGGTAGCTTGGCACAAGCAGACATGCTTATCTCAGAGGTAGTGTGTAAAGCATTTGTGAACACAATCAGTAATCAAGTGACAATACTACGAATGGACACCACACAGGAATGCCCCCAATGTGGAGCAAAGTTTCCTCATAGTGATCACCACGAGGTCTGTAATTTGTGCCTTTCACCAGACCACAACGAATCCAGCTGTCCAGCCTGCGCCGCTTTCCGTTCGAAGAAAACTATCCGGGACCGAAGAGCTCGACGCCATATCATGGCCAAGCCGGTTCCGGAACCAGAAGACATCTTTGCACAGGATGTCCCTGATGACGACTCCGAAGATCTCCAGATCGTGTCCGAGGCCGACGATTCTGATCCGGGGCAGCCTGTGAGTACCATCCCCCCTACCCCAACACCACCCAAAAAGACATTGGTCAAGACTCTGCCAGCGGGGCCCAGTCGCGATTCAAAATCGTCTTCAGAAGCCCCGCCCTCGGGCCCGGCTCCGAAGAAAAGTAAGCCTGCAGGTGGCTCGGGCTCGAGCAAACCTCATGTTATTGTGCCTATAATACCTTCGGCACCGAAGCAGGCTCCGAGACCGAAATCTCCATCGGCCCCCGAAACGTCACTCGGCACCGACGTTTCCACCGGCACCGAAACGTTCTTCGGCGCCGAGGTCTCCACTGAAAGGCTCGTCGGCACCGAAAGGCTCGTCGGCACCGAAAGGTCCTCCGGCACCGAAAGGTTCTACGGCACCGAAAAATCCACCGGATCCGAAAAGTTCTTCGGCACCCAAACCATCCTCGGTGCCAAAACAAGTCCATAAAGAACATAAATCAAAATCAGAACCAAAAAAGTCGGCGCCAAAGCCGCCTTCGGACAGTGAGGAACTCTTTCGGCCAGATCCAAAGCAAAAACGGATTTACATAAATCCGAAAACTGGACATGTCACAGCGGTGCCCTACAAGAAAAGGAAGCTGGACACAACACCTCCTCCAGCACCTCCAAAGAAGAAGGACTGTGCCACTTCACCCATACGTCCTTCCTCTCCTACACTACCTCCTATTCCATCCCCCCCACCCCCACCGCCTTCACCTCTACCATCTCCTTCTCACACACCACCTCCACAGGATTATGATGATTTAGGGGGAGGGGGAGACCCAGATTTCTTTAATGATCCCACTGATCCTACTGATCCCTTTACACTCCCGGACACAGCACCAGTAGATGACTGGACTTACCCTATGCCTGATATGCCTGACCCCACTCCATACCCCTCAAAACCCTCCCCTCCTGATGACCATTTAGGGTTTGGTCAGCTTATAAACAGAGCGGCATTGTTTCATGGCGTCACCATGCACACCGACACTCCTGAGGAGGATTTTCTCCTCGACACTTTTGAGCAGTCGCAAAAGACAGTTCACATTCTACCCATGATTAAGGGAGTGATAAAGCACCTCAATGAGGTTTTTAAAGACCCTGTTAGGGCCAGGGTTCTCAACCCCCGAATAGAAAAAAAAATACAGACCGGCGCCACAAGATCCTGCGTACATCAAGGCGCAACTCCCCTTAGACTCACTTGTCGTATCAAATGCCAGAAAGCGGGCGAACTCCCAAACAACCGGAGACACGCCGCCCCCAGACAAAGAGTCTAAACTCCTGGAGGCTTCCGGCAAAAGGGTTGCCGCACAAGCTGCTAACCACTGGCGTATTGCCAATACACAAGCCCTATTGGCTCGTTATGATAGAGCTCTTTATGATCAACTAGAGGATCTTTTGCAACACCTGCCTGATCCATACAAATCACAGGCCACTGACCTCATCCAAGAGGGCAAACTAATATCAAATGCCTCCATTAAATGTGCATTAGACGCAGCGGACACCGCCTCTAGGGCAGTCAACACAAGTGTATTGCTTAGACGCCACGCATGGCTGCGCATTTCCGGCTTCAAGCCGGAAGTACAAACCACCATTCTTGCTCAACCCTTTAATCAGGAGCAACTATTCGGACCAGCAGTAGACACTGCCCTAGAAAAAATGAAGAAAGCTAATGAGACTGCCAAATCAATGGGAGCATTGCAGTCTACTCAACCCACAGGCTCCTTTCGTCGCTCCTTTTATAGAGGAGCTTCCAAAAATGTGGGAACAGACAACTCTTCCACCTTCAAAACATCAGGTCAAACATCCCCTAACAGAGGATATTTTAGAGGAGGTTATCGGGGAAACAATACTAAAGGCCGAGGACGGGGCAACAACAACAACACCCGCACCTCTCCAGCCACTAAACAGTGACTTGCCACCACTCCCCCCAGACCATTCCACTCCGGTCGGGGGAAGACTTCAACAGTTCCTACCTGTCTGGAATTCCATCACAACAAACAGGTGGGTAAGACAAATTATCCAATCTGGCTACTGCCTCGAACTTATAAACCCACCCCCAAACATACCACCCAGGCACCGTCCCATGACGTCTCACCACCTCACGCTCCTCAAACAAGAAATACAGTCTTTACTTCAAAAACACGCAATAGAACCTGTTCCACTACAACATCAGGGCACAGGAGTATATTCCCTATACTTCCTCATTCCCAAGAAGGACAAAACCTTAAGACCCATACTGGACCTCAGACTACTAAACCAGTACATACAATCGGATCATTTCCACATGATCACTCTCCAACAGGTCCTTCCATTACTTCAACAAGGAGACATCCTTGCCACATTAGACCTCAAGGAGGCATATTTTCACATCCCTATGCATCCCGCTCACAGGAAGTATCTACGATTTGTGGTAGACGGTCAGCACTATCAGTGTACAGTTCTCCCATTCGGAGTAACAACCGCACCCAGGGTATTCACCAAATGCTTAGCAGTTGTGGCAGCATATCTCAGAAGACAACAAATCCATGTCTTCCCCTATCTGGACGATTGGCTCATAAAAGCCAATACTCTAGACAAATGCGTTCTCCACACTCACCGCACTATTCAAACCCTACACAACCTGGGATTTTCAATCAACTACCCGAAATCTCAACTACAACCCTCCCATCTACATCAATACCTGGGAGCCACCATAGACACATCCAAGGCCATAGCTTATCCCAGCACAGCCAGGATAGCCAACATACAAAGTCTCATCAAAATATTTCAAACACAACACTCTCTCCCCGCAAGAGTGTTCATGCAACTCTTTGGCATGATGGCGTCATGCATCTCCATAGTACCCCACACACGACTTCAAATGCGTCCCTTACAGGAATGTCTAGCACAACAGTGGAACCAGGCCCACGGACAACTTACCGATCTGGTGTTGGAGGACAGCTGCTCTCTTCGCTCGCTGAAGTGGTGGAACATCATCAACCTGTCCAAAGGGCGGCCGTTCTTAGAGCCTATCCCACAAGTTGTACTGACCACCAACGCATCTCTCACAGGGTGGGGAGCCCACCTCCTTCAACACACCACTCAGGGCAGGTGGACCACTCAACAAAAACAGCTCCACATCAATCACCTAGAACTTCTAGCGGTGTTCCTAGCACTGAAATCCTTCCAAGTGCATCTTCAAAACAAGACTGTCCTCATCCGCACGGACAACATGACCACAATGTATTACATACAGAAAAAAGGAGGGACACATTCTCTACAACTGTCCCAACTTGCGCAACAAATCTGGAGATGGGCAATTCCCCAAAACATCTACCTGCTAGCAGAACACCTCCCAGGGGTTCAGAACCAGGTGGCCGACCTCTTAATTCGCCACACACAGCAGATACACGAATGGGAATTACACCCCAAAGTCTTACTCCCATTCTTCCAAAAGTGGGGACAACCAGACATAGACCTGTTCGCGACACAAGAAAACGCAAAATGCCCAACCTTCGCCGCCAGGTTCCCACACCCACGGTCAAAGGGCAATGCAATATGGATGAACTGGTCAGGCAGATTTGCGTACGCTTTTCCGCCTCTCCCACTCATTCCATTTGTGGTACGCAAACTGAAACAACTGTCGCCAACACTCATCCTAGTAGCTCCCACTTGGGCACGTCAACCCTGGTTCACCACACTTTTGGAACTATAACTAGTTCCACATCAAAAACTGTGTCTCTCCCCGGATCTTTTAACCCAGAACCATGGAGAAATCAGACACCCAAATCCTCAAACACTGAACTTGGCAATCTGGCTCCTCAAGTCTTAGAGTTCGGGTACCTCAACCTTCCACCAGACTGTATGAATATCATTAAAGAAGCCAGAAGACCAACTACTAGGGCATGCTATGCTGCAAAATGGAAACAATTTGCCATTTACTGCGCTAACAATGACATACAACCACTGGATGCTTCCATCCAAAACATCATTTGCTATTTACTACACTTGCAAAGATGCAATTTAGCGTATTCCTCTATACGTCTACATCTATCGGCATTAGCAGCCTATTTGCAAAATAGACAACACCTGTCCCTCTTTAAGGTGCCAGCCATTAAAGCATTTATGGAGGGTCTCAAAAGAATTATTCCTCCAAGGTTACCACCTTCCCCGGTGTGGAACCTTAATATTGTTCTAACAAGGCTCATGGGTCCCCCATTTGAACCAATGCACAAATGCGAACTGCAGTTCCTAACATGGAAAGTGGCTTTCCTCATCGCAATCACATCCCTGCAAAGAGTAAGTGAAATACAAGCCTTAACTCTCGAAGAACCCTTCCTACAACTACATCGTAACAAAGTGGTTCTTAGGACAAATCCAAAATTCCTCCCTAAAGTTATCTCCCCTTTCCACCTAAACCAGTCAGTCGAACTGCCAGTCTTCTTCCCTAATCCAGACTCAGTAGCTGAGAGGGCACTTCGTACCTTAGATGTTAAGAGAGCCTTGCTTTATTACATCGACAGAACCAAACCTTTTCGGAAAACCAAGCAACTGTTTGTTGCTTTCGCTCCACCACATAAAGGCAACCCTATTTCCAAATCAGGTATCGCCAGGTGGATAGTCAAATGTATCCAAATATGTTACCTAAAAGCTAAACGTACTCTTACCGTTCCCCCTAGGGCGCACTCCACGCGTAAAATAGGGGCTTCTATGGCATTCTTAGGGAACATCCCCTTAGAAGACATTTGCAAAGCAGCCACATGGTCTACTACACACACCTTCACTAAGCATTACTGTGTTGATGTGCAATCCAAACAACAAGCTTCAGTAGGCCAAGCTGTCCTAAAAACTCTATTCCAAACTGCTGCAATGGATACAGGTGACCACCGCTAGGGGAGACACTGCTATATAGTCTATCCTTAGTGTGTGATCTGCAGCTCATATGCCTCGAACGGAATATGCTACTTACCAATATGCATCTGTTGTTGGCATGTAGAGCTGCAGAGCCACACACGCCCACCCGCCTCCCCGGGACCTGTATCTGTTCCAGCATTGTCTTAATTAGACACTACACATGGACATCCTTTCTCTTTACTTCTCATACACTCCATCATTTCCCATAATGGCGAAAAACAATCTGAGGATGGAGTGGATGCCCATGTGCACTGTTGTCCAGAGGAGGAGTCACCTATCTCGTGACCAAAGACTTCTTCCGAAGACAACAACAACCTGCAATCATCCGAGCCCAACACCAGATGGCGATCTTATCCTTAGTGTGTGGCTCTGCAGCTCTACATGCCAAGAACAGATGCATACTGGTAAGTAGCATATTCCATCTTTTATATAGAGTTACCACAAGACCATAAACGACAAAAATAATCCACAATACTATTAGAAATCAAGAGTTCTTGTTAAAAATGCTTAAATCAAAGTTCTGTGCAAGTCCGTAGCCCTGTCCGGCTACAGCGTTGATGAAATAACACAGAGTCTAACAAATCCAGCGGACCGCGTTGATACGGGCCCACTCAAGTGTAGACAGACTCAGTCACAGTACCTTTACTTGAGGCGTTCGTCGCGGTGCAGAACAGAAAGCGTTGCAGGACGCGTTGTCCCTCAATGCGGTGCCGGCAACGGCCCGTTGACGGAGCCGGTGGGTCCGAGGCGTACGGTGCAGGGCGAGACGGTGCTTCGATGCGGTGCGGCGACAGAGCTGGATTGCAGGAGCTGGCGTCGATCAGTCCGGACAGCGGTACGAGTCGGGCGATGCGTCGTGAAGGGTGCGAGCAGTGCCCAACTCTGATGTGCTCATAGGACTCGAAGTCAGCAACAGTGATCATGTCGGTCAGACCAGTTCGATTTGGTGTAGCGAGTCGTTGCACGTCGCGGTGTCCACAAGTCACGTTGCAGGCAACAGCTCGGCGACGGCGTCAGGACGGATTCGATGACCTCAGAGCTTGCATTGTTCGATGAGGACGTTGTTCGATGCAGTGCCTACAGGACACCGGATCGGTCGTGAAGATCGGTCACATCTCCCTGCCTCTGTAGCCAGTGAAACAGCGTTTC
Organism: Triturus cristatus; assembly: GCF_964204655.1. Classification (NCBI taxonomy): domain Eukaryota; kingdom Metazoa; phylum Chordata; class Amphibia; order Caudata; family Salamandridae; genus Triturus; species Triturus cristatus. The sequence goes on from NC_140579.1 coordinate 878,723,016, forward strand.
CAGCAGCAATCCACAAAGGCTGGTGAAGTCTACTGGTCCTAAGACTTCGGTCAGGGGGCAAGCTCTCTTCCAAGCCCTTGGAGATCTTTGCACAAGTTGATGAGGGTACACACACAGTTCTCCTCCCTCTCTTAGGCAGTAAGGCAACTACTGCAGGCCAATTCCCCAAAACAGCAACCAGGTGGGGATAGCCTCTCCTTCAGACTTCGCGGGTTCCTTCCTCAGCAGAGGTTTCTTCTTGTCTTCCCAAAAGTGATCTAAATTCTTGGGATCAGGGTCCCAATACTTATACCCCAAAATCCTTTGTCCTCTGAGGGCAGAGGGGCCTTTACCCAGTCCAAACCAGTTCTGGAGCACTTTGTGTACATGACTCCTTCTTTCCTTTCAGAGAGCAGGGCAGAGACATCAGACGCTCCACAGGGGATGGAGCCAGCATTGTGGAGGGAAGGCACAGCCCTATTCAGGTCCCAGGTGCAACTCCTCCTACCCATCTGCATGGAGATCTCTCTATTCAGCCCTGGCTGCTCACCCTGTCTCCTGGAATTTCCCCAGCCCCTGTCACTCAAACTCCAGACAAGCAATACACAACCTAGCAGAGGCAGGCTTGGACAGTTAAGCAAGAAAATACATACTTTCTAAAAGTGGTATTTTCAAACACAGAATGTTAAAACCAACTTTACTAAAAGATGTATTTTATCATTCTGAGTTCAGGCATACTAAACTCTAATTTCTACCATGTTCCCTGAGTCAGTTAGGATTATAAGATGTAACAATCAAAACTGCACATCCTGGCATATGGAGAACAGGTAGCCTTACAATAGTGAAAAACGAAAATGGCTGTACTTCACTATTAGGACATGCCACACACATCAGGGCTTGTCCTACCTTATACTTACAATGCACCCTGCTCTTGGGCCTACCATAGGGGTGACTGATATGAAGCAAAGGGAAGGTTTAGGGACTGGTAAGTGGGTGCACTTACCCAGTCGTCATGGCAGTGCAAGACTGCACGCAGGCTATGCGATGGCAGACCTGAGACACACGTTTACAGGCTGCTTCTGTGGGTGGCACAACCAGTGCTGCAAGCCCACCAGCAGCATTTGACTCACTAGCCCCGGGCACCTCTCGTGCACCGTACTAGGGTCTGACAGTGAATCAAATATACCCAATCATGGAATCACTAATTCATACAACAATTTACCATAGGGAGCACTCGCACTGTGGCACTGGACAGCAGTGGCACAGTGCCCTAAGCATCAGCAACAGCAACAAAATGGAAGGGAGACTCACGCCAATGGTGCCAGGTCTAACATTTACATAACAAGGTTAACAATTCGTTTAACCCCTTCGATGCTCATGATGGAGCGGTTCCGTCATGAGCATCGGTTGGGCTGTGCTCATGACGGAACCGCTCCGTCATGAGCACAGCCCCTGGGGGAAGCGCTGGCGCTCCCCCCCTGGGGCATCGATCGTGCCCCCACAGAGGGGGATGGCAGCGGAAGAGTTTCCGCTGCCACCCCCGAGCCCCCCCACGCTTCCTGATGACGTCAGCACGCACAGCGCGCGCCGGCGTCATCAGGAAGCGTTGGACGCGCTGGAATTCATTTCTTCCAGCGCGTCCAACGGGGAGGGTGAGTGTTTTGCTGCGGTGTGGCGGGGGGGGGGGTGGAATTCAAAGGCCTTGAGGCATCGGGGGAGAGGAAAGAGTATTTCCTCTCCCCTGATGTCTCAATGCTGGGCATTCCTGTCCCACGATCGCGCACAGCGTCGCGATCGTGGAGCAGGGATGCCCCACTAGACACCAGGGATGTCCATTTCGTCATTTGGGAAGTGACCCCTTGGGCAAGGGTCGCTTCCCAGGGGGAACAATAATTGCACAGACTTTTCTGCCCCCCCCCCCCCCCCCCGGGGGCAGATCGGTCCACTTTCGGTCCGTTTCTGCCCCGAGGGGGGGCAGAAAAGCCCACTAGACACCAGGGATGTCGTTTTATTGATATGGGAAGCGACCCCTTGGGCAAGGGTCGCTTCCCTGGGGGAATCATTTATGCTCAGACTTTTCTATCGAAATTCGCTGGGCCTTGTTGACGGGCGCTGCCCTGCACCACCGTACCGGCCAAGATCGTGCGCCGTCCCGCAGGTCTCCTAAGGCCATCAGGGAGAGGTGGGGGCCCCCCCTGCCTGCACCCACGCGTGCCTGGGCATCATTCAACCCCATGGGCGCACAATGCAGCGCACGGATTAACCGGCCACGACAGAGTGCGGACACCCTATAGCCCCAACACTACTCCGCAATCCGTGATGCATGGCCCCTTACTGCCCTCGTCGGGCCTGCCCGCCCTGCACCCCTGACCTAACTAACGATCAGGGCACTGCCCAGTTCACTGATTAAGGCAATGGTGCAACCACGCGCTGCAGCGCCCTACACTACTTTAAGCCCCATGGAACACATGCATGAACCTCCTGCCCCCGGCCGTTGATTAAGCATAGGGCCCGATCGCCGACAGAAAGCCTCTTTGGCCCCCCCCTCCGGCCCCCCCCCGCCCCCCCCCAGGCCCGTGCCGTTCGGTCCCAGCCCCGTGCTCACGCGAGCCATAACCGAATTCTGCCTGGGGGGAAATCCCATGAACAGCGGATCAGTCCCCCCAGAAGACAACCCTCCTGCCCCAGTCCCCCTCCCAAGCCCCGTGCCCCCAACGGCCAAAAGGCGCGCACCTAACAAGGGGGCTGGGCGGTCACCAGTACTTGGGACGGGGTCCCTCCCGGGCATGGCCCAAATGGTGGGACCCCATGGGGCGGGGGGGGGGTGGCCTACTAACCTTGTGGTCCGCAGCACACAGAGCACACGACCGAAATGGCATCAGGGGTAGTGGGCAAAGAGGGCCCCCAGTGGGCAGGGAAAGGTATATATACCTCCCCCACCCCCTCTTCCCGGAAGTGACGCGGCCTACAGGACCCCTGAGGGTCCCAAACACTGGGAGGCTGCCTCCTGTGCCTTCTTGTGGCACTAAGGCGGTCGCCCTCTTAGCGGGTCTCCTGCGTGGACCCCGGGCAGCCGGCAGAGCTCTGGGCCGGTCCGTGCGCATCTGTAGGCCCCTAACACCAGCATCCCTCTGCAACCCCTTACGGTGAGAGACGCTAGATGTTGCAAGCAGTTGCACCTACATGTAAGGGCAGTGACCTGTCTGTGTCATATGTGCAGGAAGGGAGAACGGAGTATTCAAATTGATAACACAGAGTGGCTTCAGTACTCTTTACTTTGCAGCTACATGACCCCGGTATTGTAATTGCAGCGGGTGCGGCAGGTAAAAGTTAATGTGCTTTGCAAAAGTTGCGTGAAATACTCAGAACTGAGGGGCATTTGTAGAGTTGTGTGTGAATGACTCAATCTTGGAATAAACAGCATGGTGATAGGAGGTACACTTTCCAGACAAGGAAAGTGAGAGAGAGAGGGCACAAAGTTGTTCATGTTGAAATGTACAACATCAGGGTGCACGGGCAGGAAGCACAATAGTTGACACCAGGCCTGATTCCAGGGTTCTGAATGGTCTTAGGCATACGGCCATTAAGGTAAAGGTGACCCTAAATGTCACTGCAGGAGCTACCTGAGACTGAAAAACAGAAGAGAATAGTCAAGTCCTCTGCCAGATCATCTGTGAATTTGGCTCCTCTGGCCCCCTGAATCAGCAGCCATGACCCCCAGGCAGAAATCTCTGCCGCTCGGGCAGGCCCACGTTTACCAACTCATCTGCCCTCCACGTGTGTTTGGAGGGCAGCGGGGGCACAGGCTTGTGTCTGGGGATGAGTGCTGCGCTGCAGCGCCCCGTCTTTAGAAGACTTAGCTGACAAGTTTTACAGACTCATCTCACCGTTGACTGCAGCACCATCTGAACCACCTCCTCAGTCCAGAGAAAGAGGCTTGGAACCTGCCTACCTGTGTTCTGCCAGCAGGGCCAAAGAGTCAAGCACTGTGCAGCATTGAGACACATGCAGTGTGGCATCCAACATTTCCCATCAGTGGGTAAATAGCCAGGCCAAAAGGGGCATCTAACTGGTTAGAGTGATGTCTCTTTGGAGAGGTGTAATTTGGTATTTACCTATGAAAAGGAAGAGTTTGGAATTAATTATTAGCCTTATGGTAAAGTGTATAGAGTCAAACATGGTCAGGCGTTGTGATTTATCCATAATAGTGCAAGTAGATGCAGTGGAGCAGGTGTCAAATTTAGGATGTGTAGAGATTGTGCAAGTGTATAGAGGCGTTTTCGATGAGAGTCTATTAGTGACATTCCATTCCAGGTGTTTTTTAGCAGTTTCAAGATCTCTTTAAAGCTTCTCATTGCTCAAGTGTCATTTCTAATATTTCTTTCCATACACTTTGTTGCTTTATTTTGCTCGCGAAAAATGTCACTCATAGTTGTTGAATGTCACTCATAATTACACTGAAATTATGAAAATGTCCCACATGGCTATCTGAAACCTTGGCAGCTATGAAGGCTATTCATCTCGGCCACTGGCTATGCCGGTGCTGGGCATGTAGCGGCGTGCCAACTGCGCCGTGGACCACTTGCTTCAGGGTAAGAGTTTGTTGGGGCTTCACACATCCTGTTAGGGTGGCCTAGTCGTGAAGGGCACTCCGTTATTGCCTTTCCATTTCTAGTGCTTTGCAGCAGCTAACTTAAGAGTTTCTCATTGCTCAGATGGGTGTTATTTCTACTATTTGTGTTTTGCTCATCTTCATTCCCTGATTTTGCTTGTGAAAAAGTGTCACTCGTATTTGTGGAAATGTCACTCATAATTACACTGAAAATATGAAAATGTCACACATAGCAATCTGAAACCTTGGCAGCTATGGTGACCTGTGACCAATGCCATTGTCAACTTAATGGATCTTGTCAGTCACGTGCATTGCGCAGTGCAATTAAAAGTGTGCGTGACTTCTGAGGTATCCCATCCAAGGACCCAGCCAGAGACTACTGTACTGAGGGACTGTCACCGTGCGGCCACCGGGCATAATTTAATTATTACTAGTACTAGCTCCTGCCTGGCCAGCCTTGCCCTGTCTTCTGCTGCCCGCTAGCGCCTGCCTCTGAAGCTGCAGGCCAGGCCTCAGGTGAGTGAGTCTGTCTGAGGCAGGAGTGGTCCGAGCCACAGGCTGAGACGTGTATTGCTATCATTTTATACTCATTAATGTATAAAGAAAGATGGGATTTTTTAAGAGATATCCTGGTACTGCCTACCTATAATGTTCATATACTACTCAAGGCCGGCCTGCTCAAGAATGGGTTAGTATTTGCTATGTTCTAGAAAAGGGCAGCATTTATAGGGCTCAAGTATAGGGCAGTATTCACATTGTTTTAGAATAGGCCTCTAAAGCTAACTTGTCCTATGAGTAGTATTTTATATTATAGCGTCACAAGAAGGTCTTGGCTTCTTCGGTGTGCTACGCAGCAGCGTTCATGTGATGGGCAGGCTGCCAGTGGTCACCGTCTCCTGAGTACGTGCTCCACTGCGGCAGGGGCACGGGGACGGTGCTGAGAGACTTCCCAGAGGAGTCGTGCTTGCGGGGGTGTAAAACCGGGGGGTCCAGCTGGCAGAAGGCAGTAAATGTGATTTCTCTTGCTTTGTTGTGAGTCACACGCGGGCTGGCACACAAACCAAGCGAAGGGACACCCAGTGAAGCTCTCATACTTTCACGCTCGAGCCTCTAGTCTAGGGTCTCTTTTGCACAGCAATGCGCCTCTCAGCTGGAATTAATTGGGCAGAGGCCAGGGCAATAGAGTAGGTATCATTTCTGGGTGTTTGCAATGCCAATCCGTGCCTTTCCCTTTTTTCCAGTGCAGGGACACTCGTGAACAGAGTGCCATGACAGCAGTGACGGGGACTCCCAGATCTGGCACTCTGCTGATGCCCCCGCCAGGTCACAGCAGCTGACCCAGTGGTGGTGAGTACAAAGATGCTGCACCAGTGATCCTCTGCACCAGCGCGGGGTCATGCATTGCCCAGCCCTGTCCCACCGTGCAAGCGCGTTGAAGCCTGCTCTGGTAGTTAAATGAGATTTGTGACTTCTAGGCGCTCGCAAGCAGCACCCTGTAGCGAAGTCACTCGTCCTTGAAAATGAAATTGGTGTGAAGTCATCAACTCTTACAAAACAAGCCGTTTCAAACCTGCGCTAGGTTAGATCTCGACTGTCACTCGCGTTGGACATGTAAAGCAAAGTCATCATGCCAAACTGTAAGGTGGCCTGCCCAGGTATAGAATCCTTTGTTGTACTTTCCTGTTGAACAGAAACTCTCCAGAATCGAGGGGGGGGGGGGGGGGGGGCGCAGACTGTGTCCTCCGCTTCATACTAACAGTTAGAGTTCTTTGCAGTGTGAGTGGGAATAAAAGTAGAACCTAATATTATATAGTAGGCCCAGGGCCTAACACAGGCCCCCGCTTTGCGGGGGATGGGGGGGGGGCACGCTCCTGGGAACCCCTCACTAAGCGGAGTCAGGCCTCCTCATTAATTAAATGATGCGTGGCGCGCGGATGTCTCCGCGGTCTTCATGGTGGGGGCTACAGATTAGCATGAGTGTGAAAATTGGGTCTGTAGTCAAATACAAATGTTTAGTGTGAAGGTGAGGAGTCGATTATGATCGGGGTCAGTTTACATATTGGAGTCAGAGATAGAATTAGGGTCAAGGTTCAGGCAGGGTTGGAAAAGCAGAAACAGAAAATCCGAACCAAATGATTCAAACAACTGCTCAAATCAAAACACAAAGACATTTTCGAACTATTTACAATCAAACCTTTTGACTTGAACAAGATGCTGTTCAAACTAATTGCTTCTACTAGTCACAGAATCATAAATGAACCAGAAGCTTTCGATCTTTTAAGTCTTTTTTTGATGCAACTCAAATGAACTAACATCGTATATACACTATCAAGAGGAGCTTCGCAAATAACACGTATACACGCAGGCAGTAAGCGCAATGTAAACACCAACAAAGCAGATGCACAATAGAGAAGCACATCTGCAATAACCCAAAAGGCACTGAAGGGCTTTTTTTTTATTTTCTAGTTTTATATAGCACGAAGTCGACCCGAAGGTATCAGAGCGCTTTACATAAGCACCGGTTGCGTCACAGACAGACACATTCATTTTTTGATAGGTACATGGAAATGAAGTGATTTACCCAGATCAGGATGTTGAGCATCCCTGCCGAGACTCGAACCCGGTTCCCAGTTTCGAGGTCAACCGCTCTCTTTGATAACAATGCACATACCCGAAAAGAATGATCACCAACCCTGCATACACTCTAGCACGAAGGCTCTATACCAACAATGCATGGACACTGTGCCAACAATGCATATACAAACACGAAAACCCATCTAACAAAGCAACACAAGCACTTAGAATCTATTTACTAAGGATGCTTATGCCCATGGACACTAGAATAGTAAACCTATATAGGAAAACACTAAGAACATCTCTGCAAACATCGTATATATGAAAAGCTGCCCCTAAATAGATAAAAAATTCTCTGTCTGCCAATAACGTGCATGCCAAAATGTCGACCTTTGCTTATAGCGCTATAGGTAGCGTAGAATTAATATTATCCTTTAGCAGTATATCTGTTATAATGCGAAGGTCTATTCCTTCATACGCTCATGGTACATACAGAGGCCAGCTATCCCTAAAGACCACCTTCAAGAGACAATAGGGCTTTACACACTGCACATAATCACACACTAGAGACTCCTTCACTGCACAAAAACAATCACTGGGGGGAGGGAGGGTCATAACTGAAAACACCATGGGCTCTCACTTACTGCACACAAATAAACATATGGCATACGGCAAGGAGGGAGCAACTGGACAGATGTCAAGGATTAGCTTTTAAAGATAATGTATAAGGAATAACTTGGGTTTACAGGCAATGGAGTTTTTTCTTCTGAAAAGTGAGAAGAGCAAAGACCTGAAAGTATTCTTACTAGAGCTCATGCATTTCACCATATATCATAGCTATTTTACCTGGCAGAACCAATTTTTCACCCAAATATCAGGCACTTCTATGGGTAATTGCGCAGCTCCTGCGTATGCTAATCTTTTTATGCATCAATTTGAGCTGGAACACATTTTGTCTAAAACCATCTGGAAAGAGAACATTATCACCTACTTCAGATATATAGATGACATATTTTTAATTTGGAAAGGAACAGAAAGTGATTTACTTCAGGCTATCAGTGAGATTAACACCATAGATGAACGCATTCAATTTACACACACCTCAGACAAGAAAATAATTCCTTTCTTAGACGATGACGTACAGATACAAGGCCACAAATTAGTTACATCAGTGTTCACTAAGTCTACAGACCGTAATACTTTTTTACACTTTTCCAGCTTTCACCAGATGAGTTTGAAAAAGCATCTTCCATACTCACAATTGCTTCGAGTGAGACAAATCTCGTCATCAGAAGAACTATACCATGAAAACAAATACAAAATACTGCTAAAATTTAAACACTGAGCATACCCTGAAGAGATTCTACGACTAGCCAACGAAAGAGCTAATCAAAAAGATAGGATTGAATTACTTAAACCCAAAAAACGCACAGAGAAGAACGATGAAAGAATGGTATTTGTATAAAAATATTCAACTAAGTGTCACAAAGTCAAACAAACTGTCAAAAAATATTGGCCACTGCTGCAGGCAGAAACTGATTTTAAAGGCATATTTGAACAATTTCCCATTTTTGCTTATCAACGTACGGTGAATTTACAACAACTATTACCAAAGCAAAAGGCTGCCCTCACACAGGTTTATACTGGAACAATCCCATGTCACAACTGTGGGAGCTGTAACAACATAATAAAGGGTACGACCTTTAGACAGCCAACACAATGTACTCCTATCAACTTGCAAGTAACAGCAACCTGTGACACAAGTAATATTGTGTACCTGTTAAAATGTCCGTGTGGGCTTCCCTATGTCGGGAAAACAAAACGCAAAATTAAAACTCTTTTGGTCGAACAAAAAAGCAACATGCGGTTGAAAAATCCCAAATCAACAGTTGCAATGCATTATCATGAAAAAAACACATCAGCCAACTACGGTATTTGATTCTGGAACACGTTTCGTTAATAGAAGGCAGGGACATAAATAAATTTTTGCTGCAACGTGAATTATATTGGATTCATAAATTGAACTCTGTAAGCCCAAAAGGGCTTAATGATCATGTAGAACTCAATTGCTACCTTTAATTGCATGATTCATGTATTGGATTCTGCTACAATGTATTGCTGTATTATCTCTGTGCTAGCATGTTGTTTCTTACCATTTACCTAATGACCAATGTCATTTTACAAGCATGGAACCTACTTTTCAATACCCGATTTCTTTTTGTTTCTTTCTCTTTTTCTTATCTTTTCTTTGTCATTTTCTCCAAACTTTCACTGATTTTGTAATATGTCACAATACAGAGATTTTCTTATCCACCTGTATATTTGCACTCGTTTTAGGGCTTAAGATACTACCCACATTCACAGATTGATAGCTTTATTGCATCAAGCCAAACGGACACATTTTCTTTAATTCCGTCAGTAATCGGACTTTTCCTCTTTTTACAGTCGGTTCTCAGCTTCACCGGTTGATAGCTTTATTGCACCACGCCAAACAGACACGTTTTCCATCACAAATCGGACTTTTTCTTCTTTTTTACTGTCCGTTCTCAGTTTCTTGCGTTCACGCGCATTTCACTTCCGGTTTCTTCCTTTAGCTTCTTCCAGGGCACTGTGCTCGTACTGAATTGACGTTGCGAGTATCTACACGGAACTCGCTCAACTTTGAGCATTTCACAGGTAACGACCACCTATATTCTGCCACACAGAATTACGAGCATTTCGATATTGTGCATTCCTGCAGACGCGGGTGCTTTACTTTACTTTCCTTTTTGCACTGACGCACTATTGCGTTTCTCGCTCTCTGGGTATTTGTTTTTAGGTCTCGCTGAGCCCAGCGCATGCGCTGCTCGGAGAGACATTTTGTAGATGAGTTTTCAAAGTGCTGCTGGTTGGCCTAGCGCGTGCGTTCACGCGAGCGTGCACGCGCCAGCAGCACTTTGAAAACTCGTGCTTTAGCGCGTCATCGCGATCGCGATCACTGTCAAGTGATCGCGATTGCAATGACTTTCGCTTTCACGGCCGCGCGGCTTTACTTTTACTGCCGCGCGGCCAATGCTTGTTTTTATTATGTGCAAATCTAAGACTATCTCCTGACTGCGTGATTGTTTATCGATGGTGGATATGTTTAATATGTTCACTGGTTTGTTTCTATCACATACACCCTGCCTCCTTTACAGTGAAGGGACCTTGTCTTCTTGGAGGGGGTTCGTACTGAAAGCTTGTGTGAGCTGATGCGTACCTATCTCACGCTGCTTCTTCTCTGTGCTGAATAGGTTGGCTTTGCGTTGAACCCTGGCCTTGTAATGTAAAGTTCATACCAGTCAACCAACTAACTATTCTCCAGTAAATCCATGCACAAAACTGCACAGGATGCAATCAGCTGTGGTTGGTTGCAACCCCCCCCCACTCCCCCGCCTTAGCCCCAGCGCCTTTCTTCCGAACAGCTGTAGAGCGCTCCTGTTTGAACACACTCCATCCCGGGGCTTGTCTCCTGCTCGAATTCTCATAGCGCCTAGAGGCAGAACTGATGGTATTACTAGCTCAATAAATAAAATATGCAAGCACACCAAAGAATTGCCTCCTTTCTTGTACTGGGCTAGACTTTAAGCTGGATACGTACAAATAAAATAAGAACCGGAAGGATTTCGTAATAACATAAGAAATGTGAGCGCACTAGGAGTCTGTTAGCTTGGGTCTTCTGGGAGCTAGATACTGCAGTGAATGACTACGGGACAGCTGCATAGGTGGGGGGAGTCCTTGGCAAGCCTCAGAGAGGAGCAAGAAGCCAGTAAGGGGCTATCCTGGCATGTGGGTGCAGCCGCATTGGCTTAATAGAACTGACTGAATGGAGCGGATTGGACAGTGCGGCAAATCATCAATGTGTTTTTACAACACCTTTTTGTGTAGTGCCAAGAAGCTATTCGGTGGCTGAGTGGTTTAAAAATAAATTATATTTTTTGTTTAATGTTTAAAATAAATATATATATGGTTATGTATTTTACAAACTAGTTCTTTATGTAAAAAACAAGTTCGAGGCATATGAGCTGCAGATCACACACTGAGGATAAGATCGCCATCTGGTGTTGGGCTCGGATGATTGCAGGTTGTTGTTGTCTTCGGAAGAAGTCTTTGGTCACGAGATTGGTGACTCCTCCCCTGGACAACAGTGCGCATGGGCATCCACTCCATCCTCAGATTGTTTTTTTCCGCCATTGGGTTCGGATGAACTTTTTTCCGCTCCAGCAGAAAACTTATAGCAATCACTACAACTCTCAAAATTTGAAAACTTGACGTCGAAATCCATATCGGACCGACTCCGGACGCGGCTGATGGAAAGGACACCTTTTAAAAAATGCCCCCAATGTGGAGCAAAGTTCCCTCATAGCGATCACCACGAGGTCTGTAATTTGTGTCTTTCACCAGACCACAACGAATCCAGCTGTCCAGCCTGCGCCGCATTCCGTTCGAAGAAAACTATCTGGGACCGAAGAGCTCGACGCCATATCATGGCCAAGCCGGTTCCGGAACCAGAAGACATCTTTGCACAGGATGTCCCTGACGATGACTCCGAAGATCTCCAGATCTTGCCCGAGGCCGACGATTCTGATCAGGGGCAGCCTGTGAGTACCAGCCCCCCTACCCCAACACCACCCAAAAAGACATTGGTCAAGACTCTGCCAGCTGGGCCCAGTCGCGATCCAAAAACATCTTCAGAAGCCCCGCCCTCGGGCCCGGCTCCGAAGAAAAGTAAGCCTGCAGGTGGCTCGGGCTCAAGCAAACCTCATGTCATTGTGCCTATAATACCTTCGGCACCGAAGCAGGCTCCGAGACCGAAATCTCCATCGGCCCCGAAACGTCACTCGGCGCCCACATCTCCACCGGCACCGAAACGTTCTGCGGCGCCGAGGTCTCCACCGACACCAAAAGGCTCGTCGGCACCGAAAGGTCCTTCGGCACCGAAAAATCCACCGGCACCGAAAAGTTCTTCGGCACCAAAAACATCCTCGGTGCCAAAACAAGTCCAAAAATCAAAATCAGAACCAAAAAAGTCGGCGCCAAAGCCGCCTTCGGACAGTGAGGAACTCTTTCGGCCTGATCCAAAGCAAAAACGGATTTACATAAATCCGAAAACTGGACATGTCACAGCGGTGCCCTACAAGAAAAGGAAGCTGGACACAACACCTCCTCCAGCACCTCCAAAGAAGAAGGACTGTGCCACTTCACCCCTACGTCCTTCCTCTCCTACATTACCTCCTATTCCATCCCCTCCACCGCCACCGCCTTCACCTCTACCATCTCCTTCTCACACACCACCTCCACAGGATGATGATGATTTAGGGGGAGGGGGAGACCCAGATTTCTTTACTTATCCCACTGATCCTACTGATCCCTTTACACTCCCGGACACAGCACCAGTAGATGACTGGACATACCCTATGCCTGACCCCACTCCATACCCCTCAAAACCCTCCCCTCCTGATGACCATTTAGGGTTCGGTCAGCTTATAAACAGAGCAGCATCGTTTCATGGTGTCACCATGCACACCGACACTCCTGAGGAGGATTTTCTACTCGACACTTTTAGGCAGTCGCAGAAAACAGTTCACATTCTACCCATGATCAAGGGAGCGATAAAGCATGCCAATGAGGTTTTTAAAGACCCTGTCAGGGCCAGGGTTCTCAACCCCAGAATAGAAAAAAAATATAGACCGGCGCCACAAGATCCTGCGTACATCAAGGCGCAACTCCCCCCTAGACTTACTAGTCGTATCAAATGCCAGAAAACGGGCGAACTCCCAAACAACCGGAGACACGCCACCCCCAGACAAAGAGTCTAAACTCCTGGAGGCTTCCGGCAAAAGGGTTGCCGCTCAAGCTGCTAACCACTGGCGTATTGCAAATACACAAGCCCTATTGGCTCGTTATGATAAAGCCCATTATGATCAATTAGAGGATCTCTTGCAACACCTGCCTGAACCATTCAAAACACAGGCCACTGACCTCATCCAAGAGGGCAAACTAATATCCAATGCCTCCATTAAATGTGCATTAGACGCACCGGACACCGCCTCTAGGGCAGTCAACACAAGCGTATTGCTTAGACGCCACGCATGGCTGCGCATTTCCGGCTTCAAGCCGGAAGTCCAAACCACCATTCTTGCTCAACCCTTTAATCAGGAGCAACTATTCGGCCCTGCAGTAGACACTGCCCTAGAAAAAATGAAGAAAGATAATGAGACTGCCAAATCTATGCGAGCATTGCAGTCTACTCAACCCAGAGGCTCCTTTCGTCGCTCTTTTTATAGAGGAGCTTCCAAAAATGTGGGAACAGACAACTCTTCCACCTTCAAAGCATCAGGTCAAACATCCCCTAACAGAGGATATTTTAGAGGAGGTTATCGGGGAAACAATACTAAAGGGCGAGGACGGGGCAACAACAACAACACCCGCACCTCTACAGCCACCAAACAGTGACTTGCCACCACTCCCCCCAGACCATTCCACTCCGGTCGGGGGAAGACTTCAACAGTTCCTACCTGTCTGGAATACCACCACTACAGACAGGTGGGTAAGACAAATTATCCAATCTGGCTACTGCCTCGAACTCATAAACCCACCCCTAAACATACCACCCAGGCACCGTCCCATGACGTCTCACCACCTCACGCTCCTCAAACAAAAAATACAGTCTTTGCTTCAAAAACACGCAATAGAACCTGTTCCACTACAACATCAGGGCACAGGAGTATATTCCCTTTACTTCCTCATTCCCAAAAAGGACAAAACCTTAAGACCCATACTGGACCTCAGACTACTAAACCAGTACATACAATCGGATCATTTCCACATGATCACTCTCCAACAGGTCCTTCCATTACTTCAACAAGGAGACTTCCTTACCACATTAGACCTCAAGGACGCATATTTTCACATCCCTATGCATCCTGCTCACAGGAAGTATCTACGATTCGTGGTAGACGGTCAGCACTATCAGTTTACAGTTCTCCCATTCGGAGTAACAACTGCACCCAGGGTGTTCACCAAATGCTTGGCAGTTGTGGCAGCATACCTCAGGAGACAAGAAATCCATGTCTTCCCCTATCTGGATGATTGGCTCATAAAAGCCAACACTCTAGACAAATGCGTTCTCCACACTCCCCGCACTATTCAAACCCTACACAACTTGGGATTTACCATCAACTATCCCAAATCTCAACTACAACCCTCACAAGTACAACAATACCTGGGAGCCACCATAGACACAGCCAAAGCCGTAGCTTATCCCAGCATAGCCAGGATAGCCAACATACAGAGTCTCATCAAAAAATTTCAAACACAACACTCTCTCCCCGGAAGAGTGTTCATGCAACTCTTAGGCATGATGGCGTCATGCATCTCCATAGTACCCTACGCACGCCTTCAAATGCGTCCCTTACAGGAATGTCTAGCACAACAGTGGAACCAGGCCCACGGACAACTTACCAATCTGGTGTTGGTGGACAGCCGCTCACTTCGCTCGCTGAAGTGGTGGAACACCATCAACCTGTCCAAAGGGCGGCCGTTCTTGGAGCCTCTTCCACAAGTTGTGCTGACCACCGACGTATCTCTCACAGGGTGGGGAGCTCACCTCCTTCAACACACCACTCAGAGAAGGTGGACCACTCAACAAAAACAGCTCCACATCAATCACCTAGAACTTCTAGCGGTGTTCCTAGCACTGAAATCCTTCCAAGTGCATCTACAAAACAAGACTGTCCTCATCCGCACGGACAACATGACCACAATGTATTACATACAGAAACAAGGAGGGACACATTCTCTACAACTGTCCCAACTGGCGCAACAAAATTTGGAGATGGGCAATTCCCCGAAACATCTACCTGCTAGCAGAACACCTCCCAGGGGTTCAGAACCAGGTGGCCGACCTCTTAAGTCACCACACACAGCAGATACACGAATGGGAACTACAGGCCAAAGTCTTACTCCCATTCTTCAAAAAGTGGGGACAACCAGACATAGACCTGTTCGCCACACAAGAAAATGCAAAATGCCCAACCTTCGCCGCCAGGTTCCCACACCCACGGTCAAAGGGCAATGCAATATGGATGAACTGGTCAGGCAGATTTGCGTACGCTTTTCTGCCTCTCCCACTCATTCCATTTGTGGTACGCAAACTGAAACATCAGTCGCTGACACTCATCCTAGTGGCTCCCACTTGGGCACGTCAGCCCTGGTTCACCACACTTTTGGAACTATCGCTAGTTCCACATCAAAAACTGCATCTCTCCCCGGATCTCTTAACCCAGAACCATGGAGAAATCAGACACCCAGATCCTCAAACACTGAACTTGGCAATCTGGCTCCTGAAGTCTTAGAGTTCGGGTACCTCAACCTTCCTCCAGACTGTATGAATATCATTAAAGAAGCCAGAAGACCAACTACTAGGGCATGCTCAGTAGCTGAGAGGGCACTTCATACCTTAGATGTTAAGAGAGCCTTGCTTTATTACATCGACAGAACCAAACCTTTTCGGAAAACCAAGCAACTGTTTGTTGCTTTCGCTCCACCACATAAAGGCAACCCTATTTCCAAATCAGGTATCGCCAGGTGGATAGTCAAATGTATCCAAATATGTTACCTAAAAGCTAAACGTACTCTTACCGTTCCCCCTAGGGCGCACTCCACGCGTAAAATAGGGGCTTCTATGGCATTCTTAGGGAACATCCCCTTAGAAGACATTTGCAAAGCAGCCACATGGTCTACTACACACACCTTCACTAAGCATTACTGTGTTGATGTGCAATCCAAACAACAAGCTTCAGTAGGCCAAGCTGTCCTAAAAACTCTATTCCAAACTGCTGCAATGGATACAGGTGACCACCGCTAGGGGAGACACTGCTATATAGTCTATCCTTAGTGTGTGATCTGCAGCTCATATGCCTCGAACGGAATATGCTACTTACCAGTATGCATCTGTTGTTGGCATGTAGAGCTGCAGAGCCACACACGCCCACCCGCCTCCCCGGGACCTGTATCTGTTCCAGCATTGTCTTAATTAGACACTACACATGGACATCCTTTCTCTTTACTTCTCATACACTCCATCATTTCCCATAATGGCGAAAAACAATCTGAGGATGGAGTGGATGCCCATGTGCACTGTTGTCCAGAGGAGGAGTCACCTATCTCGTGACCAAAGACTTCTTCCGAAGACAACAACAACCTGCAATCATCCGAGCCCAACACCAGATGGCGATCTTATCCTCAGTGTGTGGCTCTGCAGCTCTACATGCCAAGAACAGATGCATACTGGTAAGTAGCATATTCCTTTTCAAATGCTAAAGCTAACCATTGCCGTGTGTTTGTGAATACAAGTGTTTTTGAGGGTTTTATTGTACACGGCAGCGCATGCCTTTCATTTATATTTTTATGTTAATTTATATTTTTATGTTACCGTTTGCAAACTAGAGAAATTCATTATTTCGATACACTTAGTGAAACGGTTTTAAATTCATACGATGACCTCTCAAGCGGGCCGATTCCAAATTTAAAGTGACGCGGTCTTAACTTGGCATCATTAATGACATCACAGCTGCGCATGCGTCGCGGGCTGGACTGAAGGTGTTCTGATGGTTTACGCCCAGTCACACGGCAGAGATGCTGATAGCACGCAGCTGCAGAGACGTGGACATGTATGCACCTTGTGCCTACCACCACCTGAATAGAACATCCCTGGGACGAGCAGTGTGTGATCTCCTCACCCAGCACAGGCCGCCTGGCATGCTGGGACTGCAGACGGAACAATACATCTAGTTGCTATAAAGCTGCAATCGTAAGAGATTGGGTCTTCTGTAAACCAAAATATTAATAAAAGGATCTTTGAAACCGTGAATAGGGACATTGGTGAATTTTGGTTTTGGGAGTCTTTGAAAAGAGTTAAAGGGACTTGTTTCTACTAAGATGACATAAACTACATTACATACACACGCCCTATCCACCAAATGCAAGGGGTCCCTCTGTGGCAAGCAGAGGGCTTTGGTGGGTGCCACGCCAGCACCGAGGACGGCCTGCATTGTGAGGTCATGTGATGGGTTGTTCGGGCGTCGTACGTGACGATATAAGCAGAGTGGGGGTCAACTTAGTTACAACTGGTATGAATTGAATATATTAGACTTGTGTGGGACATCCAAGATTTTGAGTGGGAAATGAAGCTTTTGGAATACCCCCACGCCCTTTCTAGAACCTTCGGCCTCATGACCAACCTGCACACTTTCACATCAGCTGGACAGGCGGCTAAGCTTCCTGTGAAAGAGTCCTGTAAATTCATCAGCCCGAGTCGAAGTTCAGAGCGATCCAAATAGGTTCTTCGAGTAGCAAATGCTGTCTCCCAGCAACTACCTCAGCACCGACGGGCATTATGCAGAGATGGCCTTTGACTTGCGAGGTTATTTTTTGTATAATATTTAAACAGATGTTTTTATGTAATACTGAAAATGCTGATGCATTTTGGAATTCTATGTCAGGACCGGAGGCTCCGATTATGCTTCTCATTCTTTGCTTTATTACAACAGCAGCCAATAAAAAAACATCTTTTTTTATTCCAAACTACAAATCCCATGAATCCAATGCATCACAGTACCATAGAGACTATCACTACATAAGGCCCAGCTGAGGCAGACACCTCCTCTTTCTTTGCTGCTCCGCAGCCAGTTAATTGCCTCTCCCTTACTGCTTTTATTATGATTGTGGTGTATGGGTTTGACGCGCAATGTGTATGATAATTAGTTTAATAATTCTATTATGGGTCTGACGCGCACTGTCTATAATTCTATTTTAATGTCTTGGTGGTAGTTTAGCGTTGCCAAAGCGTTTGTCTGCTTACTTGTTTGAAGAGACGCTAGCGCTCGTTGTCCGTTTGGTCTTTTGCGCTGCTCGTGCAGCGGATCGCTCGCGTGTGTGGCTGATCGTCTGGGAGCGCTTCGGCCTCCCCGGCCGGGCGCTCTGCGGCCGTGGCCTGTTTCTAAGTGGAGCGGGAGTGAATGGGGGCCTGAGGATGGCGCGTCTCTACTCGCGCTCGTCCTCTTTCTATTATTACGGGCGGCCTTCTCCGCGCATGCGCGGCGGCCATTTTCCGATTTGGATGTTATCGGAGTGCGTTTTCGGAGCGGGAAACACTCAATTATCAAACTTGCAAGCCCGTATTGTGCCCCATCTGACGCCCAAAGCGGAATTTAAGCTTAGGGCTGATTAATATCTGGATAGGCTCTGCCGAGAGAGGTAGCAGACCCTCCCTCCCCTGTTTAAAGTCATTTATTGCGGCACTTGTGCCTGGCCTGCTTGGGGTTGTTCCTCTCCCCCTGATTTACTCCTCCCTTCGCACCATCGTTGTGCGATAAAGGTAAAAGCTGCTACTAGCACCATGGCTGATTATTCTTATGAGGAGGAGTATTATGAGTCTGAACCTGCGGGTTCGTTTGAGCAAGAGGTCGTTGAAGCCTTAGATGCTGGAGTTCAGCATTCTGTAAGCTCGGCGCTTGTGAGGGCGATTGCGCCCCTTAAGCGGCATCTGAATGACTACACGCGACAGCAAGGCTGGCTCCCGGCCGCAAATAACCAACCCAAGCCAACTGGTAAGAAGGCTTCTAACCCTAACTCTGAGGACTTTGCTCGGCTATCCAGGGCCCTAGCGAATGATCACGCTTATTTGGCGCACTCTGACCAGAATGAGTCTTCTCACGAAGACAAGGGAGATTCCTCGGCGAACGGTGAGTCCGATCAGGAGGAATGCGCTCAGCATACTAAAGACTAGGAAGGAGCATCATGTGGAGCCCGCGCCACCGCCTAGACACCTGACCTTCGACCCATCGGATATCATTCACCCCAATTCTACGGCATGGACCCCCTTGCAGGAAGTGGCAGACTACCTTCAGTCAAACCTCAGTCGCCCTTTCGAAAACGACGTCAGGGCACGCCTTAAGTCTGAGTGCCCCAGACCTGATTTGGCAGCCCGTGTGGCGGAGACCCCTGAAGTGGACCCGACCATGATAACCTACCTTCGGAAATACTCTAAGGACCCGAAAAAGGGCATTGACCGCGCCTGGCGGTCACGCACGGATAAGCTTCTAGATTTGTCAGGGCCTTTGGCAAAAATTCTTGAGATGGGTCTCCAGGCAAAAGAGTCCGGGTCTCCAGTGGATCCCGATGACCTCATTGGTTGGGCGCAGCGTGCGGTGTGCTTGTTGGGCAATGCCAACTGCGCTATGTCTAGCGAAAGGAGGAGATCGATCCTCCTCAAGCTAGACCCTAAACTGGCTGAGTTATCTTCCTCTGAGGCAGGTCCAGTAGCCCAGGGTCTCCTTTTCAGGCAACCCTTTTAGAAGGAGCTCACCAAATTCGTGGCTACTTTCAGCGGCCTGGATAAGGCGCAGGAATCGCTACGGCGTGCCTTCCGACCGGTTTTCACCAGGGCCGGACCAAATCGAGGTCATCCCCAAGGCGCCCCGCGTGGTCAACACCACAACAGAGGAGGTTACCAAGATAACTATTCCAGGAACTCTAACTTCGACCCCTCCAGACGAGTGCGGAACCGTTTCCGCAGAGGCAGGTTCGGTGGCAACCAGGGAAACCACCAGGATTCAGGATCTACAGGTGAGACTTATCCTTTGTTCAGAGGTACAGTTGGGGGGTCGCACTCAATATTTCCTGCATGCTTGGCAAACGCTCTCGCAGGATCCCTGGATCTTGGAAACGGTATGGGGTTACAAATTGAAAATGTACAACACCCCCGTCCAGCGTTTCCCTTCCCCTCCCATCAATTTTTCCCAACTCGATCAGAGTTTTATGACGGGCGAAATACACTCCCTCTTACAGAAGGGGGCAGTTGTCGAGTCTCAGCCCCATTCTCGCGGTTTCCTCAGCAACGTGTTCCTGGTCGAGAAGAAAGGGGGCGGGTACAGGTTGGTTCTGAACCTCAAAGAATTCAATGGCTGGATCGTTTACCGCCATTTCAAAATGGAGGGCGCCTACCTACTGCGCGATCTGCTGCAGGAAGGCGATTGGATGGTCCGGCTTGACCTGAAGGACGCCTACCTGGCAGTGCCCATATATGCTCCTCATCACCGTTTTCTTCAGTTTCTGTGGCAAGGCGTCTGTTACGAGTACGCGGTTCTTCCCTTCTGACTTTCATCAGCACCATGGTGCTTCACAAAACTCCTTCGTCCGGTAATGGAATGAGGATGATCGTCTATCTGGACGACATCATTATCATGGCGCAATGTCCGCGTTTAGTGACAACGCATCTGGAGTGGTCCATTCACCTTCTTCAAAACCTGGGCTTCATTGTGAATTCTCAGAAGTTCGTTCTGGTGCCCACGCAGTCTATAGAATTTCTGGGTTTTCAGGTGGATTCTTGCACCTGCCAGCTTCTCCTACCCGCACCCAAGATCAAAACGATAAAGAAAGAATTGAGGTCGATAGTGAACAAGCGGACTGTGTCCTTGAGATCCATAGCCCGGGTAGTGGGCTTGTTGGCCTCCTCGATTCAGGCCATCTTTCCGGGCCCCCTTCACTACCGTACTCTCCAACAATTAAAGATTCAACATCTCCGCAAAGGCCTCAGCTATGCCGATCAGATCCCTCTTTCAGAGGAAGCGTGGTGGGAAATGTTGTGGTGGCCCGACCACATGGAATAGTGGAATGGCAGAGCCATCTTCGGGTCCAATCCAGAGGTAGTGATCGAATCGGATGCCAGTCGTTGGTGCTGGGGAGCCTGCTGCGGTCCGATCTCGACGGGGGGGTCGTTGGTCTCCGGAGGAACTCTCCCTTCACATCAATTGTCTGGAGCTGTTAGCGGGATCGTTCGCAATTCGCAGTCTCTCCCCGCAGAAGATGAACTGCTGTATTCTTCTAAGAATGGACAACATATCAGCAGTCCGGTACGTGAAAATACTTGGGGGTACACGATCTCGCATCCTGGCGGAGATTGCCAAAGATTTTTGGGATTACTGTCTTCAGTACAATCTGTCAATAGTGGCGGAATACCTCCCGGCCTGGAAGAACGAGGTGGCCGATTGGCATTCCCGGTACCTACGGGATTACAGCGATTGGCGGTTACACCCTCGAGTCTTCCGGATGCTGAACCTCCAATGGGGTCCGTGTCAGTTGGACCTGTTCGCGTCACGGCTGAACAAGCAACTTCCGGATTTCTACAGCTGGCGCCCCGGATCCGGAGGCGCTGGCCTCGGATGCGTTTCTTCAAACCTGGCCACCAGTCCTTTGTTATGCCTTCCCGCCGTTTGTCATGATTTCCAGGGTCCTGGCTCAGGCCAGACGCCAGCGAACAGAGATGGTGTTGGTTACACCTTTGTGGAGAGCCCAAGCTTGGTTCCCGATAGTTCTGGAAATGTCTTGTGCGGCACCAATTCTCCTCCCTCAGAGATGGAACCTGTTGCTGGACCCTCTCAAGGCCCCTCATTTGTTAGTGGACTCAGGTCAGCTACCTCTTGTAGCGTGGTGAGTTTCAGGGACAGATGGCAGGTCCCGGGACTTTCGACAGACGCTTCCGCTTTCGTCAAGCAGGCGTGGTCAGATTGTACCCATAAGCGGTATTCATCAGCATGGAACAAGTGGTGTAGCTGGTGTGTTCAACGGGACGTCGATCCCACTACAGCTAATGTCTCCATGGTCATGAATTTCCTTGCTTCTTTGGCGTCATCAGGTTTTGCTTATAGGACAGTACACAATTTCAGATCCGCTATTTCCGCTGGGCATGCTCCGTTGGAGGGCAAGCCAGTGGGAGAGCACCCTCTGGTGTGTAAACTACTTAGGGATATCCGGAGGGTCAGGCCTCCGTGTCCAAAGTACTCTTTTTTGTGGGACGTGACGGTGGAGCTTCGCTTTTTGGATTCTTGGCCACCTAACGAGCACCTGTCACGGAAACAGCTTTCCACCAAACTGGCGATGTTATGTTTGGTCTCTTGCAAGAGAGTTTCTGATATTCGAACTTTGGATCTCGCGGGTCGTCGGTTCTCCCCAGAAGGGGTGACTTTCTCTATCTCCAGACGGACCAAAAGCAATTCCACTTCAGTGTCTTATCCGGCCTTTCCGGATAATCCCAATTTATGTGTGGTGCAATGTGTCAAAGCGTACGAGGTGAGTACAGCTAGTTTCCGTTCTGACCTGCAGGGTCAACTGTTGATTGCATTGCAGAAACCCTTTCGCCCAGTGTCTTCAGCTACTTTGGCGAGATGGGTGCGTTGGCTCATGAATGAAGCAGGCATTGATGTGTCTCAGTTTGGTGCACATTCTGTGCGTGGCGCAATGGCGTCTAAATCTTTTTCCTTAGGTGTAACCCTATCCGACATCATGAATACTGCGGATTGGTCAAATGAGTCTACCTTTAAATCGTTTTATTACAAACCTATAATGGATATTGCATCAGTGGTGGTGGCTAGGCTTTAAACAAGCATAATCGGAGCCTCCGGTCCTGACATAGAATTAAAAATTTGCGAACATTCGTGACAAGAATTTTCAATTCTGTTAAGGACAACGGAGGCGAGGATTATCCCACCCAGAGTTTATATGGTTACTTGAATGTATATTTAAATCAATTTATGATGGTTTTAGGTTGCATTATATTGGCTTCCTTATTTCTCTCTCTCCCCCCCCCCCCCTTATTTTGTAGCTCCTATACCATTTGAGATTGGAACATGGTTTGGGGGATTACCGTTATTACGGAATTTTATCTTTGTTTCAGATTCCAGTGGCAAGTGAAAATTGCTCTCTGTTCAGGATATCGTTGGGAATGGCTTTCCCCTTCACGATGTGAGGCTCGCTCGCCCGTTTTTGATCATCAGGGATTCGTTCCTCAGAGCCGAAGTTCGCCTATTGGTTTCCGGATGTTTGGTTCACATGGACAATGGTTCAAGATCTCAGTTCAAGAAGGAGTAATTTGTTTCAAGTTCTGGACTTAACAGTTAACGGTCACGCAAAGAAAGAGGAGGTGTCTGCCTCAGCTGGGCCTTATGTAGTGATAGTCTCTATGGTACTGTGATGCATTGGATTCATGGGATTTGTAGTTTGGAATAAAAAAAGATGTTTTTTTATTGGCTGCTGTTGTAATAAAGCAAAGAATGAGAAGCATAATCCTCACCTCCGTTGTCCTTAATAGAATTGAAAATTCTTGTCACGAATGTTCACAAATTTTTAATTCCCTATAACCCCTGTCCCCGACAGAAAGCAGGAGCCTAGATTGTTACAAAATGTCTTGATAAGTCGTTAGGAAGGGTCAAAGTTGAAGGACTTGCAGCCGGGTCCTGGGAATCACCAGTGGCCTGCACAGAGCTCGCCTCATCCCAAACCACCCAGCCCCAAGACACGTCTAGACTCCAGTCCCTGTGCAGTCCACGCCTGTGCAAGAGCGCTGAGGCCAGGCCATGCCAACGGCAGAGCAGTGCACACATGAAACCTGTGTCCACCCGCCATCGCTTCCGGGTCTTCGGTTCACGGGCACGGCCCTCCACGACTGATGGATGGGAAACTATTGCAAGGTTTGTATGAAAACATCTGCTTGTCTGGCCCTGGCGGTCTTGCGCAAGCGTGAATGTTCCACCCTCGTGCCATCAATCAGCACGTCGTGCCTGCTTTGCATATTCCGAACACAAGTTGTAGAACGGTAGCGAGGTGGCAACGTTAAGTGTGCCATACCTTTTATTACAGTAAGAAGGCGTGTTTTCTGGTAAGCGCATGGTTGCATAAGTGTTACATAATCTATTTGAATGTGGAAAGGGCAGTGTCAATAGAGTGGTTATCCAGTAATCTTATTGAAGACCAAAATATTTGTGGAGTATCATTTTGACTAGAAACTGCAGTTTTCTTAATATATCCAATTTTTTTTAATAGAAGTTGAATTATTTTTTAATGTGTTAAAATGCTTCGACAATAACAAGAGAATGTTGCACGATTTGCTTTTATCCCATAATGATTCCCTAATTTACAGTTAATTGTTTCATACTTTATGTACTTGCCTCACAAATTTCATCCCGTCGACAGAATTTCTTTCGCCACTTACTGGCCCTGTTTGTAGTAGTTAAATTACACATGAGACAATTATAGGATGGAGAGAAGGATAATAATACACATTTGTAAAGTGCAAACAATCACCCGTAAGAGTCTCAAGGCGCTGGGGGCCGTCAGAAAGATTAAGCAAGGTATTGCCCAGAGTCACATGGTGCTGGGCTAATCTGCCGCCGGCGCTGGGGATCGAACCGCGATCCCCAGATTCCGGAGTCAGTCGCCCTGGCAGCTGCGCCACACCTCTTCCACATAGGGGTTTGGTGTTTTTTGAAAATCTATAATTCAATAGACCTCTCACACGGGTGAATGGCTGTCTTCAGAGCACACAGACGTGAAAGACGAAAACAGCCACGGGTGTAGACCGTTTTGATAACTGATTCCTATTTTTCGTACCTATGAACTACTCCCAGGTTTCTTATGTGTGGTACAAACAAAAAAAAGAGGCCAAGTTTTCAGCTATGGGTTAGTTCCTGAAAAGATATTCCACAACCCCCACGCTCCTAATTCAGCCTGGCTCTGGGGCCCGTCGCCTATCGTCGCCTAACAGAGTCACGCAAGCCAAACAACGACTTGCCAGAACAATGACTTAGCCTTAACCACGCATGTACTCTGATTGATTGATGTAACAATGCGGTCATTGTAATGACCGTGTTGTAATGGTATGCGTTGTATCGCACGCGTGGTAAATGATGTTTACCAAAGTGAACCAACTGTTGATTGCGGCTAGGCATTCGGCTTTGTCTTGACTGTCTTTGTCTAGGACGTATTTAGGTGGTAACAAATTGCCTACTTCAATAGAGTTTGTCGGTGGTGCAGGTAGGATGGCTCAAGTGATTTCGACAATGGCGCCTAGCAAATGACTGCAGAGATCTGTGTGAGATCTGTGGGTCACAGGTTTGAATCCCAGCAAGAGAGACCGAGCATTCGATCCTTTCGAAGTTGGTTAGTTGAGTACCACAAACTGGGTCACAGTAAGATCTGTTATTTACAGCTCTTAGAAATAGCAGAAGTGTAGTTTCAGATGATATATGAAAGGCAAATATTATTAAGCTGGAGTTTTTGCACCATATCTGAGCACACTGCGCCTCCCTAAAGAAGGGAATCGACTGAACTCCATTGAAAGTGAATGCTTTTTGTGGTTTTCTTTTAAAGATGGTTGCTCGTTCAAATCTCTACACATCATTTCTAGTGAACGACATTGGAGTCCTAGCTGTCTTTAAACAGTGCATGCTTGATTTTTACTCCTCTGTTGTAGGTGCGGGAACTACAAACATCATCTGCCACGGGTGTCTGCATACAGTGTATGTCTGCGGTTGACCTCTGTTGTTTATGAGTGGGCTCTAAGTAGCGTTTACCAAGGCTGCGTGCACTTTGCCCAGTTACTTTACATTAACATAGTCCTAGGTTTACTCTATTTTTACTCTGAAAGCTTGTAATATGGTATAGAGCGGACTTTTTTCTTTAAATAACCACTCCACTGCAAACAAAAAACATAAATAAAAATAATGCCATTTACAATGCCAATAGCTCCAACCCCAACAAATGCGAGACCCATTGCATTGCAAATGCTTGTTTCTGCTTGGAGAAGAGCCATCTTCCGTGAGTAGCAATTAAGAGGCGGGGGTGCATTTCTCTGACTCTGGCTAAAGACCCACAATGCAGTATTGATCTAAAGCGGTGCAGGAAAGCCGCATTTCAGCGAATCTGCTTTTTAGGTCTCGCCTGGCTATCGCATAAGCGATCGCAAGGCTAGACTTGTGTAGGGGCTTCAGAAAATGCTCCCAAAGGCTTGCCAGGCGGACAGGGTGGCGGTTACGCGCACAACCACGCGCATTCCATTTGCCACCTGCTACTTCCTGCGCGTGCGCCGCCTCACGCATTCAGAGAGATTTAGTAAGGGGCACGAGACCTTAGGAATGCGGTTTATGGCCAGTGCATGTGAGGCATTCAAACGCGAAGCTGGCATCTGGCATCGGACTTGAAAGCAGTAGACTGCTTTCGCCAGCGCGCGCTCGGCCTCACTGCCTGCATCCCCTCTTACAACAATTAACTTTTGTTATAACTCACACCCCATATGCTCGTTCCCTCCCCCCCTTCCTCCCACCCTTCCTTTGATGTCCGCTTTTCTTGTTGTTTACAAACCATGCCACACACTGCTGCATGCCACACACTGCTGCACGCCACACACTGCTGCACGCCACACACTGCTGCACGCGGCACACTACCGCATGACACACACTGCTGCATTACACACTGCTGCACGACGCACATGGCTGCACGCCTCACACTGCTACACGAAACACTGCTGCACGCCTCACACTGCTGCACGCCACACACTGCTGCACACCACACACTGCTGCACGCCTCACACTGCTGCAAGCCTCACACTGCTGCACGCCTCACACTGCTGCACGCCGCACACAGCTGCACGCCACACACTGCTGCATGCCACATACTGCTGCACGCCGCTGCACGCCACACACTGCTGCACTCCACACACTGCTGCACGCCACACACTGCCACAAGAAACACTGCTGCACGTCACACACTGCTGCACGCCGCACACTGCTGCACGCCGCACACTGCTGCATGCCACACACTGCTGCACGCCACACACTGCTGCACGCCGCACAATGCTACACGAAACACTGCTGCACGCCTCACACTGCTGCACGCCACACACTGCTGCACGCCACACACTGCTGCACGCCACCCACTGCTGCACGCCGCACACTGCTGCATGCCGCTGCACGCCACACTGCTGCACGCCACACACTGCTGCACGCCGCACACTGCTGCACGCCGCACACTGCTGCATGCCGCTGCACACCACACTGCTGCACGCCACACACTGCTGCACAATGCACACTGCTGCACGCCGCACACTGCTGCACGCCGCACACTGCTGCACGCCTCACACTGCTGCATGCCACACACTGCTGCACGCCGCACACTGCTGCATGCCGCACACTGCTGCATGCCGCACACTGCTGCACTCCACACACTGCTTTTATGCGAGTTTATGCTACTGACGTTGTAAATGACAATGCCTTTTATTTGTTTTAAAACCAAAACATAAATAAAAGGCATTGTAATTTTACAATGCCAATAGCTCAAACTCTTATAAATGCGAGACCTATTGCATTGCAAATGCTTGTTGCATTTGCACACAGCGTTACCCCCTTTAAGCACTTCACAGACCTTAGACGTAGTTTTGAGCATGCCTTTTCACAACGGCTTATTTCAGATATATCCGTGAGCACGTCGGCATTCGTTTCTTGCTCTTTGGTTATTCATTTTTGCACATGCACACAGCTTTATACCCCCTTTAAGCACTTCACAGACCTAGGCTAAGACGTATTTTGATCATGCCTTTTCACAACGGCTCATTTCAGACATATCCGCGAGCACGTCGGCATTCACCGGTCATCTCGCAAGCACATTTTCACAGCGCACACTTTGCTCGGATATTTTCACTTAGACACAGAGCACATCATCTTTAGCACGCATGATTTTATTTCTTCTTCTAAAGTTTGGCATTTGCTTGCTATTTTTTTTTACCCATCTAGAGTCGTAGTGTGTACCACACTGTTATCCGTTCCTTTGAGACACTAGTTTAACAGACTATTATTTCGTTTTTGGCGCATTCTGCTCTAGGATCATTAAGAGCATTCTATTTTGATTACTGGGAGAACCCCCTGAAGAAGGGCTGGTCCCAAAATGCATCGGGGATTTGTGTTTATATTCCTGTGAATCATCCACAAAAGTTGAATATTTGATCGCCATGAATAATGGATATATATACTCTTTGAGCCAATGAATGGATTCTTTCACTATCGAAATGTCATGTAAATAAACCATAGTGAAATACAACTAATGGACATTTGACCTTTGAAAGCAATTTTTTTTCGCGCCGGAGTGCTTACATGGGTTGCCCTTCCGGTGGTGAAGGATTTCTTTTTCAAGGATTAGCTTTTAGCAGTTAAAGTTTGAAAAAAAAGTGGCAAAATTCAGATGAATGGATAATTACGGGATATTGTGTATTTAGCCACTCAATGGCCATAAATCGAATTTGTTAATGACAAAAGTTTGCAACAACCTCAAATATTTTATGAGTTTGGGAATCGTACTTGTAATAGTGTAAAATACTTTAAATAATGCATAAAAATACCTGAGTGTATAACTCACACACTGGTAGGTCACCAGATAACTATTACGCCATTGCTGTAACTCAGCACAACTTTGCTTCTTGCAATGTTTTCCAGGCCTATATTTAACTGGCAAATAAAAGTGACTTGTACATTTTAGTTAATGTTATAAACTAGGGGTCCAGTTAGCAATTTCACTATGACTGTCATTCTGAAAATGTTATACTATTTCAATCCCTAAAATCCCTTTGTGCCATAATTCCTGCCCCGCCCTACATCCCCTCTGACTAACAATCTACTCCTGTGTTTCTGGGCCTCTTCTCTCAGCCCTGCATACAAGGTGCTTATGAATAACTCTGTCAGGCAATATCCCGAGAGAGGGGTGTAGGTGGTAGGCTGACATGGAGCAAGGAAATAGAGAAAGAGAAATTAGGGGAAACATCTTGATAAAGGGACAAATAGAAAAAGTGATTATGAGCGTAAGAAAAATTAAGGAGGTGAAATAGCAGATGGGTATATAAAGGAAAGACCGAAAGAAAGACTGGAAGGAAAGATACATGAAAGGAAATAAGGGAGAAAAGGCAGGATGGAAGGGTGAAAGAAATGATGAAAGAATTAATGAATAGAGTAGTGGAAGAATTGATAGAGGAAAGGTTGAAATAATGGAAGGAAGAGTGAAAGATCAATAGGTTAAAGGGTGAATGAAATGAAGGGTGAAGAATAGATAGATTGGGAAGAGTGAAGGATGAATAGTTTAAATAATGTGTAGATTGATCCATGGATATAATGATTGATGGATGCATGAAAGAAAGGCTATAAATATGTATATATGAAACGACTAAAGTCTTCTGATCGCATCCACCTGTCAGGGTTGGTGCACAGCAGTGGGAGCTTGTCCCACTATGAAAATGCAAACAGCCCTGCGTCATGGTCACACACAGAGGAAAGCTCGCATTCTGAGATATAGTTGCCATGGTAGTTTATTCAACAGTTTATTCAAAAGACTGACGTGTTTCTACCGGAATGGTCTTTGTGGTGTTATTTCTGATATTTACATGTGTTAATTGTCTTCATTGCTTAATTTTGCTCGCAAGAAAGTGTCACTCATAGTCGTTGAAATCTCACTCATAATTACACTGAAATTATGAAAATGTCACACATGGCAATCTAAAACCTTGGCAGCTATGTCCCCAGCAGCCCCCGTTTTCCAGCCTCCAGGAGCCCCATCAGCGCTGTAGCACACACAGGCAGCACTACACTCTCTCGCTGGCGTTGGTTGTACCAGTGAGTTGCTTCATAACAGTCCTACCTCATAAATTAAATGGTGCGTGCCGCATGCTGTGGTGCAGGTGACCTGAGCTTCCAGGCCCAGAAACAAGGGTTAATGAAGGCAACTGCCTTGAGGCCAGAGACCATTTGCATATTTACATACCTTTGTAAACTGGTTACAGAGGCTTAGCTTTTTTTCTGGTTCCAGTACCCCCTGGGCCCCCCACTCTGCCTACTCCTTGCATTTGTAGTGTGAGAATGCATTTCATGAAAAGGAATATAAAGTAGGGTTGCCAAAAGAAAAATGCCAGCCATGTGTTTAAAGAGCCTGGAAAGACCTCGTCGTGGCACTAAATAGGGTTATAAATAAAAAAGTATGTATTCATTTGTAATGTGACTTTTTTGTCTTTGTTCCCTTTAATTATCAGTCATGGATCTCATCATTGAGGCCTCCCTAGAACACAATTAAAGTGCATTCTATTTATATTTGCTGTTCAAAGTATGCACAGATAAGTGCTGACTATACGGCTTTAGGTGACTGCTTATTTTTGTTGGTGGGGCAAAGTGGTAGGTGGTGGGCCAGGCCACTGGGGGGGGCCCTCATTGTGCTTTGCAGGGGGGCCCCCTCAAGTTTCATTACACCACTGACACTAGGTTGCACACCGGCATGCACAAGATGCTGTGATAGTGTGTGCACGGAGGATGCGGTCTGGGTGCCCACATCCGTCCGGGAGCTGAGCACATGGGTGTGCACTAGGGTGCATTAGGCACTCCGAGGAAGCCTGTGATTGTATGAGCACGGAGGATGCTGTATGTGCACATGTGGGACTCTTGCAAAGACACTTACTGTGTGGACCTTTAGGAACACTGGTTGTGTACACAAACAATCCTGATAGTTTGTGCACGGGATGTTGTGTATGCACACATAGATATACTTGAGTTGTGGGCGCTCTATGGACGAACACTGCGTGAACACAGAGGATACTTGTTTAAACACATGCAATGCTGGTACACACACACACGGGTGAGGCTGTATTTTTTAACAAGGATCTAGTACTGTTAATGTGCACTTAGTGATGCTGAATGTGTGCTCACAAAGTTTTCCATGCATACATGCAGATAGTGCTGTTGAGGCTGGCTCATATGTGAACATGTGTGATGCTGACTGCACTAAAGGATGGTGAGTATATGTATGATGGTGTTTGCACATATAGTGGCTTCTTCCTGTTATGTGCACACACCCTTGCATGTATGTAAGTCGTGTATTAACCCAAAGAGAATTTGTTAGGGGACCCTTGTGCTACACGTTTACAGCTAGTTTGCGGTAGTGGCATAGTGCCACCCTTTACCTGCTCTTTAAATTGTTGTTCAAGCTGTTGGGTCTCAGAACCATAGGTTCTTTATGCGTAATGTATGTTAGGTAAGGAGTAGGACTGAACAACAGTTTATTAGATATTTTGATTCATTTAAAAAAAATCTCTTATGTGTCCAACAAAGTTAAGGTAAACTTGTTTAGTCACTCGCCGGGACACTCTTGAGTATCTGTCGTGTTATAAAATAAAATAAAATAACATAACATAACATAACACTCAATATTGTGGCAGGCATTCAACTTTGAAGCAGTGATGGAATGTAACAGGCACAAGCTAATGTACCTTTTGGTTGTGACGACTGACACCATGCCACATGCTTGGAGAACCAATGGCAGTGTAGGCAATGTTTTGATCTCACTGGCTTACGAATTAATTGGGTTTTAAATGGGGAAGATGACCGGTGGGTCCCGTTTCTCTTACAAATTGCTGTTATTGGAGTCACGCAAATATCCACGGTTATCCACCCGTGCTTCTTGCAGTCTGTATTTTTTTTAAATCTGTTTTTGTCTGTGTAGATCATTTACAACTTCAGAAATATAGGTGCCGATTCCGATCCGTTAAAAAAATTCCCCGTACGAATCGTATCCGGATTTTTTTACGTACGAATCGTACAAGTCCCGTACAAACTGGCAAGTACGATTCGTATGTTAAAAAATCCATACGAATCGCATTGGGAAAATTCCCCGACACGTCCTCGGGCCGGAAAAAGTGTCCGACACGTCCCCGGACAGTTTTACGTATGAATCGGTAAACTGAAGTCTGAGCGCGCAAGTACGATCCGTCCCGTCCGTCCGTCCGAATGCACAACCGTATGGAAAAAACACCGTATGGAGCGAACTCCCATGGCAAACATGGAGACGTCCAAACATGTGCCCGCATACGTGCCGAACACCCCCCCAGCCCACCCCCCCAAGTACGTGCCGTACCCCCACCCCCCCAAGCACGCGCCGTACCCCCAGCCCCCCCATGTACGCGCCGTACCCCCACCCCACACCCGTAGGTACGGTGCGGACCCCCACTCCCGTAGGTACCTATGGGGGTGGGGGTACGCTCCGTACCTACGGGGGTGGGGGTACGCTCCGTACCTACGCGCTGGGGGTACGCACCGTACCTACGGGGGTGGGGGTACGCACCGTACCTATGGGGGTGGGGGTCCGCACCGTACCTACGGGGGTGGGGGTCCGCACCGTACCTACGGGGGTGGGGGTACGCTCCGTACCTACGGGGGTGGGGGTACGCTCCGTACCTGCGCGCTGGGGGTCCGCACCGTACCTACGGGGGTGGGGGTACGCTCCGGACGTACGGGGGGGCTGGGGGCACGGTGCGGACGTACGGGGGACTGGGGGTACGGTGCAGATGTGTAGGGATGGGGGCACGGTGTGTACTGGGCCCCCTTTTCGTCGTGCATCGCGGCGTACTTAGCTTTTCCGGCACTTTTTGGGTCCCATAAAAATTTTGCCGTGCGAAGTGCTGTGGGTACGAATCGTACTTGCTGATCCGTAAGACGCTGCCTGACTCCGTGCGAATGTCGCGTACGCGGTGTCCCGGATCCGATTTGTGGTTATCTTTTAGCCGGTCGGTGTTTTTTACAATTCGTACGGAAATGGTGTTTCCGTACGAATCGTACTTGCAGGTTTGTAAGGTGTTTTTCCCGGGTACGAGTCGGACGGAGAAAACGCTCCGTCCGATGGTTCGTACCCGGGTTTTACAGGATCGGAATCGGCCCCACAGTGTTTATTTTGCGACTTTGAACACTGGTCCTTGTTCAGTGACATGTACTAATGATATTTGTTCTGATGAACCAGGATGGATTGATTTATAACAAGATCGATGATGCATTCATTAAATCATTAGCATACAATCAGAGTGGTTTTTATAAGTAAATGTGTGTTTTTTTCAACCTTATTCTTTAGGACTATGCCCTCCAGATTGTTTGTATGTTGGTGCTAGGCACCATTTCGGTTCTTGCTCCCTGTACATCGTGCTTAAATGACAAATCCACCGTGAGTTCCGCCCACCCTGATAGTATAATTGGAATGGATGAGTAACCTGGTATCTGTGAGAGTCTGTTTTACTTTTTCTTCAAAAAACGCTCAAGTCCAATCTTCCTGAAGAAATTGTGGAGTTCACAATTGAAGAAATTGTGGAGTTCACAATTGAGATGGAATTTCATTTCTCTTGGGGTAGGCACGAAGCCCAGACCATTTTGAAGGTTAGTCTCTTCTTTAGGGGAATGCTTCTGGTGTAGAGCTTGACTTTCAAGTTTTTTTTGGTTTTGCTCCTAGTCTTTATTTGGAGTTCTGGCTTCTGCTGCCACTGGAATCTCTACTGGCCTCCTCTTCTTCTTCCTCTCTCTCTGCCCCTGCTTCTGTCTACAAAATGCTGGTTGTAGAGTTGTGGGAAGGAATTATGAAGGCCTTGGGGATACAATGGGTAATGTGGGAGCCACATTGGTGGAGGTCCCTGGTAGGGTACCATATTATATCCAAACAAAGGAAGGGGTGGTGAACCCAATCTACCATCATTTCTTCCCCAGCGGTGTCTTCTTAAAACCCTACTGAAAGAAGCATTCTTTCTGCGCTGATGGCTTTCATCATAAGAGGATGAGGCTACTCCTGTTGTAATGAAGTTGGTGTTATAAAGTTTTCTTTGTCAAATTCATGTATGTTTTTTTGTGATTTTTGTTGCATAAAGAACTCTTGAGGTTCGCTTATTTACACATTAATCTCGCCCAATGTGGAATTATAGGTTGAGAATAGGATCCCTGTTTTGAATGCGTTTTTCATAATGTTGATCCTGATAATTAAGGCTTCTGACAGGCATTTGGCCATATTTATAATTAGGATCAAATGGCCCTGGTGCACTTTCAGGTGACTTGGGACCATTCTTATCTTAATATAGCATCCTCCAAAAAGGTGTGTGGTGCATTGGTGACTAAAAGGCCATTTGTTGAGATATTGGCTCTAAGGTATTCGGTCATTTTAGCACCATGAAGTGTAAGTTTGATCTGTTGTTTTTTTAATGCTATGAATGAATTCCGGTCCTTGTTATGACTCCCTGACGGGGTTGACCGATCAGCTTCTAGTAAGGAGGGAGTTCTTAGGATTTCTGCTACAGCGTCTTCTCCATCGCTGAGGCCTTGATTGTCATCCATGGTCTGGGTGAAGAGGGGCCTTGTTAGTAGAGTCTGAAGGGAGTGGAGAAAGGGGGGGGCACTATAATTACTTTGCTTTGTGGCTCCTGCTGGATTTGTTCCCTTAGCTTCTGCAGCCTTGTAACTCAAGGTTTATTTGTGTACCCTTAGTTTTACACTCCACAACTAGAGTGGACTCTGTCACCACCAATGAGGCTAACAGCTTGCCGAACTTGGGTAAGCTATTTTACCTTTGTACCAACCATTGTCAACCCGGATGACTTGTATGTATCTAGTAAGAGGGACAATGTGTCACTCGATTAGTGGGGGGGGGGTAATGGTGTGTGTGTGTGTGTGTGTGTGCGTGCGTGTGTGTGTGTGTGTGTGTGTGTGTGTGTGGTTGTGTGTGTGTGTATGTGTGTATGTGTGTGTGTGTGTGTGGTTGCGTGTGTGTGTGTGTGTGTGTGTGTGTGTGTGTGTGTGTGTTTTCTCAATGTCCCATTTCCACTGCTAGGCACAATTTCACCTTTGTCATGCAGAATCACGATATACTTTAGTATGCATGTGGTATTATAGTCTGTATATCTGAATGTATCGCTTTTAATAATTTCTTGTTTCTCTACCTTTGTTTTGTTTCTTCTCTTTAGGTACGTTTGTAGGAATCCGCAGGTATACTCCACTTGCAGAGATTATGATTATTGGGCATGGTTGGGTATTTTTTTATGTATTAGCAAATGTTCACTTCCCCAATCACCTGTTGATTAGGTTCTTGGTCCTGATGAATTGCCCAGATCTATAGCGACAATCATGGCAAGAAACATGTAGACTCATATACACACTACCTTTTGGGCTGTCTTGGATAATTGTATCCACACTCCAGCCATTCACTGTTTAAATTCATAACAAGAGGACCCCCATATTAAATAGTCTCCTGGTACCTCTCAGTTATGTTTATCCCACTTTGCACCAATCTACAAATAGAGCACCTCCACCCGCGGTTCACTTTGGCTTCTCATTCTAAAGACCTCTGGCAAAGAGCCCCTTGAGGGACCCGTTGGGCATTGCAGCACCGGCCCAAGGAGGAGTTGCCCGATGATGAAGCATGACATCCATCAGGGTGAGTGAGGGCTCTTGCTTCTGAGCAATCAGACCCCTCATATCAGAATGCTTAGTTCCCTACCAACCTACTTGCTTCTTCCTTCCCTCAAAGGAACTGCATGCTCCTTGTGTTCATGTATATTTTGTGGTAAAATTTATGGTGGACCTAAAAGTGCTCGTAGTCCCTTTCATTATCCTGGAGTGGCACCACATGGTAGGGAAGGACTCACAGTGTAGACTCCGGGTGCTGATTACAAGAGACTAGCCCTGGGAGTCACTCTGGTGGTCCGAGGTACAGGTTGCAAGTTCTAGTCCTTCTCACCATAGCAAGAGGACAGCAGGGTAGCAGGTCATCACAGTAAGGCAGCAATTCTTCCATGCAGCAGATTTGCATTTCTTTCAGCAGCATAGCAGTTCCTATTCCTGGCAGAGTCCAGAAGTGTAATGAAGAGTTGGTGTCTGATGTCCAATATTTATACCTGGTGCTGTCTTTGAAGAGGAAAAAGCTTTTAGAGGATTGCCATTGAAATGCTCAGGTTTCCTGCCTCCCCTGCCCTGGCTACAGACTAATTAAAGTGGGCATGCAATCCTTTGTGTGAAGGCAGGACACAGTATATTTAGGTGTAAGTAGGGCTGTGCCTGGCTCTGCCCGTCCATCCTGCCAGTGATGGCCCACCCTGGCACACCTAAGGTCTCTATTGTGTGTGGCTGTCTAAGAGGAATACAGAAAGACCAACTTCAAACTCATCAAGAACTGTGACCCAGGGGGGAGGAGCCTAGCGCGCAACCAAGATGGCCGCGTAGGTGCGAGGCTCCCGAGGACCTCCGCAACCTCCTACGTTTATCCTGTCTTCATCCTGAATCGGTTGAGGGGACTGTGTCGGTGAGCCTGAGCCGAGGTGGTACCCGTTTTCCGTTTTCGAATTGGACCCCGGGTGCCAGAGTGAGCACCGACTGAAGTTTGCGGCCTACTTCTCTCCTGACCCCGGATTCGAGTTTGGGGGGCAAACCTGTGGCGAAGTGAACAACAACGGCGGGCTGGGCCTGGCGAGTCGCGTACCCCACACTTTCACTTTCGCTTTTGAGTCCCCTTGCCATTATCGCGGGTGGGCTCACGGTGCTTCTTTGTGTTGGGGTGGCCTCGCTGGGAGACCCTGCCTGCCTGCCTGCGGTGGCCCGCTCTGCCGTCCTGGGGTGGCCCCCGAGGCTCTCGGCCTTGATTGCCTGCTCTCCACTGCGTGGCTGGTGCGGGTGTGAGATACACGACGATGGCCACGAAGCAGGATGGGGATCGGTTGAAGGCCAAGTCGACCCGGCGTGGCACCGCACATCAGGCCAACGTCATGGACCGCTACACCCTCCCGAAGGGGTCTCCCGGCGGATCGCACAAGTCCTCCGAGTGCCCCCGGATGCCCCGGATTTGCCTACGGATTTGACTTTGCAAGACGTCATGGGCGCCATTGCTGAGATGAAGACCTCGGTGGGCCAGCAATTCGACACTTTGGCGCACAAACTCGACGCGGTCCTCATTGATGTCAACCTTGTGAGAGCTGATCTCTCCAAGACGAATGACCGGGTCGACTCCTTGGCCCACACCGCGTCGGGCCTCACGACTGAGGTAGCGGCCCTTCAAACGGAGGTGCACCGGCTCCGTCAGGCAAGTGCGCTCATGGATCGGCGCCTGGAGGACTCCAAGAGCCGGGCCCGGAGGAATAATATCCGTATCATCGGAGTACCCGAGGGACGGGAGGAGTCGGCGGCGGATCTCTTTGTGGAGGACCTGATCTCTACCCATCTCCAGCCTCGAGGACTGAGTAAATTCTTTGCTGTGGAGAGGGCCCATAGAGTTCCCGGAGGCAGACCGAAGGTCGGAGCCCCTCCGCGGCCTCTTATTGCCCGTATTTTCAACTTTCGGGACAGGGATGCGATTTTGCAAGCTTCCAGACTGCAAGGGCCGATTAAGCTGGAGAACATGGAAGTGAACTTTTATCCTGATTTCACGCAGGCGGTTCAGAAGCAGAGACTGAGTTTCCTGGGCGTCAAGCGGCGGCTTCGAGGCATGAACTTAAAATACGCCATGCTCTTCCCGGCCAGGCTGCGGGTGGAGGCGGATGGTCGCACTCACTTTTTTGATCGTCCTGAAACGGCCGGGGACTGGCTGGACACTTTGTCTGGGGGTCATGGTCGGGATGGGGGGGGGGACGGGAGGAGAGTGCCCACCGGACCGGGTCTGAGGTACTGACACGGGGGCTCACTCCGGATGATGCCACTTTCGGCCAAGCTTAGGGTCTTTTGTTGTGTTTTGTCTCCCCTCCATTGGAGGAGGTGCTGGGTCTCGAGGGGGTTCTCCTTCCTCGTCTAGGGGGTCTTAGTAGTTTAAATCACATAGGGGCGACAGGCACACTGCAAGTTGGGGGGGCTGTTTGGGCTCATGCAGGGGTGCAGGGAGGGGGGAGTTTTGTTGGGGCTGTTGGGTTGGGGTTGGGTATTGTTTATTTGTACCACAAGGCAGCAGTATTGTTGTGCTATTTCTAACGTGCTCTCTGGGGGGCGACTGATCGACTTCGGCTATGATGGGGGTAGGGGACTGGGTCTTTTGTCCTGGAATGTTAATGGACTGGGGGACAGGATAAAACGGGGGGTGGTCCTGCAGTTCCTAAAACGGATTTCACCAGATATAGTCTTTCTGCAGGAAACACACCTCATTGGAAACTCCTTTCGTGCCATGAACAGACGGGGCTACCGCCTTATGGCCCACTCGGGCTTCACGTCTGGTTCGAGGGGTGTGGGCATTATGGCTAAGACCTCGCTCCCGTTGGAAGTTGATGAGGTGCTCCATGATGACAGGGGACGATACACGGTTCTGGTGGGTAGATTGGAGGGTAGAGTGATTGTTTTCGTTTCTGTTTATGTCCCGCCAGGGTTGCAAACGACTACTTTTGCGGATCTGGGGCGCCTCCTTCTTGGCCTTCCGGAGGGGATTCTAGTGGTTGGGGGGGGATTTTAACGCTGTGGTTTCCGGGACTGAGGATCGTCACCCTCCTAGGGATCTCCCCCGTGCCCAAGCGTGGTTGTCCGGCCTCTTGGATACCTTGGGGCTGGTGGATTGTTGGCGGTTGAAGCATCCTACGCAGATACAGTACACCTTTCATTCCGGGGCTCATGGCAGTCTTTCGAGACTTGATTATGTCCTGATGCCAGCGGTACAGACGGGGCGGGTTGGGGAGGTACGACATTTGGCGCGGGGTATTTCAGACCACTCCCCGCTCCTGCTGCACTTCGACATTGTCCCGAGGGGGGAGGGGAGGGTGGCCCCGATTAATCCCTGGTACCTGCGTGACCCCACAATTCGCGCAGATTTGGTTAAATCTCTTAAGCGCTATTTTGAAGACAATGTGGGGTCTGTGTCGTCCGCGGTCTCTCTGTGGGAGGCGTTTAAGACGGTACTCCGGGGGGAGGCCCTGTCCCTTATTTCCCATTCCCGGAGGCGCGAGCGGGAGGAGGTGACCCGTATTGAAACTGAGATAACCGAGTTGGAGGGTGATTTGGAGTGTGGGGTGACGGACGACAAATTGCATGCTCTCCGACTCAAGCAGGCGGACTACAAGGCCCTCGTCACGGAGGCAGCCAGGGGCCTCAGCAGAGAGCAACAGGGGAGACTGTATGATGTGGGTGATAAGGCTGGTAAATTGATTGCGTGGCTGGATAAAAAGGAGAGAGCGAGTCGAGTTGTCCCGTCGATTGAGAAATTGGATGGTGTGTGTGTCACTGAACCAGGAGAAATTGTTGATTGCTTTGCAGAATATTTCCGTGGGGTGTATTCCCTGGTATCTTCCCGCTCGGAAGAGGACTCCCATGCCCTGCTTAAAGACATTGCGCTGCCTTCCCTTTCGGAGGAGGATAAAGTGTTGTTGGACGCGACCCCAACATCTGAGGAGATTGCCCTCGCCATACGCTCGGTCGCCTCCGGCAAGGCCATGGGTCCTAACGGCCTTCCCATCGAATTGTACAAACTACGGCCGGATACGCTGGCGCCGCATCTCCGTGCTATGTTCCTCGCGGCCCGCTCGGCGGGTTCCCTCCCGCTGGAACAGCGTCTGGCCACTATCGTGGTTATTCATAAGGAGGGGAGGCCGCGGGATCGGGTCACATCTTACAGGCCCATTTCGCTGTTGAATGCGGAACCTAAAATTCTCGCCAAGGTGCTAGCTAATCGGCTGGTTGGCGTGGTGTGCGATCTGATTCACCAGGACCAGTCTGGCTTTATCCCTCATCGCAACACCGCGCTCAACCTGCGGCGTTTGCATGGGGTGCTCGCGCGGGTCCCGTTCATACGAGAGCCGGCCATTTTGGCGTCCCTGGACGCCACTATGGCGTTCGACACGCTTGAGTGGCCATATATTTGGGCGACGCTGGCTAAGTTTGGTTTTGGCCCGGGATTTATTGGTTGGGTGAAACTGTTATACTCCGGACCGCTGGCGCAGGTGGCGGTAAACGGTAGAGTGTCGGCTCCGTTTGAACTGGGCAGGGGCACGCGGCAGGGCTGCCCGCTATCGCCGCTCCTCTTCGCGCTTGCCTTGGAGCCCCTGGCGGAGTGGCTGCGGTGGCACCCTTCTATCCGTGGTCTCTGATGGACCCCCGAGTATGAGGATCGCGTATCCCTTTACGCTGATGATATTCTCTTATACCTTGCTTCCCCTCGTAAATCGCTGATTGTACTTGTGGATGTTTTGCATTCATTTGGCCGCAACTCCGGCTTAGTCATCAACTGGGCTAAATCCTGTGTGTATGTCCTTTCCGGGGAGGCTCCTATCCTTCCGCGGGGTTGTCCTATCCAGATCGCTCCGCAGGGATTTAAGTACCTGGGTATCTTCATTACCCTGGACGCTGAGGCCCGATATAAACAGAACTTGCTCCCCCCCCCTCCAGCGCCTGAAGGAGGACGTGGCGCGTTGGAGGCGCCTGCCGCTCTCACCGCTCGGCCGTGCGGCATTGTTTAAGATGATGTCGCTGCCACGTTTCCTATACGCTTTACAGAACACGATGGACGTTGTCCCGGCGCGCTACTTTCGCGAGGTGGAGAGTCTGCAGCGACGATTGTTCTGGGAGGGTAGGCCGCGTATCGCCCTTGCGAAGCTGACGCTCCCGTGGTACGACGGGGGGGTCGCCCTCCCGGACATCAAACGATATTACTGGGCCTCCCAGCTGGCTGCTATAAACCACGGCCTTTATGGGCCCGCTCTTAACCCGGCCTTTGAAATGGATAAACTATTACTGCCGGGTGGCGACTATAATCGGGCGCTTTATTCTAGATCGCTCGACGCACGTCTGACGGGCCCTACGCGGGTCGCGGTACGGGTGTGGCACGCGGCAAACTCGGCGATGGGGTGGAAGGATCGGTTGACCCGGGCAACGCCGCTGTATGCATCTGAGCGGCTGGGCTCCCTGTGGACCTCGAAGGGCTTTGAGAAGTGGGATATGATAGGCATCAGCAAGGTGGGCGACCTCTGGACGAGGGGGGGATTCAAAACGTTCGATATGCTGCAGACTGAATTCCAGTTGCAGGACAGGGAGTACTTTCGATATATTCAGGTCAGTCACGCGCTGTGCTCCGTATTCCCGGAAGTTGCCTCCATCCCGGAGTCTTCCCCTCTGGAAGATAGAGAGCTAGATGGGCATGTACCAGACGGCACGATTTCATTGATTTACAAAAAGCTCATCAACGATCGCTCGGGACTGCTGACTAGCCTTCGTGCGGTGTGGGTGGCCGATGGACTGGAGCTGGATGACGAGGATTGGGTGTCTGCGGTGGCCTCCCCGAAAGAGGTGGCCATACCGGCTCGCCTTCGCTTCGTCCAGCTCAAGATACTCCATAGGGTCTATGTTACGGGGCCGGGTCTGATGCGTATGGGATATGCTGTGGATGGGTTGTGTAAGCGTGGGTGTGGTTCCTTAGGGACCTTCCTTCATATTTTGTGGGAATGCCCGGAGGTGGCGCGATTCTGGCGTGATGTGCACGCGGTGTTGCAGGCGGTCACGCATGTGACGCTGCATCCTGAGGCGAGGAGATGTCTGCTAAATGTGTGGGAGCCGACTGACTACTCAGTGCCGCAGACGTGGTGGGTGACTCTGGGATATATGGTGGCCAAGCGTGACATTGCGCAATTGTGGGGTTCCCAGAGGTTGCCAACGGTCTCGGCGTGGAAGGACAATATGGATTGGTGTATGTTTCGGGAAAAGGTAGTGTATGTTGCGAGAGGTAAGCCTGGGAAATGGGTGAAAGTGTGGGGCCCCTGGAACACCTACCGTGGCGGAATTTGTACCCCGCCGCTGACGCCTGATCTGGCACTGGCCCCGTCTCCTTAGTCTGCTTGTCGCCTTGGTTCTGGGCTTTGAGTCCACTTTGTCGCCTATCCCCCCCCCCCGCTATTCCTGTGGATCGGTAGGGTCCTCCCCAGGGGAGCTCATACTGTTGCTTTGACTTTTGGCTGCCTTGTGGATTTGTTTGTCATTTCTTATATAAAAATGGAACCGCCATGTGGAGGGTCCGGACGGTGTGGCCGCCAACGCTTCTTTCAACTCCTGTGACCTCTCTCACGCTGCAGCGACTGTTTACTGACTGTATTCTATGCTCATACTGTTTGCTAGCGGCCGGCCCGAAGGTTGTAGGCCCATCTTTGTATATCTTTTGAATTCTGTAATAAAGGTTTCAAAAAAAAAAAAAAAAGAACTGTGACCCAGATTCAGAATGCAGGCACTAAATGGCTTAGGCAGGAAAATCTCAATTTTCTAAAAATGCATTTTCGAAATTGTAATTCAAAATCTGACTTTACCATAAAATAGGACTTTTGATTACAATTCTGAAGACACCAAACATGAATTGTTTATCTGTTCCCACTTGGAAAATAGCCTTATTAAATGTAATAAGGTAACTCCAATTTTATCCTATAAAAAGCGGGAGACCTTGAAGAAGTGAAAAATGTATTTGACAGTTTTTC
Organism: Triturus cristatus; assembly: GCF_964204655.1. Taxonomy (NCBI): domain Eukaryota; kingdom Metazoa; phylum Chordata; class Amphibia; order Caudata; family Salamandridae; genus Triturus; species Triturus cristatus. The sequence goes on from NC_140579.1 coordinate 878,765,273, forward strand.
ACTACCAGGACATTTCAAACCTAATAATACATGTCCTACATTTTAAATATGCTGCATCTTTTCCTGTTGGCTGTTTAAGACCTACACTAGAGGTAATTTGTATGTATTAAAAGAAGATTTGGGCTTGGCAAGAGGGTTGCTACTTTGCCAGATTAAAATAGCAATTTTAAACTGCACATGCAGACTGCAATGGCAGGCCTGAGACTGTTCTGCAAGGCCAGATAGGTGGGTGGCAGAACAAGTGCTGCGGGCCCAAAAGTAGTGTTTAATTCACAGGTCCTGGGTACATGTAGTAACACTTTACTAGGGACTTGTAAGTAAATTAAGCATGCCAATTGGGGATATGAAAATATGTTCTGTGTTTTAAGGAAATGAGTGCATGCACTTTAGCACTGGTAAAATGTGCAGAGTCCTAAGGCCAACAAAAACGAAATCAGAAAAATATGGAGGAGTAAGTCAAAACGTTTGGGGTAAGACCATTCTATGGCTGAACGGTCTAACATTATGTTATTAGTCCATACACAGAGCAGGACACAATTAGTGCAAGAGTTTGTATTGCCAGACAGGACAATAGCTAAAGTAGATATTCTTTTTACAATTCTGAAATAATAGTTCGGACCTTTAAGAATGCACAAAAAAGAATGCCCTTAGTGCATGAAAAAACTGCTTTAGATAATAAACTCCAGTGATGGGCGATGGGCGTTGTGGGACCCTGTAACATTGGTAAGAGACTGCAGTTGCAGTTTGGGGGAGTATCTTCAAGAGAGCAACCAGATGACAGTAAACCAGGAACTCTAACCTTTCTTTAGTGAATGCTGATTTTGGAAGCCTTCCTAATTAAAAGTGGCATGGAAAGTCAGAGGCAGATTTACAAGGAGAGTGACTGAGCATATGCCGCAAGCCACTGAGCTGCCCTGCGCTGTGTTAGTTTTGAAGCACAGGGATGCAACATATTTACAACAATATGTTGCATCTTTGTGCTTTCCCCTGTGCTGTCCCACAAACTGCTGCCATGCGCCGGAGCAGGCACCCTTGCACCATGGTGCAAGGATGCCTGCGTCATGGGGAGATTGTTTATGTGCAGGAAGGGTTCCCTTCCTACACATAAACAATCAAAAATGGCATTTTGCAAGTTCTACGTGTGCTGCATTAGCACACATAGAACTTGCAAAACGTCATTGTTTTTCCGATTGTTTACGTGCATGAAGGGACACCTTCCTGTACATAAACAATCACCAGAGGCATTTTCCTCTTTCAATGCGTGCTGTAGAATGCAGCACGCGTAGAAATAGGAAAAAAACAAGGAGAAATTAATAAATTTCTCCTCGTTGCACCTCCCAATGCCTCCCCTGGGAGGCTTAGCATTCAGACGCATTTCCAGACTTACGATTTCTCGTAAATCTGGAAATGTGTCAGGTTCCATGGGTGTTTTGTGGGAACACCCACAATCAATCAATCAGAGCATTTTTAAAGCGCACTACTCACCCGTGAGGGTCTCAAGGCGATGGGGGGAAGGGGGAGGGGTGCTGCTACTGCTCGAATAGCCAGGTCTTGAGTAGTTTCCTGAAGGTTAGTAGGTCCTTGGTCTGCCATAGGAGGATGGGGAGGGTGTTGCAGGTATTGGCGGTGAGGTGGGAGAACAATCTGCCACCTGTGGTCGTTCTTCGGATACGGGGGACGGTGGCGAGGGTGAGGTCGGCGGAGCGGAGCTGGCGGTTCGGGGTGTAGAAGGTGAGTCGTCTGTTGAGGTATGCTGGTCCGGTGTTGTGGAGTGCCTTGTGTGCGTGGGTGAGGAGCTTGAAGGTGATCCTCTTGTTGACTGGAAGCCGGTGCAGGTCTCTCAGGTGGGGTGTGATGTGGCTGCGGCAAGGGATGTTGAGGATCAAGCGTGCAGAGGTGTTCTGTATGCGTTGTAGTTGTTTCAGGAGTTTGGCTGAGGCTCCTGCGTAGAGGGCGTTACCGTAGTCCAACCTGCTGCTGACGAGGGCCTGGGTGACCGTTCTTCTTGTTTTGGTGGGGATCCACCTGTAGATCCTGCGGAGCATGCGGAGGGTGTTGAAGCAGGAGGAGGAGACGACGTTGACCTGCTTGGTCATGGAGAGTGTTGAGTCGAGGATGAACCCCAGATTGCGTGCGTGGTCGGTGGGTGTTGGTGCTGCTCCCAGTGCGGTCGGCCACCAGGAGTCATCCCAGGCCGAGGGGGTGGAGCCAAGGATGAAGACTTCCGTCTTGTCCGAGTTCAGATTCAAACAGCTGTTCTTCATCCACTCGGCGACGGCTTTCATTCCTTCATGGAGGTAGGTTTTGGTGGTGAGGGGGTCCTTGGTGAGGGAGAGGATCAGCTGGGTGTCGTCGGCGTAGGAAATGATGTTGAGGTCATGCAGTCGGGCGACGTGAGCGAGTGGTGCCATGTAGATGTTGAACAATGTCAGGCTGAGAGATGAGCCCTGGGGTACGCCGCAGATGATCTTGGTGGCTTCGGATCGGAATGAGGGGAGGCGAACGCTCTGGGTTCTGCCGGAGAGGAAGGAGGTGGTCCATTCCAGTGCCTTGTCTCCGATCCCTACATTGTGGAGGCGTGTGCGTAGGGTGCAGTGGCAGACAGTGTCGAAGGCGGGTGACAGCTCCAGGAGGATGAGGGCCACGGTTTCGCCATTGTCCAGTAGGGCCCGATGTTATCAGTGGCGGCCATGAGGGAAGTTTCGGTGCTGTGGTTGCTGCGGAACCCGGACTGGGACGGGTCCAGGATGGTGCTCTCCTCGAGGTAGCGGGTCAGTTGTCTGACGGTCTTCTCGATGACCTTCGCTGGGAATTGGAGCAGGGAGATGGGTCGGAAGTTCTTGAGGTCCTTCGGATCAGCCTTGAGTTTTTATGAGTAGGGCGTTGATCTCTGCGTCCTTCCAGCTCTCCGGGAAGGTCGCAGTCTCGAAGGAGGTGTTGATGGCCTTGCGGAGATGGGGTGCGATGGTGACACTGGCTTTGTTGAAGATGTGGTGTGGGCATGGGTCTGATGGAGAGCCGGAGTGGATGGTGTTCATGATTTTGATGGTTTCTTCGTCGTTTATGTTGGTCCAGGTGAGCAGGTGGTCAGTGTGGATGGTGGCCGTGAGGTCAGGGGTCTCGGTGGCTGTCAGGGCAGTCACGGTGTTGAAGCTGTCGTGGATGTCTGCGATCTTGCGATGGAAGAAGGTGGCAAGGGAGTCGCACAGGTCTTGAGAAGGTGGGATGTCGTTGGTGTTGGAGCTGGGGTTGGAGAGTTCCTTCAGGATGTTGAAGAGCTCTTTGCTGTTGGGTGCGTTGTTGTCGAGGCGGTCTTTGAAGGAGGCCCTTTTGGTGGATCTGATGAGGAGATGGTGTCTGCGGATGGCGTTCTTGTGGGCTGTGTAGCTGTCCGCTGTCTGTTCATGGTGCCATTTCCGCTCTAGTTTTTGGGAGGTTTGCTTGGATGCCTGGAGGTCCGTGGTGAACCAGCTGACTCTCTTGTTGGTGTGTCTGTTGGAGGGTTTCTTGATTGGGTGGGAGTGTTGGCGCAGTTGTCGATCCACTTTCTGAGGTTGCGGGCGGCGGTGTCGGGGTCGGTGGGGTCAGCGAGTGGGCTTCAGACAAGGGTGGCGTTTAGCTGGTCTTCGGTGACTTTGCTCCAGCAGCGGCGGGGGATCTGTTGAGTGCGGTGGTGCGTGGGGGTTCCCGAAAGGTGAAGTGGATGCAGCGATGGTCAGTCCAGTGGAGTTCTGTGGTGTGGCTGAAGGAGATGTGGGGGCTTGCGGAGAAGATGGGGTCAAGCGTGTGGCCAGCAGGGTGGGTAGGTGTTGTGACGAGCTGTCTGAGTCTGAGGATGGCGAGGTTTCCATCAAGGTGGTGGAGTTGGTGTCGAAGTGGAAGTTCAGGTCCCCGAGGAGGATGTAGTCTGTGGAGGCGAGAGCATGCGTACTGACGAAGTCAGCGATGGAGTCGGAGGGTCTGTAGACGAGGGTTCCTCTAAGGGTGGTGTTGGGGTCCGTGTGGAAGTGCAGGTGTTCGGCAGTGCTGAGGGTGTCGTCGGTGCTGGTCGAGACTCTGAGAGTGTTCCTGTGGACGATGGCGATTCCTCCTCCTATTCTGTTGGTGCGGTCCTTGTGGGTGATCTTGTAGCTATCGGGGATGGCTATGGCGATGTCGGGTGCCGAGGAGGGGTTCATCCAGGTCTCCGTCAGGAAGGCGACGTCTGGGGAGGTGGAGTAGAGTAGGTCCCAGAGTTCGACGGCGTGTTTGCGGGCAGAGCGGGTGTTGAGTAAAATGCATCTGAGGTGGTTGCATCCTTTCTCAGTGGGTGGATTGGCGGCTCGGATTCTGGTGAAGCTGCAGTTCCGGCAGGAGAAGGGTCCTTGGGTGCGCTTCGGGGCGGCCCGAATGCAGGTGTGTGATCGTCCGGTGTAGCGGTGACGGGCATCGTGGCGTTCGCAGGGGTAAGTGGTTCTGGCGCTGGGCGCGGTGGAGGCACGGACGGGCGCAGACGGGCTTGCCTTAGGCACGCCTTTGGCATGCCAGCGGCGCGGCCGCGCAGCGGCCACCATATAAGGTGAGGTGAGGGGCAGGGCCGCAGGGGACGCAGTGGCGGGAACGGCGAAGCAGGGGTACAGAAGGCAAAAAGGGGGCACAGAGAAAAGGGGAAAAGAGAGGGAAACAAGGAACAAAAAATTACACAGGCATAAAACAAAATAAGACAAAAGGAGTGAACAAATTAAGGCCGTACCGGACTACCGAGGCAGAGGGGCCTCGAACCTGCGGCGGTGACAGGCAGCAGAGGCAGAAAGAAGCACTGGTGGAGCTGTGCGGCGAGTGGGAGCGACCTGCCTGAGGACAGCAACAGCCATGGAACGCCCCTTTCACGCAAAGTGCTGCATGCAAAGGGGCCATATTTACAAGAACAGGTAAAGTCACGCAGGGTGGCTTTTCCTGTCCTTGTAAATATGGGGCACTAAAATGCGCCGCTGGTGCGTCACCAAAAGTGACGCACCGGTGGCGCAGGCGCTTGTAAATCTGCCCCACTGAGTTTTGTGGCCTCAACTGAGAACGCTTGCGTAAAGGGTTTGTATTTTCCACCCCTTGGAAGTTCCAGCTACAGTCCATACTTGTTACTGAACAAGCAGAAGCCCCAGATAGCTTATATTTAGTCTAAGAGATTTTGTATTGTTCTTGTGGATTGCTTTGTGCGTGATGGCTTGCAAGTTTTAATTGCTTTTTGGTTTCAAGTGGGTGCCACGGCCGATTATTTAACATGGGTTGATGATGTGATGGTTTTGGAAAAAGCTGAGAGCTAGGCGTTCGGCTGCATCAAGAACAGCTTCTGGTGGTGCCCATGAGCAGCTTCTTGTTGCAGCTCTTCCTTCCCTTCTCTCACTGTGCCTCTTGCACAGTAATATATTCCATCATCTACTCTCATGTTTGTCATCTGCAGAGAATACTTATTTTGGGGGGATCCATCGTGATTTGTAATCTGCTTTGCAGAGAAGGTGCATAGACCATGGTAAGTGTATTCCAGCTTATCAGCCCCAGCCACTCCAGGGCCTTTCCTTGGGCCTGGCGGATCCACTGCCAGTCGTAGCTAGCAGTGATGGTTTGTCCAGTAACTTTACAGCTCAGCCTCAGCGTCTCCGAGGGCCTTAGCGTCCCTAGACCGGCCTGCATCATAGACACCTCAGAGAGCACCCTTGCTGGAAAGGAAATAGTGAAATAGTTACCGACATAATACAGTAAACTGTTTGCAGGATGATTCTACAACCAGGATGCAATTTACACTGATGGCTTACGGGAAGGAAAGACCATGAAAACCACAAACACGGTGATTTGCCCCATCCTCCTTCCTTCTGCGGAGACCAGACTCACAGCTGCTGCCTTCGTGTGTGTTGTGATCAGTGGTTTCTGCAGGGGTGCGGCGCTCCCATTTATCCACGGTCACTAGGGGGGATTTGCATGTATGTGTCTGACATCACATGAGATCCTTACTGCACGTCTTATGCACACGGCTTAGTAACCTAGGATGGAGGTAAGCTAGGGAGGAGATTTATCGTGTCAGTTTGGGGAGCATCGTAAAGCTAGAGGACATTTCAACAATACTTGTCACTGTAGATACTAAACACGTTTTAAATATAAATGTCAATGTGATGAAGTCATAATATCATAAAGATGTTCTCATTACAGACCGAAAGGGATGTGACTGGACGCTCCTGATATGTAAGCCTATGTGATAATGGAGCTATCGCCTGTGCCTACGTGTATAATTGTTTATAAATGCCAATAAAAATGTTTTACAAAAAAAAAAGATGTTCTCATTACACACCAATTTACTTCTTAGCTTTATTGTATGGACCTAAGATTTATGTTTTTTTTACATGCAAAATTGAATTGGAAACATTGTAATTGTGTTGATTGATATTTCTATTAGAAGAACATATTATGATTTTTCGTTAACCAAAAGTAATTCTTCATAAGATCTCTGAGTGTGACCGTCTCTCCCCCAGCAGACAGTAATTCTCCCCCAAGTAAACAACAAACAAATCCTGCTTCTGCTGTAGTGAGGTAAATACTACACTCTTTTTGGATGATTCCCTATTTTTATAAATCTTTCCTGATTAGTTCACTGATGTTCGAATTAGTTACAGCATGACCTTGCCTTTCATCTGCATCACTTCTACGAATTGTTTAATACTTGGGACTGTGCACTAATCTAATGTGTGTGTATGTATGCACAGGACACGCAAAAAAACAACTTAATTATTGTCTAATTTCCCTTTAGCAATATGGTCACCCACACTGTCATCACATATAAACCTAAACCATCTGTCTCTAATTTACAAAAGTTCTTCTTATGCCCCCAAAACAATAATGTAAAAGCCATCTAGAAGGATTCAATTTAAACTATGGCGAAGTAGCCAAGCCCAGAAACCAGAAAACCTTTTTTACAGGAGCATGGCCACAGATATTCTGGAACAGCTCCTGTTTTCCTAATTTTATATCAACCTGTAAGCACTCTATGCTCAATCATTTTTCGAGAGGTATCATTTTGCAGCATCATATCCTGAAAAATAACAAACGCAGACAAAACTGTATAATGCCAGTCCACCATCACCAATATGAGATGACTGTCACCCCAATTCTTAAAGTAATCATTCCTGACCCGTCTGTATGTCCTTGTAGCATCTTCTAACACCCAGCATCCATAGACCCTGCAGAATCTGACTCGGTATCTTCTATGACTCTGCAGCAAATCTTTGATTTTGCAATCACCCTGAGCAAGGTAGAGTGCCAAGGATGCACCTGCCAATGTCTGCTACATGTTGTGTGCTTACTTCTAAGTTTCTTTCCAAGCAGCCTGGGTAGACTAATATAAGCACTCCCTGTTCTTATTAGTGTTCTGCTATGTTTGGACTAGGAATCCCATTCTTTAAGTAAAGAAAGATATAGAAGATAAAATGAAAAACAAGATAACGCGAATAGACCAGCTTCCCTCCTTTAATCGTCAAGCGCAGCCACCACAACTCCAGGCTCTGTCCTGCAGATACTTCAACTCATTAACATCATCTCGCCACCTCCCCCACAGCACTTAGGATCCCTTGCTGGAGCAAGCCACCTCATGAAGATGCTAAACGTCTCAAAGTGCACACAGGATAGCAAACCTCCCCTCTGTTCGCAGATATTTATCCAGCTAATTTCATCCCAAGCAGACACAAATCATTCTGGTGCATAAGCAGGAAACGTAAGGCTACATGATGTCAGATTTTGGAGCCTTTGCCCTTTTCAAAACCAAAGGGCAGCATCCTTTTAGATGTTGGAATAAAGCTGGAAGAATTATTCCTGTTGAATAGAATGATTCAACGATAGACTCTTGAACGAGATGGGTGTGCAGAGAAATACGCTACTCTCTCCATCTATTGGTGAACTATATCATGGATCCAGAAGAAACTGAGCTCACCTTGGGATTTTGTAGGCAAAAACACAACAAGGAAATTATTGGATCTTCTGTAGGTGAAATCAAACAATCTTGTATATATTTACCTTGTTTTAGTCGATTTTGTAACTTTTGTTTTTACCGTATCCATCCCTTGATATGTCTTCACCCATTTCTAAAAATGAAGCCTAAAATATTTCTCAATACGTGTTCACAGTATTTCCTTGTCTTCATATCTGCTTAATGCCTGGAAATGTTCTTATTTTATATGGTATAACTTGGAGATTCCCTTTCCCTCTAGCTCCAGCATAATGTTTCCTTTGTCAGACCAGGCTGATTTTTCCGAATCACTGACAGAATATCGACGTCAAAAATATCGGAGCGGAAATATCGATGTCAAGAATATCGAAGTCCTATCTACATTATGCTAAGTAAAAAAATATCGTTGTAAAAAATATCATTGTTAAAAATATTGTTTTTTTTAATGTTAAAAATTAATGTAAAATAAAGTAAATGATACATATATTTAAAATAAACATAGTTAAAATATGTTTAAAATTATAATTAATACATATAGGTGCCGATTCCGATCCGGTAAAAAAAATTCCCGTACGACTCGTATCTGTATATTTTTACGTACGAATCGTACAAGTCCCGTCCCACCTGTGAAGTACGATTCGTACGTGAAAAATACATACTAATCGCTTCGGGAAAATGTCTACGAGACGTACCCGGACAGTTTTACGTACAAATCGTAAAACTGAAATCCGAGCGCACAAGTACGATCCGTACCGCCCTTCCGAATACACAAGTGTATGTAAAACGTCCTTTACGTAGCGAACTCTGTACCACTCGTATCCCGGGTAAACTTGTGCCCGGGATACGAGTCGTACAGCCCCCCCTCTCCCCACATATGTCCACACGTACCCCCGTATGTCAGCACCGTACCCCCCCCATGTCCGCACCGTACCCCAGCCCCGTACTCGGACGCACCGTACCCCAGCCCCGTACTTGGACTCACCGTACCCCAGCCCCGTACTTGGACGCACCGTGCCCCAGCACCGCACCCCAGCCCCGTACTTGGACGCACCGTACCCCAGCCCCGTACTTGTACGCACCGTACCCCAGCACCGTACCCCAGCCCCGTACTTGGACGCACCGTACCCCAGCACCGCACCCCAGCCCCGTACTTGGATGCACCGTACCCCAGCCCCGTACTTGGACGCACCGTACCCCAGCCCTGTACTTGTACGCACCGTACCCCAGCACCGTACCCCAGTCCCGTACTTGGACGCACCGTACCACAGCACCGTACCCCAGCCCCGTACTTGGACGCACTGTACCCCAGCACCGTACCCCAGCATCGCATATGTACGGACCTTACAACAACATTGCTTATGCGAGCACGGTACAACAACATCACGTATGTACGCACCTTACATACGCGAAAACGACTCGTACTGAACCAGGACACTATAAAACAGCACAAGGAGGGTCAATTCGACTCGCACAACAACACAAAACACGTTTACAGTAGAAAAAACATAAAAATGACTGACCTGGCACATCCAAACAGGCAAACAGAGGCCCAAACTCACAACCACCTCTTATAACACACCCACCAAAATTTCAAACTCAGGCACACCCACAAATGGACCAATAAAAAGGGCCCACACACACAAACCATGAGCCTTTGCAACAGACTCACTGCAGCTACAGAGCACACCCCAACAACTGCACCCATACACCTTAACATATACACCTTCACACAAACTCCTTCACACATACCCCCTATTCAGATTCCCAAACACACCTTTACATGCACACCCACAACCATCTACACCCTCACCCCACACCATGCCCACAGACAAGAATCCAAAGTTCACAAGGGAGGAGCTGGACATCCTTGTCAACAAAGTCATCAGAGTCGAGCCACAACTCTTTGGAACATTGGTCAGACAGACCAGCATAGCCGAAAAATCACGCTTGTGGCAGAGGATCGTCGATAGGGTGAATGCTGTTGCACCCATCAGAAGGACCAGGAATGAATGCCAAGCCAGGTGGTACGATCTGCGGAGGGCAGTCAAGCGGAAAATGAACGAGGACTACGCCATGAGCAACATCACTGGAGGTGGGCTGCCCCGCAGACCGGTACATTACCATCCCTGGGAGGAGAAGCTGATGGCCCTGCTTCCGCCGGTGGGAGTACACGGACTCGAAGGAGTTGCAGAGCCTGGTGAGTACACAAACAACTTATGTAACATGGGGGTAATGGCATCCACACCCCAACTACACCAAATGCACGCAACTACCCCCAAGCCCTCACCGGACACAACCACACTCAAAAACAACGCTCATGCCACTAACATGTGTATGCCCCATTCACAAAGCAAGGCCATGCCATGTCCCAGGCTACACGAAGCACTAACCCAAGACTGGATGTCCGGGATGTTAGGAGGGTGGGGCTCACAAAACACATTGTTCAACTCTGAATCAGACACCATTGCCCTCAGCCCATATGGCCCAGGGACATACTCATGCACCATGCTCAATGCACAGGGACTGGCAAAGTACTGACAAGGTAGCTGACACTTGGCCCTGCTGCAGGCAGCACAAGGCCCTCCTGTGACCACTGCAAACTCAAACACCAACACAACAAGCTCAGATATCTAGGACAGGAACTCACACTCACTGTCATGGCAGCATGTTCCATGGAGGGACAGATACATCACCTGGGAGACCCACTGCCAAATCACACTACACCCACCAGCAGGCCCTGTCACACACACCCCTTACACAAGCACACACCCCCGGGGCAGGCAATGGATTCACCCACTCTCACAATGGACATGTGACACAACAAGATCAATCCATAGCCAAAGAAGCATCCAAGCCAAGAATCTACATGTCAAACACTCAAGAGAACATATCAATCTGTCCCCAGCAACATACCCATCCACAAGTGAACAGTGAGGAGAATGCTAGGCACATACAACTACCTGGAGGAACTGTGCCAACTTGAATATGTATGAAACATGGATGTCGCATGAATCAGCATTAACATTGTCTCTCTCTCAAATACAGGGCAACCTCATGGATCTCCCCCCAACAATGGGGGGGGAAGAATCACAGTCCCAGGCTCGGGAGGAACATGAGCCCACCGGCAGCGACTCCTCTCAACACTCCGCGGATGACCCCAACCCACCTGGACCCTCTGGTGTCCAAGCTCCTGCAGCACCTGCTTCAGGAACATCTGTGCCAACCACCACCCCCATTCCTGCCACATCCCAGGAGACACCTAGGAGCCCTGCCCGCAGTGAACAACTGAGCCAGTCTGACCTGGAGGGACAAGGTTCGCCGGGCACCCAGGAGGACGCAGACAACCCCGCAACTGCCATCCCTCAGGGGTCCCGTAGACCCGATGTGCCCACAAAGGCAGGCCAGGTTCGTGTGGGTAGGGGTGGTGGGAGTAGAGGCAGGCGGAGGCGAGAACCTGACCAGCCAGCTGAAGGGACCGGTATGTCACACATACGCAACATCATGGACATATACCGGCGTGACACCAGGGCCATCAGCCAGGTAGTGGAGACCCTCACAGAGATTAAGAACCAGCAGGCCGAGCAACACGCCAGTCAACAAGAACACCAAGGACGGATGGAGGCAAGACTGGCTGAGCTCCTGGCTGTGCAAACGGACATTAGCCGTTCACTCCGTTGGATTGCCAACAACATGGGCAACCCTCCCTGTGCCACCAGGCAAAGACCACCACCAGCCACAGGGAGGGAGGAGGAGGAGGATTCGTCCGACGGAGCGTCCCAAACATCGTCAAGGCATGCCTCTGAGGGTCCCGCGAGGAAGGTGGGTCGTCCACGGAAAAGACCGTGAGAGGCAGCGGACCATCCACATCTCCCAGGTCACCTGGCCTGACACCTGGCCTTCATGCGCGACAGCATCACCTAATTCACTGACATTCTCTGCCACATGGACTTGCTGGTCACAGTTTGACCAATGATGACAAACACTGTGTTCTGGACTCTGATGACTGCAAATGCCAAGGATCCCATCTCCCCCTGTGAACTTTGGATTCTAGGCACACTGTATCGCACCTATTTTTTCCCACAAAACACGACCCCCACGAGAATAAAACTAAATTTCTTTAATTAGATGTTGCAGTCATTTTGCATGAGTCTACAACATACGTGTGGGGAAATGTCAAACTATGCCTGAGTGTTGAACTAACTCCAGCCTTCCATACCCTGGGATCTGAGTCCGGTACAGGACACACATGGGTCACAATGTATCATCCAATACAGATATGGAGCACAATACTCACCCGTGATGGCCTCAAGCTGCTGAGGGGGGGCTTGCAATACCGTGCGGACAGACCAATTTGGAAGAGTATCATTAAGGCGGAGAGGTCATGGCTCATGTGGAGGTTCCCAGGGAGGGAGTCCCAGGTATGTTTGGCCAGGTGGGAGAACTATCTCCTGCATGCTGTAGTTCGTTGGATGTGAAGAATGTTAGCCAGGGCAAGGTTGGATGCACGGAGTTGGCCCAACGGGGTCTTGGATGACAGACGTCCAAGGTCGGTTTGGGGTCTGGGGTTGTGGACTGCCTCCTGAGTGTGGGTGAGGAGTGTGAAGGTCATCCTGCAGCAGACAGTGATCCATTGCAGCTATCTCAGGTGGACGGTGATGTGGCTGGGGCGCGGGATGTTGAAGCTGATGTGTGCAGATGCACCCTGGATGCGGACAAGTTTTCCGGGAGTTTGGCTGTACTTGCTCCGTAGAGGGCGGGGCTGTAGTTGACACGGCTGGTGTCGTGAACCTGGGGGACGGTCTGTCTTGCCTTGGAGTGGATCTATCTGTGGATCATGTGCATCATGCGGAGGGTGTTGTAGCATGAGGTACAGATGCTGGTGAGTTGCATGGCAATTGTGAGCGACGAGTCCATGATGCACACCATCTTGTGCGCGTGGCCACTGGGTGCTGGTGCAGTGACCTGGCGGGTGGGACACAAGGAGTTGACCCAGCTGTAAGGGGACAATCCTCAGATGATTACCTCAGTCCTGTACAAGTCCAGCCTCAGGTGGCTGATGTTCAGCCATTCATCAACGGACCTCATGCCTTCTTGAAGGTTGGAACTGGCAATGGCTGTGTCTTTGGTGAGGGTGAGGAGCAGCTGGCTGTCAATGGCATACGAGATGAGGATGAGGTCGTGTGCGCATGTGATGGTGGAGAGGGGGGTCATGGACACATTGAAGATTGACACGCAGAGATGAGCCCTGGGCCATGTGCCAGATAACGCCACTGTACTACATGCTGAAGGCTTGAGTCCCACTCCCATGGCCTTGCTGGTGAGCTACTTGGTGATTTCATCCTGGTCCATCCCATGGATACCAGTGTTGGAGATGTGTGAGCTGACAGTGTGTGAGCACATTGTGTATAATGCTGTGGAGAGGTCAAGGGGGGTGGCCTCACCATTGTTGAGCAGGGCAAAGTTGTCGGTATTGGTGGCAATGATGACGGTTGCAGTGGGGTGATTACTGTGGAAGATGGTTTTGTGCAGGTTGCCTGGAGCTCTTTGCATGGAGGAAGTTTGTCAGTTGCTCGTTGACTGTCTTCCTGATGGCATTTGCTGGCTAGGGAAGCACGGTGATGTTCCTTGAGAGCCTGCGTTCCTGCCGTCCATTGTCTAAGAAGGGCCTGGGTCACTGCATGCCTCTATCTAGCATGGAATGTGGCTAACTCCAATGATGCATACATGACGTGCTGGACGGGGGCTACAAGGATGGGGAATGATGTGGTTGAGATGTTGTGTGGGAAGGGGCCTGATGGAGATCCCCAGGGGATGTTGCACATGAGCCGGGTGTTGTATCTGCTGATGATGGAAGTCCAAAACCTGAGGGGGGTTGGTCCCGCGTATAATAGTGCGTTCTGCCTCTGTGTGCCAAGGCTTGCGTGTATGTCCATGAGATTGCAGTGGTAGAAAGTTGCAAGGGATTGGCTCAGCCTTGCAAGAGTGGGGGTCTTTTGGATGGAGAGCTGATGTCAGTGCACTCACAATGCTGATGAGCTCCTTGATGTAGTGCGTTTTTTTGGCCTCGGCCCCATATGAAGGATCTCCAATTGTCCTTGCTGGTGATATGGTGATGGCTGTGTGTGCCGTTTTCCAGGGTTGTAAGGCCACTGATGGTTATTTGTGTTGCAAGCTGTGCACAAGAGTCCTGCTAGACGTGCATAAGTCCAGTAGGTCTGCCTTGTCCCAGGTGGCTTAATTGTTGATTTGCGTCACAGGAAAGTTCGTCAACGTGGCTAGATTGTTGGATCAGTTGCTGATCCAGTGTGTGAGGTTGCAGGGTGTGGCAGTGGTGTTGGTTCCAGTGTCCCACACAGCATGTCTGTGTTGACTTACATCAAGCATCTTTGAGGGATTGATAGCGGGGTGTGTGGCAGTGTGTTGCTCATCGGAGACGTGGATGCTAATGTGGATGGACCAATGATGGATGCTGGTGTGGTTCGCATCCAGCCAGAAGTTCCTGGCCCACAGCCACATGTATCCTGTGGATGTGAGGGCGTGCGTGACGATTGACGTGTTGATGGCTTTGCGGAATTGTGGATGTAGGCCTGGAGATCTGTAGATGAGTGTTACTCTGAGGGTTTGCAGGGGGTTTGTGCCAAACCGGATTTGTGACCCTAAGTGCGTACTTGGGAATAGATATCAATTCATCCTCCGGGATTGTTAGTGCCGTCCCTGCAGGTGCTCTTGTATCCGTCTGAGATGGCAATGAAGAAGTTGTGTGCTGAGGATGCTTTCATCCAGGTCACTGTCATGAAGGTGATGTGTGGACCTGTTGTGTTGAGGAGGTAACAGAGTCCAATGGCGTGCTGGTGGACGAAGCCGATGTGGAGTAGGAGGGACATGACCTGGTTGGTGTGACAGGGCCTGGAAGGCAGGGCAGCACTGTGTAGGCAGTTGGAGTTGCACATTCAGCATGCGAAGGTGTCGTGTGTGCGCTTAGGGTATGCCTGAGAGCAGGCGGTTGATTTTCGGTTGGACATTGCTAGGAGGGTGGCTGCAACATGAGACTGTTGTGTGATGTGGGTCATGCAAGCACATGAGGGTCGTGCAATGTGCGCGTTGCATGCGCTGACGGTCCTGCCTTTGGCACCGCGTGGCCGCAACAGTGGCACAGACAAGCTGATGACAGCCTAATGAATGGGTGGAGGGAGGAAGGGAGGAGCATCTTGGAGGCGTGTGGGTTGCAGAATCCGGGAACTTGGTGGGCCCTTGCCGCAGGGGCTGCGGCAGCAGGCGGCATGTACTGGAAACTAGGCCGAAAGTAGCACACAAAGACAAGGATGTCAGAAATGACAACTGCAACAGGCGTATGTAAAGGAAGGAGTGTCAGGTTACTCATGGCTCACCCAGAGAAAATGGATGAACAATCACCAAAGCTGACTGACACAGGATCAGGAAACAGAAGGCCGAGCTGCGCACAGGAGACACACGCTCAGCAGGCGTTGACGGCCCGTTGGGGGGAGCAACCTGCCCAGATACATACACAACCATGGACTTCATGCACAATAGAGATTATAAGCCATGAAGAACTGCATGCATGTTGCCAAACTACACATACACTCATATGCACAATCTTTGTCAACTATGCCAGAGATGACGCATGCAAAGTGGCAAGAGACATGCATTGACAGAGATGAGGCACTTTGGAGGGTGAGGAATACCTTTATTACTCAGGCTCAAACTAAGGGAAATGCATCAATATGAACAGACTCACAGGTCATTTGACTGAACATGTGGGACCTACGCTGGACACCCCCTTCACAACACGGATGTTGTAAATCCAAATGAACTGGCACACAAGTTAAGGGGATGAGCCAAACACCTCCTGCTGCACACGGAGAGGCTGCAATTCCCCATTGAGCCTGTTATGGGGATGTCTCACACTATGTCCACCCGTAGCATCCCGTATGTTTCAGAGGGAAGTTTTACACACATTGATGCCTTCATCAGAATCCAAAAACCATTACAGATGACTGTCACAAAGGGTGACTATCAATTCATGGGACTCATGCTACATGTTATGTGCCCCATGGTGAGTCGACATGTATGCATGGTAACACAACATGCACAGAAGCAGTCCCCACACATTCCAAACACGTACCACCCCCAAAATGCCTTACTGCAATCCTTACCCAAAATGACATTTCCCCATGTCCGTGCATGGAACGCTGATTCAGCACACGTTGCAATACTCATGAGGAATAGCAGGAGGACAACGATGACACGAGCAGACAACATGCGCAAGAACCTGGGAATGACAGACACACAAGAAGTCAGCTAAAAGATTTTTCTCTGCATACATGGTCATTTACTAAACAGGAACAATGTTGTCCCCAAGCAAATTTAAAAGAAAGTGTCTCAGCTAAAATGTGTGGAATGACATCATCACTCGAGTGACACATCAGAACACACATCTAAGTCACTTAGCATACAGTCAGCTGGACACACACATTGCAACACATGCCACCCAAGGCTACAAGCGTGCACACTCAGACCCAGTGACTCACCATTATGAGAAGAAGTTGCGTATGAGCTGACTCCGGATATCCTCCTCCTCACTTGCCTCATGACCAAGCCCTTCATCCTCCACGGGTGGATGTTCCTGCTCATCCTACTTCAGGATGAGTGGCACTGCCTTCTCCACTGCCGTGTTGTGCAGCATGCAGCACACGAGGAAGATTTTGCAGACCTTCGCCGGTGCATATGGGAGGGACCGGCCTGTCTTGTGAAGGCACCGGAATCGGCTCTTCAGGAGGCCAAACGTCCTCTCAATCACTCGCCTGGTCTGCCCGTGTGCATTGTTGTACCGGTGATCTGCAGCTGATCTTGGGTTGCGGAGAGGCGTCATCAGCCATGGCATGTTGGGATAGCCAGAGTCCACTACATGGAAACATCATGTAAATAAGTGGGTCAGGAGATGCCGTAAGAGCCAAAGATACCGCAACACACAGGACAAACAGAGTATACCCACCAACAAGACATGCTCGTTCGTTGTGCAGCCGCAGCATCATTTGTGGCACCCTGCTACGCCTCATGATGTAGGCATCGTGTGCTGACCCTGGAAAACGTGCACAGACATGGGAAATCAGCATTTTAGCAAGACGCACCACAAGGGCATTTATAGAGTGGTAATGTTTACGGTTGCGATAGGCTACCTCCTGTGCCTGTGGTGGTACCAAAGCCACATGTGTCCCATCAATGGACCCAATGACATGGGGCATCCCTCCCAGGGCATAGAAATCACCCTTGATACCTGTCAACTCCTCAGGAGTAGGAAAATGGATGAATTCATCAAGGTGCTCCAACATGGCTACCAAAACATCACGCAGGACACGGCTGAACATTGTCTGTGACATGCCACCAACATCAGCTATGGTGAATTGAAACGTACCTGTGGCAAAAAAATGTAGGGCTGCCATCACCTTCATCTTGGGGGTCAGCGCAGTAGGATACCTGTGTCACAGTTGGAGGTGTGGTGCCAGCTTGGCGGTCAAGTCCTCAATCAACTGTTGAGTGAATCTGTAACGTCGGATGCAGGCACGTTCCCTCATGACACCCAAGTCTGGCATTGGTCGGGGGACAGGCGGTGTCCTGCAGAAAATTGTATTGAATAACGAACATTGAGAGCATAACAACATCAATGTCAATGAACAGAGCACATGCTAAACTGCTACTACACATCAGCTAAATACAGAGTCTGGTCTGTGCAATACATCCAGGACAGGTATGCCAGCTTGGTGATACTCCTCCGAAAAGCCAGATACACCCGTTGATTGGCAAGTCTACATGGCATGCCCTGAAACGAGCTGGGGGCCAGTCTGAGTGAACAGCCAGAGACATCACAGGAGTGACATACATCCGCATAGCTGCATTTAAAGGATGTCATCTCATACAGACAGCTGACGGCAAGCTAGACCCACAGGTCACATGGAATGTCAAATTTACAGATCAAACACATTGCGATGAAGGGGTACACGTGAAAACAGAAAACACAGACATTGAGACGACGCAGATGTGTCCTCATGTGAAAATATCATGTCCGATGCATACAGACCCTGCTTACGTGGGAATCCACAAGTGGCATAGTGTGCGTAGATGTGTGCCATGCCCATCGCCACACAGACACATGTTGGATGCAGCAACAGCAGATGTAGTTGACGGAACACTAACAGCAAGCTCATGGGAACACATGACACACACATGACATAGTCACATCGGGGCACGCTGATCGTGAAATGTCAGTTGTTAGTGTCCCTGTCCCTGGCATCAGGGGACAGTTGCGGGTGGTGGTGACTGTGCCATACCAGTGATGCTGTGCTTGACATGTTTGTACTACAGGCACACATGTGCAAAGTGTGAAGTGGAAGTGTGCCACATAGAGCCCCATCACACATGACATGTGTACATAGGTCATCACACATCAATTGTGCAACTACATGAGGAGACATGTGCAAAATCACAGCCTGACACACCTAGGCCCAGCAAATGAAAGTCTGCAATGACAATGACTTGATGTACAGCCTTGTGCGAGTCGGAGACCTCCATTCCTTTTGTGTGCGCCTTCTATCACCAGTGTAAGCGTGTGAAATGCACCGTACACACGCTCTGAGAGCGTGTGTACAGCCCGTATCACTATAGTAGTGGTGCCGTATGCGTGGTACGGGCCGTACACACGCTCTCAGAGCGTGTGTACGGTCCGTATCACTATAGTAGTGGTGCCGTAGGAGTACGCGTGGTACGGACCGTACACACGTCGTGTGTACGGTCCGTATCACTATAGTAGTGGTGCCGTAGGAGTACGCATGGTATGGACTGTACACACGCTCTCAGAGCGTGTGTACGGTCCGTATCACTATAGTAGTGGTGCCGTAGGAGTACTCGTGGTACGGGCTGTACACACGCTCTCAGAGCGTGTGTACGGTCCGTATCACTATAGTAGTGGTGCCGGAGGAGTACGCGTGGTACGGACCGTACACACGCTCTCAGAGCGTGTGTATGGTCCGTATCACTATAGTGGTGCCGGAGGAGTATGCGTAGTACGGACCGTACACACGTCGTGTGTATGGTCCGTATCACTATAGTAGTGGTGCCGTAGGACTACGCGTGGTACGGGCCGTACACACGCTCTCAGAGCGTGTGTACGGTCCGTATCACTATAGTAGTGGTGCCGTAGGAGACATGTGCAATATCACAGCCTGACATACCTAGGCCCTGCACATGAAAGTCTGCAATGACAATGACTTGATGTACAGCCTTGTGCGAGTCGGAGACCTCCATTCCTTTCGTGTGCGCCTACTATCACCAGAGTAAGCGTGTGAAAATGCACTGTATACACGCTCTGAGAGCGTGTGTACGGCCCGTATCACTATAGTAGTGGTGCCGTACGAGTACGCATGGTACGGGCCGTGCACATGCTCTCAGAGCATGTGTACGGTCCGTATCACTATAGTAGTGGTGCCGTAGGAGTACGCGTGGTACGGACCGTACACACGTCGTGTGTACGGTCCGTATCACTAAAGTAATGGTGCCGTAGGAGTACGCGTGGTACGGATTGTACACACGCTCTCAGAGCATGTGTACGGTCCGTATCACTATAGTAGTGTTGCCATAGGAGTACGTGTGGTACGGGCCGTACACACGCTCTCAGAGCGTGTGTACGGTCCGTATCACTATAGTAGTGGTGCCGCAGGAGTACGCGTGGTACGGACCGTACAAAGAGCGTGTGTATGGTCCGTATCACTATAGTAGTGGTGCCGTAGGAGTACGTGTGGTACGGGCCGTACACACGCTCTCAGAGCGTGTGTACGGTCCGTATCACTATAGTAGTGGTGCCGTACGTGTACGGGTACGTGTGAAACGCACCGAAGATGTTTTTTGGATTCAAAAATTACATAGGGGACAAGTATTAGGCCCAAACTGCATGCTGGTTGTCATGGATACAGAGATTTCAGTTGTAATGTGGCAATCATGTGGGCTTGAAAAGTCAGTTGGCCCAAAAATTACAATGTTGCAAAGTGGTGTTTGCCTTGCTATGATGCTCAAAATTTGAACCATGGAAATTCGTGTCATTGGTGTATGTTTAAAGGGATTGGAGGAAACGTAGGATGCAAATGAGTCTGACCAATCACTCTGTACGCCTGTAAATGAAACCCCCCAGCAAGACAGATATAAGTCAGCCAGAACCCATGAGAGGGCACTTGCCTGCACTACTTTCCTGTCGACCACACTACTGCTGTCTGTGCATCCTCTGGCACCATGTCGCGTACTGTGGAGAGGGCCCAGCCATTCACACTTGAGGAGAATGAGGCATTGCTGAATGTTCTCCTCCCACAGTACCCCAGCCTGTATGGGAGACCAGGGGTGCAGGTGAGTGCTGACTCCACTACCTTTGACCGTGCACCTTTTTTGTGACTGTCACTTCTGGCATTGTGTCCAGGTGTGACAGACATGCAATGTGGTTTAGAGTGGGTCCCAGGGGGGGTAAAGGCTTATGTCTCTCATGCAATCAATCAATCAATCAATCAAGGCATTTATATCGCGCACTACTCACCCGGAGGGGTCTCAAGGCGCTTGGGGAAGGGGGTCTGCTACTGCTCGAACAGCCAGGTCTTGAGCTGTTTCCTGAAGGCGAGGTGGTCCTGGGTCAGCCGAAGGTGGATGGGCAGAGAGTTCCATGTCTTAGCCGCCAGGTAGGAGAAGGATCTTCCTCTGGAGGTGGCTCTCTGGATGCGAGGGACGGCGGCGAGGGCGAGGCGCGCGGATCATAGCTGTCGAGTGGGTGCGTAGAAGGCGAGGCGGTTGTTGAGGTATCTTGGGCCCAGGTCGTGGAGAGATTTGTGTGCGTGGGTGAGGAGTCTGAACGTGATTCTCTTGTTGACAGGGAGCCAGTGTAGGTCTCTCAGGTGGCTCGAGATGTGGCTGCGTCGGGGGACGTCTAGGATGAGTCGGGCGGAGGCGTTCTGGATGCGCTGAAGTCTTTTCTGAAGCTTGGCTGTTGTTCCGGCGTAGAGGGTGTTTCCGTAGTCTAGTCTGCTGGTGACGAGGGCCTGGGTGACCGTCTTCCTGGTCTCGGTCGGGATCCATCGGAAAGATCTTGCGGAGCATGCGGAGGGTGTGGAAGCAGGATGAGGAGACGGCGTTGACTTGTCTGGTCATTGATAGGGAAGAGTCCAGGATGAAGCCCAGGTTGCGTGCATGGTCCGTTGGCTTTGGTGCGGTGCCTAGGGCTGGGGGCCACCAGGAGTCGTCCCATGCGGAGGGTGATGGTCCAAGGATGAGGACTTCTGTCTTGTCCGTGCTCAGCTTCAGGCGGCTCGTGTTCATCCACTCGGCGACGTCTTTCATCCCTTCGTGCAGGTTAGTCCTGGCGCTGTCGGGGTCTCTGGTGAGGGAGAGGATCAGCTGGGTGTCATCGGCGTAGGAGATGATGTTGAGGTTGTGTTGGCGTGCGATGGCCGCGAGGGGTTTCATGTAGACGTTGAAGAGGGTGGGGCTGAGCGACGATCCTTGCGGGACGCCGCAGATGACTCCGGTGGCCTCAGATCGGAACGGAGGGAGGCGTACTCTCTGTGTTCTGCCGGCAAGGTACGAGGTGATCCATTCCAGAGCCTTCCCTTGGATACCGGTGTTGTTGAGGCGTTGGACTAGGGTGTGGTGGCAGACAGTGTCAAATGCTGCGGAGAGGTCCAGGAGGATGAGGGCCGTAGTTTCCCCGTTGTCGAGTAGGGCCCGGATGTCGTCGGTGGCTGCGATGAGGGCGGTCTCAGTGCTGTGGTTGGCTCTGAAGCCGGATTGCGATGGGTCGAGGGATCCGTTCGTCTCGAGGAAGGCGGACAGTTGCTTGTTGACGATCTTCTCGGCAACTTTGGCAGGGAAAGGAAGGAGCAAGATTGGGCGGAAATTCTTGAGGTCGGTTGCATCCGCAGTTGGTTTCTTCAGTAGTGCGCTGAGCTCGGCGTGCTTCCAGCTCTCCGGGAAGGTGGCTGTGTCGAAGGAGATGTTGATGATGTCTCTGAGGTGGGGTGCGATGATAGAGGCTGCTTTGTTGAAGACATGGTGGGGGCACGGGTCCGTTGGAGATCCGGAGTGGATGGTGTTTATCATGCGGGCCGTGTCCTCGGGAGTCACCTTGGTCCAAGTCTGGAGAGTGACGGTGGTGTGCGAAGGTTCCACCGATGGGTGCGGGGGTGGAGTCCCAAAACTCTCGTGGATATCGGCAATCTTGCGGTGGAAGTACGAGGCGAGGGAGTCGCAGAGGTCCTGTGAAGGGGCGATGTCGTTCCTTCCGGTGCTGGGGTTGGAGAACTCCTTGACGATGATGAAGAGCTCCTTGCTGTCATGGGCGTTGTTGTCCAGTCGTTCCTTCAGGGATTTCTTCTTGGTGGTGTGGATGAGCTGGTGATGTCTGCGAGTTGCGAGTTTGAGGGCGGTCATGTTGGCGGTCTTGTCGAGGAGCCAGGCCTTCTCGAGTGTGCGGCAGGCCTTCTTGGAGTCCTTGAGTTCGTCGGTGAACCAGGGGGCCTTCTTGCTTCTGGGCTTGGTGGGTGGGTTCTTCAGTGGGGCGAGGTTGTCGGCACAGGTGGTCAGCCACTGCGAGAAGTTGCGGGCTGCTGTGTTGGGGTCCGTTGTGCTGACAGGTGGGTTCTGGCTGAGGGAGGAGGTAAGCTGGTCGGTCGTGATCTTGCTCCAGTTTCTGTGGGGGACCTGCTTCGGGTGGTGGTGAATCGTGTTCTTCCTGAAGCTGAAGTGGACGCAGCTGTGGTCGGTCCAGTGAAGTCTGGTGGAGTGGCTGAAGGAGATGTGTGTGCTGGACGAGAAGATCGGGTCGAGCGTGTGGCCGGCGTAGTGCGTGGGGGTGTTGACCAGTTGCTTCAGTCCGAGGTTGGCGAGGTTGTCCAGCAGGGCGGTGGTGTTGCGGTCGCTGTTGTTCTCCAGGTGGAAGTTGAGGTCTCCGAGGAGGATGTAGTCGGTGGAGGGGAGGGCGTGTGGGCTGATGAAGTCCGTGATGTCATCGCAGAACTGTGTGCGCGGTCCCGGGGGTCTGTAGATGAGGGTGCCTCTTAGGGTGGTCTTTGGGTCGGTGTGGATCTGGAAGTGCAGGTACTCGGCGGCGTTGAATGCGTCGATGGAGTCAGTCGAGATGCGAATGGTGTCTTTGTGTACGATAGCGATCCCTCCTCCGGTCTGGTTGACGCGATCCCTCCTGATGATCTTGTAGCCGTCCGGGATGGCTATGGCGATGTCGGGAGCTGAGGAGGCGTTCATCCAGGTTTCCGTTAGGAAGGCGACGTCAGGAGCAGCGGTGTCGATGAGGTTCCAGAGTTCCACGGCGTGTCGGTGGACGGAGCGGGTGTTGATCAGGATGCACTTGAGGTGGTCGCTGTTGTCCGTCTTGAAGGGCGCGGTGCAGGTTCGGAGGCAGGAGAAGTTGCAGGCTCGGCAGACGAAGGGTCCATGGGTGCGTCGCGGTGATGCTCGGTAGCATCCGGGGGTTCGGCCGGTGTTGAGTGCGATGAGTGTTGCGGCAGCGTAGGTTCTATGGGGGGGTGGCGGACGCGGGGGCCAGGGGGTCTGGCGCTGGGCGCGATCCAGGCGCGGACGGGCGCAGACGGGCTTACCTTTGGCGCACCTTCCGCGCTCAATCGGCGCTCCCGCTGCGCGCGTCCGCTGCGCGGTCGCAGAGGGGGCGTCATAAGTAAGGAGCCGGGAGGGAGGGTCAGCCGGGAGGCGGGGGGACCAATGGGCTGCAAGGGGAGGCGGGCCTGGGGTCAGCGTCGGCAGGAAGGAGGAGCGGACCAGGGGCAGTGGCAGAAAATGGCGCAAAAAAGAGGTGGCGGCGGCGGCAGCACCTACCAGGAGGGAGGGCAGCGGTGGAGAGGCGGAAGGTGAGGTCAGCGAGCGTCAGGCGTCAGGAGGCAGCAGGAGGCAGTGGAGGAAGCAGGAGGCCGCAGGCAGCGGCGGCAGCAGGAGGCGTCCAGGAGCGGCAGGCAGCAGGGGTGAGGAGCGACCGGCTGTGGGGGCAGAGCATGATGTAGTTCCTGTGTGCACTCCTCACTTGCATTGTGCTTACTATGACATTCACTGCATAGTGCACGACACATTCATCCTGGCAAATCCTTGGTGGCATTTTCTGGCTATTGTCCTGAGGTGATTCAGTGTTCCCCCCGGTGTGACAGGTGACTGTACCCACAGATGTGTATGAGTTGAGTGGAGCTGTGGTGAGAGTGTCCAAGTGATGTGTACTCCCTCCGGGACATTGATGTGTGTGAAGGTTCCTTGTCATGTGGGTGAGTGTCTATGTGAAGTGTTGCACCACAGCTGCATGGAGGAGGCAACAGCTCTACCCATCTGATGTGAGAAGTAAGCTGTGCTGTGCTGTGTGTCTGTGTACTCTGCTGAGGTTGCGTCAGTGGCCTGGGGCATGTAACTGCTTTGAGGTGCTGTCCATCAGCCTGGTGTTTCATGTGATGCACAGTGTGTGCCATGATCAGGGAATGTGTCGCACCCCTCCTGCCACCTGTGTACTTTCAATGCCATGTAGTGCATTGGGGCTTCCACAGAGGCCAATGTCTATATGAGTAAGATGCTATTCCTTGGCAGCATCCTATGCCCTGTTCAACATATCAAAGATGTTCAACTGTGTGTCTCTGTGACATGGAGCAAGTGTAGTGATGTTGTCTCACTTTGTCATCCTCACAGGTAACTGCCTACGAGAAGAGGGGGATCTGGAAGCAGATCGTCAGGGCCGTGAGAGTGGCGGGGGGGTCACTGTCGGCGCCTAGCCCAAGTCAGAAAACGATGGCAGGACATCCGGTGCTGGACCCGGCGGATCGTCCGGGTCCAGCTGGGGCTCTCACCTCCACGCCCCCACGGCGGGCACCAACGCGTGACCACCCACATGATGCGTGTCCTGGCGGTGGTCTTCCCTGACCTGGCTAGGCAGTTACAGGAGGGACAGCAGCAAGGAGGGGGTAGGTACCTGTCTGTTTGTTGTGTTGTGTGTCCCCAGCTTTTGGAAGTGCTCTGTAGCCTGGATACACTGCCACGGTTTATATGTGCAGTGCATATTCTGTTCCCCAAAGTCAACCGGTGCCCTTATTCATCCCTTCCCCTCCTTGACATGTGTCCCCTGGTCTGTGTGAATCACAATTGCACATGGTCATCTAGGCTGCCAGTTAATCCAAGTGCACATTGCTTTCTGCATCATGTGGGAGGGTGGTCTGTGACATGTGTTGGTACCTTGCCTGTGCCCTGTCCTGTTCACTCTGTTGTGGGTCCATATTTGTTGGCACTGATGATGAGTCTCAACATGGGAGTGTGAGGTTTCAAATTAACACACTTGCAGCATGCATGTCAATGTTGTGGCCTCAGACATGATGTGCATGAGTGGGAGATATGCATAGTGCCAGGACGGTTGCTCATGTTACAGTCAGATCATTCCAGGAACAAGGAGCAGTGTGCCCACTACAGTCCCCTGAGACACCCTTGCCTCGTAATCATGTGTGTCATCCAACACTGTGTCCATTCTCAGTGTGTTCAGCATATGTTTGCCTCTGTGGCATTGTTCCCTGGCCTCATCTGTATTTATCCAAAGTGTGCTACATGTGTCCACTGGACAGGGAGACCCCATTTGGCTTGTGCATACTCACACTGGGCAGTGCCAGTGTGTCTAGTCACAACTATCTGTCGATGGTTGTTTCTCACAAATATGTGTTGGCAGCCTCACGAGGTGATGTGGAGTACATTTGGGAATTCTTGCAGCACATTTTTGTAAACCCTGATTAAGAGGTGTCACTTCTTGATCTGTCTCAATCACATTGTCTCAGGTATGGGGGATTTGTGCGGGCGAGGCCTACATGGACAAACCTTATGTCTCCTTGCCAGGTCTGACCTGTGTGTGATAATTGGCTGGACAGAGACTCAACGTGCAGTGACCCAGTGATGTTGTGCAGGGTTTAATGTTTGTGCTTTGCAGCATGTGTCAATTGTTTAAATACATGATTCCTGTTCATACATTTGTGGCACCAGTGTGTGGTCCAGATGCTACGTAGTTTGGTGTTTGTGTGCTGACATCTGTGTGGACATTCTGGCTTGCCATGAGGGTGTCTCCTCAGTGCAGGTATGCCTTTTTACAACACAATTGCAGGCCCATTAGCTTATGCATTGTCCTGGGTTTCGACATGTGTGCCACTCCACATGACAGGGAGTGGGTCAGATGTGTTGCCAACTGGTAACGGATGGCCATGTGACAACTGACATAATTCAAGTTGTTAGTCAAAAGGTATTGTACCTTGGCACTCACAACACTTGTCAACAGGTTTTCATGTTTTAAATGATTTAGTTTGATGTTTTGTTGTTAAGAACAATAATGTGCCTGCATGACAGATGTCTCCCAAGGAAGTGCACAACAAAACCACCTTTACACTTTCAGGGAACACGCTGGCACATTTTAAAAGAAGGCACTGTTCTAATGAGACTGTTTTTCAGATTATACATATACATGTTCCCCCAATGTTGTGGAATTTGGGTAAGTCCTTGGTTGTTGGTTATACCAACTTACGAGTGTCAAGTCATCAAGACCTCCGTGGGCCCATGTATATGTACTTTCTGCAACACCATTTCTTTCTAACAGTGGCTTCTTCAAAGAAGTCTGCCAGCTTCTTCAATGACTGGGTAAATGTAGTTTTGTGTGCACCTCCTTGGGAGCCATCTGTTATGGAGGCACATGAGTGTTCTGTTCACAAAACGGAACATTCCCACATTCTGACCATGTCAATTGTGTAAAGTATTGTGATTCCCAAGGGACCAACATTTTTTCGTTTTGTGTTCCAAAGTACTTACAGGTCTCGGAGTCTGGGGACACCTTTGGTATTGAGGTGTGTTACTTTGCCTTGGGTGCACCACTACTGTTTCTTTCAGGGTAAACAAGAGGTGGCATGACTTCATTGTATTGCTGTGCTCACCTGTTCCCAGACACTAGATCCTCAGTGTATTTCTTATTCAAGTTTTGGGCTGGTGTGTCCTATTTTTCCTTTTGTCCAAGTGGCATGGTGGGTCTAACAACTGGGGAGTACAGGGCTTACATATGTGCGGAGTAATCTAGCTGTTACTCATGATGCATTGCCTGATATGCACTGTGACCTATTGGTTTTGTACTCATGTGTCAGATGTATACAGGTGACTGATGTTTTTCTGTATCTTCACCTTGCCCACAGCATCATCATTGGAAACCGAGGGAGTCACCTCAACGGACCTGGATGAGGGACCCAGCACCAGTGCCACCAGTGCTGGCGAGTCTGCGGGAGCCAGTGGCACGGAGGGCGAGGGGAGTCAGTCGGAGTACCTGTCTGGTGACGATTCCAACAACGATGCAGACGGGTCCGAGGCTGACCTCATCGAGGGGGCGGAGGCTGCTACAACACCTGGCAGCAGCTCAACATCTGTCCCCGCCTCCTTCATTCCCATCACCGCCCTCCCAGTTGCTCCGGTCCCTTCTGTCCGTGCAGGGCCCCACCATGTCTCCTTCGGGACAGACACCGCACCCCCTGCCCCTGTCACCCCTGCTGCCCTCAGTGCAGAGTCTGTGGACGTACTGCGGCAGTTGCAGGTTGGGCAGGCATCGGTGCGGACTGTCCTCCATGGCCACACCACACTGCTGATACAGATGGTGTCGTTTATGGAGGGCATGTCAGCAACCATGTCTGCACAGCGCATGTTTCTGCGGTCCATGGACTCTTCCCTGACAGCAGCAGTAACTCTCCTGCAGCGCTTCGTCCCCCCCTACCCCAGCCCCATCCACACTTCCCTCTCCCATACCTGTCCCATGCACACCCAGACATTCCCAAGCACGCACCCCACCAGACTCAGGCAGCACACCACCAAGTAAGGGCAAGCACACACCTCCTGGCACGCACACCCAGGGGGATGTAGGCACACCCACTGGGTCTGGGGCAAAAAGACATACATGCAGCCACAGTCTGAGTCCGCATGCCTCACAACCCAGTCCCTCCAAAAGCACTCCCCTTGGCTCCCCTGCCAAACTGACACCCAAAGAGGTCGACACGGGTGAGCTGCCCATCACCCCCACTGTGACACCAACCCGCAAGCGGGCGAGGAAGTCCCCGGGCAGGGTAGTTGATTCCCCCCCCTGTCCACCCCCTCCCCCAAGAGCGCTGCACCCCATCCCTCGGCCACCCCCCCTCCGTTGGCCCTGGGGTTTCTTTCGGTGCAGGGGTTACCCTGCACGTCCTGGCAGCAGTGTGCAGCGCCGAGCTCACCTCCACCTTTGGCGCTGCCCCACCCCCTGTGGTGGAGACGTCCACCCCTGCACCCACCACACCTACCCTTCCCCCTCCTGTCCCTGCGGTGCCTGGTCCTTCCCCACATGATGCCCCCACCCCGGTCGACGAACCTGAGGGTTCCACTGTGCAGGCAAGCTAGGGGAGTCGCGTGCCCATGTGTCCCCCCAAGGACTTCTGTTATGAACTGGCCATTGGCCTTTGTATATAGTGTGATTTCATATTTTCTTTTTTATGCTGAATAAAGCATTTTATTTTTACTTTGAACACTATTGCAATTCAGGTATTGATGTTGGTGCTGAGGCTCCAGGAGTTGGTGTTGTGGTAATGTGTTATGGTTCTTAGAAATGTTCTAGTCTGATGGTCATGAGGTGGACCATGGTATCTGCGTGCCATCACAAGGTCTCTGTAAATAATATTTGGTAGTGTGTGTTCTTTTGGTTTGGAGACATTATCCCAAGGAGTGTTCCTTCCTCTGTGGCACCTGACATCTTCCCTGCAAAGAGTTGCACAATTGTTGTACTGACCTGTGTCTACATTTCCTTTGTTGGTGACGGATCCCTTCAACTATGGCCATGCCTGCTAAGCAATGTCTCCGGCTGCATCATCTGTGCCATCCTTGCTAGTCACTGTACTTGTGTATTGAGTATGTTGAAATGCCTTCATGGAGAAATTTTCAGTTTTCAGCACTATGCATGTGTGTACTTCTGGCCTAGCACACATATGGTACTTGTTCTGCAGGGTATTTGGGCACCTGACTCACAATTGTGGGCATTGTATCTGTGGGAACTCCACCCTATTCCTTCCATGAGAGACAACGTCTTGGTGGCTGGCCCAGCACCTGTACATTCCTATCAGTCCTGGGATGTGCGTGACAGTGTGTGTTCCCTTTGGCTCTCTTAGTTTAGTAGGCAGTGACATGACTATACAGTCTTGTGGCATGATCTCAGTGTGTGTATTGTGCTGCATCCGCCAGGGGTGGGTATGCATGTGTTATTTGTCCTCACACCCACATGTGGTGTGTCATGCAGTGGGGGTAAGACATCCATCCTCCTGGGAGTGGGACACTGCTGTCAGTGATGTGTTGTTATGGCACTATCATCATTGTCCAAAGTTAGGGATGCGTACATACACCCATGGAGTTGTGGTCATCTGATAATGATGTACACCCCCCATGTCTCTGTCCACTGCTGGGAGTCCTATGCACCCACCCCTCATATAGCAGGCCACTGCTGATGGTCATATACACCCACCCCTCACATGTCTGTCCACTGCTGGGAGTGATATGCACCCACCCCCATGTCTCTGTCCACTGCTGGGAGTCCTCTGCATCCACCCCCATGTCTCTGTCCACTGCTGGGAGTCCTCTGCACCCACCCAAATATGTGTGTACAGTGCTGGTAGTCATATACACCCACCCCTCACATGTCTGTCCACTGCTGGTAGTGATATGCACCCACCCCATATGTCTGTCCACTGCTGGGAGTCCTCTGCACCCACCCCCATGTCTCTGTCCACTGCTGGTGTTGATATGCACCCACCCCCATGTCTCTGTCCACTGCTGGGAGTCCTCTGCACCCACCCCTCACATGTCTGTCCACTGCTGGGAATCCTATGCAGCCACCCACCCACCCCCTTGGTGCAGTACACTGCTGTCCTGGGCCTACACACACACCAAAATAAAGGTAATATGCTGCACCAGGCCGTAGGCCAACATTCGTGGCGTGTGTACGCCTTGTATCCCAAATGTACTGGTGCCATAGGGGTACGCGTGATACGGACCGTACCCCCGCATTCATAGGGCGTATACGGTCCGTACCACGCGTACCCCTACGGCCCCAATCCAATAGTGATACGGCCCGTACCTACGCTATGTATGTGTGGGTGCGGTCCGTATCACTATAGTAGTGGTGCCGTAGGAGTACGCGTGGTACAGCCCGTACACACGCTCTGAGAGCGTGTGTACGGTCCGTATCACTACTGTAGTGGTGTGCGTGTGTACGGTCCGTACCACGCGTACACTCACTGTACTTGTGTATTGAGTATGTTGAAATGCCTTTATGGAGAAATTCTCAGTTTTCAGCACTATGCATGTGTGTACTCCCGGCCTAGCACACATATGGTACTTGTTCTGCAGGGTATTTGGACACCTGACTCACAATTGTGGGCATTGTATCTGTGGGAACTCCACCCTATTCCTTCCATGAGAGACAACATCTTGGTGGCTGGCCCAGCACCTGTACATTCATATTAGTCCTGGGATGTGCGTGACAGTGTGTGTTCCCTTTGGCTCTCTTAGTTTAGTAGGCAGTGACATGACTATACAGTCTTGTGGCATGATCTCAGTGTGTGTATTGTGCTGCATCCGCCCGGGGTGGGTATGCATGTGTTATTTGTCCTCACACCCACATGTGGTGTGTCATGCAGTGGGGGTAAGACATCCATCCTCCTGGGAGTGGGACACTGCTGTCAGTGATGTGTTGTTATGGCACTATCATCATTATCCAAAGTTAGGGATGCGTACATACACCCATGGAGTTGTGGTCATCTGATGATGATGTACACCCCCCATGTCTCTGTCCACTGCTGGGAGTCCTCTGCACCCACCCCTCATATTGCAGGCCACTGCTGGTAGTCATATACAGCCACCCCTCACATGTCTGTGCACTGCTGGTAGTGATATGCACCCACCCCCATGTCTGTCCACTTCTGGGAGTCCTCTGCACCCACCCCCATGTCTCTGTCCACTGCTGGGAGTCCTCTGCACCCACCCCTCACATGTCTGTCCACTGCTGGGAGTGCTATGCACCCACCCCTCATATTGCAGGCCACTGCTGGTGGTCATATACACCCACCCCTCACATGTCTGTCCACTGCTGGTAGTGATATGCACCCACTCCCATGTCTCTGTCCACTGCTGGGAGTCCTCTGCACCCACCCCGATGTCTCTGTCCACTGCTGGGAGTCATCTGCACCCACCCATATATGTCTGTCCACTGCTGGGAGTCCTCTGCACCCACCCCCATGTCTCTGTCCACTGCTGGGAGTCCTCTGCACCCACCCCTCACATGTCTGTCCACTGCTGGGAGTGCTATGCACCCACCCCTCATATTGCAGGCCACTGCTGGTGGTCATATACACCCACCCCTCACATGTCTGTCCACTGCTGGGAGTGATATGCACCCTCCCCCATGTCTGTTCACTGCCGGGAGTCCTCTGCACCCACCCCCATGTCTCTGTCCACTGCTGGGAGTCCTCTGCACCCACCCATATATGTCTGTCCACTGCTGGGAGTCCTCTGCACCCACCCCTCACATGTCTGTCCACTGCTGGGAGTGATATGC
Organism: Triturus cristatus; assembly: GCF_964204655.1. Lineage (NCBI taxonomy): Eukaryota > Metazoa > Chordata > Amphibia > Caudata > Salamandridae > Triturus > Triturus cristatus. The sequence goes on from NC_140579.1 coordinate 878,796,922, forward strand.
ACCCACCCCATGTCTCTGTCCACTGCTGGGAGTCCCCTGCACCCACCCCCATGTCTCTCCACTGCTGGGAGTCCTCTGCACCCACCCCTCACATGTCTGTCCACTGCTGGGAGTGATATGCACCCACCCCATGTCTCTGTCCACTGCTGGGAGTCCCCTGCACCCACCCCCATGTCTCTCCACTGCTGGGAGTCCTCTGCACCCACCCCTCACATGTCTGTCCACTGCTGAGAGTGATATGCACCCACCCCCATGTCTCTGTCCACTACTGGGAGTCCTCTGCACCCACCCCCATGTCTGTGTCCACTGCTGGGAATCCTCTGCACCCACCCCCATGTCTCTGTCCACTGCTGGGAGTCCTCTGCACCCACCCCTCACATGTCTGTCCACTGCTGGGAGTGATATGCACCCACCCCTCATATTGCAGGCCACTGCTGGTGGTCATATACACCCACCCCTCACATGTCTGTCCACTGCTGGTAGTGATATGCACCCACTCCCATGTCTCTGTCCACTGCTGGGAGTCCTCTGCACCCACCCCGATGTCTCTGTCCACTGCTGGGAGTCCTCTGCACCCACCCCACACATGTCTGTCCACTGCTGGGAGTGATATGCACCCACCCCTCACATTGGAGGCCACTGCTGGTAGTCATATACACCCACTCCTCACATGTCTCTGTCCACTGCTGGTAGTGATATGCACCCACCCCATGTCTCTGTCCACTGCTGGGAGTCCTCTGCACCCACCCCCATGTCTCTGTCCACTGCTGGGAGTTCTCTGCACCCACCCCTCACATGTCTGTCCACTGCTGGGAGTGCTATGCACCCACCCCACATATTGCAGTCCACTGCTGGTGGTCATATACACACACCCCTCACATGTCTGTCCACTGCTGGGAGTGATATGCACCCTCCCCATGTCTGTCCACTGCTGGGAGTCCTCTGCACCCACCCCCATGTCTCTGTCCACTGCTGGGAGTCCTCTGCACCCACCCATATATGTCTGTCCACTACTGGGAGTCCTCTGCACCCACCCCTCACATGTCTGTCCACTGCTGGGAGTGATATGCACCCACCCCCATGTCTCTGTCCACTGCTGGGAGTCCTCTGCACCCACCCCCATGTCTCTGTCCACTGCTGGGAGTCCTCTGCACCCACCCCTCACATGTCTGTCCACTGCTGGGAGTGCTATGCACCCACCCCTCATATTGCAGGCCACTGCTGGTGGTCATATACACCCACCCCTCACATGTCTGTCCACTGCTGGGAGTGATATGCACCCTCCCCCATGTCTGTCCACTGCCGGGAGTCCTCTGCACCCACCCCCATGTCTCTGTCCACTGCTGGGAGTCCTCTGCACCCACCCATATATGTCTGTCCACTGCTGGGAGTCCTCTGCACCCACCCCTCACATGTCTGTCCACTGCTGGGAGTGATATGCACCCACCCCCATGTCTCTGTCCACTGCTGGGAGTCCCCTGCACCCACCCCCATGTCTCTGTCCACTGCTGGGAGTCCTCTGCACCCACCCCTCACATGTCTGTCCACTGCTGGGAGTGATATGCACCCACCCCCATGTCTCTGTCCACTACTGGGAGTCCTCTGCACCCACCCCCATGTCTGTGTCCACTGCTGGGAATCCTCTGCACCCACCCCCATGTCTCTGTCCACTGCTGGGAGTCCTCTGCACCCACCCCTCACATGTCTGTCCACTGCTGGGAGTGATATGCACCCACCCCTCATATTGCAGGCCACTGCTGGTGGTCATATACACCCACCCCTCACATGTCTGTCCACTGCTGGTAGTGATATGCACCCACTCCCATGTCTCTGTCCACTGCTGGGAGTCCTCTGCACCCACCCCGATGTCTCTGTCCACTGCTGGGAGTCCTCTGCACCCACCCCTCACATGTCTGTCCACTGCTGGGAGTGATATGCACCCACCCCTCACATTGGAGGCCACTGCTGGTAGTCATATACACCCACTCCTCACATGTCTGTCCACTGCTGGTAGTGATATGCACCCACCCCATGTCTCTGTCCACTGCTGGGAGTCCTCTGCACCCACCCCCATGTCTCTGTCCACTGCTGGGAGTCCTCTGCACCCACCCCTCACATGTCTGTCCACTGCTGGGAGTGCTTTGCACCCACCCCACATATTGCAGTCCACTGCTGGTGGTCATATACACCCACCCCTCACATGTCTGTCCACTGCTGGGAGTGATATGCACCCTCCCCCATGTCTGTCCACTGCTGGGAGTCCTCTGCACCCACCCCCATGTCTCTGTCCACTGCTGGGAGTCCTCTGCACCCACCCATATATGTCTGGCCACTGCTGGGAGTCCTCTGCACCAACCCCTCACATGTCTGTCCACTGCTGGGAGTGATATGCACCCACCCCCATGTCTCTGTCCACTGCTGGGAGTCCTCTGCACCCACCCCCATGTCTCTGTCCACTGCTGGGAGTCCTCTGCACCCACCCCTCACATGTCTGTCCACTGCTGGGAGTGCTATGCACCCACCCCTCATATTGCAGGCCACTGCTGGTGGTCATATACACCCCGCCTCATATGTCTGTCCACTGCTGGGAGTGATATGCACCCACCCCCGTGTCTCTGTCCACTGCTGGGAGTCCTCTGCACCCACCCCCATGTCTCTGTCCACTGCTGGGAGTCCTCTGCACCCACCCAAATATGTGTGTCCAGTGCTGGTAGTCATATACACCCACCCCTCACATGTCTGTCCACTGCTGGTAGTGATATGCACCCACCCCCATATGTCTGTCCACTGCTGGGAGTCCTCTGCACCCACCCCTCACATGTCTGTCCACTGCTGGGAGTGATATGCACCCACCCCTCATATTGGAGGCCACTGCTGGTAGTCATATACACCCACCCCTCACATGTCTGTCCACTGCTGGTAGTGATATGCACCCACCCCCATGTCTGTCCACTGCTGGGAGTCCTCTGCACCCACCCCCATGTTTCTGTCCACTGCTGGGAGTCCTCTGCACCCACCCCTCACATGTCTGTCCACTGCTGGGAGTGCTATGCACCCACCCCTCATATTGCAGGCCACTGCTGGTGGTCAAATACACCCACCCCTCACATGTCTGTCCACTGCTGGGAGTGATATGCACCCTCCACCATGTCTTTGTCCACTGCTGGGAGTCCTCTGCACCCACCCCCATGTCTCTATTCTCTGCTGGGAGTCCTCTGCACCCACCCCCATGTCTCTGTCCACTGCTGGGAGTCCTCTGCACCCACCCAAATATGTGTGTCCAGTGCTGGTAGTCATATACACCCACCCCTCACATGTCTGTCCACTGCTGGTAGTGAGATGCACCCACCCCCATATGTCTGTCCACTGCTGGGAGTCCTCTGCACCCACCCCCATGTCTCTGTCCACTGCTGGTGTTGATATGCACCCACCCCCATGTCTCTGTCCACTGCTGGGAGTCCTCTGCACCCACACACATATGTCTGTCCACTGCTGGGAGTCCTCTGCACCCACCCCTCACATGTCTGTCCACTGCTGGGAGTGATATGCACCCACCCCTCATATTGGAGGCCACTGCTGGTAGTCATATACACCCACCCCTCACATGTCTGTCCACTGCTGGTAGTGATATGCACCCACCCCCATGTCTGTCCACTGCTGGGAGTCCTCTGCACCCACCTCCATGTTTCTGTCCACTGCTGGGAGTCCTCTGCACCCACCCCTCACATGTCTGTCCACTGCTGGGAGTGCTATGCACCCACCCCTCATATTGCAGGCCACTGCTGGTGGTCAAATACACCCACCCCTCACATGTCTGTCCACTGCTGGGAGTGATATGCACCCTCCACCATGTCTCTGTCCACTGCTGGGAGTCCTCTGCACCCACCCCCATGTCTCTGTCCACTGCTGGGAGTCCTCTGCACCCACCCCTCACATGTCTGTCCACTGCTGGGAGTGCTTTGCACCCACCCCTCATATTGCAGGCCACTGCTGGTGGTCATATACACCCACCCCTCACATGTCTGTCCACTGCTGGGAGTCCTCTGCACCCACCCCAATGTCTCTGTCCACTGCTGGGAGTCCTCTGCACCCACCCAAATATGTGTGCCCAGTGCTGGTAGTCATATACACCCACCCCTCACATGTCTGTCCACTGCTGGGAGTCCTCTGCACCCACCCCCATGCCTCTGTCCACTGCTGGTGTTGATATGCACCGACCCCCATGTCTCTGTCCACTGCTGGGAGTCCTCTGCACCCACACACATATGTCTGTCCACTGCTGGGAGTCCTCTGCACCCACCCCTCACATGTCTGTCCACTGCTGGGAGTGATATGCACCCACCCCTCATATTGGAGGCCACTGCTGGTAGTCATATACACCCACCCTTCACATGTCTGTCCACTGCTGGGAGTTCTCTGCACCCACCCCTCACATGTATGTCCACTGCTGGGAGTGATATGCACCCACCCCTCATATTGCAGGCCACTGCTGGTGGTCATATACACCCACCCCTCACATGTCTGTCCACTGCTGGGAGTCCTCTGCACCCACCCCCATGTCTCTGTCCACTGCTGGGAGTCCTCTGCACCCACCCAAATATGTGTGCCCAGTGCTGGTAGTCATATACACCCACCCCTCACATGTCTGTCCACTGCTGGGAGTCCTCTGCACCCACCCCCATGCCTCTGTCCACTGCTGGTGTTGATATGCACCCACCCCCATGTCTCTGTCCACTGCTGGGAGTCCTCTGCACCCACACACATATGTCTGTCCACTGCTGGGAGTCCTCTGCACCCACCCCTCACATGTCTGTCCACTGCTGGGAGTGATATGCACCCACCCCTCATATTGGAGGCCACTGCTGGTAGTCATATACACCCACCCTTCACATGTCTGTCCACTGCTGGGAGTCCTCTGCACCCACCCCTCACATGTATGTCCACTGCTGGGAGTGATATGCACCCACCACTCATATTGCAGGCCACTGCTGGTGGTCATATACACCCACCCCTCACATGTCTGTCCACTGCTGGGAGTGATATGCACCCTTCACCATGTCTCTGTCCACTGCTGGGAGTCCTCTGCACCGACCCCCATGTCTCTGTCCACTGCTGGGAGTCCTCTGCACCCACCCCCATGTCTCTGTCCACTGCTGGGAGTCCTCTGCACCCACCCTTCACATGTCTGTCCACTGCTGGGAGTGCTATGCACCCACCCCTCATATTGCAGACCACTGCTGGTGGTCATATACACCCACCCCTCACATGTCTGTCCACTGCTGGGAGTGATATGCACCCGCCCCCATGTCTCTGTCCACTGCTGGGAGTCCTCTGCACCCACCCCCATGTCTCTGTCCACTGCTGGGAGTCCTCTGCACCCACCCAAATATGTGTGTCCAGTGCTGGTAGTCATATACACCCACCCCTCACATGTCTGTCCACTGCTGGTAGTGATATGCACCCACCCCCATATGTCTGTCCACTGCTGGGAGTCCTCTGCACCTACCCCCATGTCTCTGTCCACTGCTGGTGTTGATATGCACCCACCCCCATGTCTCTGTCCACTGCTGGGAGTCCTCTGCACCCACCCCTCACATGTCTGTCCACTGCTGGGAATCCTATGCAGCCACCCACCCACCCCCTTGGTGCAGTACACTGCTGTCCTGGGCCTACACACACACCAATATAAAGGTAATATGCTGCACCAGGCCGTAGGCCAACATTCGTGGCGTGTGTACGCCTTGTATCCCAAATGTACTGGTGCCAAAGGGGTACGCGTGATATGGACCGTACCCCCGCATTCATAGGGTGTATACGGTCCGTACCACGCGTACCCCTACGGCCCCAATCCAATAGTGATACGGCCTGTACCCATGCTATGTATGTGTGGGTGCGGTCCGTATCACTATAGTAGTGGTGCCGTAGGAGTACATGTGGTACAGCCCGTACACACGCTCTGAGAGGGTGTGTACGGTCCGTACCACGCGTACCCCTACGGCACCACTACAATAGGGATACGGACCATACACACGCTCTGAGAGCATGTGTACGGTCCATACCACGCGTGCCCCCACGGCACTACTGATCTAGTGCTACGGACCGTACCCACGCTATGGATGTGTGAGTACGGTGCATATCACTATTGTAGTGTTGCCGTAGGGGTACGCGTACACGTCCACTTCCGTTGTTGCGGGACGCAGGGATTGGTGGACACGCCCCCCGGAGTGACTAGACCCTGGAGGTAATGTATGTTTTCAATATTGTAGGTTTTAATTTGGGTAGGGGGTATGTTTCCTGCCCCTCACCCCCCCTTGGCCCCTGGGTGTTGTTCTCACCTTCTGCGGCGTGTGCGTCGGGTTCGGTGCACCAGGTCATAGGCTAAGAGGGCCGGGATGACACGTAGGATGGGGTCCATGGCTGTCCGTCGCGTACCGGGGCTCCGTTTTCGCGTCGCACTCAGTTTTCCGGCATTTTTTGGCTGCCGTAAAAAAATAGCTGTGCGGAGTGACGTAGGGACGAATCGTACTTGCTGGTCCGTAAAACGCTGCCTGACTCTGTACGGACGTCGCATACGCGCTGTCCAGGATCAGACTCGTAGGTATTTTTTAGCCGTACGGTGTTTTGTACGAATCGTACGGAAATGCTATTTCTGTACGAATCATACTTGCTGGATTGTACGGTGGATTTCCCAGGTACGAGTCGTACGGAGAATATGCTCCGTACGACGAATCGTACCCGGGGTTTACAGGATTGGCATCACATATAAAATATAATATATATACTTTGGGGCCGATTCCGATCCTGTAAAAATATTCCCTGTACGACTCGTATCTGGAGTTTTTTACCGCCCGAATCGTACAAGTCCCGTACAAACTGTCAAGTACGATTCGTATGTTAAAAATTCCATACGAATCGCATTGGGTAAATTCCCCGACACGTCCTCGGGTCGGAAAAGGTGTCCGACACGTCCCCGGACATTTTTACGTACGAATCTGAAAACTGAAGTCCGAGCGCGCAAGTACGATCCTTCCCGTCCGTCCGAATGCACAACCGTATGGAAAAAACACCGTACGGCGCGAACTCCTATAGCAACCATGAAGACATGTGCCCGCATACGCGCCGAACACCCCACCCCAGACCCCGTATGTATGTGCAGAACACCCCCCCAGCCCTCGTATGTACGAGCCGAACCCCCCCAGCCCCCGTATGTACACGCCAAACACCCCCCCGCCCGCGGATGTACGCGCTGAACCCCCACCAGTGTATGTTCGGAGCGTACCCCCACCCGTGCATGTATGGAGCGTACCCAGGGGGCGTGGCTTGAAAGCCGACGGGCATGGACGCGTGAGCGACGAGCTCCGCATCCAGCCCAGCCGGCATCCTGATAAACTTGTGGCCCCGGTGTTCCAGTGACCCCTGGAGGGCGCCTCTGCCCGGCGCCGACCTCGAGAGCAGCGGGGAAGCACAGCGCGAAGTGGAGGGGGCTGACGCTGCCGCCGGACCTGCAGCGGGTGTAGATCGGCGCCGGCCATCTTGTGAGGCCTCTGCGTAGCGGTGCAGCCGTGGCCTGCGGTGCATCGGTGGCTGCCCGGAAGTGGGGCATACGTGGCTGGGGGAGCCGGAAGTGGCGGCCCCCCCGCGGTCGAAGTCGGAGAGTCGAAGACCCCAGCTGGGGCGAAGAGTCTGGGAGCTTTGGCGACCCCCGCAGGGTGGCGATCGGGAGGCGGACCCTGCTGCTGTGGAGGCCCTGCGGGCGGAGGAGTGGTGAGCGGCCCGGAGTGCTGTGGGCGGCGGCTCGGAGAAGGGGAGAGGGCGGGAGCCCCCCCTGGACGCTGGTCGGTGGCTGGTGAGTGGACGGTTATTCTACTGGAGCTGCAGGGGAGGCCGGGCCCTGATTGTCACGTCTGCACCTCTTGGGGCCCCGGGACGGCGGAGAGCGGCGGCCCCCCCGGATGGCGGGGGAGCGGCGGTTGCCATGGTGGAGCAGTGAGGAGAGGACTTGGTAGTCCGAGGTGGGGCTGCGTGTCACCGCACTGACCAGCTGGGCGTACGGCCTTCCTACCGAGGAGCGGGACCTTGTCTGAGAGCCACGAGGAGTGAGGGGGCCGGGGGGCACCGGCACCGCCGCGGTTCGGTGGCGGGGGTGAGTAGTACCCTGTTGCCGGCGGAGGGCACCCTGGTGCCCCGTTGGGACCGCTGCTTCGGAGAGTTGCCCTGGAGGAGGGTTGATTTGCGGCCCCCTGGTGTCCGTCCTTACCTGGGAGCATGGGCAAGCCGCGACCCAAGATAGGACCGAGCCCAACGGACCCTGTGCCCGACGCCACTGGCGGTGGGGACGGAGGGGCACGCACGGCGCCCGCGGCGGGCCTCCAACAAAGTCAGTTGGACCAAATCCTGCAGGCCATATCGGACACGCGGGCAGCGCTGCAGAATGATATTGCGCAGGTGTCTACGGACTTGGGACTGCTTCGGGCGGACCACAGGAACTTGGCAGACAGGGTCAAGCAGACGGAGGACTCGTTGGAGCTGGTAGTCCCGGCGCAGAAAGCATCGGAGGTTCAGACGGCGGACCTTTTGCGGAGGGTGCAGCTCCTGGAGAAGAGGGCTGAGGACGCAGAAGGGCGTAACCGCCGCAATAACATTCGCGTGGTGGGTCTGCCTGAGAAGATTGAAGGGGGCGACATGTTGACCTATCTGGAGGACTGGCTGAAGGAGGTAGTGGTGCCGGGGGGGCTCACGCAATTTTTCACGTTGGAACGGGCGCATAGGGTCCCGGCTCGCCCCCCGGATCCGGGCCGGCCCCCCAGACCAGTGGTGGCACGCCTGTTGCATTATAGGGACCGCGATATTATTCTCCAGAGGGCTAGGACAATGGGCCCCTACCAAGTGGAGAATGTCCCAGTCTCTATCTACCCTGATTACTCCATGGAAGTCCAGCGCCGGCGCTCCTCCTTTCAGGCAGTGAAGAAGGCACTACGGGACGAGGGTCTGCAGTACTCCCTGTTGTTTCCGGCCCGCCTCCGGGTCGTGCTGGACGGTAAGACATCCTTCTTTAATGACCCTGCAGCAGCCTGGAGTTGGCTGGAATCATTCCGTACTGGAGCCGTGGCACATGCAGATAGAGGAGAGTCCTCGGGGACCCCGGCGAGGGCCCGTCATAGCCGGCGCCCCAGGACAAGGACGGCAAGGGTCAGGTCTCCGGGGGCGTCCCAAACGGCGCTGGAGTGGAGGGCGGCGCTGCGGGCTGTCTCCGTGATATCGGGGGCCGCGGCCTCCGGACCCAGTGATGATTCGGGATCCCAGAAGGGGTCTGAGGCTTTCCTCTCCGGTGGCACTGGAGAGGGCGCGGAGTTGCTGCCTGTTGTTACCCCGGGGACAGCGGATGAGATGCTGGACGCTTGAAGCTCCGGGACTCGATTGCATACCGTAAGAGAGACATGTGCAGGGTGGGAGATGCCTGGGGAGGGGGGCCGAGTCTCGCCCTGTGGTGCAGGAGGTGCTGACGGTAATTGACGACGGATTGCGGGTATGGTCTGCTGGGTAGGTCTTGAGGCGGGGGCGGGGGGCCTGGGGGGCGAGGAACACCGGGGGAGGATCCATAGAGACTGGGCATGGATGCACCAAAAGGGACAGTTGACAAGCCCGTCTGGCGCTGAGCCACCACCTCACCCTCACGGACGTTGTGAGACCCTGGTGGCTACCAGAGTGTTTGGTTCTTTGGGTTGGTATTTGGATGGGTAACTGCGGTTTAGCACCTGTTCTGGGGAAGGGAGGGAGTTTGGGGAGTTGGGTAGTTACACGGTTTTGGGGGAATGTCAGTGTGCCTAGGAAGGCCAGGAAAGGGCAGTATTTGGTTAGGCGCTGGGATGGGGACCCCACCTGAATTGAGATTTCTGACCTGGAATGTGAGGGGGCTCACCTCTATGGCGAAGAGATATAAAGTCCACGCTTACTTAGTGCGGAGAGGGGTCCAGGTGGCCTTCCTCCAAGAAACCCACTTAGATCGAGAGGAGGGGAAGGCATTACATCGGCGCTGGCGGGGCCAATTGTTCTATACTACCTTCTCGAAATTTGCACGGGGGGCCCTGATCTGGGTGAGAGCGGGGGTCCCTTTCCAACCATTGACGACATTAGTGGACACGAAAGGAAGGTTTGCAGTGCAGGGACGACTGGATGGGAGGGACATGGCTTTATGTAGTGTGTATGCGCCTAATATAGACCAGGCCGCCTTCTTCTCAAGACTGTCGGGGAAACTGGCGTCCTACTTGACGGGAACGGTGGTACTGGGAGGGGACTTTAACTCGATGATTGACGTACATTTGGATAGGTCTCACCCCCCCCTTGCTCAGTTGGCGGTCCGTCGGGTGGCCAACAGTAGACGGGGCTGGCAGGACACTTGGGGGTTGGTGGACACTTGGCGGGCCCATCATCCGCTGAACAGGGATTATTCCTTCTACTCAGCCCCCCATGAGTTATATGTCCGGCTGGATAGTATACTGTGCTCCCCGGATGCCCAAGTATTGATGCGGCATAGCGAATACCTGGCGAAGACCATCTCGGACCATAACCCCTGCGTGGGGGTGCTGCAATGGGCCAGGCCGCGGCAGGCGATCCCTACTTGGCGTCTAAACCCCCTGCTGCTGGAGGATCAGGTCTTCCGGGCTGAGGTTAGCGCCTGCGTAGAGCAGTACTTTGGGAATAACTCGGGAACGGCGTCGAGTCGGGCGGTGGAATGGGACGCATTCAAGGCGGTCGTCCGGGGGGTTTGTATATCGTCCACCGCCGGAGTGCGGAAGACTTTGCTGAAAGACATTGAAGGAGCGGAGGCCCGACTGCGTACAGCCGAACGCGCGCATCAGGAGGGAGAGGATGAGCTGGCCGCGGTCGTCGAGGCGCGCGAGGGAGTGGCGGTGCGGGTGGAGAAGCTCCGTTGCTTTGATTACAAGGACTACCTCACCCGGGCACATGCGGAGAGAGATAAAGTGGGTTCCCTCTTGGCCTGGTTGGCATCCCCGACGGCCCGGGGTGCCCCGATACTCTCGCTGGTCGCGGCTGGGGGGACCTCGGTCTACTCTCAGGCAGAGATAAATAAGCAGTTCTCTAGTTATTATGCAGGGTTGTACGACAGCACCATGCAGGGGGTACCTGACAGCTTGGATGAATACCTATTGGCGGCTCGGCTGCCCCGGTTAGACCCAGAGCACGGAAAAGACCTGGGGGATGCCATATCGCTGGGCGAGATCCGCGCCGCGATCAAGCATATGGCCCGGCGAAAGACCCCGGGGGCGGATGGTCTGCCTGTCGAGTTTTATGCGGCGTTCACGGAGTTGCTGGCTCCACAGTTGCAAGCCCTTTACAGTGAGGCGTGGCGCGTTGGGTGTTTGCCCGCTTCCGCCCGGGAGGCAATCGTGGTACCTTTGCTGAAAACCGGAGGGGATGCTAGTGCCCGCACGGCGTACCGCCCGCTCTCCATGCTGACGGTGGACTACAAAATCCTGAGTAAGGTATTGGCTTTGCGCCTGTTGTCCCATATGACGGCCCTGATCCATCCAGATCAGGCGGGCTTTATTCCCCGGCGTAACACGGCCACTTCGATCCGACGCTTGCTGCGGGTGATGGAGGTAGACCAGGACGAATTCCCAGAGGCCTTGACACTGTCGGTCGACATGGAAAAGGCCTTTGACAGTGTAGAGTGGCCTTACCTGTATCGAGTGTTGCGGGCGTTTGGCCTAGGGGACGGCTTTGTGCGCTGGAACACCTTGCTCTATAGCGATGCCACGGCCCCCGTGAGAACGGGAGCGACAATATCGGCCCCCTTTCGAGTGCGGCGGGGGACGAGGCAGGGCTGCTCCTTATCCCCACTGCTGTTCGCCTTGGCCATTGAGCCATTGGCGGCGCATGCCAGACTGGGGCGCTCCTATGCCGGAGTGCAACTAAGGGGAGAAGCCCACTACATTTCCCTTTATGCGGATGATCTGCTGATGTTTTTGGCAGACGCAGCTGACGCGCTGCACGGAGCAACCGCCTTATTGGAGGTCTTCGGCCACCTGTCAGGGCTCAAGCTCAACTGGGGCAAGACATGTTTGTTCTCGTTGTTGCCAAGGGGACGGGCCCCCCAGTCGCTGGGAGCGATACGATGGGAGGGCAGTTGCCTGCGTTATTTGGGGGTTAATATTAGGCCTGGGTGGTCAATTCCGTTCCGTTCGCGGAATTTGGGTAATTTGGGTAATTTCGCGTTCCGCGGAGAACGCAAAATTGCCAAAAAATCTGCGTTCCGCAACTTCGCGAAATTTTTTGCTTGTTCGCGTTCTCAATATGCGTGTTCGCGAGATATTTCACCCTGAGCACGCAAACAGCGATCGCGAACAGGAAAAAAGTATCGCGAACAAGCAATTCCGCGTGTTCGCGGAATTTCTGCGTGTTCGCGGAGATTTTTTACCATTTCGCGGAGATTTGCGTAACGCGATTACGCAAATTCCGCCCACCCCTAGTTAATATCTACCACTCCCAGCCTGACTTGCTGGAGGGGAATGTCGGCAGAGCCATTCGGGGCTTGCGGGGTAGCATAGGGTTTTGGAGTACGCTCCCACTTTCGTTTGCTGGGAGGGTAGCGTTACTGAAGATGGTGGCGTTGCCACGCCTCCTATATTTTTTTCGCACCCTGCCCATATGGATACCAGCATCGTGTTTCGAGCGGCTTCGTGCGCTATCTGCGGGCTTCATTTGGGGCTCGGGACGGCGGCGGGTGGCGTTGACCACCTTGCGGCGACCGAGAGCGGAGGGGGGCATGGCAGTCCCGGACTTTGAATGGTATTATCTGGCGGCTCAACTCCAATGGCTCACACAGGCGGTGGCCAGGGAATATAGAGGCCCGGAGGGTCCCCAGGGCAGGCTGATTCCGCGTCATGTACTCGCCTTCATAGTCTTCCAGCAGAAGATGGACCTTGCTCAACTCACTCTGGAGGAGCGCACCCTTAGGTTGTGCTGGAACCGGTGTCAGAAGAGGGCCGCCGCAGATCACCCTTATGCCCTGGAAATCCCCCTGGGCATGTGCACGGCGCTCCCGCACGGGGGCGATTGGTCGGGACTAGCCGTATGGGAGGAGCTGGGCGTACAAGTAGTGGGCGATTTATTCAGGGAAGGGGTGCTGCTGCCCTTCAAGGATTTGCAGGACTCTTATGGGCTCCCACGGGGAGATTATCTTCTTCACGCAGCCCTCATAGTGGGCCTAGAGAGACATTGGAATATGGGGCTCTCGGAGCCGCCGGTTGCCACGGGCTGTCAATACGTGGTTATGGCGGCGGGGACGTCCAAGGCGATTACCTGTCTCTACCGCAGACTGTCGACGGCATGCCTGCAGCCCCTGGACGCGTTGAGGGCTAAATGGGAAGCGGACCTCGAGAAGCCCATCCCTGAGTCGATGTGGTCCACATTGGTGCGGCGGGCCTGGAACGGAACGCGTAATGCCCGGTTCCAGCTGGTTCAGTTTTTTACCCTACACAGGGCTTATCTGACGCCGGTTAAGATATTGCAATATTTTGGGGGTACGCACTCTCAGTGCCCACGTTGCGGGGGGGATGGGGCTGATTTTCGCCATATCTTTTGGTCCTGCGCGCAATTGGGTGACTACTGGGAAGAGGTTATGGACTGCCTGAATCGGGTGACGGACCGCTCTATCGCTCCGGAGATGGGGGCCTGCCTGTTGCTTTGGTTTCCCCACACTCGCCTTACTAGTAAGTTCTATGACTTAGGGTTGATCATGGCCAAGAGGGAACTGACCATGCATTGGAAGTCACGGGTGGGGCCTAGCTTTAGGAGGTGGAGGACGGCGTTCGCGCGATGGGCAGGCGCAGAGGGCACCCTCCGGTTGCAATTAGCTCTTAGGAGGGACGACGACAAAGCACTAGCGACGGCCCGGGCATGGGAGGTGCTGGTGGTGGAACTTCAGGGGCTGATGTCTGAAGCAGAGGGCGACGGGAGTACGTCTGATCGACAGGAGGAAACGGTGAGCGGGGAGTAGGGGGGGAGCAGTGGGGTGCACAGGTCGCATGAGGTGTGGTTAGGCATGGGGGAAAGCCTTAGTTGCCTAGGGAAGGTTTGAGCACTCATACACGATTCATGGAGCTGGATGGGGCGCATCAGGACGAGGGCTGGCAGAGGGAGGCACACTGACAGGGGGTGGGGGAGGTAGGGGGTGGGGGGGAGCTCTGCGCAGGATGGGTGACTTTTCTTTTGTATACTTGATGTCACGGTTTCGTATAAACTCTCCGATGGGGGATGGAGGACGTTGAGCAATTGTATTGGGTGGTTGCTTTGAAAATAATAAAAACAATGTTTCAATGGAGCGTACCCACACCCGTGTATGTACGCGCCGAACCCCCACCAGTGTATGTATGGAGCGTACCAACACCCGTGTATGTTCGGAGCGTACCCCCAACCGTGTATGTTCGGAGCATACCCACACCCGTGTATGTTTGGTGCGTACCCCCACCCGTGTATGTACGGAGCATACCCACACCCGTGTATGTTCGGAGCGTACCCCCACCAGTGTATGTTCGGAGCGTACCCCCACCCGTGTATGTTTGGAGCGTACCCACACCCATGTATGTTCGGAGCGTACCCCCACCCGTGTATGTACGGAGCGTACCCCCACCCGTGTATGTTCGGAGCGTACCCCCACCAGTGTATGTATGGAGCGTACCCCCACCCCACCAGTGTATGTACGGAGCGTACCCCCACCCGTGTATGTTCAGAGCGTACCCACACCTGTGTATGTTCGGAGCGTACCCCCACCAGTGTATGTACGGAGCGTACCCCCACCCGTGTATGTTCAGACCGAACCCCCACCAGTGTATGTATGGAGCGTACCCCAACCCCACCAGTGTATGTTCGGAGTGTACCCCCACCCGTGTATGTTCGGAGCGTACCCCCACCCGTGTATGTTCAGAGCGTACCCCCACCAGTGTATGTTCGGAGCGTACCCCCACCCGTGTATGTACGGAGCGTACACCCAGCCCCCCTGTATGTACGGTGCGAAACACCACCACCAATGGACGGTGCGGACCAACACCCTGCCCGTGTCTGAACGCACCCTACCCCAGGCCCCTACACCAGCACCCTCACCCAACCTCGCGCATGTACGAGTCGTACTAAGCCATAGCAAAGGTCAGCACTGTACAACAACATGGCCCATGTACGCACTGTACAGACGCCAAAACCACTCGCACTGAACCAGGACACAGCAAAACAACACAAGGAGAGTCAATTCGATTCGCACAACACCACAAAACATGTCCAACAAGCCCAAATACATCCTATACACTGACCTGCAACTGCCAAACAGCCAAACAGAGGCCCAAAACACAACCACTCCTTATAACACACCCACCCAAAGTTCAAACACAGCCACACCCACAAATGGACCAATAAAAAGGCCCAACACACACAAACCATGATCCTTTGCAACAGATCCACTACTGCCAGACCACAGAGACAACGCACTGCACCATACTACATACATCAATACACCTTACACTTGCAGTCCTTCACACAACCACCATCACAAACACCCCCTCATCACATTCACACACACACACCTTCACAACCACACTCACACCCCCACAACCATCCACACCCACACCCCCACAACCATCCACACCCACACCCCACACCCCACACCATGCCCACTAACAGGAATCCAAAGTTCACAAAGGAGGAGCTGGAGATCCTTGTCGACGAAATCATCAGAGTCGAGCCACAGCTCTTTGGAACATTGGTCAGACAGACCAACATAGCCAAAAAATCAGCCATGTGGCAGAGGATTGTCAATTATGTGAATGCTGTTGGGGCCACCAGAAGGACCATGCATGAGTGCCAAGCCAGGTGGTACGATCTGCGGAGGACGGTCCGCCGCAAAATGACGGACGATCACAACCAGGGGAACATCACTGGAGGAGGGCCGCCCCGCAGACGGGTACAATACCATCCCTGGGAGGAGAAGGTGATGGCCACGCTGCCGCCGGTGGGAGTACACGGACTAGAAGGAGTCCGAGACCCTGGTGAGTACACAAACAACTCATCTCACATAGGGGGGGAACGCCATACACAACCAAAATCCCAATCATGCACGCAACCCCCCCAAAGCCAGCACCGGACACAACCACACTCCAAAAACACACACATGCCACTAGCGCCTCCATGCCCCATGCACCAAGCAAGGCCATGCCAAGTCACAGGCCACACAAAACACCAACCCAAGACAGGATGTCCCCGATGCCGGGAGGGTGGGCCTCAAAACTAACATTGAGCAACTCAGAAGCACAAAACAATGCCCTCAGCCCATATGGCCAAGGGCACAGCCATACAAACAGTGTGTCCCCACACAGTACTGTGTTGCCTGCAAATGGTGTTATTTTACAGAACAAGGGAACCCAAAGGAATTAAGACAGGGACCTTGGGCAATTTCATGTTATAGAGAACAGTGGTCCCTATTCAGGAGGAATACAGTGTGATAGATAACCATACACTTAGAATAGAATGTATGTCTTTTGTCCAGCCGGACAAGAATTTATTTTCATAGTATTTTTCAAAAGTAGTATCAAATAAAACATTCAAATGACAAGTGGGCACAGCCGTGACCAACAGAACACAAGATAGAACAATGAACACAGAATTGGCCAAAGGGCAAGCCAAAATGGGTCTGTACAGTTGTTCTCAGTATAGACAGACACAAATTAATCATTTAACACCGTTGCACAATGTGTTATAGCTTGAGTCTAGTGCATAGGGTGTTTGGGTGTCGACGACGTTTCGATGCCACATTGAGTATAGGGCATCATCTTCAGGACAAACAAATAATGCACTGCTGTCTTGATAATATATCACACCTTTTTTACAATTCGCTCAACAACTGGACACTCCGCCCAATGGGTGCCCGGTGATTAGAAACAAACCCACATGAACAAGCCAATGGTCTTTGAAAGACCTGCAAACTGTGTGTGCCCAGGAAGCTAGGCTGAGGTGACAGAGGGTGACACACAGAGGGAGGGAGAGGGGGAGAGAGAGGGAGGGAGGGAGAGGGGGGGAGAGAGAGAGGGAGGGAGAGAGACAGAGGGGGACACAGGGAGACAGACAGAGGGAGGGAGAAAGGGAGACAGAGGGAGACGGACAGAGGGAGGAGGGTGACAGAGGGAGGGAGAAAGGGAGACAGAGGGAGACGGACAGAGGGAGGAGGGTGACAGAGGGAGGGAGAAAGGGAGACAGAGGGAGACGGACAGAGGGAGGAGGCTGACAGAGGGAGGGAGAAAGGGAGACAGAGGGAGATGGACAGAGGGAGGAGGCTGACAGAGGGAGGGAGAAAGGGAGACAGAGAGAGACGGGCAGAGGGAGGAGGGTGACAGAGGGAGGGAGAGAGGGAGACAGAGGGAGACAAAATCACCCTTTGGTGGTGTGGCCATGTCCGCTCGTTAGCAGGTGGACTGTGTGCATGTAGACAAGGTTTGGCAGTGCCTTAACCCCCCCTTTTTCCTTTGAGAAACACTGGGCCATGTGTCAATCTGTGCACGAGTACATCCGTGCTGCAGGCACAAACCTAACCTTACACCCAGTATACCCACCCACTGTGTTTGTCAGAACACTGTCACAAATGCTTAAGTTACCTACCTGCATTCTCAAATAGCATGGAAAAAACAACACTTGGCCACGTACAGTGCAACACGTAAGGCGGCTCTGCATGGCTCGCTACGCCCGCTCACTACACTGCTGCCTGCGTTCCAAAAAGATGCATCAACTAAGATTGTGTCACACATAGGTAAAGTGTCGAAAGCTGTGGCCAAGGGACATACCCATGCACAAGTGCACTGTGAGAGGAATGCAAGACATATCCAACTACCCAGAGGAACTGTGCCAACTCACAAAATGAATGAAATATGGATGTCGCATGTAACACAATTAACATTGTCTCTCTCACACACAGGTCAATGGGGGGGAAGACTCGCAGGACCAGGCTCTGCGTGAAGAGGACCCGACCGGCAGCGACGACTCTCACCACTACGTGGATGACCCAGACCAACCTGGCCCCTCTGGTGTCCAAACACCTGCAGCACCTGCGTCAGGTACAACTGTGCCAACCACCACCCCCATTCCAGGAGATACCCAGGAGCCCTGCCCACACACGACAACACAGCCAGGCTGCCCAGGAGGGACAAGGTGCTCCGGGCACCCAGGAGGAGGCAGGCGACAACGCAAATGCCATCCCTCAGGGGTCCCGGAGACCCGATGTGCCCACAACGGCAAGCCATGCGCAAGTGGGCAGGGGTGGTGGGAGTGGAGGACGGCGAAGGCGCGAACCTGACCAGTTGGCTCAGGAACCGGTAATGTCACACATCCGCAACATCCTGGACACATACCGGCGTGACACCAGGGGCATCAGCCAGGCCGTGGAGGCCCTCAACCAGATAAAGAACGTGCAGGCCGAGCAATATGCCAGTCAACAGCAACACCAAGGACGGATGGAGGCAAGACTGGCTGACTTCGTAGCGGTGCAAACGGACATGACCCGTGTACTCCGTCGGATTGCCGAAAACATGGGCAACCCTCCCTGTGCCACCAGGCGAAGAACATCACCAGCCACAGGGAGGGATCAGGAGGAGGAGGATTCATCTGACGGAGCATCACAAGCATCGTCACAGCCTGCTTCTGAGGGTCCCCGCAGGAAGGTGGGTCGTCCACGCAAAAGACCGTGAGAGTCAGCGCAACATCACCATCTCCCAGGTCACCTGGCCTGGCACCTGGCCCTCTGGCCCAACAGCAGCACATCAGCAAATGACATTTTCTGCCACATGGACTTGCTGGTCACTGTCTGACCAATGTTGACAAAGACTGTGGCATGGACTCTGATGACTTCCAATGGCAAGGATATCAACTCCCCCAGTGAACTTTGGATTCTACACACCCGGCAAGCACCTCTTGTCATCCCCCCCCCCAAACACGTACCCCACCACAAATAAAATTCACCACTATCAAGAGATGATGCCGTCATTTTGCATTATTCCATTACATGTGTGTGTTGTAAAGTCAAACGATGCCAGAGTATTTTAAATAACTACAACCATCCATACCCTGGGGTCTGAGTCTGGCACAGGACACACATGGGTCACAATGTATAATCCAATACAGACATGGAGCACCATACTCACCCGTGATGGGCCCAACCAGCTGAGGAGGTGCCGGCACAACTGTACAGACCTATTTAGAAGAACAACAGTCATGCGCAGAGGTCAGGGATCATGTGGAGTGTCCTGGGGTGCTACTCCCAGGTATGTGTAGACAGGTCGCAGAACCATGTCCTGCATGCTTGAGTCAGGTGGATGTGGAGAATGGTGGGACGGCCAAGGTTGGATGCATGGAGATGGCACAATGGGGTCTTGGATCACAGTGCCACAAGGTTGTGTTGGGGTTGTGGGCTGCATCCTGAGTGTGGGCGTGGATTGAGAAGGTCATCCTGCAGCTGGCAGTGATCCATTCCCCCATCTCTGTTGGACGTTGATGTGGCTTGGTCGCCGGATGTAGAAGCAGAGCTGTGGAGATGCACCCTGGATGTGGACAAGTATCATGGGAGTTGTAACGCACATGTCCGTAGAGTGCATGGTAGGATTAGACACGGATGTTGTAGTTGACCTGGGGGATGGTCTCTCATGCCTTGAGGTGGATGGAACTGGGGAGCTTGTGCATAATGCAGAGTGTGCTGCAGCATGAGGCACAGATGCTGCTGATCAGCATAGCACATGTCAGCAAGCAATCCATGATGAACACCAGCTCGTTTGCGTGGACACTGGGTGCCCTTGCTGCAGGGCCTGCAGCAGCATGCGCCATGTCAAGAAAACAATGCCACAAGTTGCACACAAAGACAAGGATCTCAGGAAGGAAATATGCAAAAGGTGTATGTCAAGGAAGGAATGTCTGGTTCAACATGGCACACACACACACAATGGATGCACATGCAGCACATTGGCCGTCGTGGAGACTGACATGCCACAATACCTACACAGCCATGGACATCATGCACAATACAGATTCTAATCCCTGACAAACAGCTTGCATCTTGCTACTCTACACATAGACTCATATGCACTATCTCTGATAACTATGCCAGACATGCCGCATGCACAGTGGCAACAGACCACCATTGACAGAGATGAGGCACCTTGGAGGCAGAGGGACACCTTTATTAGTCATGTGTGTCGGAATGCTAATGCAACTCTGTCAACACATACAAGGGTCATGTGGATGAACATGTGGGACCGACACTGGCACCCCCCTTTGCACCACAGATGCTGGAAATACATAGAACTGGCACACAAGTGACGTGTTACAGCTAAACACCCCCTGCTGCTCACGGAGAGGCTGCTATACACCATTGAGCCTCTAATGGGGAATTCACACACCATGTCAACCCGGTGCAACCCGTATGTTTCCGAGGGCAGTGTTACACACATTGATGGCTTCATCACAATCCACAATCCCATTACAGATGACTGTCACCAAGTCTGAACATCAATTCAGGTGAATTCAGCTCCATGTCATGTGCCCCATGGTGATTCTACATGTATGCAAAGTAACCAAACATGAACAGGAGCAGTGCACACTCATTCCAAACAAATAACACACCCAAAAAGCCGTGCTGCATCCCTTACCCTAAGGAGATTTTCAAACTTGTCCGTGCATGTAACGCTGATTCAGCACATGTTGCTGTGTTCATGAGGAATAGCAGGAGCACAACAATGCCACCAGCAGACAGCATGCGCAAGTACCTGTGGATGAGAGACACACAAGGAGTCAGCCAAAAGAAGCACATCCGCATGCATGTGCATGTACTCGACACGTATAAGGTTGTCAACATGCTAGGTGACAATGATGACTCTGGAAAAACATTCTTCTATTGCACCATCACTCGAGTGACACATCCAAACACACCTCTGACTCACTTGGCAGACATGCAGATGGACACACACATTGCAACACATGCCACACATGGCCCAATGCGTGCACACTCAGACACTGGAACTCACCACTAAGCAAAGAAGCCGCGTATGAGACGACTACGGATGTCCTCCACCACCTCCTCCTCCTCCACATCACTTGCTTCGTCACCAAGCCCTTCATCCTCCACGCGTGTGTACGGTCCGTATTACTATGGCGTACGCATACGCGAGCACTCCCATAGTGATAGGGACCCTACACACGCGTGTACTGTCCGTATTACTATGGCGTACGCATACGCCAGCACTCCCATAGTGATAGGGACCCTACACATGCCTGTACGGTCCGTTTCACTGCATTTGGGGTGCCCTAGGGCCGTGGAACGCACCGTACCTGTGTGTAAATATTCAAATAACATAGGGGACACATGAGGGACAAGTATAAGGGCCTAAATGCATGCTGGTTGTCATGGAGACCGAGTTTAAAGTTTGCATTTTTGCATCAGGTGGCCAGCAGAAGTCGGTTGGAAACAATATACTTTGTTGCAAAGTGGTTGTTGAATTGACATCATGCTCAATTTTTAAACCATGCAAAGCCACTCACTGGGGTAGGTTTAAAGGGATTGGAGGAAACGTAGGATGCTAATGTGACTGACCAATCACTCTGTACTCCTGTAAATGAAACAGGCCAGCAAGGCAGATATAAGGCAGCCAGGTCCCATGAGAGAGCACTTGCCTGCACATCCTTTCATTCCACAACACTGCTGCTGCTCGTGATTCCTCTGGCACCATGTCCAGGTCTGTGGAGAGGGCCCAGCCATTCACCATGGAGGAGAATATGGCGTTGGTGGATGTGATCCTCCCACAGTACACCATGCTGTATGGTCGACCAGGGGAGCAGGTGAGTGCAGACTCCACTAGCTTAGACTGTGCCCCTTTTTTGTGACTGTGACTTCTGGCATTGTGTCCATGTGTGACAGACATGCAATGTTGTTTAGAGTGGGTCCCAGGGTGGGGAAGGCCTCATGTATCCCATGCAGAGCATGCTGTAGTTCCTGTGTGCACTCCTCACTTGCATAGTGCTTACTGTGACAATCAAAGCATGGTGCATGCCACATTCTGCCTGGCTCCTCCTCCTGGAAATGTTGTTTCTACAGTCCTGATGTGATGCTGCGGTCCCCCCAGTGTGACAGTTGACAGTACCCATAGATGTGTGTTTGTTTAGTGTACCTGTGCTGTGAGTGTCCAAATGATGTGTTCGTCCCCTGGACATTGGTGTGTGTGTGTAAGTCCCTTGTCATGTGGGTGAGTGCATATGGGGAGTGTTGCACACCAGCTGCATGAGGGATGGATATACCCTGCCCATCTGATGTGAGCAGGGAGCAGTGCTGTGTGACTGCCGTGCTGAGCCAGCCCCACACCTGTGACACCCCCCAGTCTAGTGGCACATGGGCAGAGTGAGGTTTGTACCCGCAGTTGGCAATGGCAGGTGATTGTCCTGTGCCTGTGTGTGTCTGTGTACTCTTCTGAGGTTGCGTCAGTGGGCTGGGGCATGTGACTGCTTTGAGGTGCTGTACATAATCCTGGTGTAGCTTGTGATGCACAGTGTGATCCAGGATCATTGATTGTGTGGCACCCCTCATGCCACCTGTGTACTTTCAATGCCACGTAGTGCATTTGGCCTTCCCCAGAGGATAATGTCCCTATGACAAAGGTGCAATGAGTTGCCTGCATGCCATGGCCTGTTCAAACAAGACAAATTATTAATATGTGTGTCTCTGTGTCATTGCTCAGGTGTATTAAAGTATTCTCACTTTTGCATCCTCACAGGTAGGCGTCCATGCCAAGGGGGAGATATGGAAGTAAGCCGTCAGTGCCGTGAGGAAGACGGAGGGTCGGAAGCGGCGCCTAGCCCAGGTGAGGAAACGCTGGCAGGATATCCGGTGCTGGACGAGGAGGATCGCACTGGTCCTGCTGGGGGACTCAGCTGAGAGCCACAAGAACCGTGGGCGCCGGCGTCTGACCCACATCCATAAGCGTGTGCTGGCGGTGGTCTTCCCCGAATTGGATAGGCGCTTACGGGAGAAGCAGCAGCAGGAAGGGGGTAGGTACATGTGTGTTTGTTGTGTGTCACCAGCTTTTTGAAGTGCGCAGTTGCATGGATACACTGCCAGGGTTTAAATGTGCAGTGCATGACCTGTTCTCCAAAGTAAACCGGTGCTGTTCTTCCTCCCTTCCCCTCCTTGCCATGTGTTCCCTGGTCTGTGTGTAGTCACTCTTGCACAAGGTTATCTAGGCTGGCAGTTAATCCAAGTGCCCAATGCTTGCAGCATCATGTGTGGGGGTGGTGTGTAACAGGTTTTGGGACCTTGCCTGTGCCCTGGCCAGTTCAGTCATTGTGGGGTCCATGTCAGTTGGCACTGATGGTGAGTCCCGACATAGGAGTGTGTCTTAAAAGTGTACTGCCTTACAGCATGCATGTCCAATGTTGTGCCCTCTGACATGATGTGCATGAGTGGGAGTAATGCATAGTGCAGGGACGGTTGCTTCAGTTGCAGTCATATCCATCCAGGACCATGGAGGAGTGTGGCCACTACCGTGCCCTGGGGCACCTTTTCCTAGGTATCATGTGTGTCATCCAACAATGTGGACATTCTCTGTGTCTTCGGCATAGGTTGGGCTCTGTGGCATTGTACCCTGGCCTCATCTGTATTTACGTAAACTGTGCTACATGTGTCCACTGTACAGTGTGACCCAATTTTGCTTGTGCATACTCACAGTGGGCAGTGCCTGTGTGTCTTGGTACGACAATCTGATGATGGTTGATTGTCAATGATATATGTGAACAGGCGCACCAGGGGTAGTTTGTGTACAATCAGGATTTAGTGCAGGCCATGTGTTTTTATCCCAGAGTAAGAGGTGTAAGTACTTCCTCTGTCTCAATCACATTGTCCCAGGTAGGGGATGGTTTGTGCGGGCAAGGCATACATGTAAAAATCTGAAGTCTCCTTGCTAGGTCTGGCCTGTGTGTGATGTTTGTCTGGACATACACTCAAGGTGCAGTGACCCAGTCATGTTGGGCATGGTTTAATGTATTAGCTTTGCAGCATGTGCAAAAAGTTAATAGACATGGTTCCTGCTCATCCCTTTTTTGGCAACGCTGTGTGGTGCAGATGCTGTGCACGATTGTCCCCAGAGCCTGGCTCCTCTGTCCAATTTGATATCAAGTAATTTGCTGTTGTGTCATGCTCTCCATTGTTTCTCAGTGGCATGGTGGGTCAACCAACTGTGTGTTGCAGGGCCTACATATGTACCTTGTATTGTAGATGTTACTCATGTTGCTTTTCAGGCTATGCACTGTGACCTATGTAGATTTGACTCATGTGACATATGTATACAGGTGTCTGATTATTTCCTGTCTCTTCACCTTGCCCACAGCATCGTCAGGGGACTCCGAGGGAGACACTGGCACGGACCGTGAGGAGGGATCGAGCACCAGTGCTGTCTTGTCTGGCGCATCGAGTGGCACGGAGGCCGAGGGGAGTGAGGCGGAGGACCTGTCCAGTCCCACCACCGACTATGACGCTGACGGGTCCGAGGCTGAGCTCCCAGAGGGGGCGGAGGCAGCTCCCACAGCTGAAAGCAGCACTCAATCTCTACCCGCCCCCTCCATTACCATCACCGGCCTCCCACTTGCTCGGGTCCCTTCCCGCCGTGCTAGGTCACCACGTATCTCCTTCTTGCCAGGCACCGCACCCCCTGCCCCTGTCTCCACTGCTGCCGTGATTGCCGAGTCTGTGGACATCCTGCGCCAGTTGCAGGTTGGTCAGACTGCGACACTTAATGTCCTCCATGGTCACACCCAAGTGCTCACCCAGATGGAGGCATACATGGAGGGCATCTCAGCTGCGCAGTCTGACCAACGCCAGTTGCTGAGGTCCATAGACTCGACACTGACTGCAGCAGTGGATCTCCTGCAGCGCTGCGTCCCCCCTACCCCTGCACCATCCACACTTCCCACTCCCATGCCTGTCCCACACACACCCAGACGTCCCCATGCACGTACCCCACCAGACACAGGCACCACACCACCAGGGAAGGCCAAGCGCACACCTCCTCTCACGCACACACAGGGTGAAGTAGGCACACCCACTGGGTCAGGGGGCAAACGGAAGACACGCAGCCACAGTGGGAGTCCACATTCCTCACAACCCACTCCCCCCGAATCCACTCCCCTCAGCTCTCCTGGCCAAGATTCCAACAAAGATTCCTTCATGGCCGCTCTGTCCCTGAGCCCCAATGTGACACCACCCCGCAAGCGGTCAAAGGAGTCCCCGGTCAGGGTAGTTGAGTCCCCCCCCTGTCCACACCCTCCCCCAGTAGCGCTGCGACCCATCCCTCTGCCCCTTCCCCTCCTTGGGGCCTGTGGTTCCTTCGGGTGCAGGGGAGACGCTGGGGGACCTTGCAACCGTGTGCAGCGCCATTCTCACCACCACCTTTGGCGCTGCCCCACCCCCTGTGGTGGAGTCCTCCGTTTCTGCACCCACAACACCTACCCTTGCCCCTCCTGTCCCTGCGGTGCCTGGTCCTCCCCCCCACATGATGCCCCCCCCCCCTGTGGAAGCAAAGGAGGTATGAACTGTGCAGGCAAGCTAGGGGACACGCGTCCCTATGTGTCCCCCACCAGGAATTGGACTATGGACTGCCCTATGGGCCTTGTACATATTTAACTTTTATTAACAATTTTTTCTTTTCATGCTGAATAAAGCATTGTTTTATTTTTCCTTTGTACACTACTGCTTTTCTGGTATTGCTGTTAGTGGTGCTGCTGCATGATTTGGGGTGGTGATAATGTGTTAGGTGTCTGGGAAATGTTGTGGTGTGCTGCTCATGGGGTGGACCCTGGTATCTGTGTGCCATCACAAGAATTGTATCTGTGGGTACTCCACCCTTTTCTTTCCATGGGCACTGCTGGGAGGACTCTGCACCCACCCCTCCTGTGTCTGGGCACTGCTGGGAGGACTCTGCACCCACCCCTCCTGTGTCTGGGCACTGCTGGGAGGACTCTGCACCCACCCCTCCTATGTCTGGGCACTGCTGGGAGTGATAGGCACCCACCCCTCCTATGTCTGGGCACTGCTGGGAGTGATAGGCACCCACCCCTCCTGTGTCTGGGCACTGCTGGGAGGACTCTGCACCCACCCCTCCTGTGTCTTGGCACTGCTGGGAGGACTCTGCACCCACCCCTCCTGTGTCTGGGCACTGCTGGGAGTGATAGGCACCCACCCCTCCTATGTCTGGGCACTGCTGGGAGTGATAGGCACCCACCCCTCCTATGTCTGCACCCACCCCTCCTATGTCTGGGCACTGCTGGGAGTGATAGGCCCCCAATCCTCCTATGTCTGGGCACTGCTGGGAGGACTCTGCACCCACCCCTCCTGTGTCTGGGAACTGCTGGGAAGACTCTGCACCCACCCCTCCTGTGTCTGGGCACTGCTGGGAGGACTCTGCACCCACCCCTCCTATGTCTGGGCACTGCTGGGTGGACTCTGCACCCACCCCTCCTGTGTCTGGGTACTGCTGGAAGGACTCTGCACCCACCCCTCCTGTGTCTGGGCACTGCTGGGAGGACTCTGCACCCACCCCTCCTGAGTCTGGGCACTGCTGGGAGGACTCTGCACCCACCCCTCCTATGTCTGGCCATGTACGCTCGGGACATACACGGGTGGGGGTACGCTCCATACATACACGGGTGGGGTGTGGGTACGCTCCATTCATACACGGGTGGGGGTACGCTCCGTACATACACTGGTGGGGTGTGGGTACGCTCCATACATACACGGGTGGGGGTACGCTCCGTACATTCCCGTACCCACCCTCTGCAGGCCTGGGTACGGCCCGTACCCATGCCTTTGGAAGGTGGGTACGGTGCGTACCACCATTGTTGGGGTGCCGTAGGGGTCCGCATCGTACCCAGGCCTTAAGAGCGTGGGTACGGGTCATACCACGCGTACCCCTACGTCACTCCAACAATGGCGGTACGGCCCGTACCCACGCTCTTCAGGCCTGGGTACGGTGCATACCCCTACGGCACCCCATTGGGGGTCCGCACCGTACCCAGGCCTGAAGAGCGTGGGTACGGGCCGTACCGCCATTGTTGGAGTGACGTAGGGGTACGCGTGGTACGACCCGTACCCACGCTCTTAAGGCCTGGGTACGGTGCGGACCCCCAACGGGGTGCCGTAGGGGTACACACCGTACCCAGGCCTTCAGAGCGTGGGTACGGGCCGTACCACGCGTACCCCTACATCACCGCAACAATGCTGGTACGGCCCGTACCCAGGCCTTTAGAACGTGGGTACGGGCCATACTGCCATTGTTGGGGTGACGTAGGGGTGGGCGTAGTATGACCCGTACCCACGCTCTTAAGGCGTGGGTACGGTACGTACCGGAATTGTTGTGTTGCCGGTTCGCGTCAACATCCACTTCCGTTGTGGCGGACGCTTGCGTTGCTGGACACGCCCCCACCCCCTCGAGGTGACCAGGTCCTGCAGGTCAGGTATGTCCAGGGCATGTCTGATTTGGGACTTGGGTGGGGGTTATGTGTCCTGCCCCTGCCCCCCCCCCCCTTTGCCCCTGGGTGTTGTTCTGACCTTCTGCGGCGTCTGCGTCGGTTCCTGTAGAGCAGGTGGACTGCTATGAGGGCTGGGATGACACATAGGTTCGGGTCCATGGCTGTCCGTCGCATACAGGTGCTCCTTGTGCGCGTCGTCCTGATTTCCTGGGAGTTTTTGGCAGCCGGAGAATATAATCCGTGCGGGGTGACGTCGGTGCGGATCGTACTTCCTGGTTCGTGAAACGAAGCCTGAATGCGTCCCGACGTCACGTCAGCGCTTTCCCGGATCACATTTGTATGTATATTTTCGTCGGTCGGTGTTTTGTACGATTCGTACGGAAATAGTGTTTCCATGCGAATCGTACTTGCATTTTTGTAATGTTTTTGGGCCGGGTACGGAGCGTACCCCCACACCCATAGGTACGGAGTGTACCCCCACCCCACCCAGTAGGTACAGAGCGTACTCCCACCCCGTAGGTACGGAGCGTACCCCCACCCCGTGTAGGTACGAAGCGTACCCCCACCCCCGTAGGTACGGAGCGTACCCCCACCCCCCCCTATGGACGGTGCGTACCCCCACCCCGTAGGTATGGAGCGTACCCCCAACCCCGCACCTCACAGACGCGAAAAACACACGTACTGAACCAGGACACTGCAAAACACCACAAGGAGAGTCAATTCGAATCGCACAACACCACAAAACACGTCCAACAAGCCCAAATACATCCAATACACTGACCTGCAACAGCCAAACAGGTAAACGGAGGCCCAAAACACAACCACTCCTTATAACACACTCACCCAAAGTTCAAACACAGCCACACCCACAAATGGACCAATAAAAAGGGCCCACACACACAAACCATGAGCCTTTGCAACAGACCCACTGGTGCCAGACCCCACAGGTAACCCACAGCACCATACTTGAACCTTGACGACACCTTACACTTGCACACCTTCACACAACCACCTTCACAAACACCCCCTCATCACATTCACACACACACCTTCACAACCACACACACACAAACACAACCATCCACACCCACACCCACACCCCACACCCCACACCCCACACCATGCCCACAGACAGGAATCCAAAGTTCACAACAGCGGAGCTGGAGATCCTTGTCAACGAAATCATCAGAGTCGAGCCACAGCTCTTTGGAACATTGGTCAGACATACCAGCGTAGCAGCAAAATCAGCCATGTGGCAGAGGATCGTCGAGAGGGTGAATGCTGTTGCGCCCATCAGAAGGACCAGGCATGATTGCCAAGCCAGGTGGTACGATCTGCGGAGGACGGTCTGCCGCAAAATGACTGACGAATATAACCAGGGGAACATCACTGGAGGTGGCCCGCCCCGCAGACCGGTACACTACCATCCCTGGGAGGAGAAGGTGATGCGCACGCTTCCGCCGGTGGGAGTACACGGAGTAGAAGGCGTCGCCGAGCCTGGTGAGTACACAAACAGCTCACCTCACAAGAGGGGAACCGCATCAACAACCCAACTCACAATAATGCACGCAACTACCCCAAAGCCATCACCGGACACAACCACACTCCAAAAACACGCACATGCCACTAGCGGCTCCATGCCCCATGCACCAAGCAAGGCCATGCCAAGTCACAGGCCACACAAAACACCAACACAAGACAGGATGTCCGTGATGCCGGGAGGGTGGGCCTCCAAAAAAACATTGTGCAACTCAGAAGCAGACACCAATGCCCTCAGCCCATATGGCCTAGGGCAGAGCTATACAAACAGTGTGTCCCGACACTGTACTGTGTCGCCTGCAAATGGTGGCTGCGTCGCAGGATGACATGGGTATGAAGGCCCAATTTGCACATAACAGCAGCTAATGAAGAGGCATCACTGTGAAAGAGTGTCAGCACACACCGCCGCAGCAGCGCAGACTCAGAGACACTCTGCCCAATGGGGGCCGGGAGATTCTAAACAAAGCCACACGAACAAGCCAATGGCCTTTGAAAGACCTGCAAAGTGTGCGTGCCCAGGAAGCTGGGCTGAGGTGACAGAGGGTGACAGACAGACGGAGGGAGAGGGAGAGAGAGGGCGGGAGACAGAGGGCGACAGAGGGCGACAGAGGGACACAGACAGAGGGAGGAGGGTGACAGAGGGAGGGAGAGAGGGAGACAGAGGGAGACAAAATCACCCTTGGGTGGTGTGGGCATGTCCGCTCGTCAGCAGGTGGACTGTGTGCATGTTGACAAGGTCTGGCAGTGCGTGAAACACCCCTTTTTCGTTTGGAAATCACTGGGCCATGTGTCAAACTGTGCACGAGTAGATCCTTGCTGCAGGCACAAACCTAACCTTACACCCAGTATACCCACTCACTGTGTTTGTTATAACCCAGTCACAAATGCATAAGTTACCTACCTTCATTCTCCAATAGATATGAAAAAGCACCATTTGCCCACGTACAGTGCAACACGTAAGCCGGTTCTGCATCGCTCGCTACGCACGCTCGCTACACTGCTCACTGCGTTCAAAAATGATGCAACAACAAAGAGTATGTCACACATAGGAAAAGTGTTGAAAGCTGTGGCCAAGGGACATACCCATGCACAATGCACAGGGACTTGCCAAGTACAGACAAGGTAGATGACACTTGGCCCTGCTGTAGACCGCACAAGGCAATCCTGTGACCACTGTACACCAACTCCACATGCCACCTACCTACCACAGGAACTCACATTCACTGTCATGCCAGCATGCACCATGAGGGGATAGACACATCACCTGGTGGACCCAATGAGAAATCACACCACACCCAACAGCATGCCTGGTCACACCCTCCCCCCCTTACACAAGCACACACCCCCGGGGCAGCCAACACAAATTGGCACTCCCACAATGGATATGTGACACAAGAACAATCCATAGCCAAATAAGCATCCCAACACTCATTAGACAGGCCAAATAACCAGGAGTACATAACAATCTGTCCCCCGCAACATACCCATCCACAAGTGCACTGTGAGAGGAATGCTAGACATATCCAACTACCCAGAGGAACAGTGCCAACTTGAATATGTATGAAACATTGATGACGCATGAAACACCATTAACATTGTCTCTCTCTCACACACAGGGCAACGTCGTTGATTTCCCCCCAACACTGGGGGGGAAGAATCACAAGACCAGGCTCGGCGTGACGACTCACCACTCCGTGGATGACCCCGACCAACCTGGCCCCTCTGGTGCCCAAGCACCTGCAGCACCTGCGTCAGGTACAACTGTGCCAACCACCACCCCCATTCCTGCCACATCCCAGGATACACACAGGAGCCCTGCTCGCACACAACAACGCAGCCAGTCTGACCAGGAGGGACAAGGTACTCCGGGCACCCAGGAGGAGGCAGGCGACCCCGCAAATGCCATCCCTCAGGGGTCCCGGAGACCCGATGTGCCCACAACGGCAGGCCAGGCTCAAGTGGGCAGGGGTGGTGGGAGTGGAGGACGGCGGAGGCGCGAACCTGACCAGACAGCTGAGGAACCCGTTATGTCACATGTCCGCAACATCCTGGACACATACTGGCGTGACACCAGGGGCATCAGCCAGGTAGTGGAGACCCTCAATGAGATTAAGAACCTGCAGGCCGAGCAATATGCCAGTCAACAGCAACACCAAGGACGGATGGAGGCAAGACTGGCTGAGCTCGTGGCGGTGCAAACGGACATGACCCGTGCACTCCGTCGAATTGCCGAAAACATGGGCAACCCTCCCTGTGCCACCAGGCGAAGATCACCACCAGCCACAGGGAGGGATCAGGAGGAGGAGGATTCGTCCGACGGAGCATCACAGACATCGCCACGGCCTGCTTCTGAGGGTCCCCAGAGAGAGGTGGGTCATCCACGCAAAAGACCGTGAGAGTCAGTGGACCATCACCATCTCCCAGGTCACCTGGCCTGGCACCTGGCCCTCTGGCGCAACAGCAGCACCTCATCCAATGACATTCTCTGCCACATGGACTTGCTGGTCACTGTCTGACCAACGTTGACAAAGACTGTGGCATGGACTCTGATGATATCCAATGGGAAGGATCCCAATTCCCCCTGTGAACTTTGGATTACAGACACCCGGCGAGCACCTCTTTACATCCCCCCAAAAACGTACCCCACCACTAATAAAAATCATAAAAATCACGAGATGATGCCGTCATTTTGCATTATTCCATAACATGTGTGTGTTGGAAAGTCAAACCATGCCTGAGTTTTGAAGTAACTCCAACCATGCATACCCTGGGGTCTGAGTCTGGCACAGGACACACATGGGTCACAATGTATCATCCAATACAGACGTGGAGCACCATACTCACCCGTGATGGGCCCAACCAGCTGAGGGGGTGCCTGCAGAACTGTGCAGACAGACCTATTTCGAAGAGCAACAGTCATGTTCAGAGGTCAGGGATCATGTGGAGTGTCCTGGGGTGGGAGTCCCAGGTATGTGTAGCCAGGTGGGAGAACTATGTCCTGCATGCTGGAGTCAGGTGGATGTGGAGAATGGTGGCCAGGCCAAGGTTGGATGCATGGAGATGGCACAATGGGGTCTTGGATGACAGTGCCACAAGGTTGTATTGGGGTCGTGGGCTGCATCCTGAGTGTGGGCGTGGATTGTGAAGGTCATCCTGCAGCTGACAGTGATCCATTGCAGCTATCTCTGTTGGACGGTGATGTGGCTGGGTTGCCGGATGTTGAAGCAGAGCTGTGCAGATGCACCCTGGATGTGGATAAGTATCATGGGAGTTGTAACGTACTTCTCCGTAGAGTGCAGGGTAGGATTAGACACAGATGTTGTAGTTGACCTGGGGGATGGTCTGTCTTGCCTTGAGGTGGATCGAACTGTGGATCTTGTGCATAATGCAGAGTGTGCTGAAGCCTGAGGTACAGATGCTGGTGATCAGCATAGCACATGTGAGCAAGCAATCCATGATACACACCAGCTCGTGTGAGTGGACACTGTGTGCCTGTGCAGGGCCCTTGCGGGTGGGACACAAGCAGTTGACCCAGCTGTAAGGGGACAATCCGCAGATGAACACCTCAGTCGTGTACAAGTCCAGCATCAGGTGGCCGATGTTCAGCCATCTGCCAATGGATACCATGCATTATTCAATATGAGAACTGGCAAGGACTGCGTCTTTGGGGAGGGTGAGGAGCACCTGGCTGGCAATGGGACACCAGATGATGATGAGATGCAGTGCGCATGTCATGGTGTAGAGGGGGATCCTGGACACATTGTAGACTGACACGCTGAGACATGATACCTGTGCCATGTGTCCCACAACGACACCATACTACATGCAGAGGCCTGGAGTACCACTCCCATGGCCTTGTTGGGGTACAGAGCCGGTGGGGAGTAGGAGGGACATGACCAGGTTGGTGTGACAGGGCCTGGAAGGCGTGCCAGCGCTGTGTAGGCAGTTGGAGTTGCACACTCATTATGCAAAGGTGTTGTTTGGGCAATGAGTGCATGCCTGAGTGCATGCAACAGATGTATTGGATGGACATTGCTTGGTGGGTGGCCTCAACATCATGGTGTAGCGTGATGTGGCACATGCAAGGACATGAGGCACGTGCAATGTGCACGTAGCATGTGGAGACGGTCCAGGCTTTGCCACCGCAACTGTGTCACACACAAGCAGATTACACCAAAATGAATGGGTGGAGGGAGGAAGGGGGTGCGTCTTAGAGGCGTGTGTGTGAGGGCAAATATAAAAACTCTGTGTGCCCTTGCTGCAGGGCCTGCAGCAGCAGGCGCCATGTCCTGAAAACCATGCCACAAGTTGCACACAAACACAAGCATGTCAGAAAGGACTACTGCAAAAGGTGTATGATAAGGAAGGAGTGTCTGGTTCAACATGGCACACACAGAGACAATGGATGCACATGCAGCAAAGTGGCCGTTGTGGGGACTGAGATGCCAAAATACCTACACAGCCATGTACATCATGCACAATACATAATCCCTGACAAACAGCTTGCATCTTGCTACTCTACACATAGACTCATATGCACAATCTGTGATAACTATGCCAGACATGCCGCATGTACAGTGGCAAGAGACCTGCATTGACAGAGATGAGCAACCTTGGAGGCTGAGGGACACCTTTATTAGTCATGTTTGCCAGAAGGCTGCTATTCACCATTGAGCCTCTAATGGGGATGTCCCACACTATGTCAACCCGGTGCATCCCGTATGTTTCCGAGGGCAGTGTTACATACATTAA
Source organism: Triturus cristatus (assembly GCF_964204655.1). Taxonomy (NCBI): domain Eukaryota; kingdom Metazoa; phylum Chordata; class Amphibia; order Caudata; family Salamandridae; genus Triturus; species Triturus cristatus. The sequence continues at coordinate 878,830,765 of NC_140579.1, forward strand.
TGCCTTCATCACAATCCACAATCACATTACAGATGACTGTCACCAAGTGTGACTATCAATTCAGGTGAATCCAGCTCCATGTCATGTGCCCCATGGTGATTCTACATGTATGCAAAGTAACCAAACATGAACAGAAGCAGTGCACACACATTCCAAACAAATAGCACACCCAAAAAGCCGTGCTGCATCCCTTACCCTAAGGAGAATTTTCGACATGTCCGTGCATGTTACGCTGATTCAGCACACGTTACTGTATTCATGAGGAATAGCAGGAGCACAACAATGCCACCAGCAGACAGCATGTGCAAATACCTGGGGATGAGAGACATACAAGAAGTGAGCCAAAAGAAGCACATCCGCATGCATGGGCATCTACTCAACACGTATAAGCTTGTCAACATGCTAGGTGAAAATAGTGTCTCAGGAAAGACAGTCTTTTCTTACACCATCACTCGAGTGACACATCCAAACACACCTCTGACTCACTTGCCATACATGCAGATGGACCCACACATTGCAACACATGCCACATAAGGCTCAATGCGTGCACACTCAGACACTGCAACTCACCACTAAGCAAAGAAATTGCGTGTGAGCCGACTCCGGATGTCCTCTTCCTCCTCCTCCTCAACATCACTTGCCTCGTCACCAAGCCCCTCATCCTCCACGGGTGGATGTTCCTGCTCATCCGGATCCAGGATGAGTGGCACAGCTTTCTCAACTGCCATGTTGTGCAGCATGCAGCACACGAGGAAGATTTTGTAGACCTTCACCGGTGCATATGGGAGTGCGCCGCCGGTCTTGTGGAGGCACCGGAATCGGCTCTTCAGGAGGCCAAAGGTCCTCTCTATCACTCGCCTGGTCTGCCCATGGGCGTTGTTGTACCGGTGATCGCCAGCCGTTCTGGGGTTGCGGAGAGGCGTGATCAGCCATGGCATGTTGGGATAGCCAGAGTCCCCTACATGGAAACATCATGGACAGAAGTGGGTCAGGAGAAGCAGTAAGACAGAAAGATGACGCTAAATACAGGAGTAACAGAGTATACCCACCAACAAGACATGCTTGTTCGTTGCGCAGCTGCAGCATCATTTCAGGCACCCTGCTATGCCTCATGATGTAGGCATCGTGTGCTGATCCTGGATAACGAGCACAGACAAGGGAAGTCACCATGTTAGCAAGACACACCACAAGGGCATTAATGGAGTGGTAGTGTTTACGGTTGCGAAAGGCTACCTCCTGTGCCTGTGGTGGTACCAAAGCCACATGTGTCCCATCAATAGACCCAATGACATGGGGCATCCCTCCCAGGGCATAGAAGTCACCCTTGACACCTGTCAACTGCTCAGGAGTTGGGAAATGAATAAACTCATCCAGGTGAACCAACATGGCCTCTAAAAAATCCTGCAGGACACGGCTGAACATGGTCTGGGACATGCCACCAACATGAGCTATGGTATCTTGAAACATACCCGTGGCAAATAAATGTAGGGCTGCCATCACCTTCATCATGGGTGTCAGTGCAGTAGGATACCTGTGTAGCGGTTGGAGGTGTGGTGCCAGCCTTGCTGTCAAGTTCACAATCAACCGTTGGGTGAAGCGGTAGCGGCGTATACAGTCACGTACCCTCAGGGCAGCCAAGTCTGGCATTGGTCGGGGGAGAGGCGGAGCCCTGCAGTAATTTGGAAGGGACAACGAAGAGTGAGTACAGTACAACAACAATGTCAATGTACTGAGCACATGTTAAACAGCCAATACACATATGCTACATACAGAGTCAGGTCTGTGCAATATATCCTGGACACGTATGCCAGGCAGGTGACACTCCTACCAAGAGCCAGCTACAAACGTGGATTCTCAAGCTCATGACATGGCATGAAACTAGCTGTGGGCCAGTGTAAGTGAACAGGCAGACGCATTACAGGAGTGACAGACATCCACATATGTGCAGAAGAAGGATGTTTATCATACAGACAGGTTGCGGAACACTAGAGGCACAGGTCCCATTTCCCTGAAAAAAGGACAGACCACACACCTTGCCATGAAGGGGTACATGTCAAGAATGATCACACATACATTGATAGTACACAGATATGTCCTTGTCTCGCAAGTCCGTGTTTGATGCATACATACACACGTTAAGTCTGATTCCACATGTGTCCTGGTGTGCATAATAGTGTGCCATGCCCATCCACACACATGCACATGTTGAATGCAGCAACTGCAGATGCATTTGACGGAACACCAACAGCAAGCTTATGGGAACACATGACACACACATGACATTCTCACATCATGTAATGCCGGTAGTCACATGTCAGGTGTAATTATCCGTGTACCTGGCATCAGGGAACAGTTGCGGGTGTTGGCGACTGTGTCATGCCAGTGACGCATTGCTCAACAAGTCTGTACTACATGCACACATGTCAAAGGTGTGAAGGGGATGTGTGGCACATAGTGCACCATCACACAAGACATGTGTACACAGCTCATCACACTTCTATTGGGTTCAAACATGAGGAGATTTGTGCCACATCACAGCCTGATGCACCTAGGCCCAAGACATGTAGGACTGCACTGACAATGACTTGATGTCCAGCCTTGGCCAAGTATGACAGCTCAATTCCTTTCTATGCGCCACATGTCACCAGTGTAAGGTGTGAAACGCACCGTACACACGCTCTGAGGGCGTGTGTAGGGTCCGTATCACTATGGTTGTGTTGCCGTAGGCGTATGCCATAGGGATACGGTCTGTACACGCGTGTGTAGGGTTCGTATTATTATGGTTGTGTTGCCGTAGGCGTACGCCATAGGGATACGGTCCGTACATGCGTGTGTAGGGTCCGTATCACTATGGTTGTGTTGCCGTAGGCGTACGCCATAGGGATACTGTCCGTACACGTGTGTGTAGGGTCCGTATCACTATGGCGTACACAACCATAGTGATACGGACCCTACACACGTGTGTTCGGACCGTATCCCTATGGCGTACGCCTACGGCTACACAACCATAGTGATACGGACCCTACACACGCGTGTATGGACCGTATCCCTATGGCGTACGCCTACGGCAACACAACCATAGTGATACGGACCCTACACACGCGTGTTCGGACCGTATCACTGGAGTAGTGGTGCCCTAGGGGCGTGGAACGCACCGTACCTGTGTGTGTATAGTGAAATTACATAGGGGACACATGAGGGACAAGTATAAGGGCCTAAATGCATGCTGGTTGTCATGGAGACCGAGTTTCAAGCTCAAATATTTTCATCAGGTGGCCATCAAGAGTCGGTTGGAGACAATATACTATGTTGCAAAGTGGTTGTTGACTTGACATCATGCTCAATTTTTAAACCATGCAAAGCCCCTCACTGGGGTAGGTTTAAAGGGATTGGAGGAAACGTAGGATGCAAATGAGATTGACCAATCACTCTGTACTCCTGTAAATGAAACAGGCCAGCAAGTCAAATATAAGGCAGCCAGGTTCCAAGAGAGAGCACATGCCTGCACAACCTTTCATTCCACACCACTGCTGCTGCTCGTGATTCCTCTGGCACCATGTCCAGGTCTGTGGAGAGGGCCCAGCCATTCACCCTGGAGGAGAATGTGGCATTGCTGGATGTCATCCTCCCACAGTACCCCAGCCTGTATGGGAGCCCAGGGGAGCAGGTGAGTGCTGACTCCACTAGCTTAGACTGTGCCCCTTTTTTGTGACTGTCACTTCTGGCATTGTGTCCAGGTGTGACAGACATGCAATGTTGTTTAGAGTGGGTCCCAGGGGGGGAAATGCCTCATGTCTCCCATGCAGAGCATGCTATAGTGCATGTCTGCACTCCTCACTTGCATAGTGCTTACTGTGACAATCACTGCATGGTGCATGCCACATTCAGCCTGGCTAATCCTCTTGGGAATGTTGTTTCTACAGCCCTGATGTGATTCTGTGTTCCCCCCAGTGTGACAGGTGACTGTACCCACAGATGTGTGTGAGTTGAGTGTACCTGTGGTGAGAGTGTCCAAATGATGTGTTCGTCCCCTGGACATTGGTGTGTGTGTAAGTCCCCTGTCATGTGGGTGAGTGTCTATGTGGAGTGTTGCAGCCCAGAAGCATGAGGGATGCATATACCCTACCCATCTGATGTGAGCAGGGAGCAGTGCTGTGTGTCTGACGTGCTGGGCTAGCCCAACACCTGTGACACCCCCCAGTCAAGTGGCTCATGTGCAGAGTGAGGTTTGTACCCGCAGTTGCCAATGGCAGGTGATTGTCCTGTGCCTGTGTGTGTCTGTGTACTCTGCTGACGTTTCGTCAGTGGCCGGGGGCATGTGACTGCTGTGAGGTTCTGTACATAATCCTGGTGTAGCTTGTGATGCACAGTGTGAGCCAAGATCATTGATTGTGTCGCACCCCTCATTCCACCGGTGTACTTTCAATGCCACGTAGTGCATTTTGCCTTCCCCAGAGGATAATGTCCCTATGACAAAGGTGCAATGAGTCTGCTGCATACTTTGCCCTGTTCAAACAAGCCAAATTTTTCTAATGTGTGTCTCTGTGACATGTAGCATGTATATTTAAGTAGTCTCACTTTGTCATCCTCACAGGTAGGCGCCTATGCCAAGGGGGAGATTTGGAGGCAAGCCCGTCATTGCCCTAAGGTCGGTGGAGGGTCGGAAGCGGCGCCTGGCCCAGGTGAGGAAACGCTGGCAGGATATGCGGTGCTGGACCAGGAGGATCGCCCGGGTCCTGCTGGGGGACTCACCAGAAGGTAAGAAGAACCGTGGGGGCCGGCGCCTGACCCACATCATGAAGCGTGTGCTGGCGGTGGTCTTCCCTGACTTGGATAGGCGCTTACTGGAGAAGCAGCAGCAGGAAGGGGGTAGGTACATGTGTGTTTGTTGTGTGTCACCAGCTTTTGGAGGTGCGCGGTCGCATGGATACACTGCCAGGGTTTATATGTGCAGTGCATATCCTGTTCCACAAAGTCAACCCGTGCTGTTCTTCCTCCTTTCTCCTCCTTGACATGTGTTCCCGGGTCTGTGGGTAGTCACTCTTGCACAAGGTTATCTAGGCTGGCAGTTAATCCAAGTGCCCAATGCTTGCAACATCATGTGTGGGGGTGGTGTGTTACATGTGTTGTGAGCTTGCCTGTGCCCTGGCCAGTTCAGTCATTGTGGGGTCCATGTTAGTTGGCACTGCTGCTGAGTCCCGACATAGGAGTGTGTCTTAAAAGTGTACTGCCTTACAGCATGCATGACCAATGTTGTGCCCTCAGACATGATGTGCATGAGTGTGAGATATGCATAGTTCAGGGACGGTCGCTTCTGTTGCAGTCATATCCATACAGGACCATGGAGGAGTGTGGCCACTACAGTCCCCTGGGGCACCTTTTCCTAGGTATCATGTGTGTCAGCCAACAATGTGGACATTCTCTGTGTCTTCAGCATAGGTTGGGCTCTGTGGCATTGTACCCTGGCCTCATTTGTATTTACGTTAAGTGTGCTACATGTGTCCACTTGACAGGGTGACCCAATTTGGCTTGCGCATACTCACAGTGGCCAGTGCCTGTGTGTCTTGGTACAACTATCTGATGATGGTTGTTTGTCAATGATATGTGTGGTCAGGCACACGAGGGGTAGTTCGTGTACAATCAGGATTTATTGTAGGGCATTTTTTTAATCCCCGAGTGCGAGGTGTAAGTACTTCCTCTGTCTCAATCACATTGTCTCAGGTAGGGGGATGTTTGTGCGGGCAAGGCCTACATGTCCAAACCGTATGTCTCCTTGCCAGGTCTGGCCTGTGTGTGATGATTGTCTGGACATACACTCAACATGCAGTGACCCAGTCATGTTGGGCATGGTTTAATGTATTTGCTAAGCATGCATGTGCCAAAAGTTAACAGACATGGTTCCTGCTCATCCCTTTTTTGGCAACGGTGTGTGGTCCAGATGCTGTGCTCGACTGTCCCCAGACACTAGCTCCTCTGTCTCATTTGATATCAAGTTATTTGCTGTTGTGTCATGCTCTCCATTGTTTTTCAGTGGCAAGGTGGGTCAACCCACTGTGTGGTGCAGGGCCTATACGTGTGTGTAGTATTGTAGATGTTACTCATGTTGCTTTTCATGCTATGCACTGTGACCTATGTAGTTTTGACTCATGTGTCATATGTATACAGGTGTATGATTATTTCCTGTCTCTTCAACTTGCCCACAGCATCGTCAGGGGAAACCGAGGGAGACACTGGCACGGACATTGAGGAGGCATCCAGCACCGGTGCCACCACTGCTGGCGAGTCTTGCGCAGCAAGTGGCACGGAGGCCGAGGGGAGTGAGGCAGAGGACCTGTCCAGTCCCACCACCGACTATGACACTGGCGGGTCCGAGGCTGAGCTCCCAGAGGGGGCGTAGGCTGCTCCCAGAGCTGAAAGCAGCACTCCATCTCTCGCCGCCCCCTCCATTCCCATCACCGGCCTCCCACTTGCTCGGGTCCCTTCCCTCCGTGCTAGGCGAAAACATGTCTCCTTCGTGCCAGGCACCGCACCCCCTGCCCCTGTCTCCCCTGCTGCCATCAATGCTGAGTTTGTGGACACTCTGCGGCAGTTGCAGGTTGGTCAGACATCGCTGCTTAATGTCCTCCATGGCCACACCAGACTGCTCACACAGATGGTGTCGTACATGGAGGGCATGTCAGCAGCGATGTCTGACCAACGGATGTTGCTGAAGTCCATAGACTCGTCACTGATTGCAGCAGTGGATCTCCAGCAGCGCTCCGTCCCCCCCCTACCCCTGACCCATCCACACTTCCCACTCCCATGCCTGTCCCACGCACACCCAGACGTCCCCATGCACGCACCCCACCAGACACATGCAGCACACCACCAGGGAAGGCCAAGCGCACACCTCCTGTCACGCACACACAGGGGAAAGTAGGCACACCCACTAGGTCGGAGGCAAACGGCAGCCACGCAGCCACAGTGGGAGTCCGCAGTCCTCACGACCCACTTCCTCCAAAACCGCTCCCCTGCCCAACAGCCGGACAAAGAGTCCTTCATGGCCACTCTGTCCCTCAGCCCCAGTGTGACACCACCCCGCAAGCGGTCGAGGAAGTCCCCAGGCAGGGGAGTTGAGTCCCCCCCCTGTCCACACCCTCCGCCAGTAGCGCTGCAACCCATCCCTCCTTGGGGCCTGTGGTTCATTCGGGTGCAGGGGAGACGCTGGAAGAGCTTGCAACCATGTGCAGCGCCCAGCTAACCACCACCTTTGGCGCTGCCCCACCCCCTGTGGTGGAGTCGTCCGTCCCTGCACCCACAACACCTACCCTTGCCCCTCCTGTCCCTGCGGTGCCTGGTCCTTCCCCCCACATGATGCCCCCCTTCTGTGGATGATATGGAAGAGTGAACTGTGCAGGCAAGCTAGGGGAGACGCGTCCCAAAGTGTCCCCCACCCGGACTTCGCACATGGCCTGGCCTATGGGCCCTGTATATAGTGGACATTTCTTTTGCTATAATTTTTTATGCTGAATAAAGCATTTTGGTTTTCATTTGCACACAAATGCTTTTCTGGTCTTGCTTGTTGGTGGTGCTGCTCCATGATTTGGGGTGGTGATAATGTGTTAGGTGTCTGGGAAATGTTGTAGTGTGCTGCTCATGGGGTGGACCCTGATATCTGTGTGCCATCACAAGGTATCTGCAAATAATCTTTGGTCATGTAAGCTCTTACTGTATGGTGACATTGTCCCAAGGTGTGTGTTCCTTCCTCTGTGGACCCTGACATCTTCCCTGCAGGGTGTTTCCCAATTGTTGTGCTGAGCTCTGTCTACATTTCCTGGGTGTGTGATGGATCCCTTCACCTTTGGCCATGCATGCTCAGCAATGTCTCCACCTGCATCATTTGTGGCATCCTTGGTGGTCACTGTACTTGTGTATGGAGTATATTGACATGACTTCATGTCGACATGTTCCCTTTTACGCACTATGCATGTGTGTACTCCCAGCCTCGCACACATGTGTTACGTGTTCTGCAGGGTCTTTGGGCACCTGTCTGACAATTGTGGGCATTGTATCTGTGGGTACTCCACCTTTTTCCTTCCATGGGAGGCAACAACTTGTTGGCTGCCCCAGCACCTGTACATTCCTATCAGTCCTGGAATGTGCGTGACAGTGTGTGTTCCCTTTGGGTCTCTTAGTTTAGTAGGGTGGCACATGAATATACAGTCTTGTTGCATGCTCTCAGTGTGTGTATTGTGCTGCCAGCACCAGGGGTGGGTAAGCATGTGTCATTTGTCATCACACCCACATGTGGTGTGTCATGCAGTGGGGGATGGACATCCACCCTCATGGGAGTAGGACACTGCTGTCAGTGATGTGTTGGCATGCCACTCTCAATATAGTCGCACTTTGTGTATGCCTTCATGCACCCATGGAGTTTTGCGAATTGTAGGATGGTGTACACACCACCATGTATCGGTCCACTGCTGGGAGGACTCTGCACCAACCCCTCCTGTGTCTGGGCACTGCTGGGAGTGATAGGCACCTCTGCACCCACCCCTCCTATGTCTGGGCACTGCTGGGAGGACTCTGCACCCACCCCTCCTATGTCTGGGCACTGCTGGGAGGACTCTGCACCCACCCCTCCTGTGTCTGGGCACTGCTGGGAGGACTCTGCACCCACCCCTCCTGTGTCTGGGCACTGCTGGGAGGACTCTGCACCCACCCCTCCTATGTCTGGGCACTGCTGGGAGGACTCTGCACCCACCCCTCCTGTGTCTGGGCACTGCTGGGAGGACTCTGCACCCACCCCTCCTGTGTCTGGGCACTGCTGGGAGTGATAGGCACCCACCCCTCCTATGTCTGGGCACTGCTGGGAGGACTCTGCACCCACCCCTCCTATGTCTGGGCACTGCTGGGAAGACTCTGCACCCACCCCCCCTGTGTCTGGGCACTGCTGGGAGGACTCTGCACCCACCCCTCCTGTGTCTGGGCACTGCTGGGAGTGATAGGCACCCACCCCTCCTGTGTCTGGGCACTGCTGGGAGGACTCTGCACCCACCCCTCCTGTGTCTGGGCACTGCTGGGAGGACTCTGCACCCACCCCTCATATGTCTGGGCACTGCTGGGGCTGATGGCCACACACCCCTATGTGTCTGTCCACTGGTGTGGTACGACCCGTACCCATGCTCTTAAGGCGTGGGTACTGGCCGTACCCCTACGGCACCCCAACAATGGCGGTACGGCCCGTACCCATGTCCCAAAGGCATGGGTACGGGCCGTACCACCATTGTTGGGGTGCCGTAGGGGTACGGCCCGTACCCACGCCTTAAGAGCGTGGGTACGGGTCGTACCACGCCCACCTCTACGTCACCCCAACAATGGCGGTACGGCCCGTACCCACGTCCCAAAGGCGTGGGTACGGGTCGTACCACGCCCACCCCTATGTCACCCCAACAATGGCGGTACGGCCCGTACCCACGTCCCAAAGGCGTGGGTACGGGTCGTACCACGCCCACCCCTATGTCACCCCAACAATGGCGGTACGGCCCGTACCCACGTCCCAAAGGCATGAGTACGAGCCGTACCGCCATTGTTGGGCTGACGTAGGGGTGGGCGTGGTACGACCCGTACCCATGCCTTTGGGACGTGGGTACGGGCCGTACCGCCATTGTTGGGGTGACGTAGGGGTGGGCAAGGTACGACCCATACCCACGCTCTTAAGACGTGGGTACGGTGCGTACCACAATTGTTGTGTTGCCGGTTCGCGTCCATGTCGACTTCCGTTGTGGCGGACGCAGGCCTTGGTGGAGACGCCCCCTCCCCTCGAAGTGACCAGGCCCTGGGGGTCAGGTATGTACAGGGCATGTATGATTTTTAACTTGGGTGGGGGTCATGTTTCCTGCCCCTGCCCCCCCTTTGCCCCTGGGTGTTGTTCTTCTGCGGCGTCTGTGTCGGTTCCTGTACACCAGGTGGACTGCTATGAGGGCCGGGATGACACGTAGGTTGGGGTCCATGGCTGTCCGTCGCGTACAGGTGCTCCTTCTGCGCGTCGTCCTGATTTCCTGGCAGTTTTTGGCTGCCGTAAAATATCCGTGCGGAGTGACGTGGGCACGGATCGTACTTGCTGGTTCGTGAAACGCTGCCGAACTCCATCCGGACGTCATGTCCGCGGTGTCCCGGATCCGATTTGTATGTATTTTTTTGCCGGTCGGTGTTTTTTACGATTCGTACGGAAATGGTGTTTCTGTACGAATCGTACTTGCGGGTTTGTAAGGTGTTTTTCCCGGGTACGAGTCGGACGGAGAAAACGCTCCGTCCGACGGTTCGTACCCGGGTTTTACAGGATCGGAATCGGCACCCAAATATATTTACCAATTAATCAATTAATAAAAATTAATTACCAATTAATAAAAATTAATTGCCAATTAATAATTATTTAACATAAAATTAATTATCAATCCCAATAAATAAAAAATAAATAATTACTTAATTATAATTAAATTACTTCCCACCCTATTCCCCTATAAACCCACAACCCGCTACAAAACTAAAACGCAAAATTTACTTAAAAATAATTACTAATTCCTAACATTTTTAAATTAATTTAATATAATTAAATTACTTCCCACTCTATTCCCCTATAAACCCATAACCTGCTACGGTACTAAAACGCATAATTTATTTAAAAAAAAAAATTACTACTTCTAAACATTTTAGACATATATTCTAAAACTAGTACAATAATTAACAAAAAATATAAACACAAACATAAAATACATAATAAAATACATAACACTAATATAAATATCCATATTAGTAACATAGATATTTTTGCTATCGATATTTCTAACTTTGATATTAACAAAAACGATATTTCTTACCTTCAGGTCGATATTCTGATCGTCGATATTCTTGACTTCGATATTGTGTCCCTACGATATTTCAAACTCGATATTATTGTAGGTCAAAATTAAAAACTCGATATTTAGACTGTCTACCGATTTTTCTATATCCGCTGTACAATTTAAATGTACCCCTGAAGAAATTGACATCTTGTCCACAATTTGATTATTGCACCACCCCGTAATGTTATGGGGGCCACCCGAGATGGTAACTATCATGTCGGCAATGTGGGCTAGCAGCGGCAAACAGGATAGAGGACGAGTCCACTTGAAGGGTCCATACAGGACAAGATTTGTGTGCTATCCGGACCACATTTCCCACAATGCACAATCTCATTCGAGCTTCCCATTGGTGCGAGTGCAATATGAAAATGGAGAAGTGGGTTCAACGTTTACACCCGTCTCCATTCAAGCCTCTGAAGAGAAGCATATGGAGCTTCGAAACGCGTCAGGCAATTCCATTACGGAACGGCTTCTACAAGCGGATCCTCGTCCCTGCCTATCATAAATAAAGCTGCTGATCGAGTGCTACTCACCAGGTGGACAACCTTTGGAGCAGAATGTAAAACGCGGCCGTCCTGCCGCGGAGTGTGCACCACCCCGTAATGTTATGGGGGCCAACCGAGATGGTAACTATCATGTCAGCAATGTGGGCCACCAGCGGTGAACAGGATTGAGGACGAGTCCACTTGCAGGGTCCATACAGGACAAGATTTGTGTGCTATCCGGACCACATTTCCCACAATGCACAGTCTCATTCGAGCTTGCCATTGGAGGCAGTGCAATATGAAAATGGCGAAGTGGGTTCAGCGTTTGCACACACTGTCTCCGTTCAAGCCTCTGAAGAGAAGCATATGGAGCTTCAAAACGCGTCAGTCAATTCCATTACGGAGCGGCTTCTACAAGCGGATCCTCGTCCCTGCCTATCAGAAATAAAGCTGCTGATCTAGTGCTAATCACCAGGTGGACAACCTTTGGAGCAGAATAGTCTAAAACTAGTACAATAAATAACAAAAAATATAAACACAGACATATAAAATACATAATAAAATACATAACACTAATAAAAATATTGATATTAGTAACATCGATACTTTTGCTATCGTTATTACTAACTTCGATATTAACAAAAACGATATTTCTTACCTTCAGGTCGATATTCTGGTCGTCGAAATTCTTGACTTCGATACTGTGTCCCTACGATATTTCAAACTCGATATTATTGTAGGTCGATATGAAAAACTCGATATTTAGACTGTTTACCGATTTTTCTATATCCGCTGTTCAATTTAACTGTACCCCTGAATAAATTGACATCTTGTCCACAATTTGATTATTTTTAGGTATACTTACAAAGCAGTCCTTGTCCGTCACACATATTAGAACAGCCAACGTACACCTCATCTTAGCACTGGACAGTTTACTGCCAACATGTCCTTTCTTGTGCGTGGCATTCCTCAATCTCGATACATGGAAGAAGCAGACCAACTATAGTTTGGCCATGGTTTCTCCACTGGTAAACCAAGATTACCCCCAGGTGGCATTCCTTCAACGTTGGGTCTGAGTGGTGGCTACATCTAGAGGAGAGATCACATCCTAATCCAATGCGCCTGTTTAGTACAGGGACATACAGAGCCATCCTTCAAACAGTTAAAATGCATCATTATGGGCCTTTGAGACAGGAAACCCTCACAACATGGTTCCAAAGTAAAGTATCAAGCACATAATACCTGCTGTGTATCACCAACTCCTGCCACACCAGGCCAAACATAACCATGAACAACCACAGCTCTCCGGAAAAGCAGGTGCTCTTTGCACTCTCGGCAGGGGTGCTTCCTGCATGCTTAGTGGTATAAACCCATAGGTGTTCTGCAGTTGCTCTTTGGTGGTAGTGCATTAAATGGTAAAACAACAACTTCATCGTGCAAGCATATGATCCATAACCTTATGCTCCTCTCATTTCCACCTAAGTAATGGTCTTTGTCTGAATGTGTGGTTTGAAAAGTGCAGAGCTTGTGGAAATGGCCGTGGGGCAAAATAAGCAGACAAAGTTATGCCTTCCTTCTTTGATGAGTTATGATTCAACTTAGTGATCTGAACCCACACAGGGCTGGTAGCCCACAGTAGTGACGTGCTTCTCTTCACCAAATTACAGCCTACCCACAAAGTTGGCAGGTCTGTATCCATCACCTTCTCTCCATCCTCAATGCATCAGAGAACTTTAAAGATTCTGCTTACCTTTGTTTGACAGGGTCGAGTGCCTGTCTCTTCAAAGCTTGGGTTATTTCTCACTGGTGAAGTCAATTAGCCAATCACTCAAGAAACAAGCATTTGCGATGTATTAGGCTCACATTTGCAAAGTATTAAGCTATTGGCATTGTAAATGACAATGCCTTTTATTTATCTGTTTTGATAATTAACACATAAATAAAAGGCTTTGTCATTTCCAATGCCAATAGCTCAACCTCTTGTAAATGCGAGACCTCTTGCATTTCAAAGAAGCAGCCGCCATTGTCCCGGGCGATTTTGGAAAGTGAAAGCGCACATGGCGCACTGATTGTTTCAGGAAAGGATGTCGTGCCTGCAGTAAGAGAAAGTCATTAAAGAAAATAGTGCTTACAGACTAAATAAGAAGGACCGTGTAACAACCGAAGTAAAAAGGCCAGTCCTCATGGGAGATTATAATTGAAGACAAGGCAGTACTAAGAAGGGACTAACTAGTCTATTAACAAATCAGAAGCCAGCATTTGCCAAGGAAAATGACACAAGCCAATGACAAATATGGGCGGAGAGTGGGTGGGGCTTCAAGTACATACTCGAATACAGCATGCCTCGTAGAGCAGTGTATGCGATTGCCAGGCTCGACCTAAAAAAGCACAAATGTACCGTACCCACGTCCCAAAGGCATGGGTACGGGCCGTACCACCATTGTTGGGGTGCCGTAGGGGTACGGCCCGTACCCACGCCTTAAGAGCGTGGGTACGGGTCGTACCATGCCCACCCCTATGTCACCCCAACAAGGGCGGTACGGCCCGTACCCACGTCCCAAAGGCATGGGTACGGGTCGTACCACGCCCACCCCTACGTCACCCCAACAATGGCGGTACGGCCCGTACCCACGTCCCAAAGGCATGGGTACAGGCCGTACCACCATTGTTGGGGTGACGTAGGGGTGGGCGTGGTACGACCCGTACCCACGCTTCTAAGGCGTGGGTACGGGCGGTACCCCTACGGCACCCCAACAATGGCGGTACAGCCGGTACCCACGTCCCAAAGGCATGGGTACGAGCCGTACCGCCATTGTTGGGCTGACGTAGGGGTGGGCGTGGTACGCCCCGTTCCCATGCCTTTGGGACGTGGGTACGGGCCGTACCGCCATTGTTGGGGTGGCATAGGGGTGGGCAAGGTACGACCCGTACCCACGCTCTTAAGGCGTGGGTACGGTGCGTACCACAATTGTTGTGTTGCCGGTTCGCGTCCATGTCGACTTCCGTTGTGGCGGACGCAGGCCTTGGTGGAGACGCCCCCGCCCCCCGAAGTGACCAGGCCCTGGGGGTCAGGTATGTACAGGGCATGTATGATTTTTAACTTGGGTGGGGGTCATGTTTCCTGCCCCTGCCCCCCCCTTTGCCCCTGGGTGTTGTTCTGACCTTCTGCGGCGTCTGCTTCGGTTCCTGTACACCAGGTGGACTGCTATGAGGGCCGGGATGACACGTAGGTTGGGGTCCATGGCTGTCCGTCGCGTACAGGTGCTCCTTCTGCGCGTCGTCCTGATTTCCTGGCAGTTTTTGGCTGCCGTAAAATATCCGTGCGGAGTGACGTGGGCACGGATCGTACTTGCTGGTTCGTGAAATGCTGCCTGACTCCATCCGGACGTCACGTCCGCGGTGTCCCGGATCCGATTTGTATGTATTTTTTTGCCGGTCTGTGTTTTTTTACGATTCGTACGGAAATGGTGTTTCTGTACGAATCGTACTTGCGGGTTTGTAAGGTGTTTTTCCCGGGTACGAGTCGGACGGAGAAAACGCTCCGTCCGACGGTTCGTACCCGGGTTTTACAGGATCGGAATCGGCACCCAAATATATTTACCAATTAATCAATTAATAAAAATGTATTACCAATTAATAAAAATTAATTACCAATTAATAATTATTTAACATAAAATTAATTATCAATCCCAATAAATAAAATAAATAATGACTTAATTATAATTAAATTACTTCCCACTCTATTCCCCTATAAACCCACAACCCGCTACAAAACTAAAACACAAAATTTACTTAAAAATAATTACTAATTCCTAACATTTTTAAATTAATTTAATATAATTAAATTACTTCCCACTCTATTCCCCTATAAACCCATAACCTGCTACGGTACTAAAACGCATAATTTATTTAAAAAAATAAATAAATTACTAACTTCTAAACATTTTAGACATATATTCTAAAACTAGTACAATAATTAACAAAAAATATAAACACAAACATATAAAATACATAATAAAATACATAACACTAATATAAATATCCATATTAGTAACATAGATATTTTTGCTATCGATATTTCTAACTTTGATATTAACAAAAACGATATTTCTTACCTTCAGGTCGATATTCTGATCGTCGATATTCTTGACTTCGATATTGTGTCCCTACGATATTTCAAACTCGATATTATTGTAGGTCAAAATTAAAAACTCGATATTTAGACTGTTTACCGATTTTTCTATATCCGCTGTACAATTTAACTGTACCCCTGAAGAAATTGACATCTTGTCCACAATTTGATTATTGCACCACCCCGTAATGTTATGGGGGCCACCCGAGATGGTAACTATCATGTCGGCAATGTGGGCTAGCAGCGGCAAACAGGATTGAGGACGAGTCCACTTGAAGGGTCCATACAGGACAAGATTTGTGTGCTATCCGGACCACATTTCCCACAATGCACAATCTCATTCGAGCTTCCCATTGGTGCGAGTGCAATATGAAAATGGAGAAGTGGGTTCAACGTTTACACCCACCGTCTCCATTCAAGCCTCTGAAGAGAAGCACATGGAGCTTCGAAACGCGTCAGGCAATTCCATTACAGAACGGCTTCTACAAGCGGATCCTCGTCCCTGCCTATCATAAATAAAGCTGCTGATTGAGTGCTACTCACCAGGTGGACAACCTTTGGAGCAGAATGTAAAACGTGGCAGTCCTGCCGCGGAGTGTGCACCACCCCGTAATGTTATGGGGGCCAACCAAGATGGTAACTATCATGTCAGCAATGTGGGCCACCAGCAGCAAACAGGATTGAGGACGAGTCCACTTGCAGGGTCCATACAGGACAAGATTTGTGTGCTATCCGGACCACATTTCCCACAATGCACAGTCTCATTCGAGCTTGCCATTGGTGGCAGTGCAATATGAAAATGGCGAAGTGGGATCAGCGTTTGCACACACTGTCTCCGTTCAAGCCTCTGAAGAGAAGCATATGGAGCTTCAAAACGTGTCAGGCAATTCCATTACGGAGCGGATCCTTGTCCCTGCCTATCAGAAATAAAGCTGCTGATCTAGTGCTAATCACCAGGTGGACAACCTTTGGAGCAGAATAGTCTAAAACTAGTACAATAAATAACAAAAAATATAAACACAGACATATAAAATACATAATAAAATACATAACACTAATAAAAATATTGATATTAGTAACATCGATACTTTTGCTATCGTTATTACTAACTTCGATATTAACAAAAACGATATTTCTTACCTTCAGGTCGATATTCTGGTCGTCGAAATTCTTGACTTCGATACTGTGTCCCTACGATATTTCAAACTCGATATTATTGTAGGTCGATATGAAAAACTCGATATTTAGACTGTTTACCGATTTTTCTATATCCGCTGTTCAATTTAACTGTACCCCTGAATAAATTGACATCTTGTCCACAATTTGATTATTTTTAGGTATACTTACAAAGCAGTCCTTGTCCGTCACACATATTAGAACAGCCAACGTACACCTCATCTTAGCACTGGACAGTTTACTGCCAACATGTCCTTTCTTGTGCGTGGCATTCCTCAATCTCGATACATGGAAGAAGCAGACCAACTATAGTTTAGCCATGGTTTCTCCACTGGTAAACCAAGATTACCCCCAGGTGGCATTCCGTCAACGTTGGGTCTGAGTGGTGGCTACATCTAGAGGAGAGATCACATCCTAATCCAATGCGCCTGTTTAGTACAGGGACATACAGAGCCATCCTTCAAACAGTTAAAATGCATCATTATGGGCCTTTGAGACAGGAAACCCTCACAACATGGTTCCAAAGTAAAGTTTCAAGCACATAATACCTGCTGTGTATCACCAACTCCTGCCACACCAGGCCAAACATAACCATGAACAACCACAGCTCTCCGGAAAAGCAGGTGCTCTTTGCACTCTCGGCAGGGGTGCTTCCTGCATGCTTAGTGGTATAAACCCATAGGTGTTCTGCAGTTGCTCTTTAGTGGTAGTGCATTAAATGGTAAAACAACAACTTCATCGTGCAAGCATATGATCCATAACCTTATGCTCCTCTCATTTCCACCTAAGTAATGGTCTTTGTCTGAATGTGTGGTTTGAAAAGTGCAGGGCTTGTGGAAATGGCCGTGGGGCAAAATAAGCAGACAAAGTTATGCCTTCCTTCTTTGATGAGTTATGATTCAACTTAGTGATCTGAACCCACACAGGGCTGGTAGCCCACAGTAGTGACGTGCTTCTCTTCACCAAATTACAGCCTACCCACAAAGTTGGCAGGTCTGTATCCATCACCTTCTCTCCATCCTCAATGCATCAGAGAACTTTAAAGATTCTGCTTACCTTTGTTTGACAGGGTCGAGTGCCTGTCTCTTCAAAGCTTGGGTTATTTCTCACTGATGAAGTCAATCAGCCAATCACTCAAGAAACAAGCATTTGCGATGTATTAGGCTCACATTTGCAAAGTATTAAGCTATTGGCATTGTAAATGACAATGCCTTTTATTTATATGTTTTGATAATTAACACATAAATAAAAGGCTTTGTCATTTCCAATGCCAATAGCTCAACCTCTTGTAAATGCGAGACCTCTTGCATTTCAAAGAAGCAGCCGCCATTGTCCCGGGCGATTTTGGAAAGTGAAAGCGCACATGGCGCACTGATTGTTTCAGGAAAGGATGTCGTGCCTGCAGTAAGAGAAAGTCATTAAAGAAAATAGTGCTTACAGACTAAATAAGAAGGACCGTGTAACAACCGAAGTAAAAAGGCCAGTCCTCATGGGAGATTATAATTGAAGACAAGGCAGTACTAAGAAGGGACTAACTAGCCTATTAACAAATCAGAAGCCAGCATTTGCCAAGGAAAATGACACAAGCCAATGACAAGTATGGGCGGAGAGTGGGTGGGGCTTCAAGTACATACTCGAATACAGCATGCCTCGTAGAGCAGTGTATGCGATTCCCAGGCTCGACCTAAAAAAGCACAAATGGGCTGATGGTTGTTCCCTATCACCCATGCCAGGCCTGGAAGTGTCATGTCCCCACCAGGAAACCTGTATCCCCTTCAATACCAGCTTTTGATAACTTG
This sequence comes from Triturus cristatus, assembly GCF_964204655.1. Taxonomy (NCBI): domain Eukaryota; kingdom Metazoa; phylum Chordata; class Amphibia; order Caudata; family Salamandridae; genus Triturus; species Triturus cristatus. The sequence goes on from NC_140579.1 coordinate 878,849,240, forward strand.
AATAATGAGAGGCTATCAATGCTTAGCTTTCTTCTCTCTCACAATGTTCCACTAGTGGACCTGGTTATGTCAGAGCACTGTCCTTTTTTATGACACACAGTAGACTGGATGTATTTTTAGTAAGCTAAAAAAAATACTTCTTAAGTGGGGGCCTCAATTTCCGTCTCAACGGCTGAAAAGATCACAGTTCCACTGCCCTACTTGAAAGCCTCGAGATCCTAGAACTTACACAGATGGTCCAAGGCCCTAATCACAACTTCGGATACTTCATTGAGTCCATCTTCACAGCCACCAACAAGGTCAAGATCAGCCAACTCACTTGGACAGATGAACACATCATCCTCTTCTTCATCGATGCATCATAAGCCCCCAACCAAGACCACTGACAACCTCAGGCATAGCTGGAATGAAATAAAAGACACAAACTGGACCAACACCCTCAATGCCCACCAATCAAACCTCATTGGTGACCTGCATGCTGACATCAAAGGGCCCGATTCACAAAAGTAAACAGACAAAATCCTTAGTTTACAACTTTCAGTATTCATAGAAGGCATTTAGGAGTTCTAAAGTTTGGAATCCTAACTTTAGGACTCCTAAATGCCTTTTGTGAATAGAGAAAGTCGTACAATTAGAATTTTTCTCAGTTTAGGAGTAGTAAAGTTAGGAATCCTAACTTTAGTACTCCTAAATGCCTTTTGTGAAGACCGAAAGTCGTAAAGTTAGGATTTTTCTCAGTTTAGGAGTAGTAAAGTTAGGAATCCTAACATTAGTACTCCTAAATGCCATCTGTGAATACCGAAGGTCGTAAACTTAGGATTTTGTCTCAGATTACTTTTGTGAATCGGGCCCGAAGTCTTCAACAACTGGATCACTAAAACCCTAGCCCCCCTGAAGAACATCAGACACTCAAGAACCAACACACAAGCCAGCTGGTACACTGAAGATCTTACAAACTCCCAACACCACTCCAAACAGCTGGAGACAAAATGGAGAACCAACTGAGACACCACCACAAGAAACACAAGTCCACACTCAGGAAATACCACATCCAACTCAACAAGGCAAGATAAGCATCCCTATCTCTCAGACTGGAAAATACATCCAACAACAGCAAAGAGCTGTTCAACATCATCAAAGAATTCTCCAACCCCCCAGCTGTCACTAACTTCATCACCCCTTTGCAAGACTTTTGTGACAACCTCCCCAATTTCTTTCACAACAAAATCCTCAAGATCCACAGCAACTTAACCTCCAATGCAAGACACAAGGACTCGTCAACCAGCTGTCCTTCACCACTAAATCGGACAACCAGTTCACAAACTGGAGACCCCTCACCCCAGAGGACCCCGCTGCAATCATGAGGACAATTCACTCTGGGTCCCCCACCGACCCTTGCACCCACCATATCTACAACCTAGGAGGAACTCTGATCAGCTCCCATCTTACCACCATCATCAACACCTCTATTGAAAATGGAACCTTCTTGTACAAATGGAAACATGTAGATATCACGGCTATTCAGAGAAAACCCATGGCAGACCCAAAGGATCTCAGCAACTACAGACCCATCACACTCCTGCCCTTACCGGCCAAAGATGTGGAGAAAGCTATCAACAAACATTTCTCCAACCATCTTGAACAACACCACCAGGCAACTGCGATCAGCCACACTCTGCCTTTAGCAAATACCCCACATCCACAGGAGCAAATTAGGAGGATGCTCCTTTTCTTCCATCACCGCCAAAGCCTGGAACAACCTTCCACAACACATCTGGAACTCCCCATCCCTACATGAGTTCTGCAAGAAACTGAAGACCTGGCTACTTATCTTGGAGCCTCATCAGCCTACTCATCTACTCCAGCATCTCAATACCTCCTTGGATGATAAGAAGGCATGGGTGAAGAATTCTGTTCCGCCGGCGGAGTTTTGCCTACTTTGCCCGGAGCGCAGAGTTAAAAAAAACTGTGCGAAGTGACGCAGAGCAGAGTTTGTTCTCTCAAGCGGCTCGCCAACATTAAGTTGGCGAGATCTTGTGAGAAAAAAGCGCACGCCAGACCTCCACCTGGCGATATTTCTCAACGAGGGCGGTCGCGGCAGGTCGTGATCGCCCGCGTTGAGAAATCTGCCGCTCGAGTAGAATGACTACTCAAGTGGCAGAAACCAGCGGCGCCCTCTGGCGTCACGTGTAGTGCCATTTGCGCATATTTTACAGTACGGGACAAACTCGTGGCGCTAAAAATCAGTGCAAGCAGAGCAACTTAACAGAGTGCCACTGATGGAATTCGGCCTGGCACGTTTTTTCAGCATTTTGCAAACTCCGCCCTGGCCTAATGATAAAAGTGCTATGCAAATCCTCATTACATAACATGATATAACATAGCATAAGAGCTACAAAAATCAAATAGATCACCAGATTTACATTAGTTTAAGGAATTTAAGGTATTACTCCTTCCTCCAGCTTGTGAAACAGTGACTTGAATTGTCATGTAAATAAACACTCAGCTGCTGTTTTGGAGACCTTTCTGGTCCTTCAATCCTGACAATTTGGTTGACTGAATTGTTACCTTTTTGTATTCTTTCAACTGTCTGAGTTGGTACAAAGAGTTTCTTAGAAACAAAGTGCTCACCAAAGCCACACTTGTAGAATTTAAAGCAAATGAAATAACATTCATTTATTGAATTCAGTGCTAGAAAAGGTTTGCAACGGTGGTGTCCTGCCTCTTGCATTTCAGGGATAGAGACTTTCTACTTCTACAGGCCCCTTCCAGATGGAAAATGCAAACATTTCCATATTCCTAGACTATACCGCAGCTGTGCAGCAACAAAGGGCATCTTTCCTGGCCAAAAAATAAGCAAAAAATAAGCAGCTACGGGAACTCCGTATCCCTTATGCACTAATTTCCCCTGCCAGACTGCACAGTGGAGGGTTCCAGCTCTGACAATGAGTATGGCCCTGGATCAGAATCTAGTGTTCCACTTCCTCAGGTCACTGTTATTTGAGACATACTTACCATACCACCAGTGGGCTTATCTAGTTCTTTGTCTTGTTGGAGCTACTGGGCTCCGATACTGCTATCATTAGTCTGGTTGAATGCCAGTTTTCCTGTCAGTGTTATTGGTTGCATGTCCCCCCCACCCATGGCGAAATGTCCTGCTGCTATTGTTGAATTCTTCCCCCCGCTCTCACCGAACTGGTGTGGTTGGTTTAGATATCTCAACCAGCAGTGATGTGCTGAGCTTTTGATATGGTTCCACACAGTTTGAATGGAACACTTCGGTTTAATTGTCCTTTGGGGGTCCTTGTTGGGGAGTGTTTCGGTTGTTTAGCAGCCAAGGTTTTTGTTTGTTTTCACTGGGGTACAGATAACCTTTTTACTAAGTGGAGGAAGGTGGAGAGGAAGGACTGGAGTAGGTTATTATTTTGTATTCAATTGGAGCACCCTTCCCAATGACTAGCATGACTGCCACTATCAAAGTGCTTACATGGAATGTGAGGGGCCTCAGTTCTCCATCTAAGCAATACAGGGTTCAGATGTATCTCAAGAGACATTGAGTTCAGGTGGCTTTCTTCCAAGAATCCATCTCACGAACACTGATTGGCACTACAGAAACGCTGGAGGGGAATGTCTATGTCAACACTAACTATTCCTTGCTAGGGAAGTGTTGATATTGGTGCTTCCTGGAATCCCCTTCCTTCCCCAAGTGGAGATCATTCATCCAGAGGGACATTAGGTGATGCCTGGGGGGCAAACTGGATGGTAATGATATTGCTTTCATTAATGTGTATGGACGTACCAAACACAGATCTACTCACATTTTCTTATCTCTCTTGCCCCAAATATCAATAAGGTGCTACAGATCCTGACCCTAATGGGAGTTGACTTTAATTGCATAGCAGATGTAGTACATGATAGATCACACCCCTTTTCTCACTTCTTCATCCACAAAGTCACACAACTCTTTTGTGCTTGGATGGAGGGCTGGTGTCTGGTCGACAGTTGGAGGATGCACAACCGTCACAGCTCCTCCTATTTCTACTATTCTGGCTTACATGATCTGTTTGTCCAATTAGACACATGTGCTCTGCCTTGTTACATAGCAGGGTCACTCAGACAGAATATCTAGCTAAAACTCACTCAGCTCATAACCCTCTACTACTGACTTATGCGTGCGGCCATGCCAAACCCCCCCCCCCCCACCTCCCCCTCCAGTCCTGGAGATTCAACGTTCCAGCACTTGATGACCCTGGTTTCTGTGCAGGACTGGGGGCTGCGATCCATGTCTACTTTGTGGAAAATGAAGTCGTGGCCTCTTCGCCCTTTGCTGAGTGGGAGGTGTTTGAAGTGTATATCCAATGTCATTGGGATCCAAGCCTAGATGCACAGGTAACTCAAGCAGCAGGAGGATCTTCTGACAGACCTGGAGTTGCCTCTTTTCGGTAACCCTGCTCATTAGGACCGACTACAACTGGAACAAGAGAAACTACTGATGTTAATTGAGCACCTCCGGGCTTATGACTATAAGGTCTATATTACAAATGCACATGATGAATGTGATAAGACAGGAAAGTTGTTGACTTGGTTTGCCAGCTCTGATCGTTGCGCCTCTCAGACTGCAGATATTTGCACCTGCAGAAAGGGTAGTGTATACTCAAACTGAAATTAATGAGGTGTTTGTGAGGTATTATGCACGGATCTGTGCTCGGCATGACGGGGCTCCCAGCCAACCTATGCATGATTACATCTTAGCCACGGAGACACACAGACCCCCTGTCTCGGTGGCAACTGCCATGGGTAGCAAAATCTTGGTCCAGGAAGTGGGGAGTCCATCAAGGCACCGGCCCGAGGCAAGGTCCATGATACAGACAACTTCCCCATAGAATTTTATTTGACTTATATATTGACACCTTGGCTCCGGCATTGACTAAACTGTTCAATGCAACCAGGAACACTGGCTTCCTCCCTCCAACGCTTCCTGAGGCTTTGCTGTCTCTCTTTCTTGAGAAGGATAAGCAGGAGAAGTTATTCAATTTTATATACCCCTGTCTATTCTTAATTTTGATTATAAGATATTGACCAAAATCCTGGTGAACACTCTGCTCCCCCATGTCTAGAGACTCATCCTTGAGGATCAGTCTGGATTAATTCCTGCCTGGAACACTGCAAGCAATGCCTGTCAATTGATACAGGTTATACAAATCGCACCAAGTGACCACCCGAAAGCCCTTGTCATGGCTGTTGATATTGAGAAGGCCTTTGATCCCCTGCACTGGGACTACTTGTATGCCACTATGACTAACATGGGGGTAGGTGACAGATTCTTTGACTGGACATGCTTTCTTTACACACACCCATTGGCTCGCGTGAAGACAGGCTGCATCATCTCTTCACCACATGCAATTGAGAGGGGCACTTGCCAAGGTGGCCTCCTCTCGTCTTTATTATTTGCCTTGGCAATGGAGCCACTTGCTTTCACACTATGTACTGGGCATTGCTACCAAGAGTTGCAAGCCGGGTGTTCACCACTTTGTCTCTCTGTGTGGATATGACCTCATCCTCTACACTCAACGGGGATGTACTGATGTGGAGGGGGCCATCTCCACATTGGCCAAATTTGACCACCATTCTGGAATTCAGGTTAACTGAGACAAATCCATTGTGTTCCCATTGCATATCCCACTCACATAGGCTCTAACTCATGAGGTGAAAACTACCCTGTGTAGGTAGCCGGTTATGTTTCAATATCTTCCAGTGAATGTATATCACACTGAATCAGAGCTGATAGAGGATAATATTGGAGCAACCCTTGCCTCCATTCGTCCCTCTATATGATTTTGGCTCTCCCTCCCGATCTCTGCATTGGGAGGAATCACCTTATCAAAGCTGATATTCCTTCTTCGGCTCCTTTACTACTTTACTACCACTTTACTCCCAGCTGACGAAGGGGGACTAGCATTACCAGATATGAAACTTTATTATTTAGCCAGACAGTTGAAATGAGTGGCTCACTGGCACAACCTCCATTGGGGTGGCAATGCCAGCAGACAATGCTTCACCCTCAGCCAGTTCTCCATGGTGGCTTTGCTCCTCGTACCACAGCCTCAACCCCATGCAGGACTAGAAGGCCCTTTACTATCCTCCCTCCAGTTTGTGTAGTCCAGGGCACTGTAACGCACCAACAAAAAACTTTCCTATGCTAAATCTCTCCCCCTGTCGATGCTTAAATATATCCCCCACATAGGAAACTACAGACTGGGCTATGAGACTAGGAGTAAAGGGGTTTGGTGACCATTGGGTACTAGTTTTCCAATGGCCAACTGCGTGATTTCCCAGACCTGATGACTAAGTATGATATTCCTCCACACAATTTCCTTCTCTGTGGCACAGTGCTGGCCACCATACAGTGGATGTGGTGCAAAGAGAGGGTGGAACCTGCTGAACATAATTGTCTTAAGGTTATATGCAGCACGGTCAGCCAGAAATGAGAAATAATGCTCTATCATAGATCATTGCTTTAAAAAACCAAGCACGATCTCACCCCCCTCTATGACCCATGGCCTGCGGACATTGGGGCAAGATTTGACAGACAAGGGGGAAAATTCACAAGAACATGTGCTAAACATCACCGAAAAATGCTAACACAACTTTACACATTGCAGACTATTGCGGGAAATGAACCCTGTGTCAATGTGGAATTCACAACATGGCAGTACCATGCAATAGTCCGCCGAAAACGCGGCCAATGTCTGCGATACAACCACCTCAACGGAGATAAAAACACAAACCCCAACGCTAAAAGACATGCGATGGGCCAAAGCGCGTTGAGGAAATCAGCGATAAACAGCACCAGACCTGCAATACACACATGGCAGGTAGGAAAAATCACTATAAAAGTAGAAAAAACACTCAAACACAAACTGACCAACACCCAAGCACCATGGAGGCAGACGGAGCATGCACAGAGGACGAGCGCAACCCTACAAGCACCCCGGACGACCAGCCTGGGACCTCAGGGACACAGAAGGGCAAGGACAAGAAGAAGACGAAGACAAAGTTCAGTCCGCAGGAAAACAGGATCCTAGTCAAGGAGGTGATAGAACACCATCAACAACTGTTTGTCACCTCCAACGTGTCATTGGGCACCAGAAATGGAATATGGCGGGACATCGTGGACAAGGTGAATGCCGTCGGAGAGTACAAGAGGTCAATGGATGAGGCCAAGAGGCGATGGATTGATATCAAGTGGAAGACAAAGGAGAAACTCGCAGCCAACCAGAAGGCAGCAATGCAGACTGGAGGTGGGAGCCCAGCGCCACCGCTGGTGCTGGATGACTTGGAGGAGCTGGTGTCAACAGTCATCAGTGTGGAGACTGTGGCCGGAGTCGGGGGACCGGACACTGCTTGACAGGACACAACACAACCGCAACAGGGTGAGTGACCACCAAGTACTGGGAGGATGGGTGGAGATGGCCACAATGGCACACATACACAATCAAGCAGAGCACAGTGCACACCCACAATGACTCTGGGTCATGGTCCTGATCCACAGACTGTCACAATGTACAATGCCATGCTGTCTGAATGCCAACATGTACCATGCGGCTACATACATGTGGACACATCGTAATACACCATCTCCCCTTCACATTGCAGGGGCACCGTCAACACCTCCTGCAGAGCAATCCCAGCCACTCTTCACTGATGATGGGGAGGACACCCCCAGCATCGACACCCAAGCCCTCCAAGACATCATTGACATCATCCGTAACTCACCTCCAGGATCAGGGCAGCCCAGCTGCATCGAGGAGACCCCACCCCCTACCCAAACCACCCAGCAGGAGGCACCCACAGCCCCGGCAGTCTCCCAAGACCCCCAGGAACAACACATGTCCGACAAACGCCGTGTGCTGGAGGGCCAGATGGGAGACGGCTGAGCAGGTGCGGGTGGGGTTAGGCATCATGGCCACCAAACTGGACGCCATCCATGGGTGTATAGGCCCGCTCCATGGTCTCCAACGAGCCCTGACTGACATTGCTGGAGTCATGACGCGGAGAGATTAACACCTGTCCGCTCAGAGTGGCACCAGCAATGCCAGCCATGAGCTGGCACACATGCGGAGGTTCATGGAGGACATGGTGCGGATGGAGGCGGAAAGGATGGTAGCCACCGCTGCACATCAGCGAAATGTAGCTGGGATCTACCATGCCCTGCAGATCCTCATCATGGCATTGCTGCCACAAGGTGTGGCACAGATGAATGCTGCTGCCCCCACACCAAACACATCTCCGTCCCCTGGTGTGTCAGTGCCTCACAGTGCGGCAGGCGTATCCACTCCAGCACCTGATGTGTGGCTGACACACAGTGCGGCCGACAATCCTCCTCCGACCCCTGATGTGTCAGTGGCACACAGTGCCGCAGCCAGTACTGCAACAACAGGACGTGAATGGGTTTCAGTTCAGAAAGAGGCACTAGCATTCTTTTCGGACTCCTGGCCTGTTTCTGCTTGGTGCCGCATATGGCCCCATGACCTTCCACTGACCCCCGATACACTCCGCTGCACTCACCTTGGACCGCTACATGGAGTGCCATTTCCTGTTCGATGACCAATGACACGGCGACCAGACTGCGGACTGTACCCTTCCTCTTCCGCAGTACTTGTCATCCCTGGATGGACTCTGACTGGCCCTCCACGGGCCCATATTGTGTGGTGTGCTTGGCATGGCCCTGTACCGCTCCAGCTGCAAAACTCCACTAGATGTGCAATAAACATCCAGTAATGCACTGCTGTGTCATGTCTTTCATCATTCATGTATGAATGCGTGGATGGATGTAGGGACAGTGATTCCTCTTACGTCAATGATGGTCATCTAGTGGGATGCCAGTCACAGTGTGCTACATTTCCTATTGTGTTCCGGGTGCCATGGACACAACAGCAGGGACACACGCATTAGTCACTTCCTTGTCCGGACATGGACTGAGCCACGCCCAGAAACCCTGAGTCATTGTTGCAAGCCCTGCACTGGTCTGGCGGATGCCAGGCCAGACCACTCCGCTTACGCTCCGAGGGGGGGGGGGCACACATAGCTACCTGTCGCAGGCGAACTCGCTGGTGGTGTGCAGGTAACTGGTCTAGTTGTCAGCATGTCACCGCTACTCCATGAGGGCAGGTTTGCACACACACAACACCCATCCGGCACAGGCGTCACAGGCCATGTGACCCCACAAATATAAGGGGCCGACAACATCACATTCCCCTCTGACAGTGGTGACTGGATGACGGAAGCTCCACGGTTCTCAATCATAATGGGCCCATGAGTTGTTGCGCACAGGGTTAGTGGCACCCGAAGCCCTGCGGCTGTCACGGGCCTACCACCACGTGGTGTTGACTGGCGTTGCACAGGGTTAGTGCCACCGAAACAGCTGAGCAGGGGTGCAGCCTGCGATGATGACGTGTGCACTGATGTGGTCTCCGCCATTGATGACTCATGGCTCAGCGTCATATGTGGGACCTGCTCGACAGGTCTGCATGATGTGGACCATGTCATGGTGGTGGGACCGGGGACTGGAGCTTGCACAGGCACGTGGTGTGCCCACTGATGGACACACCGGTGGCAGCAGGTGAGCAGTGGGTCCTGGGTGCGCAGGGGTAGCGGTGTCTCTCTCTCCCTTCCCTCTCTCTCTCTCCCTTCCCTCTCTCTCTCTCCCTTCCTTTTCTTTCCTCTCTTTCTCTCTCTGGCTTTCTTTCCTCCTCTGTTTCTCTGTGTCTCGCTCCTTTGATGTGCGCATGACACACATCCTGATTTTTTGCTTTATTTTCCAGGCTGTGATGTTGAGTCATCCCTGACGGACCCAACAGCAGTCTTCCGCATTGGTGTTTTGTGTTGTATTTCAATAAAGTTTTTGGTTGTTACTTCAGTGCTGTGTGACTGTTTCTCGTTCTTCTGGCCACACGTGTGTTTATTTTTGGCAATGTGCGTCATCATGCGCTTTTTGTGGCTCTTGTGTCATGCACGGTATGTGTATGTCCGGGACGGGGGTGGGGTGGGCGGGCCGGACTGGGGGTGGTTGCGGTGGGTGTTGTGGCCCTCATGGGTTTCCGCTTTGCATGATCATTGTCTCCATGGCATCTGTGGGTCTTCCGGTGTGGCTCTTGGCTGGGCTCCCTTTTATGCTGCAGGTGGTCGTCCTGCTTAACACCAGAAAAAGGCAGGTGTTAATTCCCTGGTGCTTCCGCGGCTTATCGCCTGTTTTTGGTTCGTATCACAGATCTGGCAGTTCGTTGTGAAAGTGGTGTTGTGGTTTTTTCGTGTGTTTTTGCATGGGAACGCCTACTCTGCATCTCATTAGGGTTAGTTGGTGGTGTCCACTGTGGAGATACATTTTGGGCAGTTATCGCAGGAATACTGGCGATGTCTGCAGTTTGCACCGGCTTGTGAATGGGGTGCTAAATCTGTCTCCACTTTTGATGCATTGAGGAGGAGATAAATCGGAGACTCTTCTACTGCTCTTAGTCATATCCCTCACATCTCTCCGAAATGCTTGCTTTAGGTTGATACAATATTACTACCTTCACTGAGCATACCTGACTCCTAAGCATATAAACAAAATGTTTCTGGGGGCCTATGCCCCTGTCCCAGATGTCATCTGGATGTGGCCGATTTCTACCATATGTTGTGGAATTGTCCATGTCTCACTCCATTTTGGGACACAAAGCTGTCTCTTATAAATACAGACACTAGCTGAAATCTTGACAGGACCCCGGCAGTCTGCCTGCAAGGGCTGTTTCCCAAACCCCATACTGTGGCCGACACTTCAAAATTTGTGAGCCTCGCTTTTATTTTGGCCCAATGGTATGTGGCCATGTCCTGAAAAGCTCCTACAGGTCCCCCCAAAACTAGGATGAAGACAAAAGCTGTCTAGGTAGGCCAAATACAAGAGTGCCATCATAATTCTTGAGGTGCAGAAAGGACGGTGCAATCCTGAACACAACAAGCATGGGATTAGATCAAGCGTGATTGCCCCTTGATAACTCCTGATATCCACCTGCTTTTCATCACAGGTGAAGACTCATTGGACGAGGACTGCACCACTAGCCCCATGCACTAGCCCCATGCACATCACACACTGACTGGGGTTGAACATGCTACCAGCTCGCAGAGCCTGTACCTTGGCCCTTCTATTTAATTACCCCCATCTACTTTCCTCTCATAGTACAAGTGTTAAAAGGCCACACCCAGTTAATTGGTGGTCCTTCCTATACCATGTTGGGCTTTACGTTTGTTTAATTTCCATTGGCTCTCCCCGTTATTCCTATAATAGCGCCTACTCGATCGTGGGAATCCTTTAACGTTATCGACTTGGGTGGATAGAGGATGTCTGGCCTCATGGTTGTATGTGTATTGTCATTCCAATTGCTGCTGCATCTATTTGTTCATCAGTGGCATGATTTTGTATGATGTTCAAGCTTTCCTGCAGCTTCTCAGATTGGTACCATAATTCACTGCCTGTTAATGTGATTGTCCTTTACATTAGAGATGGGCAGAAGTTGCGGAGCTTCACTTCATTGAATTCTGTGGACTTACATGAAAACTTAGTGAGATTCATCGGAGTTTCACAAGCAAGTACTGCTCACTCTGATTTTTAGTGCCAGAAACTTGTTCCCACTTCAAAATCCATGTGTACTGCACCATGTGGCACCTCAGAGGTTGCAACTTCCTTACTACTGCTCATGTGGATTTTCTACTCAAAATGGACGCAAAAGGTGGCGTCTGCCTGCGTTAAGAAAATCTCACCGGGTGCCCTCCTAGAGCATGAAAATGGCGCCCTGGGGATTTCAATTCTTACTTTCACTCTCTAACCTACAGTTGGTGAGCCACACGTAAGAAAAAACATTTGTAGTAAGGCAGACAGGATATCAGTCACATTTTAACAGAGTACCCATCGTCGAAACTCCAAATCAGGCCATTCATCATTCTAAGCAACGTCAAGAGCAGAATATTATGTGAATCTGCTTTTTTTAAGCAGCAAATGTAGGGTTTCACAGTATCATGAAGGGTAGCGCTCCAATGTACTCTGTATTACCAAGGTGACAATGGGTACTAGTTTTTACAGTAGACCTTTGAATGTGTTTTGTATTGGGAGAAATGAGTCTTCTGTGGAACTCCGTTTATTGCCAAGAGCACAGCTCAAAGTAACTTTAGGTTGTTAGAAAAGAGGTCTAACTGACTTGTATCTCTTAAAGAACATCTGTGGATATATAAAAAGTAGAGCTCTTAGTGACTCTGCATTATAAAGAGAAAATATTGAGTGACTATTAGGAGAACCTTATTCTACCAAACAATATTACAGGGCTGGATTTTTTGAATGAGCATTCCTTGGATATTAGTGCGAAGTGATGCAAGAAATCACAAAGGCTTGTTGCATCGATTAGAGGTTAGGCATGTATGTTTACATATCAGTATTAGGAACATCATTAGTTTTTTTAAATCGAATTATTATTAGAAATGCATCAGAAGGTTAGGAGCAATCCTAATCATCACTATTATAGATCAACAAACTAATTTATCAATTGGAAACATAGAAAGGTCTAGAATACATTTTCATAAGATGCAAAGACCCTTCTCTGGTGTTGCCTTCAATCTTTAAACCCTCGTCCATTCACCTAATCGGCTAAAATATAGCACAGTATTTCTTAAAACATTGTTTTTACCTAATGTTGTATTTGTGACAGCCGTTATTTGTCTCTGTGTAGTTATCTGTGATGGCTGGTACACTAGCTGTGGTTCACTGTTTTAGAAGCACAGAGTTTAACTGTTGCTCAAAATATTGCATTTGGAGTTCCAACCAGAGCAACTGTCCAATGTTGATATTCGGCGAAATATCAGCACTCAGTTTAAATGGGGAAAATGTGTCCACTATAACTGGCCTGACACTATTATTCTACATTTTAACCATGTATTAAGAAATGCTTGCTTCAAAACGTCAAGTCAACATTGTGCTGGGTGATTTCCAGGTCTTTCCCGATGCGCACATACTCCGCTTGAAAGCAGTTGGCTTATGCACTAGAGCTGCTCAAACAACTGACTTTTAGTAATCTCTATTATTGTAGAGAGCAATTAATTTGAGCCAATGTTTTCCGGTGCCCGGCACTTAAATGTCAAGCATTTATGACAGTTCGCCACATGGTGGTGCTGTTTGTAAAAATTTTAAATTAACACAACAGTAGTTTAATAATTTAATATACATTAAAAATAATTTTTAGCTGTTGTCTAAGCCATTCTCATATATATGTGTGACCTTAAAAAGTCACGCTTGTAAGAATGTGATGGTTAGTAGTTGTGTTGGTTCTGTCATTGGCAAATGCAAAAACAACAGTTGATGGACAGAACGCAGAACAATGTCATACATTCACCCCAGTACAGAGATCTGGGTCTAAATCCGTCGTTTTTTTGGTCACCATGCCATTCCAGTTTGGACCCAGCCATATGCAAATCAGTCTTGACCCTGCGCCCAATGGGAACAGTCCAGTCCGAACTGCCAGGCCAGGTCCTCCTTGGACTGGAAACAAGCATCCTAGGACCAGTTTCGGGCTTTCAGCCCTCATCGACCAGGATAGCTTGACTCCAGTGGCATGGAGAGCACAGGACCCACTTCTGGGCATACCCGTCCCACTCGGGGTGACAAATGCAAAAAGAACAATTCATGGACAGAATGCAGAACAATGTCATAAATTCACCCCAGTACAGAGATCTGGGCTAAAATACATCGTTTTTTAGCTCACTATGCCGTTCCAGTTTGAACCCAGCCTTATGCAAATCAGTCTTGACCCTGTGCCTCATGGGAACAGTCCAGCCCAAATTGCCAAGCCAGGTCCTCCCTGGACTGGAAAAAAGCATCCTAGGACTGGTTTCGGGGTTTCACCCCTCTTCAGCCAGGATAGCTTGATTCCAGTGGCATGGAGAGCACAGGACCCACGTCTGGGCATACCCTTCCCACTCAGGTGACAAATGCAAAAACAACAGCTGATGGACAGAATGCAGAACAATGTCATACATTCACCCCAGTACAGAGATCTGGGCCTAAATCCATCGTTTTTTTGCTCACCATGCCGTTCCAGTTTGAACCCAGCCATATGCAAATCAGTCTTGACCCTGTGTCTCATGGGAACAGTCCAGTCCGAGCTGCCAAGCCAGGTCCTCCTTGGACTGGAAACAAGCATCCTAGGACCGGTTTCAGGGTTTCACCCCTCTTCAGCCAGGATAGCTAGATTCCAGTGGCATGGAGAGCACAGGACCCATATCTGGGCATTCCCTTCCCACTCGGGGTGTCAAATGCAAAAACAACAGTTGATGGACAGAATGCAGAACAATGTCATACATTCACCCCAGTACAGAGATCTGGGCCTTTTGATTTGTTCTGCCTTCCGTCCATCAATTGTGTGTCTTTTGCCTTCTCGCCCTAAGTGCGCTGGGTATGCCTAGACGTAGGTCCCGGGCTCACTGTGCCACTGGATTCAAGCTATCCTGGCTGAAGAGGAGTGAAAGCCCGAAACCGGTCCTAGGATGCTTTTTTCCGGTCCAGGGAGGAGCTGGTTTGGCAGTTCGGGCTGGACTGTTCCCATGAGGCACAGGATCGAGACTGATTTGCATATGTCCAGGTCTAACGGGGGTGGCATGGTGAGCAAAAGAATGATGGATTTAACCTAGATCTCTCGACTGGGGGAGAATGTTTTGAATTGTTCTGCATTCCGTCTATCAATTGTGTGTCTTTTGCTTTCTCGCCCTAAGTGCGCTGGGTATGCCTAGACGTAGATCCCGGGCTCACTGTGCCACTGGATTCAAGCTATCCTGGCTGAAGAGGGATGAAACTCCGAAACCGGTCCTAGGATGATTGTTTCCGGTCCAGGGAGGACCTGGCTTGGCAGTTCGGGCTGGACTGTTCCCATGAGGCACAGGATCAAGACTGATTTGCATATGTCCAGGTCTAAACTGGGGTGGCATGGTGAGCAAAAGAATGATGGATTTAACCCAGATATCTCGACTGGGGGAGAATGTTTTGATTTGTTCTGCATTCCGTCTATCAATTGTGTGTCTTTTGCTTTCTCGCCCTAAGTGCGCTGGGTATGCCTAGACGTAGATCCCGGGCTCACTGTGCCACTGGATTCAAGCTATCCTGGCTGAAGAGGGATGAAACTCCGAAACCGGTCCTAGGATGATTGTTTCCGGTCCAGGGAGGACCTGGCTTGGCAGTTCGGGCTGGACTGTTCCCATGAGGCACAGGATCAAGACTGATTTGCATATGTCCAGGTCTAAACTGGGGTGGCAGGGTGAGCAAAAGAATGATGGATTTAACCCAGATCTCTTGACTGGGGGAGAATGTTTTGATTTGTTCTGCATTCCGTCCATCAATTGTGTGTCTTTTGGGTTCTGTCATTGGCAGCGCTGGCAATGGCAATAGGCACTTTTCTATTAAATAAAGCACTTTTAGTGAGTCAACGCCACTCTCCAGCATCCCCTCTCTGGAAAGACTTCCGGCCAGGGGCGTAATCAAAACCCCTGCATCTCTTGCGGTGCAGGGAAGCCCAACCTGTCAGGTACCCCCTAACCCTTCAGGGGGGGCGCCACTCAGCCAATCAGCCGAATGGCAATGAATATCTGTGAAAGATGGGGGACTAAGGGATCCTTTTTTACATTCTGCGGGGGGGCATTATTTTGAGGTATACCACTGCTTCCAGATGTAAAGTAATATAATGTAATCCATATTTGTAAAGCGTGCACATATCACCCCTTAAGGTTTCAAGGTGCTGGAGGCCATCAGGGAGATTAAGGGGCATATTTACAAGTCCCCATCACCTAATGTGGCTTAATGCTGCCTTGTAAATAAGGCACCCTATCAAGCTGTACTTAGCGTAGAAAGGGGAGGGCAATGGCTGTTGTGGTGGGCATTCCACCGCAAGACCCATTGATTTGACACCACCCCCTATTTACAAGGGTGGGGTAAATAGGAGGCAGTACCAAAAGTAAGACCAAGGAAAACCTGATCTAAACAGTTGAAGTAAGGAAAAATGTTTTATTTCTCCTCGTTTTTGCTGTTTCCATGTGTGCTGCGTTGTGCAGAACACATCGAAACAGCAAATTGCTATTGATTGTTTATGTGCAGGAAGGTGACCTGTCCTGCACATAAACAATCAAAAACAAATATGACGTTTTGCAACTTCTATGTTTGCTGCTTTAAGCAGCATAAATAAAAGGTACAAAACACCATTTAAAGATTGTTTATGTGGAGGAAAGGAGACCTTCCTGCACATAAACAATCTTCCCTCTCAATGCAGACACCCTTGCGCAACGCTGCTAAGGTTAGCGCCAGCGCAGGGGGAAACTCAGGGCTGCACCAAAATGTTGTAAATAAGGTGCAGCCCTGCGTTTCAAAAGTGGTGGAGCGCGGTATTAAGCCAAGGAGACTTACGCCGCGCTCCTCCACTTCATTGTAAATATGCCCCACAGTGAGCTAATGCCCAGAGTCAGATGGTGCTGAGCTGAGCTGCTGCCTGTGCCAGGGATCGATCTGTGAACCCAGAGCTCCAGAGCCAGCAGCTCTAGCGCTGCGCCACACCAGAACCATTGCCTCCTTTCCCCTACTAATCAAAATTAGAAGTGCCTTGAAGGGACAGTTCACAATACACCACGTGCGATACAAGAAAACATGTTTAGCTGTTTAGAGGTGTTGATCCAAAGATGTCTGTCTGGTCCCTTCACTGACCGCTGCACTTAAAGTCTCAACCTTTTGAGAAGCGGTTTTAGCACATACAATGCTGCTGCAGCCTGAGCATTCCATAGTCACGCAGAATGAGGGTCTATTGAGGTCTGCATACAAATCTGTATTTACTTCCTGGGTCCAGCTTCCTACTGGTATAACATCCGGGCTAGCCCGACTCTGGAACTTACCTTTTGTGCCGCAGACTGCTTGAAGAACCCGTGAATACATCCAGAGGGTCATTTTGGAAATAAATCAAAGTGTTTCTCAAATAATAAAGTGACCATATCAGGGCCGGACTGGCCATAGCGGGCACCAGGCTTTACCCCGGTAGGCTACTAGGGTGGGGGCCGGTTTCGGGCCCCTGGGTGTCCGTTTGTGTTACCGGGGGTCGGCAATATCGGCCCGATAACAAAATCGGCCAAAACTGGCCCTCTCAAACTGCTCGGCTGCACTCCCCCTCACCCCGGGAGGGGGGGGGGGGGGGAGGGGAGGGTGCAGCTGAGCAGTTTGCCAGGGCCGGTTTCTGTTCCCAGTCTGGCCCTGGACCACATCTTTGAAGTACCGTTGTCTGCAATAGGGAGGGCAGTTTGGTAGGTTTTGCGCTCCTCGTTCTAGTTGTTATAAGGCGCTTATTGCTGAGAGGTTTTACTTACCATTTCCAAAGGGAGTATGGTTAAGGGATCCGTAGTGAAGACGTAGGTAAAGATGGCAGGGAGCATCATGGGCGTATCTTAGCCAGAATGAGAATGAGAGGGTGTCAGCTTCAGATTTCCCAACAATCGCGCTGGTAATCATTTTAAAATATATGAGAAGCAGGACATAAGGGGGCTTAAGAGGTAGGGAGAGGGAGAGGAGTGTGGATTGTTAGGGTATTTTTTAAGACACACTATTTTGCAAAATTAGCAATATTATTTAAGACCTTCAAAGCAGAGACGGGAGAAAGAGTGTATGTGTGTGTCTTTTTTTGTCTGTGCGTGTATGTACACATCCCAAGTGAAATCCGACAGACACCTCACCATACCCAACTGAAAGCACTTCATACATTCATAAGGGAGGTGTAACACTCCAAACACCTCCCCTGAAGCTCCGCCCCTGGGGAGCACCACATCGTTTATGGTCTGGGCTTCACAAAGACATGCTGCGGTGGTGACCTTGGGGACTCTTCTTCGAGCTGTAGCGGTTCTTGCCACAGCTCTTTTTTCCTCTCTCACACTGTGCATAGCTTCTCGCGCAGTAATACACACCCGAGTCTTCGGCTCTCGCATCCTTCACCTGCAGGTAATTCTCGTTCTTGGAGTTGTCCTTTGTAATAGTGGAAAGACTTTTAAGCGAGTCGGCAGAATATATGCCGCTGACCGCGGCCCCCGCAGGGGGCCATTCAGCGGTCGGCTCCTTAGTGCCCCTCCCCACCCCCTCCCACTGGGGGGGGCGGGGGCGGGGACGCAGACCGGAGCCCCCCTCCTTGGGCTGGCCGGAAGTGACGCGCAATGCGTGTCACTTCCTGGCCCTGGTGTGAGGGGGAGGCTATTTAGCCTTCCCCCACCCTCCTGGTGACCTCTTTGCCGCCCACCTCGCCTTTTGATCGGTCGCAGTCTCCTTTGGTCGTCGTCCTCGTCGCTGCGATCTCGGCCCTACCACCATCATTCGGCTTCACGAACAACGGTGAGTCTTGCTCTACCCTTCCTCGCCCGGCCCCGTTCCTGGGCAGTACCAGGTCGACGGGGCCCTGTGGCTCGGATGGCCACGGGTGGGGGGGGCGCAAGTGCGACCATGGTGGCTCGATGGACGCTTCGTCAGGGACGTGGCGTGATTGGGGAGGCCCTGGCGGTGCGCGGGGAAAGGGCGCGAAATTTATGGCGTGGTTCGAGGGTGGGAGCGGCAAGGTCGAGGTGGCGGTTCGAGGCTCGGCAATCACGCTGGGCGTTCTGTGATGCTGGGCAAATCCATTCCACAGCCACGGTGGCTTGCTGTCTCAGTAGAGAGGCCAGCAAGCAAATGGGCACGGTGGTCGAGTCTCACTCTCATGGGACGATATGGGGCGTACTGGTTGCAACGCAATGAGAACCAGCACAGCAGGGAATGCCGTCGACTTATCTCCCCGTGCCTAACAAAGGTGAATGTGCCCGGCTGTAAGGCAGCTGGTCCTACATAAAGCGCCGACATGCTTCCCTTGCGTTTCACTAAGGTCCGGTAAGGGACACACTAATTGAATCGTGTAACCGTGTGTCTGCCGGCCTTTCGTCCCCTGGGGGCGTGTTTGCCAATAATGGCGGACCTTGCGCAAGTGAGGGTATAAGGGAGCAGCCGGCCGCTTTCTGTCATAGTAAATCCTTCCCCCCCCCGCTGGCTACGATGCGGTGTGGGGGGGGGCATGCATTGTGAGCCTCCGCTAGCACTGCCCATGGCAGGATCGCAGAGGCGCTCATGTCGGGAGCCCGGCTCTGCTTCAGTCCCTTCAGGCACTGGGCTGAAGGGCGCGTCCGGCTAGCCCCGTCCCCGGCTACCACTGCGTCAGGCAGTTAGTTCCGACTGACCTTACCGCCCCGTGACTGGATAATTGCCCCCGCTGCGGAGTAAGTGTGGCCACAGCTGTGGGACAGGGGTGAGAGGAGGCCCGGCCACACATCACCGAGCTAAAGGGCAGTTTTCATGTGAGCAGCGGGGACAGACGTCTCTCTTGAACCGATGCACATTTAGGAAGGAAATCTGCTGGCTCGGGCCTCTTCAACATGACTAGGTGTTTGTGCTATAACCCGAGCTCGGCAGCCACGTCGGCTCCCTGAAGGCGACATTTCATACCGCTGACATTTATTGCCCTAAAATTGGCTTGGGATAATGGTGTCCTGTGTAGGGCAGCGAGGGCAACCCCTGACAAACATACTTAAAATAAGAAACGCATTAGTCCCCAAAGGGTCTCTGGAGTTCCAAACTTGTTGAAATAATTTATTTGCCTTTAGGGCACCTCCTGTTCCTGCATCTTCATTCCCATTCTTCCATGCATCTTATCTGGTGCTCCCAGTTGGTCCGGTGGAACCGGGTTCGAATCTGCGCATGAAATATCGCTTGTGGCGGTACATGTGAAGTACCGGACCGGGCACGGGTGCGCGAGTGTTCGAGGACGTAGCCCTCTTTCTGCGGGGTGGCCTGCGAGCAGGACGCGGGTTTTGAAAGGAATCGGATTCCGGCCCGCGTGGTCGCGTCCGCATTCGCGTGTGCAGATCCGTGACATTTAGCGGGACGGGCATTAGCTCACATGGTAGAGCGATCGCTTAGCATGTGTGAGGTAGCGGGATCGGTGCCCGCATTCTCCAAGCAGCTTTGTTTGGTAGGATTGCATTTGAAATCCTCGGGCCTGGATGTATAATGTGATTACGGCGCTCAAGATTGGGGACATTTCAGCTGGTAGCAGCGTACTAAGCTCCCCGTGCCTGGATGTGTAATGTAAATACGGAGCTCACGTAAAGCGCTCCAATACCTACGGGTCGATTTCACTTTCGGGTCGAGTTCGCGATATATAAATGTGCAGGCTGCCTCAATGCGGATACATGATACATGGGTATGCATGGTTCATAGGTTTTCCCACGTGCCCACAGTCACGCGCATTAGGCGATTCCGGACATTACGACACCCCCCTGCACCTCTAGGTGGCCTACCATTCAAGGGGCAAATATATACATACCCGGATGCAGGCATTCGCGCATCCATGTTGGTTTGGCCTCGCGGCTTTTGGCTATATAGCCCCGCAACAGCCATTGATGTTGGGCAACTCACTTAATCTCACCGTGCCTACCGCAAAATGAATGTGCCGTTTTAAAACATAACTGGTTTGGGTGTACTCCTCCGCAAGGCGCTACCGCATAATAATTGTGTCGGCGTCCGGCCCGAAACGCTCTGTCGGCGGTAACGCAGATAGGGTGTTATCTTGCAGGGCTCAATTTTCGCTCGTAGGCTGCGACACCGGTAGGGTAGGACACCAAGCCTCGGTGCGGTGTGAAGCGCTCCAACACGCGCGAGATGATGTGCACATAAGAGCCCCGGTGAATGGCTTCCCGTGACTCGCGTTGGGTCCGGGCTTGTAAATACCCCCCCCCCCCCTCACAAGCAGTGCTGAGTTAGGGAACCGGGCTGCCTGGGTCCCCGGGGGTCGCGGACGGTGCCAGCCTCGTGGTCGCTGCCTAGATGGAAAGGTTATCGCCCCCCCCCGTCGGCTACGCTGCTGCTGAGGGCGTGAGGGGGGCATGCAGCGCCTGTATTAATACATGAGCCCCGGCGCCTGGTCACCAGAATGGGAGCTCAACGCGTGCGTATTAGCACACAGTTGGCAGGCATTAGTTCATATCACAGCGCCAGAGCTCGAGCTAAGGTCGGGTCCATAGGGTCTAATTATTTCTCTCTCCGCGACTTTGGCCTGGGGGACCAGGGTTCGAGGCTTGGCAGTGGCGCAATGGTCTCAGCGGCGGCGCATCATTAATATTGCCGCCATATGGCGAGAACGCGGGCTGTAAGTCTTGGTGTCGCATCACCATCCTGTCAGTCTGGGCGAAGTATATATTGCCCAGTGCCTCAAGTTGGGTCCGGGTGCAAGGGTCGTAGCTCCAAACGGCAGAGCATTGCTTACCTTAGCAGCTTCAATCTAAATGCAAATACGGTACTATACAAAGCGCTCCAATACCTTCGGGTTGAGTTTGTGCGATATATCAACATGCACAATAAGAACCCTTCTGTTAGCTTGTCACAGGAAAGGGAAGGAGTTGAACTATGTGTCTTCACGGTTTGGAGCTAGGTGGGAACCCTAGGCGTGCTCTCCCCAACTTGCCTGTGAGATATGTGTTTTATTGCCGGTTTGAACTGGCTGCATGCTCTGCTGCGACTGTCCTAGTGCATGGCTTCCTGACTTAGGATTGGTCAGTACTATGTCAAATCTACCCACCAATACCACAAAGGTAATGCAGTATAGGTACCATAAAGTGTACGACGGGTCTATTGGTGCACGCTTAAGGTCCCGTGCATGGGTATCACGAAAAGTGGAACCCTGTCAGTCATGCCAAATCACCCTAAAAGGTTTGAGTTGATTCTGATAGACAGCAGACTTGTAGGGGTGCATGGTGCCAATCGAACCAGTGTAGATAAATGCCACGGGCCGTACTGTGTAATGTTGCGCATATTGCGCCTGTCACCCCGTCCCGAGTGTTTACTGTACAGAGTAACAATTAGGAACGCGTATCGAGGTGGAGGTATAGATCAGCCAGCGGAGCAGCGGTCAGCAGGGAGGATAAGCATTGTGGTCACGAGCGCGCATCCAGGTGGAGGTCTAGACCCGACAGCTGAGTAGCGGTCGGCAGGGAAGTGGGGCGTAGGAGTGCGCGAGCAGCGCAAATTCACTCCTCGACGCCGCAGCAGTCGTGTACGTGCTGCGGCTAAACATTGCGGGGGGGAGTAGGGAACCCCCCCCTCCCTCCTGGGCATGTGTGTTCCTTGTCTCACTATGGTTTGTTGTTACAGCATCATTCCCGCCGGATTACAGTTGGACATGGCTAACTGAGGGACCAGCAAACGACAACGGACGTCCATTTGCAGTTCCCATCGTTTTAGGGTGTAAGTATGGGCCAGTCGGGGGGATCGGAGCTGCATCCGTTGTCCTAGGAGCAAGGCTCCGAGTGCCTCATGGGTGTAGCATAGCAGTTCATGCTGTATTTTCCCTCCCCACAGACCGGAAGCGGGAATCCCCCCGTTCCTGAATAGGTAATCGTCATGCATGGCGAATCACTTTACCCCCCCCCCACCCCTGTGCCTGTATATGTATAGAAATACGGTGCTCATGCACTGCGCTCCAACACCTTCGGGCGAGTCCGCGCACCTGCTGACTGAATGTCTAAATCTAGTAAGACAGTCACCAGTTGCAGGCTTGCCCATGTTGCAAACGGTACGCCAACGGTGGCACTGTTGACTAACATTAAGCATAGATGTGCATGCTAAATTGACAACAGTCCCACAACATCGATGTCAGCACAGTTTACTGCATGTGTTTTAGCGCGGCTGCATGAATGATGCTTTGCAGACGCCTCCACACATGCCAAGTGGGAGTTCGTCACCAATTAGGGAGTTAACTGTTGGAGCCATCAAGAGAATTCGAACTGCACCGGCAGATTGCATCACGGGTCCCGCGGCCCCAACACTTGCTGAATAGGGCCATGGGTAGGCTGTTATTGTCATCCAAACCTACCCCCCCCAACGTGCTTATGCGGGCCCTGACCTGTGCACGGGGTGGGGGTGCTCGCAAGAAGGAGCCAGTCTTAGTCCTTCACCTGCCACTCCGAGTTGCACTGATGTGGGGGAAATCACACATAGCTAACTGAATCCTAGCCACCCAGGTGGGTGCCCAGTTCTTGGAGGGCAACGCAACCGCAGAGGGAAGCCTTGAGTAAGCCAATGGATGGATGTAGATATGGGTGTAGCTTAGTGCCCCTATCTCATCAAAAACGGGGATGACCCGACATAGCGGCAAAAGAATAAGGGGCACAGCACTGCGCTAAACCCTGAAACACCACCCCCTGCATGACCCACTACACTGCCCAAACACCACTGCCCTAAACCCAGAAACACCAACCCCAGCACAACCCCCTACACTGCCCGAACACCTCTGCACTACCCTAAACACTGAAACACAACCCTCAGCAAGACCCCCTAGGCTGCCCGATCACACCTCAGCACTGCCCTAAACCCTGAAACACCACCCCCGGAACGACCCCCTACACTGCCCGAACACCACTGCACTGCCCTAAACCCTGAAATACCAGCCCAGCACGAACCCTTCACTGCCCGAACACCACTGCCCTAAACCCAGAAACACTGGTCCCAGCACGTCCCCCTACACTGCCCGAACACCACTGCACTGCCCTAAACCCTAAAACACCAGCCCCAGCATGATCCCCTACACTGACCAAACACCACTGCCCTAAACCCAGAAACACTGTCCCCAGCACAACCCCTACACTACCGAACACCCCTGCACTACCCTAAACCCTGAAACACAACCCCCAGCAAGACCCCCTAGACTGCCCGAACACCTCAGCACTGCCCTAAACCCTGAAACTCCAACCCCGGAATGACCCCCTACACTGCCCGAACACCACTGCACTGCCCTAAACCCTGAAACAACTCCCCCGGCACGACCCCCTAAACTGCCCGAACACCACTGCACTGCCCTAAACCCTGAAACACCAGCCCCAGCATGACTCCCTACAATGCCCGAACAACACTGCACTGCCCTAAACCCTGAAACACCAGCCCCTGCATGACCCCCTACACTGCCCGAATACCACTGCACTGCCCTAAACCCTGAAACACCACCCCCAGCATGACCCCCTACACTGCCCGAACACCACTGCACTGCCCTAAACCCTGAAACTCCACCCCCAGCATGACCCCCTACACTGCCCGAACACCACTGCACTGCCTTAAACCCTGAAAAACCACCCCCAGCACGACCCCCTACACTGCCTGAACACTTCTGCACTGCCCTAAACCCTGAAACACCAACCCCAGTACTACACCCTACACTGCCCGGACACCACTGCACTGCCCTAAATCCTGAAACACCACCCCAGCACGACCCCCTACACTGTCCAAACACCACTGCACTGCCCTAAACCCTGAAACACCACCCCCCAGCACGACCACCTACCCTGCCCGAACACCTCTGCACTGCCCTAAACCCTGAAACACCAGCCCCAGCACGACCCCCAACACTGCCCGAACACCACTGCACTGCCCGAAATCCTGAAACACCAGCCCCAGCACAACCCCCTACACTACCCGAACACCACTGCACTGCCCTAAATCCTGAAACACCAGCCCCAGCAGAACCCCCTACACTGCCCGAACACCACTGCACTGTCCTGAACCCTGAAACACCACCCCCAGCAACACCCCCTACACTGCCCGAACACCACTGCACTGCCCTGAACCCTGAAACACCACCCCCAGCAAGACACCCTAAACTGCCAGAACACCACTGCCCTAAACCCTGAAACACCACCCCCTGAACGACCCCCTACACTGCCCGAACACCACTGCACTGCCCTAAACCTTGAAACACCACCCCTTGCATGACTCCCTACACTGCCTGAACACCACTGCACTGCCCTAAACCCTGAAACACCACCCCCCAGCACGACCCCCTACACTGCCCAAACACCACTGCACTGCCCTAAACCCTGAAACACCAGCCCCAGCACGACCTCCTACTCTGCCCGAAGACCACTGCACTGCCCTAAACCCGGAAACACCACCCCCCAGCACGACTCCCTACACTGCCCAAACACCACTGCACTGCCCTAAACCATGAAACACCAGCCCCAGCACGACCCCCTACAGTGTCTGAACACCACTGCACTGCCCTGAACCCTGAAACACCACCCCCAGCAAGACAACCTAAACTGCCAGAACACCACTGCCCTAAATCCTGAAACACCACCCCCTGCACGACCCCCTACACTGCCCGAACACCACTGCACTGTGCTAAACCCTAAAACACCACCCCAGCACGACCCCCTACACTGCCCGAACACCACTGCACTGCCCTAAATCCTAAAACACCACCCCTGCACGACCCCCTACACTGTCCGAACACCACTGCACTGCCCTAAACCCTGAAATACCACCCCCAGCACGACCCCCTACCCTGCCCGAAAACCAATGCACTGCCCTAAACCCTGAAACACCAGCCCCAGCACGACCCCCAACGCTGCCCGAACACCACTGCACTGCCCTAAATCCTGAAACACCAGCCCCAGCAGAACCCCCTACACTGCCCGAACACCACTGCACTGCCCTGAACCCTAAAACACCACCCCCAGCAAGACCCCCTACACTGCCCGAACACCACTGCACTGCCCTGAACGCTGAAACACCACCCCAGCAAGACACCCTAAACTGCCAGAACACCACTGCCCTAAACCCCGAAACACCACCCCCTGCACGACCCCCTACACTTCCCGAACACCACTGCACTGCGCTAAACCTTGAAACACCACCCCTTGCATGACTCCCTACACTTCCCGAACACCACTGCACTGCCTTAAACCATGAAACACCACCCCTAGCATGACCCCCTACATTGCCTGAACACCACTGCACTGCCCTAAACCCTGAAACACCACCCCCCAGCACAACCCCCTACACTGCCCGAACACCACTGCACTGCCCTAAACCCTGAAACACCAGCCCATGCACGACCCCCTACACTGCCCAAACACCACTGCACTGCCCTAAACCCTGAAACACCAGCCCCAGCACGAACCCCGACAGTGCCCAAACACCACTGCACTGCCGTAAACCCTGAAATACCACCCCCAGCAAGACCCCCTACACTGCCCGAACACCACTGCACTGCCCTAAACCCTGAAACACCACCCCAAGCAAGACGCCCTACACTGCCCAAACACCACTGCACTGCCCTAAAACACCACTCCCTGCATGACCCACTACATTGCCCGAACACCACTGCACTGCCCTGAACCCTGAAACACCACCCCCAGCAAGACAATCTAAACTGCCAGAACACCACTGCCCTAAACCCTGAAACACCACCGCTTACACGACCCCCTACACTGCCCGAACACCACTGCACTGCGCTAAACCCTAAAACACCACCCCCAGCATGACCCCCTACACTGCCCGAACACCACTGCACTGCCCTAAACCCTGAAACACCAGCCCCAGCACGACCCCCTACGCTGCCCGAACACCACTGCACTGCCCTAAATCCTGAAACACCACCCCCAGCACAACCCCCTACACTGCCCGAACACCACTGCACTGCCCTGAACCCTGAGACACAACCCCCAGCAAGACCCCCTACACTGCCCAAACACCACTGCACTGCCCTGAACCCTGAAACACCACCCCCAGCAAGACCCCCTACACTGCCCGAATACCACTGCACAGCCCTAAACCCTGAAACACCACCCCCAGCATTACCAACCTATACTGCCCGAACACCACTGGCCTGCCCTAAACCCTGAAACACCACCCCCCAGCATGACCCGCTACGCTGCCCTAACACCACTGAACTGCCCTAAACCCTAAAACACTACCCCCAGCATGACCCCCTACACTGCCCAAACACCCATGCACTGCCCTAAATCCTAAAACACCACCCCAGCACGACCCCCTACACTGCCGGAACAGCACTGCACTGCTCTAAACCCTGAAACACCCCCCAGCACGACCCCCTATGCTGCCCGAACACCGCTGCACTGCCCTAAACCCTGAAACACCAGCCTCAGCACGACCCCCTAAGTTGCCCGAACACCACGGCACTGCCCTAAATCCTGATACTCCAGCCCAAGCACAACCCCCTACACTGCCCGAACACCACTGCACTGCCCTAAATCCTGAAACACCAGCCCCAGCAGAACCCCCTACACTGCCCAAACCCCACTGCACTGCACTGCCCTGAACCCTGAAACACCACCCCCAGCAAGACCTCCTACACTGCCCGAACACCACTGCACTGCCATGAACCCTGAAACACCACCCCCAGCAAGACACCCTAAACTGCCTGAACACCACTGCCTTAAACCCTGAAACACCACCCCCAGCACGACCCCCTACACTGCCTGAACTCCACTGCACTGCCCTGAACCACCAACCCCAGCAAGACCCCCTACACTGCCCGAGCACCACTGCACTGCCCTAAACCCTGAAACACCATCCCAAGCAAGACGCCCTACACTGCCCAAACACCACTGCACTAAACCTTGAACACCACCCCCTGCACAACCCCCTACATTGCCCGAACACCACTGCACTGCTCTAAACCCTGAAACACCACCACCTGCATGACCCCCTACACTGCCCAAACACCACTGCACTGCCCTAAACACTGAAACACCACCCCCAGCACGACCCCCTACACTGCTCGAACACCACTGCACTGCCCTAAATGCTAAAACACCACCCCCACCACGACCCCCTACGCTGACCGAACACCACTGCACTGCCCTAAACCCTGAAACACCAGCCCGAGCACGACCCCCACGCTTCCGGAACACCACTGCACTACCCTAAACCCTGAAACACCAGCCCCAGCACGACCCCCTACACTGCCCAAACACCACTGCACTGCCCTAAACCCTGAAACACCAGCCCCAGCACGACCCCCTACACTGCCCGACACCACTGAACTGCCCTAAATCCTGAAACACCAGCCCCAGCAGAACCCCCCACACTGCCTGAACACCACTGCACTGCCCTGAACCCTGAAACACCATCCCCAGCAAGACCCCCTACACTGCCCGAACACCACTGCACTGCCCTGAACCCTGAAACACCACCCCCAGCAAGACACCCTAAACTGCCCGAACACCACTGCACTGCCCTAAACCCTGAAACACCAGCCCCAGCACGAACCCCGACAGTGCCCGAACACCACTGCACTGCCGTAAACCCTGAAATACCACCCCCAGCAAGACCCCCTACACTGCCCGAACACCACTGCACTGCCCTAAACCCTGAAACACCACCCCAAGCAAGACGCCCTACACTGCCCAAACACCACTGCACTAAACCCTGAAACACCACCCCCTGCACGACCCCCTACATTGCCCGAACACCACTGCACTGCCCTAAACCCTAAAACACCACCACCTGCATGACCCCCTACACTGCTCGAACACCACTGCACTGCCCTAAACCCTGAAACACCACCCCGAGCACGACCCCCTACACTGCTCGAACACCACTGCACTGCCCTAAACCCTAAAACACCACCAAGGCACGACCCCCTACGCTGCCGGAACACTACTGCACTGCCCTAAACCCTGAAACACCACCCCTCAGCAGGACCCCCTACGCTGCCCGAACACCACTGCACTGCCCTAAATCCTGAAACACAAGCCCCAGCATGACCCCCACGCTTCACGAACACCACTGCACTGCCCTAAATCCTAAAACACCACCCCAGCACGACCCCCTACACTGTCCAAACACCACTGCACTGCCCTAAACCCTGAAACACCACCCCCCAGCACGACCACCTACCCTGCCCGAACACCTCTGCACTGCCCTAAACCCTGAAACACCAGCCCCAGCACGACCCCCAACACTGCCCGAACACCACTGCACTGCCCGAAATCCTGAAACACCAGCCCCAGCACAACCCCCTACACTACCCGAACACCACTGCACTGCCCTAAATCCTGAAACACCAGCCCCAGCAGAACCCCCTACACTGCCCGAACACCACTGCACTGTCCTGAACCCTGAAACACCACCCCCAGCAACACCCCCTACACTGCCCGAACACCACTGCACTGCCCTGAACCCTGAAACACCACCCCCAGCAAGACACCCTAAACTGCCAGAACACCACTGCCCTAAAGCCTGAAACACCACCCCCTGAACGACCCCCTACACTGCCCGAACACCACTGCACTGCCCTAAACCTTGAAACACCACCCCTTGCATGACTCCCTACACTGCCTGAACACCACTGCACTGCCCTAAACCCTGAAACACCACCCCCCAGCACGACCCCCTACACTGCCCAAACACCACTGCACTGCCCTAAACCCTGAAACACCAGCCCCAGCACGACCCCTAGAGTGTCTGAACACCACTGCACTGCCCTAAACCCTGAAATACCACCCCCAGCAAGACCTCCTACTCTGCCCGAAGACCACTGCACTGCCCTAAACCCTGAAATACCACCCCCAGCATGACCCCCTACCCTGCCCGAAAACCACTGCACTGCCCTTAACCCTGAAACACCAGCCCCAGCACGACCCCCAACGCTGCCCGAACACCACTGCACTGCCCTAAATCCTGAAACACCAGCCCCAGCAGAACCCCCTACACTGCCCGAACACCACTGCACTGCCCTGAACCCTGAAACACCACCCCCAGCAAGACCCCCTACACTGCCCGAACACCACTGCACTGCCCTGAACGCTGAAACACCACCCCCAGCAAGACACCCTAAACTGCCAGAACACCACTGCCCTAAATCCCGAAACATCACCCCCTGCACGACCCCCTACACTTCCCGAACACCACTGCACTGCGCTAAACCTTGAAACACCACCCCTTGCATGACTCCCTACACTTCCCGAACACCACTGCACTGCCTTAAACCATGAAACACCACCCCTAGCATGACCCCCTACATTGCCTGATCACCACTGCACTGCTCTAAACCCTAAAACACCACCCCCAGCACTATACCCTACACTGCCCGAAGACCACTGCACTGCCCTAAACCCTGAAACACCACCCCCCAGCACGACCCCCTACGTTTGCCCAAACACCACTGCACTGCCCTAAACCCTGAAACATCAGCCCCAGCACGACCCCCTACAGTGTCCGAACACTATTGCACTGCCCTAAACCCTGAAACACCACCCCCCAGCAGGACCCCCTATGCTGCCTGAACACCACTGCACTGCCCTAAACCCTGAAACACCAGCCCCAGCACGACCCCCACGCTTCACGAACACCACTGCACTGCCCTAAATCCTATAACACCACCCCAGCACAACCCCCTACACTGCCCGAACACCACTGCACTGCCCTGAACCCTGAGACACAACCCCCAGCAAGACGCCCTACACTGCCCAAACACCACTGCACTAAACCCTAAAACACCACCCCAAGCAAGACGCCCTACACTGCCCAAACACCACTGCACTAAACCCTAAAACACCACCCCAGCATGACCCCCTACACTGTCCGAACACCACTGCACTGCCCTAAACCCGGAAACACCAGCCCCAGCACGACCCCCCACGCTGCCCGAACACCACTGCACTGCCCTAAATCTTGAAACACCAGCCCCAGCACGACCCCCTACAGTGTCTGAACACCACTGCACTGCCCTGAACCCTGAAACACCACCCCCAGCAAGACAACCTAAACTGCCAGAACACCACTACCCTAAATCCTGAAACACCACCCCCTGCACGACCCCCTACACTGCCCGAACACCACTGCACTGTGCTAAACCCTAAAACACCACCACCAGCACGACCCCCTACACTGCCCAAACACCACTGCACTGCCCTAAATCCTAAAACACCACCCCTGCACGACCCCCTACACTGTCCGAACACCACTGCACTGCCCTAAACCCTGAAACACCACCCCCAGCACGACCCGCTACCCTGCCCGAAAACCACTGCACTGCCCTAAACCCTGAAACACCAGCCCCAGCACGACCCCCAACGCTGCCCGAACACCACTGCACTGCCCTAAATCCTGAAACACCAGCCCCAGCAGAACCCCCTACACTGCCCGAACACCACTGCTCTGACCTGAACCCTGAAACACCACCCCCGGCAAGACCCCCTACACTGCCCGAACACCACTGCACTGCCCTGAACGCTGAAACACCACCCCCAGCAAGACACCCTAAACTGCCAGAACACCACTGCCCTAAACCCCGAAACACCACCCCCTGCACGACCCCCTACACTTCCCGAACACCACTGCACTGCGCTAAACCTTGAAACACCACCCCTTGCATGACTCCCTACACTTCCCGAACACCACTGCACTGCCTTAAACCATGAAACACCACCCCTAGCATGACCCCCTACATTGCCTGATCACCACTGCACTGCTCTAAACCCTAAAACACCACCCCCAGCACTATACCCTACACTGCCCGAAGACCACTGCACTGCCCTAAACCCTGAAACACCACCCCCCAGCACGACCCCCTACGTTTGCCCAAACACCACTGCACTGCCCTAAACCCTGAAACATCAGCCCCAGCACGACCCCCTATAGTGTCCGAACAATATTGCACTGCCCTAAACCCTGAAACACCACCCCCCAGCAGGACCCCCTACGCTGCCTGAACACCACTGCACTGCCCTAAACCCTGAAACACCAGCCCCAGCACGACCCCCACGCTTCACGAACACCACTGCACTGCCCTAAATCCTATAATACCACCCCAGCACAACTCCCTACACTGCCCGAACACCACTGCACTGCCCTGAACCCTGAGACACAACCCCCAGCAAGACGCCCTACACTGCCCAAACACCACTGCACTAAACCCTAAAACACCACCCCAAGCAAGACGCCCTACACTGCCCAAACACCACTGCACTAAACCCTGAAACACCAGCCCCAGCACGACCCCCCACGCTGCCCGAACACCACTGCACTGCCCTAAATCCTGAAACACCACCCCCAGCACAACCCCCTACACTGCCCGAACACCACTGCACTGCCCTGAACCCTGAGACACAACCCCCAGCAAGACCCCCTACACTGCCCGAACACCACTGCACTGCCCTGAACCCTGAAACACCACCCCCAGCAAGACCCCCTACACTGCCCGAATACCACTGCACAGCCCTAAACCCTGAAACACCACCCCCACCACGACCAACCTATACTGCCCGAACACCACTGGCCTGCCCTAAACCCTGAAACACCACCCCCCAGCATGACCCACTACGCTGCCCGAACACCACTGAACTGCCCTAAACCCTAAAACACTACCCCCAGCATGACCCCCTACACTGCCCGAACACCCCTGCACTGCCCTAAATCCTAAAACACCACCCCAGCATGACCCCCTACACTGCCCGAACACCACTGCACTGCCATGAACCCTGAAACACCACCCCCAGCAAGACACCCTAAACTGCCAGAACACCACTGCCCTAAACCCTGAAACACCACCCCCTGCACGACCCCCTACACTGCCCGAACACCACTGCACTGCCCTAAACCATGAAACACCACCCCCAGCACGACCCCCTACACTGCCTGAACTCCACTGCACTGCCCTGAACCACCACCCCTAGCAAGACCCCCTACACTGCCCGAGCACCACTGCACTGCCCTAAACCCTGAAACACCATCCCAACCAAGACGCCCTACAATGCCCAAACGCCACTGCACTAAACCCTGAAACACCACCCCCTGCACAACCCCCTACATTGCCCGAACACCACTGCACTGCTCTAAACCCTGAAACATCACCACCTGCATGACCCCCTACACTGCCCAAACACCACTGCACTGCCCTAAACCCTGAAACACCACCCCCAGCACGACCCTCTAGACTGCTCGAACACCATTGCACTGCCCTAAACCCTAAAACACCACCCCCACCACGACCCCCTATGCTGCCCGAACACCACTGCACTGCCCTAAACCCTGAAACACCAGCCCGAGCACGACCCCCAGGCTTCCGGAATACCACTGCACTGCCCTAAACCCTGAAACACCAGCCCTAGCACGACCCCCTACACTGCCCAAACACCACTGCACTGCCCTAAACCCTGAAACACCAGCCCCAGCACGACCCCCTACGCTGCCCGAACACCACTGCACTGCCCTAAATCCTAAAACACCAGCCCCAGCACAACCCCCTTACACTGCCCGACACCAATGCACTGCCCTAAATCCTGAAACACCAGCCCCAGCAGAACCCCCTATACTGCCTGAACACCACTGCACTGCCCTGACCCCTGAAACACCACCCCCAGCAAGACCCCCTACACTGCCCGAACACCACTGCACTGCACTGAACCCAGAAACACCACCCCCAGCAAGACACCCTAAACTGCCAGAACACCACTGCCCTAAACCCTGAAACACCACCCCTGCACGACCCCCTACACTGCCCGAACACCACTGCACTGCCCTAAACCATGAAACACCACCCCAGCATGACCCCCTACATTGCCTGAACACCACTGCCCTAAACCCTGAAACACCACCCCCCAGCACAACCCCCTACACTGCCCGAACACCACTGCACTGCCCTAAACCCTGAAACACCAGCCCATGCACGACCCCCTACACTGCCCAAATACCACTTTACTACCCTAAACCCTGAAACACCTGCCCCAGCACGACCCCCTACAGTGCCCGAACACCACTGCACTGCCGTAAACCCTGAAATACCACCCCCAGCAAGACCCCCTACACTGCCCGACCACTGCACTGCCCTAAACCCTGAAACACCACCCCAAGCAAGACGCCCTACACTGCCCAAACACCACTGCACTAAACCCTGAAACACCACCCCCTGCACGACCCCCTACATTGCCCGAACACCACTGCACTGCCCTAAACCGTGAAACACCACCACCTGCATGACCCCCTACATTGCTCGAACACCACTGCACTGCCCTAAACCCTGAAACACCACCCCCCAGCAGGACCCCCTACGCTGCCCGAACACCACTGCACTGCCCTAAATCCTGAAACACCAGCCCCAGCACAACCCCCACGCTTCACGAACACCACTGCACTGCCCTAAATCCTAAAACACCACCCCAGCACGACCCCCTACACTGTCCGAACACCACTGCACTGCCCTAAACCCTGAAACACCACCCCCCAGCACGACCACCTACCCTGCCCGAACACCTCTGCACTGCCCTAAACCCTGAAACACCAGTGTTAGAAATGGGATTTCTGGTTGGCTAAGGCTTGCGCCAAAGTCAGGCAGAAACCACCACTCTAGTCAGGGCAAGGAAGTTACACGCCAAAGATAACCCCTGCTCACCCCCTTGGTAGCTTGGCACGAGCAGACAGGCTTATCCCTGAGGCGATGTGTAAAGCGTTTGCGCGCGCACCCAGCAACAACACCCAAGGCCCACCACAAAGGAAACTCCACACAAGGTATTCTATAAAAATAGCCTTTGTATTATACACAACACATTAGATAAAAACACACACTCTACAATGTGCCAACAGGCACGGGCAGAATTTACAAGGGATTATATATACAGGGGACAGGGCCACCTGGACCGCTGTCCGGAATTAGCACTCTTAGAACATAGGAATAATATTTTAGAACATAGCACATACAATCACTGTAGCACTAAAAATAGAACATATAGCACACAACCAGTACCTACTGGCGCAATAATGACCTCAGCGTCATCA
The DNA here is from genome assembly GCF_964204655.1 of Triturus cristatus. Classification (NCBI taxonomy): domain Eukaryota; kingdom Metazoa; phylum Chordata; class Amphibia; order Caudata; family Salamandridae; genus Triturus; species Triturus cristatus. Next base: position 878,883,921 of record NC_140579.1, read on the forward strand.
CACTAGCATCAGGTAAGTACCACCTACGCAACCCTAACCACTTTTAGAAAAATATTGCGCAGGGAATCAGGACCTCACTAGCACCACCTGTGTTAGGGAGAAAACAACCACCTAAGTATCACAATACCTGTAGGGGTCTAAGCACATAAACACATGATGCATAACATTCAGAGGTGTAAAGCAAAGCACATGACGCATAAACACATTCAGAGGTGCAGGAAAGGAACAATGGCGCAAAAACTCACATTAGCCACTATCTGTGGCAGTCCCTAGGCCAACTGGCCTTGTCGGGGCAAGGACGCCCTGCGTCCAGAAAAGTCAGGGCGCGCCGGCGCAGGCTGCGCAAGCCAGAACACCGAGGCCACAACCTAAACGTTGCAGTTGCCCACTAAGTGCTGGGCAACTGGGGAAATGCTGGGGCCAACGTTGGAGCCTCCCAGGGCTCTGAAACGAATGAAATGCCCCCTAGAGCCTTTGTGGCTCTAAACAACCAATGCCCTGTAACGTTGGAGCCCCTCTGGGCTCTAAAGTAATAATGCCCCCACGATGGAGTCCTCTCGGGGTACTCGTGAGCCTCACAGGCTCCTAACAAACAATGGTACTCGTGAGCCTCGTGGGCTCAAAGCAACCAATGAGCCCAACGTTGGAGCGGCCCACTGCCTTCCGGGGCCGCTCTGATTATCCACAGGATGCCCCCGAGTACGTGGGAGCCTTCTAGGCTCGAGAACAACGTGCCCCGTCGTTGGAGCATGCAATGCTCTCAAGAAATAATGCCCCAGGGTCGGAGTCCCTCTGGACTCTACAGAATCTCTGAGGCCTGCCGTTGGAGTCCCGCTCGGGGGACTTGTGAGCCTCGCAGGCTCGTGCAGCAAATGGGAGAGGGCGAACCCGGTTCCCCCCTCAGCCCCCACTCACCCGGGCTTCCCCGGACTGCTCCGGTCTGGCGATGGGGACAGCTGCCAGGATCTCGCAGCGCTCCTACCTCCTCGGTGGCTGCGGGGCTCTCCTTTCTTGTCTGCCGCTTCTTTCTTGGGCAGAGTGCCTCGGGGCGCAGGGTAGGCTCCTGCCTGCTCCGGGGCTCTGATCGGCCGCGACGCTCGGTAGGAGGCGGGGTAGGCTCCCGCCCTCCTTCTTAAGTTCCGGTTGTCCCGGAGGCCCGCCCTCGGCCCGCCCTCGGCCCGCCTGACTTCCGGCTGAAGCCCGGCTGCGGCGGTGATTTCTGGATTGCGGTGATGCGGGGTGGGCACCCGCGAAGGCTGGCAATACGGGGTGGCACCCGCGTTCGTTGTCAAGGCCAAAGGCACGCAATGAAGCGGGGTGGGCACCCGCTATGGAGGTAACAATGCCGGGTGGGCACCGGCTTCCAGAAATACAGCGCTCCTAGCGCTAGGGAGAAAACGTGAAAGCGCTCTCAGCGCTAAAGGCCAACAACAAGCTCCCAGGCGCCTTAAGGAGGATACACATAAAGCGCTCCCAGCGCTTAGGGATTCCCACAAGTTCCAGAACCAAAGTCCTTAGGAAGGTAGGCAGGGGGCAAGGCTGGGCCAGGGGCCAGCTCACTGGGTCCTCCAGGGCAGGGAGGCAATCCCACGTGGCGGTTCCTCCTGGCCTCCAGCAGCAGCAGCAGCCCCCCCTCCTGTTAGGATCCAAAAACAGAACAGTTTCTGTGGGGACACAGCCCCATTTTTATACAGCAAACCCCTTTGTTCTGGGTTCAGGGTGAGGGGGAAAACCAGTCGCAGCTGGTTGGGGAGCACCCTTGATGTGCTCAGCCCCTCACTCTATTCATTGGCAGGGCTAGGGTCGTCAGTCGCACCGCAGGGGGTGGGGCCAGCATTGTGTGTGGAAAACCCTGTCCTATTCAGGACCCAGGTGTACTCCTCCCACCCATCTAGCTGCTGATCTCCCCATTCACCACTGGGTGACTCATCCTGACTCTGGGGAATCCCTAGCCCGTCACATGACACGACCAGCCAATCACGCGACAGACACACTGCACACTGAAGTGCCCACTTCTAGAAGTGGCACTTCCACACTAGGTACATGCACGCCGCACACATCATCGCGCAGCATTCACTCCCACGAGTCCGCACATACCAAACTCGGGCCTGCACACCCCACGCATCAGGAACTACTAGGGACACATACATTCCCCATGCATTCCTATGGGAGGGCAGGCCTATCTCACCACATGCACTCAGAGCACGCACGCACTTTACCCTGGGACACAGGGAAAGTGCGCAGAGACCAAACAATTACCACACCAAGTCACCAGTAAAACGCAAAAAGGTTCAGGGGTGAACCTGCCAGAAGGGCCAAGTCCAACAACCAGCCCCAGCACGACCCCCAACGCTGCCCGAACACCACTGCACTGCCCGAAATCCTGAAACACCAGCCCCAGCACAACCCCCTACACTGCCCGAACACCACTGCACTGCCCTAAATCCTGAAACACCAGCCCCAGCAGAACCCCCTACACTGCCCGAACACCACTGCACTGCCCTGAACCCTGAAACACCACCCCCAACAAGACCCCCTACACTGCCCGAACACCACTGCACTGCCCTGAACCCTGAAACACCACCCCCAGCAAGACACCCTAAACTGCCAGAACACCACTGCCCTAAACCCTGAAACACCACCCCTTGCATGACTCCCTACACTGCCCGAACACCACTGCACTGCCCAAAACCCTGAAACACCACCCCCCAGCACGACCCCCTACACTGCCCAAACACCACTGCACTGCCCTAAACCCTGAAACACTAGCCCCAGCACGACCCCTACAGTGTCCGAACACCACTGCACTGCACTAAACCCTGAAATACCACCCCCAGCAAGACCTCCTACACTGCCCGAAGACCACTGCACTGCCCTAAACCCTGAAACACCACCCCCCAGCACGACTCCCTACACTGCCCAAACACCACTGCACTGCCCTAAACCCTGAAACACCAGCCCCAGCACGACCCCCTACAGTGTCTGAACACCACTGCACTGCCCTGAACCCTGAAACACCACCCCCAGCAAGACAACCTAAACTGCCAGAACACCACTGCCCTAAATCCTGACACACCACCCCCTGCACGACCCCCTACACTGTCCGAACACTACTGCACTGCGCTAAACCCTAAAACACCACCCCTGCACGAGCCCCTACACTGCCCGAACACCACTGCACTGCCCTAAATCCTAAAACACCACCCCTGCACGACCCCCTACACTGTCCGAACACCACTGCACTGCCCTAAACCCTGAAACACCACCCCCAGCACGACCCCCTACCCTGCCCGAAAACCACTGCACTGCCCTAAACCCTGAAACACCAGCCCCAGCACGACCCCCAACGCTGCCCGAACACCACTGCACTGCCCTAAATCCTGAAACACCAGCCCCAGCACAACCCCCTACACTGCCCGAACACCACTGCACTGCCCTAAATCCTGAAACACCAGCCCCAGCAGAACCCCCTACACTGCCCGAACACCACTGCACTGCCCTGAACCCTGAAACACCACCCCCAGCAAGCCCCCCTACACTGCCCGAACACCACTGCACTGCACTGCCCTGAACCCTGAAACACCACCCCCAGCAAGACACCCTAAACTGCCAGAACACCACTGCCCTAAACCCTGAAACACCACCCCCTTCACGACCCCCTACACTTCCCGAACACCACTGCACTGCCCTAAACCTTGAAACACCACCCCTTGCATGACTCCCTACACTGCCCGAACACCACTGCACTGCCTTAAACCATGAAACACCACCCCCAGCCTGACCCCCTACATTGCCAGATCACCACTGCACTGCTCTAAACCCTAAAACACCACCCCCAGCACTATACCCTACACTGCCCGAAGACCACTGCACTGCCCTAAACCCTGAAACACCACCCCCCAGCACGACCCCCTACACTGCCCAAGCACCACTGCACTGCCCTAAACCCTAAAACATCAGCCTCAGCACGACCCCCTACAGTGTCCGAACACTATTGCACTGCCCTAAACCCTGAAACACCACCCCCCAGCAGGACCCCCTACGCTGCCTGAACACCACTGCACTGCCCTAAACCCTGAAACACCAGCCCCAGCACGACCCCCACGCTTCACGAACACCACTGCACTGCCCTAAATCCTATAACACCACCCCAGCACAACCCCCTACACTGTCCGAACACCACTGCACTGCCCTAAACCCTGAAACACCACCCCCCAGCACGACCACCTACCCTGCCCGAACACCTCTGTACTGCCCTAAACCCTGAAACACCAGCCCCAGCACGACCCCCAACGCTGCCCGACCACCACTGCACTGCCCGAAATGCTGAAACACCAGCCCCAGCACAACCCCCTACACTGCCCGAACACCACTGCACTGCCCTAAATCCTGAAACACCAGCCCCAGCAGAACCCCCTACACTGCCCGAACACCACTGCACTGCCCTGAACCCTGAAACACCACCCCCAGCAAGACCCCCTACACTGCCCGAACACCACTGCACTGCCCTGAACCCTGAAACACCACCCCAGCAAGACACCCTAAACTGCCAGAACACGACTGCCCAAAACCCCGAAACACCACCCCCTGCACGACCCCCTACACTGCCCGAACACCATTGCACTGCCCTAAACCTTGAAACACCACCCTTTGCATGACTCCCTACACTGCCCGAACACCACTGCACTGCCCTGAACCCTGAAACACCACCCCCAGCAAGACAACCTAAACTGCCAGAACACCACTGCCCTAAATCCTGACACACCACCCCCTGCACGACCCCCTACACTGTCCGAACACTACTGCACTGCGCTAAACCCTAAAACACCACCCCTGCACGAGCCCCTACACTGCCCGAACACCACTGCACTGCCCTAAATCCTAAAACACCACCCCTGCACGACCCCCTACACTGTCCGAACACCACTGCACTGCCCTAAACCCTGAAACACCACCCCCAGCACGACCCCCTACCCTGCCCGAAAACCACTGCACTGCCCTAAACCCTGAAACACCAGCCCCAGCACGACCCCCAACGCTGCCCGAACAACACTGCACTGCCCTAAATCCTGAAACACCAGCCCCAGCACAACCCCCTACACTGCCCGAACACCACTGCACTGCCCTAAATCCTGAAACACCAGCCCCAGCAGAACCCCCTACACTGCCCGAACACCACTGCACTGCTCTGAACCCTGAAACACCACCCCCAGCAAGACCCCCTACACTGCCCGAACACCACTGCACTGCACTGCCCTGAACCCTGAAACACCACCCCCAGCAAGACACCCTAAACTGCCAGAACACCACTGCCCTAAACCCTGAAACACCACCCCCTTCACGACCCCCTACACTTCCCGAACACCACTGCACTGCCCTAAACCTTGAAACACCACCCCTTGCATGACTCCCTACACTGCCCGAACACCACTGCACTGCCTTAAACCATGAAACACCAGCCCCAGCCTGACCCCCTACATTGCCAGATCACCACTGCACTGCTCTAAACCCTAAAACACCACCCCCAGCACTATACCCTACACTGCCCGAAGACCACTGCACTGCCCTAAACCCTGAAACACCACCCCCCAGCACGACCCCCTACACTGCCCAAGCACCACTGCACTGCCCTAAACCCTAAAACATCAGCCTCAGCACGACCCCCTACAGTGTCCGAACACTATTGCACTGCCCTAAACCCTGAAACACCACCCCCCAGCAGGACCCCCTACGCTGCCTGAACACCACTGCACTGCCCTAAACCCTGAAACACCAGCCCCAGCACGACCCCCACGCTTCACGAACACCACTGCACTGCCCTAAATCCTATAACACCACCCCAGCACAACCCCCTACACTGTCCGAACACCACTGCACTGCCCTAAATCCTGAAACACCACCCCCCAGCACGACCACCTACCCTGCCCGAACACCTCTGTACTGCCCTAAACCCTGAAACACCAGCCCCAGCACGACACCCAACGCTGCCCGACCACCACTGCACTGCCCGAAATGCTGAAACACCAGCCCCAGCACAACCCCCTACACTGCCCGAACACCACTGCACTGCCCTAAATCCTGAAACACCAGCCCCAGCAGAACCCCCTACACTGCCCGAACACCACTGCACTGCCCTGAACCCTGAAACACCACCCCCAGCAAGACCCCCTACACTGCCCGAACACCACTGCACTGCCCTGAACCCTGAAACACCACCCCAGCAAGACACCCTAAACTGCCAGAACACGACTGCCCAAAACCCCGAAACACCACCCCCTGCACGACCCCCTACACTGCCCGAACACCATTGCACTGCCCTAAACCTTGAAACACCACCCCTTGCATGACTCCCTACACTGCCCGAACACCACTGCACTGCCCTAAACCATGAAACACCACCCCCAGCACGACCCCCAACGCTGCCCGAACACCACTACACTGCCCTAAATCCTGAAACACCAGCCCCAGCACAACCCCCTACACTGCCCAAACACCACTGCACTGCCCTAAATCCTGAAACACCAGCCCCAGCAGAACCCCCTACACTGCCCGAACACCACTGCACTGCCCTGAACCCTAAAAACACCACCCCCAGCAAGACCCCCTACACTGCCCAAACACCACTGCACTGCACTGCCCTGAACCCTGAAACACAACCCCCAGCAAGACACCCTAAACTGCCAGAACACCAATGCCCTAAACCCTGAAACACCACCCCCTGCACAACCCCCTACACTTCCCGAACACCACTGCACTGCCCTAAACCTTGAAACACCACCCCTTGCATGACTCCCTACACTGCCCGAACACCACTGCACTGCCCTAAACCCTGAAACACCACCCCCCAGCACGACCACCTACCCTGCCCGAACACCTCTGTACTGCCCTAAACCCTGAAACACCAGCCCCAGCACGACCCCCTACGCTGCCCGACCACCACTGCACTGCCCGAAATCCTGAAACACCAGCCCCAGCACAACCCCCTACACTGCCCGAACACCACTGCACTGCCCTAAATCCTGAAACACCAGCCCCAGCAGAACCCCCTACACTGCCCGAACACCACTGCACTGCCCTGAACCCTGAAACACCACCCCCAGCAAGACCCCCTACACTGCCCGAACACCACTGCACTGCCCTGAACCCTGAAACACCACCCCAGCAAGACACCCTAAACTGCCAGAACACGACTGCCCAAAACCCCGAAACACCACCCCCTGCACGACCCCCTACACTGCCTGAACACCATTGCACTGCCCTAAACCTTGAAACACCACCCCTTGCATGACTCCCTACACTGCCCGAACACCACTGCACTGCCCTAAACCATGAAACACCACCCCCAGCACGACTCCCAACGCTGCCCGAACACCACTGCACTGCCCTAAATCCTGAAACACCAGCCCCAGCACAACCCCCTACAATGCCCGAACACCACTGCACTGCCCTAAATCCTGAAACACCAGCCCCAGCAGAACCCCCTACACTGCCCGAACACCACTGCACTGCCCTGAACCCTAAAAACACCACCCCCAGCAAGACCCCCTACACTGCCCGAACACCACTGCACTGCACTGCCCTGAACCCTGAAACACAACCCCCAGCAAGACACCCTAAACTGCCAGAACACCAATGCCCTAAACCCTGAAACACCACCCCCTGCACAACCCCCTACACTTCCCGAACACCACTGCACTGCCCTAAACCTTGAAACACCACCCCTTGCATGACTCCCTACACTGCCCGAACACCACTGCACTGCCTTAATACCATGAAACACCACCCCCAGCATGACCCCCTACATTGCCTGATCACCACTGCACTGCTCTAAACCCTAAAACACCACCCCCAGCACTATACCCTACACTGCCCGAAGACCACTGCACTGCCCTAAACCCTGAAACACCAGCCCCCAGCACGACCCCCTACACTGCCCAAACACCACTGCACTGCCCTAAACCCTAAAACATCAGCCCCAGCAAGACCCCCTACAGTGTCCGAACACTATTGCACTGCCCTAAACCCTGAAACACCACCCCCCAGCAGGACCCCCTACGCTGCCTGAACACCACTGCACTGCCCTAAACCCTGAAACACCAGCCCCAGCACGACCCCCACGCTTCACGAACACCACTGCACTGCCCTAAGTCCTATAACACCACCCCAGCACAACCCCCTACACTGTCCGAACACCACTGCACTGCCCTAAACCCTGAAACACCACCCCCCAGCATGACCACCTACCCTGCCCGAACACCTCTGTACTGCCCTAAACCCTGAAACACCAGCCCCAGCACGACCCCCAACGCTGCCCGAACACCACTGCACTGCCCGAAATCCTGAAACACCAGCCCCAGCACAACCCCCTACACTGCCCGAACACCACTGCACTGCCCTAAATCCTGAAACACCAGCCCCAGCAGAACCCCCTACACTGCCCGAACACCACTGCACTGCCCTGAACCCTGAAACACCACCCCCAGCAAGACCCCCTACACTGCCCGAACACCACTGCACTGCCCTGAACCCTGAAACACCACCCCAGCAAGACACCCTAAACTGCCAGAACACGACTGCCCAAAACCCCGAAACACCACCCCCTGCACGACCCCCTACACTGCCCGAACACCATTGCACTGCCCTAAACCTTGAAACACCACCCCTTGCATGACTCCCTACACTGCCCGAACACCACTGCACTGCCCTAAACCATGAAACACCACCCCCAGCATGACCCCCTACATTGCCTGAGCACCACTGCACTGCTCTAAACCCTAAAACACCACCCCAGCACTATACCCTACACTGCCCGAAGACCACTGCACTGCCCAAAACCCTGAAACACCACCCCCAGCACGACCCCCTACACTGCCCAAACACCACTGCACTGCCCTAAACCCTGAAACACCAGCCCCAGCACGACCCCTACAGTGTCCGAACACCACTGCACTGCCCTAAACCCTGAAATACCACCCCCAGCAAGACCCCCTACACTGCCCGAAGACCACTGCGCTGCCCTAAACCCTGAAACACCACCCCCCAGCACGACCCCCTACACTGCCCAAACACCACTGCACTGCCCTGAACCCTGAAACACCACCCCCAGCAAGACAACCTAAACTGCCAGAACACCACTGCCCTAAATCCTGAAACACCACCCCCTGCACGACCCCCTACACTGCCCGAACACCACTGCACTGCGCTAAACCCTAAAACACCACCCCAGCACGACCCCCTACACTGCCCGAACACCACTGCACTGCCCTAAATCCTAAAACACCACCCCAGCACGACCCCCTACACTGTCCGAACACCACTGCACTACCCTAAACCCTGAAACACCACCCCCCAGCACGACCACCTACCCTGCCCGAACACCTCTGTACTGCCCTAAACCCTGAAACACCAGCCCCAGCACGACCCCCAATGCTGCCCGAACACCACTGCACTGCCCGAAATCCTGAAACACCAGCCCCAGCACAAACCCCTACACTGCCCGAACACCACTGCACTGCCCTAAATCCTGAAACACCAGCCCCAGCAGAACCCCCCACACTGCCCGAACACCACTGCACTGCCCTGAACCCTGAAACACCACCCCCAGCAAGACCCCCTACACTGCCCGAACACCACTGCAGTGCCCTGAACCCTGAAACACCACCCCAGCAAGACACCCTAAACTGCCAGAACACGACTGCCCAAAACCCCGAAACACCACCCCCTGCACGACCCCCTACACTGCCCGAACACCATTGCACTGCCCTAAACCTTGAAACACCACCCCTTGCATGACTCACTACACTGCCCGAACACCACTGCACTGCCCTAAACCATGAAACACCACCCCAGCACGACCCCCTACATTGCCTGAACACCACTGCCCTAAACCCTGAAACACCACCCCCCAGCACAACCCCCTACACTGCCCGAACACCACTGCACTGCCCTAAACCCTGAAACACCAGCCCATGCACGACCCCCTACACTGCCCAAACACCACTTTACTACCCTAAACCCTGAAACACCAGCCCCAGCACGACCCCCTACAGTGCCCGAACACCACTGCACTGCCGTAAACCCTGAAATACCACCCCCAGCAAGACCCCCTACACTGCCCGACCACTGCACTGCCCTAAACCCTGAAACACCACCCCAAGCAAGACGCCCTACACTGCCCAAACACCACTGCACTAAACCCTGAAACACCACCCCCTGCACGACCCCCTACATTGCCCGAACACCACTGCACTGCCCTAAACCGTGAAACACCACCACCTGCATGACCCCCTACATTGCTCGAACACCACTGCACTGCCCTAAACCTTGAAACACCACCCCGAGCACGACCCCCTACACTCCTCGAACACCACTGCACTGCCCTAAACCCTAAAACACCACCAAGGCACGACCCCCTACGCTGCCCGAACACTACTGCACTGCCCTAAACCCTGAAACACCACCCCCCAGCAGGACCCCCTACACTGCCCGAACACCACTGCACTGCCCTAAATCCTGAAACACCAGCCCCAGCACAACCCCCACGCTTCACGAACACCACTGCACTGCCCTAAATCCTAAAACACCACCCCAGCACGACCCCCTACACTGTCCGAACACCACTGCACTGCCCTAAACCCTGAAACACCACCCCCCAGCACGACCACCTACCCTGCCCGAACACCTCTGCACTGCCCTAAACCCTGAAACACCAGCCCCAGCATGACCCCCAACGCTGCCCGAACACCACTGCACTGCCCGAAATCCTGAAACACCAGCCCCAGCACAACCCCCTACACTGCCCGAACACCACTGCACTGCCCTAAATCCTGAAACACCAGCCCCAGCAGAACCCCCTACACTGCCCGAACACCACTGCACTGCCCTGAACCCTGAAACACCACCCCCAACAAGACCCCCTACACTGCCCGAACACCACTGCACTGCCCTGAACCCTGAAACACCACCCCCAGCAAGACACCCTAAACTGCCAGAACACCACTGCCCTAAACCCTGAAACACCACCCCCTACACGACCCCCTACACTGCCCGAACACCACTGCACTGCCCTAAACCTTGAAACACCACCCCTTGCACAACCCCCTACACTGCCCGAACACCACTGCACTGCCCAAAACCCTGAAACACCACCCCCCAGCACGACCCCCTACACTGCCCAAACACCACTGCACTGCCCTAAACCCTGAAACACCAGCCCCAGCATGACCCCCTACACTGTCTGAACACCACTGCACTGCCCTAAACCCTGAAACACCACCCCCCAGCACGACCACCTACCCTGCCCGAACACCTCTGCACTGCCCTAAACCCTGAAACACCAGCCCCAGCACGACCCCCAACACTGCCCGAACACCACTGCACTGCCCGAAATCCTGAAACACCAGCCCCAGCACAACCCCCTACACTACCCGAACACCACTGCACTGCCCTAAATCCTGAAACACCAGCCCCAGCAGAACCCCCTACACTGCCCGAACACCACTGCACTGCCCTGAACCCTGAAACACCACCCCCAGCAACACCCCCTACACTGCCCGAACACCACTGCACTGCCCTGAACCCTGAAACACCACCCCAGCAAGACACCCTAAACTGCCAGAACACGACTGCCCAAAACCCCGAAACACCACCCCCTGCACGACCCCCTACACTGCCCGAACACCATTGCACTGCCCTAAACCTTGAAACACCACCCCTTGCATGACTCACTACACTGCCCGAACACCACTGCACTGCCCTAAACCATGAAACACCACCCCAGCACGACCCCCTACATTGCCTGAACACCACTGCCCTAAACCCTGAAACACCACCCCCCAGCACAACCCCCTACACTGCCCGAACACCACTGCACTGCCCTAAACCCTGAAACACCAGCCCATGCACGACCCCCTACACTGCCCAAACACCACTTTACTACCCTAAACCCTGAAACACCAGCCCCAGCACGACCCCCTACAGTGCCCGAACACCACTGCACTGCCGTAAACCCTGAAATACCACCCCCAGCAAGACCCCCTACACTGCCCGACCACTGCACTGCCCTAAACCCTGAAACACCACCCCAAGCAAGACGCCCTACACTGCCCAAACACCACTGCACTAAACCCTGAAACACCACCCCCTGCACGACCCCCTACATTGCCCGAACACCACTGCACTGCCCTAAACCGTGAAACACCACCACCTGCATGACCCCCTACATTGCTCGAACACCACTGCACTGCCCTAAACCTTGAAACACCACCCCGAGCACGACCCCCTACACTCCTCGAACACCACTGCACTGCCCTAAACCCTAAAACACCACCAAGGCACGACCCCCTACGCTGCCCGAACACTACTGCACTGCCCTAAACCCTGAAACACCACCCCCCAGCAGGACCCCCTACGCTGCCCGAACACCACTGCACTGCCCTAAATCCTGAAACACCAGCCCCAGCACAACCCCCACGCTTCACGAACACCACTGCACTGCCCTAAATCCTAAAACACCACCCCAGCACGACCCCCTACACTGTCCGAACACCACTGCACTGCCCTAAACCCTGAAACACCACCCCCCAGCACGACCACCTACCCTGCCCGAACACCTCTGCACTGCCCTAAACCCTGAAACACCAGCCCCAGCACGACCCCCAACGCTGCCCGAACACCACTGCACTGCCCGAAATCCTGAAACACCAGCCCCAGCACAACCCCCTACACTGCCCGAACACCACTGCACTGCCCTAAATCCTGAAACACCAGCCCCAGCAGAACCCCCTACACTGCCCGAACACCACTGCACTGCCCTGAACCCTGAAACACCACCCCCAACAAGACCCCCTACACTGCCCGAACACCACTGCACTGCCCTGAACCCTGAAACACCACCCCCAGCAAGACACCCTAAACTGCCAGAACACCACTGCCCTAAACCCTGAAACACCACCCCCTACACGACCCCCTACACTGCCCGAACACCACTGCACTGCCCTAAACCTTGAAACACCACCCCTTGCACAACCCCCTACACTGCCCGAACACCACTGCACTGCCCAAAACCCTGAAACACCACCCCCCAGCACGACCCCCTACACTGCCCAAACACCACTGCACTGCCCTAAACCCTGAAACACCAGCCCCAGCATGACCCCCTACACTGTCCGAACACCACTGCACTGCCCTAAACCCTGAAACACCACCCCCCAGCACGACCACCTACCCTGCCCGAACACCTCTGCACTGCCCTAAACCCTGAAACACCAGCCCCAGCACGACCCCCAACACTGCCCGAACACCACTGCACTGCCCGAAATCCTGAAACACCAGCCCCAGCACAACCCCCTACACTACCCGAACACCACTGCACTGCCCTAAATCCTGAAACACCAGCCCCAGCAGAACCCCCTACACTGCCCGAACACCACTGCACTGCCCTGAACCCTGAAACTCCACCCCCAGCAACACCCCCTACACTGCCCGAACACCACTGCACTGCCCTGAACCCTGAAACACCACCCCCAGCAAGACACCCTAAACTGCCAGAACACCACTGCCCTAAAGCCTGAAACACCACCCCCTGAACGACCCCCTACACTGCCCGAACACCACTGCACTGCCCTAAACCGTGAAACACCACCACCTGCATGACCCCCTACATTGCTCGAACACCACTGCACTGCCCTAAACCTTGAAACACCACCCCGAGCACGACCCCCTACACTCCTCGAACACCACTGCACTGCCCTAAACCCTAAAACACCACCAAGGCACGACCCCCTACGCTGCCCGAACACTACTGCACTGCCCTAAACCCTGAAACACCACCCCCCAGCAGGACCCCCTACGCTGCCCGAACACCACTGCACTGCCCTAAATCCTGAAACACCAGCCCCAGCACAACCCCCACGCTTCACGAACACCACTGCACTGCCCTAAATCCTAAAACACCACCCCAGCACGACCCCCTACACTGTCCGAACACCACTGCACTGCCCTAAACCCTGAAACACCACCCCCCAGCACGACCACCTACCCTGCCCGAACACCTCTGCACTGCCCTAAACCCTGAAACACCAGCCCCAGCACGACCCCCAACGCTGCCCGAACACCACTGCACTGCCCGAAATCCTGAAACACCAGCCCCAGCACAACCCCCTACACTGCCCGAACACCACTGCACTGCCCTAAATCCTGAAACACCAGCCCCAGCAGAACCCCCTACACTGCCCGAACACCACTGCACTGCCCTGAACCCTGAAACACCACCCCCAACAAGACCCCCTACACTGCCCGAACACCACTGCACTGCCCTGAACCCTGAAACACCACCCCCAGCAAGACACCCTAAACTGCCAGAACACCACTGCCCTAAACCCTGAAACACCACCCCCTACACGACCCCCTACACTGCCCGAACACCACTGCACTGCCCTAAACCTTGAAACACCACCCCTTGCACAACCCCCTACACTGCCCGAACACCACTGCACTGCCCAAAACCCTGAAACACCACCCCCCAGCACGACCCCCTACACTGCCCAAACACCACTGCACTGCCCTAAACCCTGAAACACCAGCCCCAGCATGACCCCCTACACTGTCCGAACACCACTGCACTGCCCTAAACCCTGAAACACCACCCCCCAGCACGACCACCTACCCTGCCCGAACACCTCTGCACTGCCCTAAACCCTGAAACACCAGCCCCAGCACGACCCCCAACACTGCCCGAACACCACTGCACTGCCCGAAATCCTGAAACACCAGCCCCAGCACAACCCCCTACACTACCCGAACACCACTGCACTGCCCTAAATCCTGAAACACCAGCCCCAGCAGAACCCCCTACACTGCCCGAACACCACTGCACTGCCCTGAACCCTGAAACTCCACCCCCAGCAACACCCCCTACACTGCCCGAACACCACTGCACTGCCCTGAACCCTGAAACACCACCCCCAGCAAGACACCCTAAACTGCCAGAACACCACTGCCCTAAAGCCTGAAACACCACCCCCTGAACGACCCCCTACACTGCCCGAACACCACTGCACTGCCCTAAACCTTGAAACACCACCCCTTGCATGACTCCCTACACTGCCTGAACACCACTGCACTGCCCTAAACCCTGAAACACCACCCCCCAGCACGACCCCCTACACTGCCCAAACACCACTGCACTGCCCTAAACCCTGAAACACCAGCCCCAGCACGACCCCTAGAGTGTCTGAACACCACTGCACTGCCCTAAACCCTGAAATACCACCCCCAGCAAGACCTCCTACTCTGCCCGAAGACCACTGCACTGCCCTAAACCCTGAAATACCACCCCCAGCATGACCCCCTACCCTGCCCGAAAACCACTGCACTGCCCTTAACCCTGAAACACCAGCCCCAGCACGACCCCCAACGCTGCCCGAACACCACTGCACTGCCCTAAATCCTGAAACACCAGCCCCAGCAGAACCCCCTACACTGCCCGAACACCACTGCACTGCCCTGAACCCTGAAACACCACCCCCAGCAAGACCCCCTACACTGCCCGAACACCACTGCACTGCCCTGAACGCTGAAACACCACCCCCAGCAAGACACCCTAAACTGCCAGAACACCACTGCCCTAAACCCCGAAACATCACCCCCTGCACGACCCCCTACACTTCCCGAACACCACTGCACTGCGCTAAACCTTGAAACACCACCCCTTGCATGACTCCCTACACTTCCCGAACACCACTGCACTGCCTTAAACCATGAAACACCACCCCTAGCATGACCCCCTACATTGCCTGATCACCACTGCACTGCTCTAAACCCTAAAACACCACCCCCAGCACTATACCCTACACTGCCCGAAGACCACTGCACTGCCCTAAACCCTGAAACACCACCCCCCAGCACGACCCCCTACGTTTGCCCAAACACCACTGCACTGCCCTAAACCCTGAAACATCAGCCCCAGCACGACCCCCTACAGTGTCCGAACACTATTGCACTGCCCTAAACCCTGAAACACCACCCCCCAGCAGGACCCCCTATGCTGCCTGAACACCACTGCACTGCCCTAAACCCTGAAACACCAGCCCCAGCACGACCCCCACGCTTCACGAACACCACTGCACTGCCCTAAATCCTATAACACCACCCCAGCACAACCCCCTACACTGCCCGAACACCACTGCACTGCCCTGAACCCTGAGACACAACCCCCAGCAAGACGCCCTACACTGCCCAAACACCACTGCACTAAACCCTAAAACACCACCCCAAGCAAGACGCCCTACACTGCCCAAACACCACTGCACTAAACCCTAAAACACCACCCCAGCATGACCCCCTACACTGTCCGAACACCACTGCACTGCCCTAAACCCGGAAACACCAGCCCCAGCACGACCCCCCACGCTGCCCGAACACGACTGCACTGCCCTAAATCCTGAAACACCAGCCCCAGCACGACCCCCTACAGTGTCTGAACACCACTGCACTGCCCTGAACCCTGAAACACCACCCCCAGCAAGACAACCTAAACTGCCAGAACACCACTACCCTAAATCCTGAAACACCACCCCCTGCACGACCCCCTACACTGCCCGAACACCACTGCACTGTGCTAAACCCTAAAACACCACCACCAGCACGACCCCCTACACTGCCCAAACACCACTGCACTGCCCTAAATCCTAAAACACCACCCCTGCACGACCCCCTACACTGTCCGAACACCACTGCACTGCCCTAAACCCTGAAACACCACCCCCAGCACGACCCGCTACCCTGCCCGAAAACCACTGCACTGCCCTAAACCCTGAAACACCAGCCCCAGCACGACCCCCAACGCTGCCCGAACACCACTGCACTGCCCTAAATCCTGAAACACCAGCCCCAGCAGAACCCCCTACACTGCCCGAACACCACTGCTCTGACCTGAACCCTGAAACACCACCCCCGGCAAGACCCCCTACACTGCCCGAACACCACTGCACTGCCCTGAACGCTGAAACACCACCCCCAGCAAGACACCCTAAACTGCCAGAACACCACTGCCCTAAACCCCGAAACACCACCCCCTGCACGACCCCCTACACTTCCCGAACACCACTGCACTGCGCTAAACCTTGAAACACCACCCCTTGCATGACTCCCTACACTTCCCGAACACCACTGCACTGCCTTAAACCATGAAACACCACCCCTAGCATGACCCCCTACATTGCCTGATCACCACTGCACTGCTCTAAACCCTAAAACACCACCCCCAGCACTATACCCTACACTGCCCGAAGACCACTGCACTGCCCTAAACCCTGAAACACCACCCCCCAGCACGACCCCCTACGTTTGCCCAAACACCACTGCACTGCCCTAAACCCTGAAACATCAGCCCCAGCACGACCCCCTATAGTGTCCGAACAATATTGCACTGCCCTAAACCCTGAAACACCACCCCCCAGCAGGACCCCCTACGCTGCCTGAACACCACTGCACTGCCCTAAACCCTGAAACACCAGCCCCAGCACGACCCCCACGCTTCACGAACACCACTGCACTGCCCTAAATCCTATAATACCACCCCAGCACAACTCCCTACACTGCCCGAACACCACTGCACTGCCCTGAACCCTGAGACACAACCCCCAGCAAGACGCCCTACACTGCCCAAACACCACTGCACTAAACCCTAAAACACCACCCCAAGCAAGACGCCCTACACTGCCCAAACACCACTGCACTAAACCCTGAAACACCAGCCCCAGCACGACCCCCCACGCTGCCCGAACACCACTGCACTGCCCTAAATCCTGAAACACCACCCCCAGCACAACCCCCTACACTGCCCGAACACCACTGCACTGCCCTGAACCCTGAGACACAACCCCCAGCAAGACCCCCTACACTGCCCGAACACCACTGCACTGCCCTGAACCCTGAAACACCACCCCCAGCAAGACCCCCTACACTGCCCGAATACCACTGCACAGCCCTAAACCCTGAAACACCACCCCCACCACGACCAACCTATACTGCCCGAACACCACTGGCCTGCCCTAAACCCTGAAACACCACCCCCCAGCATGACCCACTACGCTGCCCGAACACCACTGAACTGCCCTAAACCCTAAAACACTACCCCCAGCATGACCCCCTACACTGCCCGAACACCCCTGCACTGCCCTAAATCCTAAAACACCACCCCAGCATGACCCCCTACACTGCCCGAACACCACTGCACTGCCATGAACCCTGAAACACCACCCCCAGCAAGACACCCTAAACTGCCAGAACACCACTGCCCTAAACCCTGAAACACCACCCCCTGCACGACCCCCTACACTGCCCGAACACCACTGCACTGCCCTAAACCATGAAACACCACCCCCAGCACGACCCCCTACACTGCCTGAACTCCACTGCACTGCCCTGAACCACCACCCCTAGCAAGACCCCCTACACTGCCCGAGCACCACTGCACTGCCCTAAACCCTGAAACACCATCCCAACCAAGACGCCCTACAATGCCCAAACGCCACTGCACTAAACCCTGAAACACCACTCCCTGCACAACCCCCTACATTGCCCGAACACCACTGCACTGCTCTAAACCCTGAAACATCACCACCTGCATGACCCCCTACACTGCCCAAACACCACTGCACTGCCCTAAACCCTGAAACACCACCCCCAGCACGACCCTCTAGACTGCTCGAACACCATTGCACTGCCCTAAACCCTAAAACACCACCCCCACCACGACCCCCTATGCTGCCCGAACACCACTGCACTGCCCTAAACCCTGAAACACCAGCCCGAGCACGACCCCCAGGCTTCCGGAATACCACTGCACTGCCCTAAACCCTGAAACACCAGCCCTAGCACGACCCCCTACACTGCCCAAACACCACTGCACTGCCCTAAACCCTGAAACACCAGCCCCAGCACGACCCCCTACGCTGCCCGAACACCACTGCACTGCCCTAAATCCTAAAACACCAGCCCCAGCACAACCCCCTTACACTGCCCGACACCAATGCACTGCCCTAAATCCTGAAACACCAGCCCCAGCAGAACCCCCTATACTGCCTGAACACCACTGCACTGCCCTGACCCCTGAAACACCACCCCCAGCAAGACCCCCTACACTGCCCGAACACCACTGCACTGCACTGAACCCAGAAACACCACCCCCAGCAAGACACCCTAAACTGCCAGAACACCACTGCCCTAAACCCTGAAACACCACCCCTGCACGACCCCCTACACTGCCCGAACACCACTGCACTGCCCTAAACCATGAAACACCACCCCAGCATGACCCCCTACATTGCCTGAACACCACTGCCCTAAACCCTGAAACACCACCCCCCAGCACAACCCCCTACACTGCCCGAACACCACTGCACTGCCCTAAACCCTGAAACACCAGCCCATGCACGACCCCCTACACTGCCCAAATACCACTTTACTACCCTAAACCCTGAAACACCTGCCCCAGCACGACCCCCTACAGTGCCCGAACACCACTGCACTGCCGTAAACCCTGAAATACCACCCCCAGCAAGACCCCCTACACTGCCCGACCACTGCACTGCCCTAAACCCTGAAACACCACCCCAAGCAAGACGCCCTACACTGCCCAAACACCACTGCACTAAACCCTGAAACACCACCCCCTGCACGACCCCTACATTGCCCGAACACCACTGCACTGCCCTAAACCGTGAAACACCACCACCTGCATGACCCCCTACATTGCTCGAACACCACTGCACTGCCCTAAACCCTGAAACACCACCCCGAGCACGACCCCCTACACTCCTCGAACACCACTGCACTGCCCTAAACCCTAAAACACCACCAAGGCACGACCCCCTACGCTGCCCGAACACTACTGCACTGCCCTAAACCCTGAAACACCACCCCCCAGCAGGACCCCCTACACTGCCCGAACACCACTGCACTGCCCTAAATCCTGAAACACCAGCCCCAGCACAACCCCCACGCTTCACGAACACCACTGCACTGCCCTAAATCCTAAAACACCACCCCAGCACGACCCCCTACACTGTCCGAACACCACTGCACTGCCCTAAACCCTGAAACACCACCCCCCAGCACGACCACCTACCCTGCCCGAACACCTCTGCACTGCCCTAAACCCTGAAACACCAGTGTTAGAAATGGGATTTCTGGTTGGCTAAGGCTTGCGCCAAAGTCAGGCAGAAACCACCACTCTAGTCAGGGCAAGGAAGTTACACGCCAAAGATAACCCCTGCTCACCCCCTTGGTAGTTTTGCACGAGCAGACAGGCTTATCCCTGAGGCGATGTGTAAAGCGTTTGCGCGCGCACCCAGCAACAACACCCAAGGCCCACCACAAAGGAAACTCCACACAAGGTATTCTATAAAAATAGCCTTTGTATTATACACAACACATTAGATAAAAACACACACTCTACAATGTGCCAACAGGCACGGGCAGAATTTACAAGGGATTATATATACAGGGGACAGGGCCACCTGGACCGCTGTCCGGAATTAGCACTCTTAGAACATAGGAATAATATTTTAGAACATAGCACATACAATCACTGTAGCACTAAAAATAGAACATATAGCACACAACCAGTACCTACTGGCGCAATAATGACCTCAGCGTCATCACACTAGCATCAGGTAAGTACCACCTACGCAACCCTAACCACTTTTAGAAAAATATTGCGCAGGGAATCAGGACCTCACTAGCACCACCTGTGTTAGGGAGAAAACAACCACCTAAGTATCACAATACCTGTAGGGGTCTAAGCACATAAACACATGATGCATAACATTCAGAGGTGTAAAGCAAAGCACATGACGCATAAACACATTCAGAGGTGCAGGAAAGGAACAATGGCGCAAAAACTCACATTAGCCACTATCTGTGGCAGTCCCTAGGCCAACTGGCCTTGTCGGGGCAAGGACGCCCTGCGTCCAGAAAAGTCAGGGCGCGCCGGCGCAGGCTGCGCAAGCCAGAACACCGAGGCCACAACCTAAACGTTGCAGTTGCCCACTAAGTGCTGGGCAACTGGGGAAATGCTGGGGCCAACGTTGGAGCCTCCCAGGGCTCTGAAACGAATGAAATGCCCCCTAGAGCCTTTGTGGCTCTAAACAACCAATGCCCTGTAACGTTGGAGCCCCTCTGGGCTCTAAAGTAATAATGCCCCCACGATGGAGTCCTCTCGGGGTACTCGTGAGCCTCACAGGCTCCTAACAAACAATGGTACTCGTGAGCCTCGTGGGCTCAAAGCAACCAATGAGCCCAACGTTGGAGCGGCCCACTGCCTTCCGGGGCCGCTCTGATTATCCACAGGATGCCCCCGAGTACGTGGGAGCCTTCTAGGCTCGAGAACAACGTGCCCCGTCGTTGGAGCATGCAATGCTCTCAAGAAATAATGCCCCAGGGTCGGAGTCCCTCTGGACTCTACAGAATCTCTGAGGCCTGCCGTTGGAGTCCCGCTCGGGGGACTTGTGAGCCTCGCAGGCTCGTGCAGCAAATGGGAGAGGGCGAACCCGGTTCCCCCCTCAGCCCCCACTCACCCGGGCTTCCCCGGACTGCTCCGGTCTGGCGATGGGGACAGCTGCCAGGATCTCGCAGCGCTCCTACCTCCTCGGTGGCTGCGGGGCTCTCCTTTCTTGTCTGCCGCTTCTTTCTTGGGCAGAGTGCCTCGGGGCGCAGGGTAGGCTCCTGCCTGCTCCGGGGCTCTGATCGGCCGCGACGCTCGGTAGGAGGCGGGGTAGGCTCCCGCCCTCCTTCTTAAGTTCCGGTTGTCCCGGAGGCCCGCCCTCGGCCCGCCCTCGGCCCGCCTGACTTCCGGCTGAAGCCCGGCTGCGGCGGTGATTTCTGGATTGCGGTGATGCGGGGTGGGCACCCGCGAAGGCTGGCAATACGGGGTGGCACCCGCGTTCGTTGTCAAGGCCAAAGGCACGCAATGAAGCGGGGTGGGCACCCGCTATGGAGGTAACAATGCCGGGTGGGCACCGGCTTCCAGAAATACAGCGCTCCTAGCGCTAGGGAGAAAACGTGAAAGCGCTCTCAGCGCTAAAGGCCAACAACAAGCTCCCAGGCGCCTTAAGGAGGATACACATAAAGCGCTCCCAGCGCTTAGGGATTCCCACAAGTTCCAGAACCAAAGTCCTTAGGAAGGTAGGCAGGGGGCAAGGCTGGGCCAGGGGCCAGCTCACTGGGTCCTCCAGGGCAGGGAGGCAATCCCACGTGGCGGTTCCTCCTGGCCTCCAGCAGCAGCAGCAGCCCCCCCTCCTGTTAGGATCCAAAAACAGAACAGTTTCTGTGGGGACACAGCCCCATTTTTATACAGCAAACCCCTTTGTTCTGGGTTCAGGGTGAGGGGGAAAACCAGTCGCAGCTGGTTGGGGAGCACCCTTGATGTGCTCAGCCCCTCACTCTATTCATTGGCAGGGCTAGGGTCGTCAGTCGCACCGCAGGGGGCGGGGCCAGCATTGTGTGTGGAAAACCCTGTCCTATTCAGGACCCAGGTGTACTCCTCCCACCCATCTAGCTGCTGATCTCCCCATTCACCACTGGGTGACTCATCCTGACTCTGGGGAATCCCTAGCCCGTCACATGACACGACCAGCCAATCACGCGACAGACACACTGCACACTGAAGTGCCCACTTCTAGAAGTGGCACTTCCACACTAGGTACATGCACGCCGCACACATCATCGCGCAGCATTCACTCCCACGAGTCCGCACATACCAAACTCGGGCCTGCACACCCCACGCATCAGGAACTACTAGGGACACATACATTCCCCATGCATTCCTATGGGAGGGCAGGCCTATCTCACCACATGCACTCAGAGCACGCACGCACTTTACCCTGGGACACAGGGAAAGTGCGCAGAGACCAAACAATTACCACACCAAGTCACCAGTAAAACGCAAAAAGGTTCAGGGGTGAACCTGCCAGAAGGGCCAAGTCCAACAACCAGCCCCAGCACGACCCCCAACGCTGCCCGAACACCACTGCACTGCCCGAAATCCTGAAACGCCAGCCCCAGCACAACCCCCTACACTGCCCGAACACCACTGCACTGCCCTAAATCCTGAAACACCAGCCCCAGCAGAACCCCCTACACTGCCCGAACACCACTGCACTGCCCTGAACCCTGAAACACCACCCCCAACAAGACCCCCTACACTGCCCGAACACCACTGCACTGCCCTGAACCCTGAAACACCACCCCCAGCAAGACACCCTAAACTGCCAGAACACCACTGCCCTAAACCCTGAAACACCACCCCTTGCATGACTCCCTACACTGCCCGAACACCACTGCACTGCCCAAAACCCTGAAACACCACCCCCCAGCACGACCCCCTACACTGCCCAAACACCACTGCACTGCCCTAAACCCTGAAACACTAGCCCCAGCACGACCCCTACAGTGTCCGAACACCACTGCACTGCACTAAACCCTGAAATACCACCCCCAGCAAGACCTCCTACACTGCCCGAAGACCACTGCACTGCCCTAAACCCTGAAACACCACCCCCCAGCACGACTCCCTACACTGCCCAAACACCACTGCACTGCCCTAAACCCTGAAACACCAGCCCCAGCACGACCCCCTACAGTGTCTGAACACCACTGCACTGCCCTGAACCCTGAAACACCACCCCCAGCAAGACAACCTAAACTGCCAGAACACCACTGCCCTAAATCCTGACACACCACCCCCTGCACGACCCCCTACACTGTCCGAACACTACTGCACTGCGCTAAACCCTAAAACACCACCCCTGCACGAGCCCCTACACTGCCCGAACACCACTGCACTGCCCTAAATCCTAAAACACCACCCCTGCACGACCCCCTACACTGTCCGAACACCACTGCACTGCCCTAAACCCTGAAACACCACCCCCAGCACGACCCCCTACCCTGCCCGAAAACCACTGCACTGCCCTAAACCCTGAAACACCAGCCCCAGCACGACCCCCAACGCTGCCCGAACACCACTGCACTGCCCTAAATCCTGAAACACCAGCCCCAGCACAACCCCCTACACTGCCCGAACACCACTGCACTGCCCTAAATCCTGAAACACCAGCCCCAGCAGAACCCCCTACACTGCCCGAACACCACTGCACTGCCCTGAACCCTGAAACACCACCCCCAGCAAGACCCCCTACACTGCCCGAACACCACTGCACTGCACTGCCCTGAACCCTGAAACACCACCCCCAGCAAGACACCCTAAACTGCCAGAACACCACTGCCCTAAACCCTGAAACACCACCCCCTTCACGACCCCCTACACTTCCCGAACACCACTGCACTGCCCTAAACCTTGAAACACCACCCCTTGCATGACTCCCTACACTGCCCGAACACCACTGCACTGCCTTAAACCATGAAACACCACCCCCAGCCTGACCCCCTACATTGCCAGATCACCACTGCACTGCTCTAAACCCTAAAACACCACCCCCAGCACTATACCCTACACTGCCCGAAGACCACTGCACTGCCCTAAACCCTGAAACACCACCCCCCAGCACGACCCCCTACACTGCCCAAGCACCACTGCACTGCCCTAAACCCTAAAACATCAGCCTCAGCACGACCCCCTACAGTGTCCGAACACTATTGCACTGCCCTAAACCCTGAAACACCACCCCCCAGCAGGACCCCCTACGCTGCCTGAACACCACTGCACTGCCCTAAACCCTGAAACACCAGCCCCAGCACGACCCCCACGCTTCACGAACACCACTGCACTGCCCTAAATCCTATAACACCACCCCAGCACAACCCCCTACACTGTCCGAACACCACTGCACTGCCCTAAACCCTGAAACACCACCCCCCAGCACGACCACCTACCCTGCCCGAACACCTCTGTACTGCCCTAAACCCTGAAACACCAGCCCCAGCACGACCCCCAACGCTGCCCGACCACCACTGCACTGCCCGAAATGCTGAAACACCAGCCCCAGCACAACCCCCTACACTGCCCGAACACCACTGCACTGCCCTAAATCCTGAAACACCAGCCCCAGCAGAACCCCCTACACTGCCCGAACACCACTGCACTGCCCTGAACCCTGAAACACCACCCCCAGCAAGACCCCCTACACTGCCCGAACACCACTGCACTGCCCTGAACCCTGAAACACCACCCCAGCAAGACACCCTAAACTGCCAGAACACGACTGCCCAAAACCCCGAAACACCACCCCCTGCACGACCCCCTACACTGCCCGAACACCATTGCACTGCCCTAAACCTTGAAACACCACCCTTTGCATGACTCCCTACACTGCCCGAACACCACTGCACTGCCCTGAACCCTGAAACACCACCCCCAGCAAGACAACCTAAACTGCCAGAACACCACTGCCCTAAATCCTGACACACCACCCCCTGCACGACCCCCTACACTGTCCGAACACTACTGCACTGCGCTAAACCCTAAAACACCACCCCTGCACGAGCCCCTACACTGCCCGAACACCACTGCACTGCCCTAAATCCTAAAACACCACCCCTGCACGACCCCCTACACTGTCCGAACACCACTGCACTGCCCTAAACCCTGAAACACCACCCCCAGCACGACCCCCTACCCTGCCCGAAAACCACTGCACTGCCCTAAACCCTGAAACACCAGCCCCAGCACTGTGGAAATGTGGATTTTCCTGGTCAGTTATGTCCCCTATCTTGGACCCCAACGGTTCTATGTGCATGTCACAAGTACATGTATGTTTCCCTCCAGTTCCAGTTATGAAGACACAAATACATGTGCGTCCACCGTCAACATGTCCTCTGTCAGATCCGCCATGAACAGGCCGGATATTCCATTCCTAAATATGAAAGGCCACCGACTTTATATGGCTCAGTTACTCCATTTTTACAGTTCAGGCGAGTAGGCCCGATTCTGTCCTCAAGCCTTTCCCTGCTCTCTGCCTCTGACAGCTTCAGCTTGAGCTCGCATCTGTATCCATGAACTTTGTCCTACTCCCTGTGCGGCTAACGGTGCCTGCCTCGGCCAGTTTTGCCTGCCTGCCAAGAAACTGTATTTCACCTTCGAATTATCTGCTTCCCCCTCAGCCGATGCATTCCTGCCTAGTAGTTTAAGTAAACATTCTTCCAGTTACCAAGCAAAAGGCCCGGCTTCTCTGTCTTCATGCAAGTAATTCATAGCCCTGTTACCATGGAAAGTTTCTGCCCCTTGCATCTCATATAGACACTTAGACGCTTGTACACGCACTCAGTCAGTATAGAATAGATTTTGTCCGAGAGCCCTTCCCTTGTGGATAACACAGTTCTTTAAACATAGGATATTAGATATGATTTGGGATTAGGTTGACATAACCCCAGACTTTTGTCTCCACATGTAGAGCTAAATGTCAAGTCCCTTTCTCCCTCTAGTTGCACGTCTATCACACGTCATGCTGCTGCGCGCGCATCTCTGCCAAGTATTTCTGCTGACATTGCGAAATCATCTCCAGGTATCCACCCACACATGACAATTTACCCATTATCATCAAGTGGACGCCCACATGGACGCCCACCTTCACGCCTACTTACACGCCCACATGCTCTTATCTCATTCTCTCTTGCTCTCTTGCTTACGTACAATTGAGAAATGTATATATACTGTACTCTGTGAATAATGTTTTGAGAATATTGAGAATACTTTTCAGCCCCGTCCAGATCCTTTTTTGGTGATGGAAATATTCTCCCTTTGACTCGAGTTATTGGAATAAAGCCCTTTATGAATCTGATACCACAGACTCAGCCTCTTGCTTTATGCATGATCTTATTGATATCTGAAAAATCATGACAGCGTGATATTTTATTTACCACAGAATGGCGCCCGAACAGTTTAATCTCTTTCCCCACACGCCGGAGATGAAGGTCCAGTTTTGCCCCCTTCCATGGCCGTGATGGACTTCAAGCGCGCACGTCGCGGGTTTTCCCGCCAACTCCCTCAGGCCAATGAAGGGGACAGACTGCGACCAGGCATCCATACGAGGCGGTGAGGAACGCAGATTGTCTACCCAGAGCCCACCTGCGAGAGAGCTGTGTCCGAGGTATACAGAGGCCCACCAGGTTTTCGAAGTCCCGATGTCCAGAGGGTCCGATGTCCGCAGTCGTCGAGTCCAGTCCATTCTCCGAGGCCTTCCGTTTCAAGGAGCTACCCGGTGAGTACCATCGCCGGGGAGGCGTGTTGACGCGCACATAGGTTGTGCCGGTCAAGACGGATTTGGGTACACAAATCCGGTCTGCACTGTTTAGCAGTGTATATGTACTGTTTAGCAGTATATCAAGTATTCCGAAGTATCTAGTTATTGTCAAGAATTCTGCTTGGTGATTAGTTATGCAGACTGTCATCATTGTTGGTCATTTTTAAAGGTCAAAATGTTTTATGTTCAATGTTTAATGTGTTAAAATGTCCTGCATATTGTGGTATGAATGATTGTTCATTATTGTGCTTTTTGTATTAAGTGTGTTCAAGACCAGGTGTCAGATCAGTTGTCAATATGCCGCTCTTTTCGAAGTTAAGACAGATTACTACTAGAAAAGGGGTGCTTGAAGAAGCAGTTCCTATTCCTCCTAGGGACACTCCAGGGCACTTTATGTATCACAAGCATGGCTTAGACGCCATATTATTCCTTGATCTATGGGTGGACTACACCAAAGAGTTACCAGAAAGTCAGAGATGGCCCGTAGCTGGGACCTGGGATGCCGAATGTATCATGAAAGTCGAAGAAGAGTTGTGGAAGAGGAAAGCTAGACAGTCACAGAAAGACGCTGTTGAATTATGGCGTAAAGAATAGCATAGACGCACAGAGTAAGCGCTCAGAAAAGAAGAGAAAAGTAGGGAGGATTCAGACAAAGCCCGAGAAAACGTGTTAGTTGAGGAAGGTATCTGAGTAAAAGCAGAACAAGTAGACAGACAACGAAACACTCTTATGAAAGAGGAAATGTAGACCAGCTTGGAAGGATGCCATTGAGTTTTTGGCGCACGGAGTGACATAGAAGGACAGAGTAAGTGTTTCACGAAGCAGAGAGAAGTGGACTGGAGTCTGGAAAAGCCAAGGATGAGATGTTACAGGAGGAATTTGAGCTGGTAAAATGAGCGCAGGCTGACAGAAAAAGAAATACTGACGTTGCTGGTATTTATCCCGTCCTTTCAGAGGACCTAGCAAGAGTGGCCCCAGTAAAAAGACCAGTTATAATACATATATTTATTACATAGTAGCCCAAAGGTTCTTGAGCCCCCCACCAAATGAACAGCGCATAGCTGGTGTTTACATGGTCCAACATTTGACTACGTTGTCAATAGGAAATTGAGAGGGGTGCAGCTAGAGAAGGAGCAACTCCTGTGATTTGATGACACCCCTAATGTACAAAGTGTTAACGAAAAATAATTAGTGACAAGTTTAGCTTGGAAAAAGAATTGTGGGTATTTCGAATTTGCAAATTTTTCATGAATACAGGTTTGTGTTCTTGATGGTCCAGTGAGCCAATGTGCTGGGTCAAGTCGGTAAGATTATGACCCCCTGAGTGCAAATTGTTTGTTAAAATAATTTTTCAATTGAGCGAATTATTGCAGTTTTTATGGAATTGAGTAGTCTTTTTGTCTTTGACAGCTTCAGAGTGAGGAGAAGGTGGGGGCCGTGTAGAGCAGAATGTGATACAGAAATCGGAGACAGATTCTGACCTTGTAGCCAGTGTAGGTGGGGGCCGATGAGAGGAGCAGAACAGGGCACTGCTTAGAAGGCTTCTCTGACATCGCATCTGTGTAATGCCTGCAGCTGGAGAGCCTTGGGGCCAGGAGTAGGAAAAACAAAAAAAAGATGGCTGGCAGCCAAGGCTCAGGCCGCGCTGAGGGGCTATTTTTAACTTCTCTGATAAGACAGGGCAGCTGAGAAATGTAAGTCGAGAAAGATTCCCTTGTTCTATTCTGTGCAAAACAAGTGCCCCGAGGAAATGTCTATGGAGAAGATTTGTTTTATTTTTTAGCAATTGTTATATTGCTTCTGGTCAGAAAGTAAAATGTTGCTCTTGTTTGGAATTTTAAGGGCTATGTGCCTATATAAAAACGATTTTCAAATTCAGACATTTTTGAATTGTGGCCACAAGCTGCCACCAGTTGCATTGGATAAATGATCCAGTGGTTACGGGTCTGTGAGGAAAGATGTGAGATGCATCTTCGACTAGGACATAAGGGTACATTGTGTACAAAGATGCATAGCTCATTTTTATAAAAAAAAAAAAAAAAAAAAAAAAAAAAAAAAAAAAGAGACAGGTTCGTGTGTTCGTCATTTTTTGATTATTATTGCTGATCCTGTGTGTCAGACTTGACGCGGTCATCATTGGGATGACCCACTGTCAGATGGAGGTGTATAGGGCAGGTAAATCAGTTATTGATTATAAACCTGACAAATTAAGCAGGCCAGAATGTTCGCATCTGAGCTGTAGGTACTGTAATTGCGCATCGCTGCTCATTTATATATGTTAGTGTAATTGTCTATGCTTTCTGTGCCTGGTATACTGATGGCTTGGCATATGTATTTTATATATGTTTTGTTTTTGTGTTGTATTGACCAGTCTGTTTAGCGTTACTAAATTACTAAATTTCACAGACGTGATATTACCTTTATCATGCTGTCAAAATAGCAGACAACACGTTATCAGTGTATGTCTAATTGGTATTGGAGATGAATAAAAGAAGGAAAAGTTATGCAAGACTAAAATATGTATCACATGACTGCCTTTCTCTTATAGACAGGCAGCCTCGGTCATATGTTTCCAGATTGGACATTAAGGAACAATTATGATCTGTGCACTTGCATCTTAACTCTTGAAGGCCTGTTTTAAATAAGGACTGCCACCACAGAGTGACATATGAGGCCCGGTATTTAGGGTAATGAGAAAATATCTGACAGAATTTCCTTTTTAAAGTTTGCTTTAGTAAGCTCATTCTTGTGAGTGGTGGCCCCAAAAGTTGACTTGTTTTTGAATTAGGCTATTTATTGTATAGGTGGAAATTATTGCACAATGACTGATTTCTTTAGCAGATAAATTATTAATTATCAACATTAACAACTGTTCTTAAACTTGGTTTTCCGAATATTTAGGTAATTTAGCATTCCTATTAGGGCCTCCTAGCATTAATATTGACTTCAGGTTGGTGTAGGTTCATGTAATAGGGACATTTGCATATGAGATGTCATTTGGCCAGCTTATGAGCTAACACAATGAGGTTTGTACATTAATTTGAAGGATTTCTCGCCGTTTCAAATACGCTGTGTATCTCCTATAATTTTGCTTACGCCCAGTAGCTACACACAGGGATTAATAGTGTTGACAAGACACAGGGTTTGATAGTGTTTGACAGCAGTGAAATCTGTTTCAGATTTCCTCCTGTCAAAAAGGGGGGGAAGGAGGAGAATATTGGTTTTCTGCTGGCCCCTGAGGAGGTTCGCTTCCCGCTAGCCCCTTAAGAAATTAAGCCCCTTAGAAATTAACCCCCTTAGAAATTAAGCCAAGGAAATAGGTATGGTGTTTTCCCCTTTTTCTCATGTTTTATTGTGATCTTTCAGGGGAATTAGTTGTGGGCACCGGAACGTATTCAATTGATTTCTGGTTTTTCACAGCCCAAGACACAAAAAGACTAAAGTCCTCAAGAACACACTGTGGCATTTGAAGAATTAAAGAGAGTTTTATGCCAAGCACCAGTTTTAGCAAACCCTGATTACAACAAATCGTTTATGTTTTTTGTGACAGAGCGGGATGGAACAGCACTATCTGTCCTAACACAAGATCATGCAGGAAAACACGAGCCCTGTGCTTATTTTTCTAGTACATTAGACCCAGTAGCACAGGCTTTGCCTGCGTGCCTAAAATCAGTTGCAGCAACGGCCTTAGCCATAAGACAAAGTGACTTGATAGTGCTGGGCCACCCTCTGACAGTACAAGTACCACACGCAGTAGAGGTTCTCTTGAACCGGACACAAACACGACACCTGACTGTAGCTAGACTGACAGGCTATGAGCCAACGTTATTTCAACCACACATAGAGATCAGACGATGCAACATACTGAATCCTGCTACCCTTTTGCCCTCCAGTACAGAAAGCGTTTCACCACACAACTGTGTTGAAGTAATACATACCGTGACTAAACCAAGACAAGACTTGACAGATGTTGCACTCCCAGACCCCGACCTAACACTATATGTTGACGGCTCATGCATGAGGACAGGGGCGGGAGAATTAGTGGCAGCATATGCAGTGACTGCTGATACTGTAATAATAGAGACTAAAAGAATAGACATATTGTCAGCACAAGCAGCAGAGCTCATCGCCCTGACACAAGCGTGCATAAGAGCTAAGCACCTGAGAGTAAACATTTACACCGATTTTGTGGAGAGAAAGAGGTTTCTTGACCTCTCATGGGGCCAAGATACAGCATGGCCCCCATATTCAAGCCCTTCTGGAAGCGATACATTTACTAACAGCCATAGCTATCCTAAAATGTAAAGCACATACTAGAGCCACAGATACCATTTCCCAAGGCAATGATCTGGCAGACCGAACTGCTAAACAGACAGCTCAGACCCCACTAGACATGACAAAGTTACAGGTTCAATAAGTGTCCAAAGCCATGACAGTTAGGGATCCTTCCAAGGATGTACAAGACATACAGACACATGCTACTATGGACGAATTAAAGAAATGGTCGGAACAAGGAGGGGTGCTGACTGATCAGGGTTGGATGAATAAGGGCACATCCACATAGTTTCTTTCTGATTCAAGGGTACAAGTGATTATAAATACCACACATAGTCCTGCACACTTAGGAGAGAAAGCAATGATAGATAGCTTACAGAATATATGGTTCAACAAGCACCTGCGTGCAGCAGCGAAACAAAAGGTCAGAACATGTATGATCTGTTGCCAATTCAATGCAGGTAAAGGCATTCCGATGGAACAAGGTGGATTCCATCCACCTGACCACCCTTTTGAAGTGCTCCAAATGGATTATATCCAAATAAACAGATGTAGAGGTTACAAATATGTCCTGGTACTAATGAAGCAGGTGTCCCTTCTGTTAGGGTATACCTGGAAATTCCATTGTGTGCGACATCCTGAAGCAGCAGGCCTTGTAGAAAGACATAATCAGACATTAAAATTTTGCGCAGACAAAGGTATAGACTGGATGGTAGCCCTGCCGGTTGCCCTCTTTTACATGCGAATGGTAGCTCATTCTAGAACAGGCTTATCTCCCTATGAAGTGGTCTTTGGTAGACCACCAAAATATGTGGGCACTACAATGCCTAAAAGATTACTTATGTTGACAGTAACATGCTGACAGATTACCTGGCTTCCTTGATGTCTGCACTACTCTCTTGTTGTTCGCAGGTTGCTGCCGCCTTCCCTGACAACACCCAGGTCAAAGAATACTCCATCGCTCCTGGATGAAAGGCGCCAAAGTCAGTGCTCTGGACCACGGGGACGGCCGTTAAAGTCAAAGTGCACCTTCACCACTCTTTTACAAAGGAAAAAGACTTTGAACTTGAATTTTGGATTTTAAACACCATTTTCTAGAGGAGACTCCCCAGCAGTTTCCACAAAGCTAAACTTAGATCAAAAAAAAAAAGTCAGAACCCGTTTGATCAATTAAGTCCACTAGGTGGTGAAGCGGTTGAACATGTATTCTGGCTCGCATAAGATCTTGGACAATAACATAAAGCAAAAATAAGAGAGCTAGATAAGAAGCAAATAGATGTATAGTGACTGTAATTTTTCAATCTCTTACGTGCATCACGATAATATGTATCAGCTTAATACTACATGCTATTTTTCCTCCTATTGCCTCACTCTTATACTCCTCCACTAATGATACCATAAAGCACACCATAAAGCACACATTTAGTGATCTGCCATCCTATGAGCTATCATATCGACTTGCCTTACGCAACAATACCTTTATTCAGATGCTGCACCATTCACATCAGACTAGCAATGCTACAGACTGCTGGGTCTGTGGCCGACTCCCCCCCCTATCAGAACTATAAGGGAGTTTTGCCCCTTTATTCTCTATCCGTTCACACACAATGGCTCCTGTGGAGCATGGTTTAGTTTGATTAATTCCCTAGATTCGAATTCCGCAGTTTATCAAGACAACTGGGTATGGGGAAACCTGAATTTAGTTTTTGCTTAAAGTCTGCTACCCTAACAAGGAGGGACTTCCCAAAAGAACAGGAACTGATCTAAGAAATGAAGTATATGGATTAAGTAATTTTACACTTAACCTCATGATCCTGAACGTTGAATCTGAAGCTACACCAATCTTGCCCGCCATGTCCGTATTCCTAGTAAAAGAGGAATTATGTATAAGAAAGAATGGCTCCATACACATGGGCCATAGTAAATGCACCACTGTAATAAAATTCAGTGATCAAGGCAAGTCT
Organism: Triturus cristatus; assembly: GCF_964204655.1. NCBI lineage: Eukaryota > Metazoa > Chordata > Amphibia > Caudata > Salamandridae > Triturus > Triturus cristatus. Next base: position 878,917,423 of record NC_140579.1, read on the forward strand.
ACATTTAGAGCTTCTCGTCATTCCTACTTTATATGTGGCCAGACCGCATATATACGCCTACCTCTAGATTGGGATGGTACCTGTTACATAGCATTCCTCCTACCACCTGTTTTCCTAGCTCCTCCTGATTCTCATAGAAATACTCATTTAGTACACAATAGACAGCAGAGAGATCTCCCAATTGTCGATTACACTGAAACAGCATGGGAAAAATACACAGATTTCAATAAAGGTTTCTTTCCCTATATAGGTACAGTTACCAATAGTAAGCTGATACGTAGATTAACCAGAACCCTTGAAGCAGTAGTGAACGAAACTATTTCCGCCTTAGGCAATTTAACAGAAGAGCAGTCTGCTATGCGGATTGTTGTGCTTCAAAATAGTCTTGTCCTTGACGTTATCCTGGCCGATAGGGGCGGAGCTTGTAGGGTCATCGGATCAAGCCATTGCATTTTTCATACCAGAAAATTCGCCATCTGTATATAAAGCCATAACTCGCCTTCATAAGATTGTAAGCCAGATACACCAGAATCCAGGCACCTGGACTTGGTCCGGTTGGTTTTGGAGTGTATTATCTACCTTTGGATGGAGGGTCCTATCCTTCCTAGGTATTGGCCTTCTCATACTATTCAGTTGCTGTCTATGTCTACAATGTGGACCAGCGATCTGTGGTCTGTGTGCCACATCGTGTATTCCACCACCAAGATTTCATTCAAGATCACGGAAGAAGAAAGAAGAACAAATGATGCTATATGAACAGATCAATGAATTGATGAAGATTGATATCTCTTGAAGGGCAAGTAGGGGACAAGGAGGGAATGTGGAAATGTGGATTTTCCTGGTCAGTTATGTCCCCTATCTTGGACCCCAACGGTTCTATGTGCATGTCACAAGTACATGTATGTTTCCCTCCAGTTCCAGTTATGAAGACACAAATACATGTGTGTCCACCGTCAACATGTCCTCTGTCAGATCCGCCATGAACAGGCCGGATATTCCATTCCTAAATATGAAAGGCCACCGACTTTATATGGCTCAGTTACTCCATTTTTACAGTTCAGGCGAGTAGGCCCGATTCTGTCCTCAAGCCTTTCCCTGCTCTCTGCCTCTGACAGCTTCAGCTTGAGCTCGCATCTGTATCCATGAACTTTGTCCTACTCCCTGTGCGGCTAACGGTGCCTGCCTCGGCCAGTTTTGCCTGCCTGCCAAGAAACTGTATTTCACCTTCAAATTATCTGCTTCCCCCTCAGCCGATGCATTCCTGCCTAGTAGTTTAAGTAAACATTCTTCCAGTTACCAAGCAAAAGGCCCGGCTTCTCTGTCTTCATGCAAGTAATTCATAGCCCTGTTACCATGGAAAGTTTCTGCCCCTTGCATCTCATATAGACACTTAGACGCTTGTACACGCACTCAGTCAGTATAGAATAGATTTTGTCCGAGAGCCCTTCCCTTGTGGATAACACAGTTCTTTAAACATAGGATATTAGATATGATTTGGGATTAGGTTGACATAACCCCAGACTTTTGTCTCCACATGTAGAGCTAAATGTCAAGTCCCTTTCTCCCTCTAGTTGCACGTCTATCACACGTCATGCTGCTGCGCGCGCATCTCTGCCAAGTATTTCTGCTGACATTGCGAAATCATCTCCAGGTATCCACCCACACATGACAATTTACCCATTATCATCAAGTGGACGCCCACATGGACGCCCACCTTCACGCCTACTTACACGCCCACATGCTCTTATCTCATTCTCTCTTGCTCTCTTGCTTACGTACAATTGAGAAATGTATATATACTGTACTCTGTGAATAATGTTTTGAGAATATTGAGAATACTTTTCAGCCCCGTCCAGATCCTTTTTTGGTGATGGAAATATTCTCCCTTTGACTCGAGTTATTGGAATAAAGCCCTTTATGAATCTGATACCACAGACTCAGCCTCTTGCTTTATGCATGATCTTATTGATATCTGAAAAATTATGACAGCGTGATATTTTATTTACCACAGCACGACCCCCAACGCTGCCCGAACAACACTGCACTGCTCTAAATCCTGAAACACCAGCCCCAGCACAACCCCCTACACTGCCCGAACACCACTGCACTGCCCTAAATCCTGAAACACCAGCCCCAGCAGAACCCCCTACACTGCCCGAACACCACTGCACTGCCCTGAACCCTGAAACACCACCCCCAGCAAGACCCCCTACACTGCCCGAACACCACTGCACTGCACTGCCCTGAACCCTGAAACACCACCCCCAGCAAGACACCCTAAACTGCCAGAACACCACTGCCCTAAACCCTGAAACACCACCCCCTTCACGACCCCCTACACTTCCCGAACACCACTGCACTGCCCTAAACCTTGAAACACCACCCCTTGCATGACTCCCTACACTGCCCGAACACCACTGCACTGCCTTAAACCATGAAACACCACCCCCAGCCTGACCCCCTACATTGCCAGATCACCACTGCACTGCTCTAAACCCTAAAACACCACCCCCAGCACTATACCCTACACTGCCCGAAGACCACTGCACTGCCCTAAACCCTGAAACACCACCCCCCAGCACGACCCCCTACACTGCCCAAGCACCACTGCACTGCCCTAAACCCTAAAACATCAGCCTCAGCACGACCCCCTACAGTGTCCGAACACTATTGCACTGCCCTAAACCCTGAAACACCACCCCCCAGCAGGACCCCCTACGCTGCCTGAACACCACTGCACTGCCCTAAACCCTGAAACACCAGCCCCAGCACGACCCCCACGCTTCACGAACACCACTGCACTGCCCTAAATCCTATAACACCACCCCAGCACAACCCCCTACACTGTCCGAACACCACTGCACTGCCCTAAACCCTGAAACACCACCCCCCAGCACGACCACCTACCCTGCCCGAACACCTCTGTACTGCCCAAACCCTGAAACACCAGCCCCAGCACGACCCCCAACGCTGCCCGACCACCACTGCACTGCCCGAAATGCTGAAACACCAGCCCCAGCACAACCCCCTACACTGCCCGAACACCACTGCACTGCCCTAAATCCTGAAACACCAGCCCCAGCAGAACCCCCTACACTGCCCGAACACCACTGCACTGCCCTGAACCCTGAAACACCACCCCCAGCAAGACCCCCTACACTGCCCGAACACCACTGCACTGCCCTGAACCCTGAAACACCACCCCAGCAAGACACCCTAAACTGCCAGAACACGACTGCCCAAAACCCCGAAACACCACCCCCTGCACGACCCCCTACACTGCCCGAACACCATTGCACTGCCCTAAACCTTGAAACACCACCCCTTGCATGACTCCCTACACTGCCCGAACACCACTGCACTGCCCTAAACCATGAAACACCACCCCCAGCACGACCCCCAACGCTGCCCGAACACCACTACACTGCCCTAAATCCTGAAACACCAGCCCCAGCACAACCCCCTACACTGCCCAAACACCACTGCACTGCCCTAAATCCTGAAACACCAGCCCCAGCAGAACCCCCTACACTGCCCGAACACCACTGCACTGCCCTGAACCCTAAAAACACCACCCCCAGCAAGACCCCCTACACTGCCCGAACACCACTGCACTGCACTGCCCTGAACCCTGAAACACAACCCCCAGCAAGACACCCTAAACTGCCAGAACACCAATGCCCTAAACCCTGAAACACCGCCCCCTGCACAACCCCCTACACTTCCCGAACACCACTGCACTGCCCTAAACCTTGAAACACCACCCCTTGCATGACTCCCTACACTGCCCGAACACCACTGCACTGCCCTAAACCCTGAAACACCACCCCCCAGCACGACCACCTACCCTGCCCGAACACCTCTGTACTGCCCTAAACCCTGAAACACCAGCCCCAGCACGACCCCCTACGCTGCCCGACCACCACTGCACTGCCCGAAATCCTGAAACACCAGCCCCAGCACAACCCCCTACACTGCCCGAACACCACTGCACTGCCCTAAATCCTGAAACACCAGCCCCAGCAGAACCCCCTACACTGCCCGAACACCACTGCACTGCCCTGAACCCTGAAACACCACCCCCAGCAAGACCCCCTACACTGCCCGAACACTACTGCACTGCCCTGAACCCTGAAACACCACCCCAGCAAGACACCCTAAACTGCCAGAACACGACTGCCCAAAACCCCGAAACACCACCCCCTGCACGACCCCCTCCACTGCCCGAACACCATTGCACTGCCCTAAACCTTGAAACACCACCCCTTGCATGACTCCCTACACTGCCCGAACACCACTGCACTGCCCTAAACCATGAAACACCACCCCCAGCACGACCCCCAATGCTGCCCGAACACCACTGCACTGCCCTAAATCCTGAAACACCAGCCCCAGCACAACCCCCTACAATGCCCGAACACCACTGCACTGCCCTAAATCCTGAAACACCAGCCCCAGCAGAACCCCCTACACTGCCCGAACACCACTGCACTGCCCTGAACCCTAAAAACACCACCCCCAGCAAGACCCCCTACACTGCCCGAACACCACTGCACTGCACTGCCCTGAACCCTGAAACACAACCCCCAGCAAGACACCCTAAACTGCCAGAACACCAATGCCCTAAACCCTGAAACACCACCCCCTGCACAACCCCCTACACTTCCCGAACACCACTGCACTGCCCTAAACCTTGAAACACCACCCCTTGCATGACTCCCTACACTGCCCGAACACCACTGCACTGCCTTAATACCATGAAACACCACCCCCAGCATGACCCCCTACATTGCCTGATCACCACTGCACTGCTCTAAACCCTAAAACACCACCCCCAGCACTATACCCTACACTGCCCGAAGACCACTGCACTGCCCTAAACCCTGAAACACCAGCCCCCAGCACGACCCCCTACACTGCCCAAACACCACTGCACTGCCCTAAACCCTAAAACATCAGCCCCAGCAAGACCCCCTACAGTGTCCGAACACTATTGCACTGCCCTAAACCCTGAAACACCACCCCCCAGCAGGACCCCCTACGCTGCCTGAACACCACTGCACTGCCCTAAACCCTGAAACACCAGCCCCAGCACGACCCCCACGCTTCACGAACACCACTGCACTGCCCTAAGTCCTATAACACCACCCCAGCACAACCCCCTACACTGTCCGAACACCACTGCACTGCCCTAAACCCTGAAACACCACCCCCCAGCATGACCACCTACCCTGCCCGAACACCTCTGTACTGCCCTAAACCCTGAAACACCAGCCCCAGCACGACCCCCAACGCTGCCCGAACACCACTGCACTGCCCGAAATCCTGAAACACCAGCCCCAGCACAACCCCCTACACTGCCCGAACACCACTGCACTGCCCTAAATCCTGAAACACCAGCCCCAGCAGAACCCCCTACACTGCCCGAACACCACTGCACTGCCCTGAACCCTGAAACACCACCCCCAGCAAGACCCCCTACACTGCCCGAACACCACTGCACTGCCCTGAACCCTGAAACACCACCCCAGCAAGACACCCTAAACTGCCAGAACACGACTGCCCAAAACCCCGAAACACCACCCCCTGCACGACCCCCTACACTGCCCGAACACCATTGCACTGCCCTAAACCTTGAAACACCACCCCTTGCATGACTCCCTACACTGCCCGAACACCACTGCACTGCCCTAAACCATGAAACACCACCCCCAGCATGACCCCCTACATTGCCTGAGCACCACTGCACTGCTCTAAACCCTAAAACACCACCCCAGCACTATACCCTACACTGCCCGAAGACCACTGCACTGCCCAAAACCCTGAAACACCACCCCCAGCACGACCCCCTACACTGCCCAAACACCACTGCACTGCCCTAAACCCTGAAACACCAGCCCCAGCACGACCCCTACAGTGTCCGAACACCACTGCACTGCCCTAAACCCTGAAATACCACCCCCAGCAAGACCCCCTACACTGCCCGAAGACCACTGCGCTGCCCTAAACCCTGAAACACCACCCCCCAGCACGACCCCCTACACTGCCCAAACACCACTGCACTGCCCTGAACCCTGAAACACCACCCCCAGCAAGACAACCTAAACTGCCAGAACACCACTGCCCTAAATCCTGAAACACCACCCCCTGCACGACCCCCTACACTGCCCGAACACCACTGCACTGCGCTAAACCCTAAAACACCACCCCAGCACGACCCCCTACACTGCCCGAACACCACTGCACTGCCCTAAATCCTAAAACACCACCCCAGCACGACCCCCTACACTGTCCGAACACCACTGCACTGCCCTAAACCCTGAAACACCACCCCCCAGCACGACCACCTACCCTGCCCGAACACCTCTGTACTGCCCTAAACCCTGAAACACCAGCCCCAGCACGACCCCCAATGTTGCCCGAACACCACTGCACTGCCCGAAATCCTGAAACACCAGCCCCAGCACAAACCCCTACACTGCCCGAACACCACTGCACTGCCCTAAATCCTGAAACACCAGCCCCAGCAGAACCCCCCACACTGCCCGAACACCACTGCACTGCCCTGAACCCTGAAACACCACCCCCAGCAAGACCCCCTACACTGCCCGAACACCACTGCAGTGCCCTGAACCCTGAAACACCACCCCAGCAAGACACCCTAAACTGCCAGAACACGACTGCCCAAAACCCCGAAACACCACCCCCTGCACGACCCCCTACACTGCCCGAACACCATTGCACTGCCCTAAACCTTGAAACACCACCCCTTGCATGACTCACTACACTGCCCGAACACCACTGCACTGCCCTAAACCATGAAACACCACCCCAGCACGACCCCCTACATTGCCTGAACACCACTGCCCTAAACCCTGAAACACCACCCCCCAGCACAACCCCCTACACTGCCCGAACACCACTGCACTGCCCTAAACCCTGAAACACCAGCCCATGCACGACCCCCTACACTGCCCAAACACCACTTTACTACCCTAAACCCTGAAACACCAGCCCCAGCACGACCCCCTACAGTGCCCGAACACCACTGCACTGCCGTAAACCCTGAAATACCACCCCCAGCAAGACCCCCTTCACTGCCCGACCACTGCACTGCCCTAAACCCTGAAACACCACCCCAAGCAAGGCGCCCTACACTGCCCAAACACCACTGCACTAAACCCTGAAACACCACCCCCTGCACGACCCCCTACATTGCCCGAACACCACTGCACTGCCCTAAACCGTGAAACACCACCACCTGCATGACCCCCTACATTGCTCGAACACCACTGCACTGCCCTAAACCTTGAAACACCACCCCGAGCACGACCCCCTACACTCCTCGAACACCACTGCACTGCCCTAAACCCTAAAACACCACCAAGGCACGACCCCCTACGCTGCCCGAACACTACTGCACTGCCCTAAACCCTGAAACACCACCCCCCAGCAGGACCCCCTACGCTGCCCGAACACCACTGCACTGCCCTAAATCCTGAAACACCAGCCCCAGCACAACCCCCACGCTTCACGAACACCACTGCACTGCCCTAAATCCTAAAACACCACCCCAGCACGACCCCCTACACTGTCCGAACACCACTGCACTGCCCTAAACCCTGAAACACCACCCCCCAGCACGACCACCTACCCTGCCCGAACACCTCTGCACTGCCCTAAACCCTGAAACACCAGCCCCAGCACGACCCCCAACGCTGCCCGAACACCACTGCACTGCCCGAAATCCTGAAACACCAGCCCCAGCACAACCCCCTACACTGCCCGAACACCACTGCACTGCCCTAAATCCTGAAACACCAGCCCCAGCAGAACCCCCTACACTGCCCGAACACCACTGCACTGCCCTGAACCCTGAAACACCACCCCCAACAAGACCCCCTACACTGCCCGAACACCACTGCACTGCCCTGAACCCTGAAACACCACCCCCAGCAAGACACCCTAAACTGCCAGAACACCACTGCCCTAAACCCTGAAACACCACCCCCTACACGACCCCCTACACTGCCCGAACACCACTGCACTGCCCTAAACCTTGAAACACCACCCCTTGCACAACCCCCTACACTGCCCGAACACCACTGCACTGCCCAAAACCCTGAAACACCACCCCCCAGCACGACCCCCTACACTGCCCAAACACCACTGCACTGCCCTAAACCCTGAAACACCAGCCCCAGCATGACCCCTACAGTGCCCGAACACCACTGCACTGCCCTAAACCCTGAAATACCACCCCAAGCAAGACCTCCTACTCTGCCCGAAGACCACTGCACTGCCCTAAACCCGGAAACACCACCCCCCAGCACGACTCCCTACACTGCCCAAACACCACTGCACTGCCCTAAACCATGAAACACCAGCCCCAGCACGACCCCCTACAGTGTCTGAACACCACTGCACTGCCCTGAACCCTGAAACACCACCCCCAGCAAGACAATCTAAACTGCCAGAACACCACTGCCCTAAATCCTGAAACACCACCCCCTGCACGACCCCCTACACTGCCCGAACACCATTGCACTGCCCTAAACCTTGAAACACCACCCCTTGCATGACTCCCTACACTGCCCGAACACCACTGCACTGCCCTAAACCATGAAACACCACCCCCAGCACGACCCCCAACGCTGCCCGAACACCACTGCACTGCCCTAAATCCTGAAACACCAGCCCCAGCAGAACCCCCTACAATGCCCGAACACCACTGCACTGCCCTAAATCCTGAAACACCAGCCCCAGCAGAACCCCCTACACTGCCCGAACACCACTGCACTGCCCTGAACCCTAAAAACACCACCCCCAGCAAGACCCCCTACACTGCCCGAACACCACTGCACTGCACTGCCCTGAACCCTGAAACACAACCCCCAGCAAGACACCCTAAACTGCCAGAACACCAATGCCCTAAACCCTGAAACACCACCCCCTGCACAACCCCCTACACTTCCCGAACACCACTGCACTGCCCTAAACCTTGAAACACCACCCCTTGCATGACTCCCTACACTGCCCGAACACCACTGCACTGCCTTAAACCATGAAACACCACCCCCAGCATGACCCCCTACATTGCCTGATCACCACTGCACTGCTCTAAAAACTAACACACCACCCCCAGCACTATACCCTACACTGCCCGAAGACCACTGCACTGCCCTAAACCCTGAAACACCAGCCCCCAGCACGACCCCCTACACTGCCCAAACACCACTGCACTACCCTAAACCCTAAAACATCAGCCCCAGCAGGACCCCCTACAGTGTCCGAACACTATTGCACTGCCCTAAACCCTGAAACACCACCCCCCAGCAGGACCCCCTACGCTGCCTGAACACCACTGCACTGCCCTAAACCCTGAAACACCAGCCCCAGCACGAACCCCACGCTTCACGAACACCACTGCACTGCCCTAAGTCCTATAACACCACCCCAGCACAACCCCCTACACTGTCCGAACACCACTGCACTGCCCTAAACCCTGAAACACCACCCCCCAGCATGACCACCTACCCTGCCCGAACACCTCTGTACTGCCCTAAACCCTGAAACACCAGCCCCAGCACGACCCCCAACGCTGCCCGAACACCACTGCACTGCCCGAAATCCTGAAACACCAGCCCCAGCACAACCCCCTACACTGCCCGAACACCACTGCACTGCCCTAAATCCTGAAACACCAGCCCCAGCAGAACCCCCTACACTGCCCGAACACCACTGCACTGCCCTGAACCCTGAAACACCACCCCCAGCAAGACCCCCTACACTGCCCGAACACCACTGCACTGCCCTGAACCCTGAAACACCACCCCAGCAAGACACCCTAAACTGCCAGAACACGACTGCCCAAAACCCCGAAACACCACCCCCTGCACGACCCCCTACACTGCCCGAACACCACTGCACTGCCCTGAACCCTGAAACACCACCCCCAGCAAGACAATCTAAACTGCCAGAACACCACTGCCCTAAATCCTGAAACACCACCCCCTGCACGACCCCCTACACTGCCCGAACACCATTGCACTGCCCTAAACCTTGAAACACCACCCCTTGCATGACTCCCTACACTGCCCGAACACCACTGCACTGCCCTAAACCATGAAACACCACCCCCAGCACGACCCCCAACGCTGCCCGAACACCACTGCACTGCCCTAAATCCTGAAACACCAGCCCCAGCACAACCCCCTACAATGCCCGAACACCACTGCACTGCCCTAAATCCTGAAACACCAGCCCCAGCAGAACCCCCTACACTGCCCGAACACCACTGCACTGCCCTGAACCCTAAAAACACCACCCCCAGCAAGACCCCCTACACTGCCCGAACACCACTGCACTGCACTGCCCTGAACCCTGAAACACAACCCCCAGCAAGACACCCTAAACTGCCAGAACACCAATGCCCTAAACCCTGAAACACCACCCCCTGCACAACCCCCTACACTTCCCGAACACCACTGCACTGCCCTAAACCTTGAAACACCACCCCTTGCATGACTCCCTACACTGCCCGAACACCACTGCACTGCCTTAAACCATGAAACACCACCCCCAGCATGACCCCCTACATTGCCTGATCACCACTGCACTGCTCTAAACCCTAACACACCACCCCCAGCACTATACCCTACACTGCCCGAAGACCACTGCACTGCCCTAAACCCTGAAACACCAGCCCCCAGCACGACCCCCTACACTGCCCAAACACCACTGCACTACCCTAAACCCTAAAACATCAGCCCCAGCAGGACCCCCTACAGTGTCCGAACACTATTGCACTGCCCTAAACCCTGAAACACCACCCCCCAGCAGGACCCCCTACGCTGCCTGAACACCACTGCACTGCCCTAAACCCTGAAACACCAGCCCCAGCATGAACCCCACGCTTCACGAACACCACTGCACTGCCCTAAGTCCTATAACACCACCCCAGCACAACCCCCTACACTGTCCGAACACCACTGCACTGCCCTAAACCCTGAAACACCACCCCCCAGCATGACCACCTACCCTGCCCGAACACCTCTGTACTGCCCTAAACCCTGAAACACCAGCCCCAGCACGACCCCCAACGCTGCCCGAACACCACTGCACTGCCCGAAATCCTGAAACACCAGCCCCAGCACAACCCCCTACACTGCCCGAACACCACTGCACTGCCCTAAATCCTGAAACACCAGCCCCAGCAGAACCCCCTACACTGCCCGAACACCACTGCACTGCCCTGAACCCTGAAACACCACCCCCAGCAAGACCCCCTACACTGCCCGAACACCACTGCACTGCCCTGAACCCTGAAACACCACCCCAGCAAGACACCCTAAACTGCCAGAACACGACTGCCCAAAACCCCGAAACACCACCCCCTGCACGACCCCCTACACTGCCCGAACACCATTGCACTGCCCTAAACCTTGAAACACCACCCCTTGCAAGACTCCCTACACTGCCCGAACACCACTGCACTGCCCTAAACCATGAAACACCACCCCCAGCATGACCCCCTACATTGCCTGAGCACCACTGCACTGCTCTAAACCCTAAAACACCACCCCCAGCACTATACCCTACACTGCCCGAAGACCACTGCACTGCCCAAAACCCTGAAACACCACCCCCAGCACGACCCCCTACACTGCCCAAACACCACTGCACTGCCCTAAACCCTGAAACACCAGCCCCAGCACGACCCCTACAGTGTCCGAACACCACTGCACTGCCCTAAACCCTGAAATACCACCCCCAGCAAGACCCCCTACACTGCCCGAAGACCACTGCGCTGCCCTAAACCCTGAAACACCACCCCCCAGCACGACCCCCTACACTGCCCAAACACCACTGCACTGCCCTAAACCCTGAAACACCAGCCCCAGCATGACCCCCTACAGTGTCCGAACACCACTGCACTGCCCTGAACCCTGAAACACCACCCCCAGCAAGACAACCTAAACTGCCAGAACACCACTGCCCTAAATCCTGAAACACCACCCCCTGCACGACCCCCTACACTGCCCGAACACCACTGCACTGCGCTAAACCCTAAAACACCACCCCAGCACGACCCCCTACACTGCCCGAACACCACTGCACTGCCCTAAATCCTAAAACACCACCCCAGCATGACCCCCTACACTGTCCGAACACCACTGCACTGCCCTAAACCCTGAAACACCACCCCCCAGCACGACCCCCTACACTGCCCAAGCACCACTGCACTGCCCTAAACCCTAAAACATCAGCCTCAGCACGACCCCCTACAGTGTCCGAACACTATTGCACTGCCCTAAACCCTGAAACACCACCCCCCAGCAGGACCCCCTACGCTGCCTGAACACCACTGCACTGCCCTAAACCCTGAAACACCAGCCCCAGCACGACCCCCACGCTTCACGAACACCACTGCACTGCCCTAAATCCTATAACACCACCCCAGCACAACCCCCTACACTGTCCGAACACCACTGCACTGCCCTAAACCCTGAAACACCACCCCCCAGCACGACCACCTACCCTGCCCGAACACCTCTGTACTGCCCTAAACCCTGAAACACCAGCCCCAGCACGACCCCCAACGCTGCCCGACCACCACTGCACTGCCCGAAATGCTGAAACACCAGCCCCAGCACAACCCCCTACACTGCCCGAACACCACTGCACTGCCCTAAATCCTGAAACACCAGCCCCAGCAGAACCCCCTACACTGCCCGAACACCACTGCACTGCCCTGAACCCTGAAACACCACCCCCAGCAAGACCCCCTACACTGCCCGAACACCACTGCACTGCCCTGAACCCTGAAACACCACCCCAGCAAGACACCCTAAACTGCCAGAACACGACTGCCCAAAACCCCGAAACACCACCCCCTGCACGACCCCCTACACTGCCCGAACACCATTGCACTGCCCTAAACCTTGAAACACCACCCTTTGCATGACTCCCTACACTGCCCGAACACCACTGCACTGCCCTGAACCCTGAAACACCACCCCCAGCAAGACAACCTAAACTGCCAGAACACCACTGCCCTAAATCCTGACACACCACCCCCTGCACGACCCCCTACACTGTCCGAACACTACTGCACTGCGCTAAACCCTAAAACACCACCCCTGCACGAGCCCCTACACTGCCCGAACACCACTGCACTGCCCTAAATCCTAAAACACCACCCCTGCACGACCCCCTACACTGTCCGAACACCACTGCACTGCCCTAAACCCTGAAACACCACCCCCAGCACGACCCCCTACCCTGCCCGAAAACCACTGCACTGCCCTAAACCCTGAAACACCAGCCCCAGCACGACCCCCAACGCTGCCCGAACAACACTGCACTGCCCTAAATCCTGAAACACCAGCCCCAGCACAACCCCCTACACTGCCCGAACACCACTGCACTGCCCTAAATCCTGAAACACCAGCCCCAGCAGAACCCCCTACACTGCCCGAACACCACTGCACTGCCCTGAACCCTGAAACACCACCCCCAGCAAGACCCCCTACACTGCCCGAACACCACTGCACTGCACTGCCCTGAACCCTGAAACACCACCCCCAGCAAGACACCCTAAACTGCCAGAACACCACTGCCCTAAACCCTGAAACACCACCCCCTTCACGACCCCCTACACTTCCCGAACACCACTGCACTGCCCTAAACCTTGAAACACCACCCCTTGCATGACTCCCTACACTGCCCGAACACCACTGCACTGCCTTAAACCATGAAACACCACCCCCAGCCTGACCCCCTACATTGCCAGATCACCACTGCACTGCTCTAAACCCTAAAACACCACCCCCAGCACTATACCCTACACTGCCCGAAGACCACTGCACTGCCCTAAACCCTGAAACACCACCCCCCAGCACGACCCCCTACACTGCCCAAGCACCACTGCACTGCCCTAAACCCTAAAACATCAGCCTCAGCACGACCCCCTACAGTGTCCGAACACTATTGCACTGCCCTAAACCCTGAAACACCACCCCCCAGCAGGACCCCCTACGCTGCCTGAACACCACTGCACTGCCCTAAACCCTGAAACACCAGCCCCAGCACGACCCCCACGCTTCACGAACACCACTGCACTGCCCTAAATCCTATAACACCACCCCAGCACAACCCCCTACACTGTCCGAACACCACTGCACTGCCCTAAACCCTGAAACACCACCCCCCAGCACGACCACCTACCCTGCCCGAACACCTCTGTACTGCCCTAAACCCTGAAACACCAGCCCCAGCACGACCCCCAACGCTGCCCGACCACCACTGCACTGCCCGAAATGCTGAAACACCAGCCCCAGCACAACCCCCTACACTGCCCGAACACCACTGCACTGCCCTAAATCCTGAAACACCAGCCCCAGCAGAACCCCCTACACTGCCTGAACACCACTGCACTGCCCTGAACCCTGAAACACCACCCCCAGCAAGACCCCCTACACTGCCCGAACACCACTGCACTGCCCTGAACCCTGAAACACCACCCCAGCAAGACACCCTAAACTGCCAGAACACGACTGCCCAAAACCCCGAAACACCACCCCCTGCACGACCCCCTCCACTGCCCGAACACCATTGCACTGCCCTAAACCTTGAAACACCACCCCTTGCATGACTCCCTACACTGCCCGAACACCACTGCACTGCCCTAAACCATGAAACACCACCCCCAGCACGACCCCCAACGCTGCCCGAACACCACTACACTGCCCTAAATCCTGAAACACCAGCCCCAGCACAACCCCCTACACTGCCCAAACACCACTGCACTGCCCTAAATCCTGAAACACCAGCCCCAGCAGAACCCCCTACACTGCCCGAACACCACTGCACTGCCCTGAACCCTAAAAACACCACCCCCAGCAAGACCCCCTACACTGCCCGAACACCACTGCACTGCACTGCCCTGAACCCTGAAACACAACCCCCAGCAAGACAGCCTAAACTGCCAGAACACCAATGCCCTAAACCCTGAAACACCACCCCCTGCACAACCCCCTACACTTCCCGAACACCACTGCACTGCCCTAAACCTTGAAACACCACCCCTTGCATGACTCCCTACACTGCCCGAACACCACTGCACTGCCCTAAACCCTGAAACACCACCCCCCAGCACGACCACCTACCCTGCCCGAACACCTCTGTACTGCCCTAAACCCTGAAACACCAGCCCCAGCACGACCCCCTACGCTGCCCGACCACCACTGCACTGCCCGAAATCCTGAAACACCAGCCCCAGCACAACCCCCTACACTGCCCGAACACCACTGCACTGCCCTAAATCCTGAAACACCAGCCCCAGCAGAACCCCCTACACTGCCCGAACACCACTGCACTGCCCTGAACCCTGAAACACCACCCCCAGCAAGACCCCCTACACTGCCCGAACACCACTGCACTGCCCTGAACCCTGAAACACCACCCCAGCAAGACACCCTAAACTGCCAGAACACGACTGCCCAAAACCCCGAAACACCACCCCCTGCACGACCCCCTACACTGCCCGAACACCATTACACTGCCCTAAACCTTGAAACACCACCCCTTGCATGACTCCCTACACTGCCCGAACACCACTGCACTGCCCTAAACCATGAAACACCACCCCCAGCACGACCCCCAACGCTGCCCGAACACCACTGCACTGCCCTAAATCCTGAAACACCAGCCCCAGCACAACCCCCTACAATGCCCGAACACCACTGCACTGCCCTAAATCCTGAAACACCAGCCCCAGCAGAACCCCCTACACTGCCCGAACACCACTGCACTGCCCTGAACCCTAAAAACACCACCCCCAGCAAGACCCCCTACACTGCCCGAACACCACTGCACTGCACTGCCCTGAACCCTGAAACACAACCCCCAGCAAGACACCCTAAACTGCCAGAACACCAATGCCCTAAACCCTGAAACACCACCCCCTTCACAACCCCCTACACTTCCCGAACACCACTGCACTGCCCTAAACCTTGAAACACCACCCCTTGCATGACTCCCTACACTGCCCGAACACCACTGCACTGCCTTAATACCATGAAACACCACCCCCAGCATGACCCCCTACATTGCCTGATCACCACTGCACTGCTCTAAACCCTAAAACACCACCCCCAGCACTATACCCTACACTGCCCGAAGACCACTGCACTGCCCTAAACCCTGAAACACCAGCCCCCAGCACGACCCCCTACACTGCCCAAACACCACTGCACTGCCCTAAACCCTAAAACATCAGCCCCAGCAGGACCCCCTACAGTGTCCGAACACTATTGCACTGCCCTAAACCCTGAAACACCACCCCCCAGCAGGACCCCCTACGCTGCCTGAACACCACTGCACTGCCCTAAACCCTGAAACACCAGCCCCAGCACGACCCCCACGCTTCACGAACACCACTGCACTGCCCTAAGTCCTATAACACCACCCCAGCACAACCCCCTACACTGTCTGAACACCACTGCACTGCCCTAAACCCTGAAACACCACCCCCCAGCATGACCACCTACCCTGCCCGAACACCTCTGTACTGCCCTAAACCCTGAAACACCAGCCCCAGCACGACCCCCAACGCTGCCCGAACACCACTGCACTGCCCGAAATCCTGAAACACCAGCCCCAGCACAACCCCCTACACTGCCCGAACACCACTGCACTGCCCTAAATCCTGAAACACCAGCCCCAGCAGAACCCCCTACACTGCCCGAACACCACTGCACTGCCCTGAACCCTGAAACACCACCCCCAGCAAGACCCCCTACACTGCCCGAACACCACTGCACTGCCCTGAACCCTGAAACACCACCCCAGCAAGACACCCTAAACTGCCAGAACACGACTGCCCAAAACCCCGAAACACCACCCCCTGCACGACCCCCTACACTGCCCGAACACCATTGCACTGCCCTAAACCTTGAAACACCACCCCTTGCATGACTCCCTACACTGCCCGAACACCACTGCACTGCCCTAAACCATGAAACACCACCCCCAGCATGACCCCCTACATTGCCTGAGCACCACTGCACTGCTCTAAACCCTAAAACACCACCCCAGCACTATACCCTACACTGCCCGAAGACCACTGCACTGCCCAAAACCCTGAAACACCACCCCCAGCACGACCCCCTACACTGCCCAAACACCACTGCACTGCCCTAAACCCTGAAACACCAGCCCCAGCACGACCCCTACAGTGTCCGAACACCACTGCACTGCCCTAAACCCTGAAATACCACCCCCAGCAAGACCCCCTACACTGCCCGAAGACCACTGCGCTGCCCTAAACCCTGAAACACCACCCCCCAGCACGACCCCCTACACTGCCCAAACACCACTGCACTGCCCTGAACCCTGAAACACCACCCCCAGCAAGACAACCTAAACTGCCAGAACACCACTGCCCTAAATCCTGAAACACCACCCCCTGCACGACCCCCTACACTGCCCGAACACCACTGCACTGTGCTAAACCCTAAAACACCACCCCAGCACGACCCCCTACACTGCCCGAACACCACTGCACTGCCCTAAATCCTAAAACACCACCCCAGCACGACCCCCTACACTGTCCGAACACCACTGCACTGCCCTAAACCCTGAAACACCACCCCCCAGCACGACCACCTACCCTGCCCGAACACCTCTGTACTGCCCTAAACCCTGAAACACCAGCCCCAGCACGACCCCCAATGCTGCCCGAACACCACTGCACTGCCCGAAATCCTGAAACACCAGCCCCAGCACAAACCCCTACACTGCCCGAACACCACTGCACTGCCCTAAATCCTGAAACACCAGCCCCAGCAGAACCCCCCACACTGCCCGAACACCACTGCACTGCCCTGAACCCTGAAACACCACCCCCAGCAAGACCCCCTACACTGCCCGAACACCACTGCAGTGCCCTGAACCCTGAAACACCACCCCAGCAAGACACCCTAAACTGCCAGAACACGACTGCCCAAAACCCCGAAACACCACCCCCTGCACGACCCCCTACACTGCCCGAACACCATTGCACTGCCCTAAACCTTGAAACACCACCCCTTGCATGACTCACTACACTGCCCGAACACCACTGCACTGCCCTAAACCATGAAACACCACCCCAGCACGATCCCCTACATTGCCTGAACACCACTGCCCTAAACCCTGAAACACCACCCCCCAGCACAACCCCCTACACTGCCCGAACACCACTGCACTGCCCTAAACCCTGAAACACCAGCCCATGCACGACCCCCTACACTGCCCAAACACCACTTTACTACCCTAAACCCTGAAACACCAGCCCCAGCACGACCCCCTACAGTGCCCGAACACCACTGCACTGCCGTAAACCCTGAAATACCACCCCCAGCAAGACCCCCTACACTGCCCGACCACTGCACTGCCCTAAACCCTGAAACACCACCCCAAGCAAGACGCCCTACACTGCCCAAACACCACTGCACTAAACCCTGAAACACCACCCCCTGCACGACCCCCTACATTGCCCGAACACCACTGCACTGCCCTAAACCGTGAAACACCACCACCTGCATGACCCCCTACATTGCTCGAACACCACTGCACTGCCCTAAACCTTGAAACACCACCCCGAGCACGACCCCCTACACTCCTCGAACACCACTGCACTGCCCTAAACCCTAAAACACCACCAAGGCACGACCCCCTACGCTGCCCGAACACTACTGCACTGCCCTAAACCCTGAAACACCACCCCCCAGCAGGACCCCCTACGCTGCCCGAACACCACTGCACTGCCCTAAATCCTGAAACACCAGCCCCAGCACAACCCCCACGCTTCACGAACACCACTGCATTGCCCTAAATCCTAAAACACCACCCCAGCACGACCCCCTACACTGTCCGAACACCACTGCACTGCCCTAAACCCTGAAACACCACCCCCCAGCACGACCACCTACCCTGCCTGAACACCTCTGCACTGCCCTAAACCCTGAAACACCAGCCCCAGCACGACCCCCAACGCTGCCCGAACACCACTGCACTGCCCGAAATCCTGAAACACCAGCCCCAGCACAACCCCCTACACTGCCCGAACACCACTGCACTGCCCTAAATCCTGAAACACCAGCCCCAGCAGAACCCCCTACACTGCCCGAACACCACTGCACTGCCCTGAACCCTGAAACACCACCCCCAACAAGACCCCCTACACTGCCCGAACACCACTGCACTGCCCTGAACCCTGAAACACCACCCCCAGCAAGACACCCTAAACTGCCAGAACACCACTGCCCTAAACCCTGAAACACCACCCCCTACACGACCCCCTACACTGCCCGAACACCACTGCACTGCCCTAAACCTTGAAACACCACCCCTTGCACAACCCCCTACACTGCCCGAACACCACTGCACTGCCCAAAACCCTGAAACACCACCCCCCAGCACGACCCCCTACACTGCCCAAACACCACTGCACTGCCCTAAACCCTGAAACACCAGCCCCAGCATGACCCCTACAGTGCCCGAACACCACTGCACTGCCCTAAACCCTGAAATACCACCCCAAGCAAGACCTCCTACTCTGCCCGAAGACCACTGCACTGCCCTAAACCCGGAAACACCACCCCCCAGCACGACTCCCTACACTGCCCAAACACCACTGCACTGCCCTAAACCATGAAACACCAGCCCCAGCACGACCCCCTACAGTGTCTGAACACCACTGCACTGCCCTGAACCCTGAAACACCACCCCCAGCAAGACAATCTAAACTGCCAGAACACCACTGCCCTAAATCCTGAAACACCACCCCCTGCACGACCCCCTACACTGCCCGAACACCATTGCACTGCCCTAAACCTTGAAACACCACCCCTTGCATGACTCCCTACACTGCCCGAACACCACTGCACTGCCCTAAACCATGAAACACCACCCCCAGCACGACCCCCAACGCTGCCCGAACACCACTGCACTGCCCTAAATCCTGAAACACCAGCCCCAGCAGAACCCCCTACAATGCCCGAACACCACTGCACTGCCCTAAATCCTGAAACACCAGCCCCAGCAGAACCCCCTACACTGCCCGAACACCACTGCACTGCCCTGAACCCTAAAAACACCACCCCCAGCAAGACCCCCTACACTGCCCGAACACCACTGCACTGCACTGCCCTGAACCCTGAAACACAACCCCCAGCAAGACACCCTAAACTGCCAGAACACCAATGCCCTAAACCCTGAAACACCACCCCCTGCACAACCCCCTACACTTCCCGAACACCACTGCACTGCCCTAAACCTTGAAACACCACCCCTTGCATGACTCCCTACACTGCCCGAACACCACTGCACTGCCTTAAACCATGAAACACCACCCCCAACATGACCCCCTACATTGCCTGATCACCACTGCACTGCTCTAAACCCTAACACACCACCCCCAGCACTATACCCTACACTGCCCGAAGACCACTGCACTGCCCTAAACCCTGAAACACCAGCCCCCAGCACGACCCCCTACACTGCCCAAACACCACTGCACTACCCTAAACCCTAAAACATCAGCCCCAGCAGGACCCCCTACAGTGTCCGAACACTATTGCACTGCCCTAAACCCTGAAACACCACCCCCCAGCAGGACCCCCTACGCTGCCTGAACACCACTGCACTGCCCTAAACCCTGAAACACCAGCCCCAGCACGAACCCCACGCTTCACGAACACCACTGCACTGCCCTAAGTCCTATAACACCACCCCAGCACAACCCCCTACACTGTCCGAACACCACTGCACTGCCCTAAACCCTGAAACACCACCCCCCAGCATGACCACCTACCCTGCCCGAACACCTCTGTACTGCCCTAAACCCTGAAACACCAGCCCCAGCACGACCCCCAACGCTGCCCGAACACCACTGCACTGCCCGAAATCCTGAAACACCAGCCCCAGCACAACCCTCTACACTGCCCGAACACCACTGCACTGCCCTAAATCCTGAAACACCAGCCCCAGCAGAACCCCCTACACTGCCCGAACACCACTGCACTGCCCTGAACCCTGAAACACCACCCCCAGCAAGACCCCCTACACTGCCCGAACACCACTGCACTGCCCTGAACCCTGAAACACCACCCCAGCAAGACACCCTAAACTGCCAGAACACGACTGCCCAAAACCCCGAAACACCACCCCCTGCACGACCCCCTACACTGCCCGAACACCACTGCACTGCCCTGAACCCTGAAACACCACCCCCAGCAAGACAATCTAAACTGCCAGAACACCACTGCCCTAAATCCTGAAACACCACCCCCTGCACGACCCCCTACACTGCCCGAACACCATTGCACTGCCCTAAACCTTGAAACACCACCCCTTGCATGACTCCCTACACTGCCCGAACACCACTGCACTGCCCTAAACCATGAAACACCACCCCCAGCACGACCCCCAACGCTGCCCGAACACCACTGCACTGCCCTAAATCCTGAAACACCAGCCCCAGCACAACCCCCTACAATGCCCGAACACCACTGCACTGCCCTAAATCCTGAAACACCAGCCCCAGCAGAACCCCCTACACTGCCCGAACACCACTGCACTGCCCTGAACCCTAAAAACACCACCCCCAGCAAGACCCCCTACACTGCCCGAACACCACTGCACTGCACTGCCCTGAACCCTGAAACACAACCCCCAGCAAGACACCCTAAACTGCCAGAACACCAATGCCCTAAACCCTGAAACACCACCCCCTGCACAACCCCCTACACTTCCCGAACACCACTGCACTGCCCTAAACCTTGAAACACCACCCCTTGCATGACTCCCTACACTGCCCGAACACCACTGCACTGCCTTAAACCATGAAACACCACCCCCAGCATGACCCCCTACATTGCCTGATCACCACTGCACTGCTCTAAACCCTAACACACCACCCCCAGCACTATACCCTACACTGCCCGAAGACCACTGCACTGCCCTAAACCCTGAAACACCAGCCCCCAGCACGACCCCCTACACTGCCCAAACACCACTGCACTACCCTAAACCCTAAAACATCAGCCCCAGCAGGACCCCCTACAGTGTCCGAACACTATTGCACTGCCCTAAACCCTGAAACACCACCCCCCAGCAGGACCCCCTACGCTGCCTGAACACCACTGCACTGCCCTAAACCCTGAAACACCAGCCCCAGCACGAACCCCACGCTTCACGAACACCACTGCACTGCCCTAAGTCCTATAACACCACCCCAGCACAACCCCCTACACTGTCCGAACACCACTGCACTGCCCTAAACCCTGAAACACCACCCCCCAGCATGACCACCTACCCTGCCCGAACACCTCTGTACTGCCCTAAACCCTGAAACACCAGCCCCAGCACGACCCCCAACGCTGCCCGAACACCACTGCACTGCCCGAAATCCTGAAACACCAGCCCCAGCACAACCCCCTACACTGCCCGAACACCACTGCACTGCCCTAAATCCTGAAACACCAGCCCCAGCAGAACCCCCTACACTGCCCGAACACCACTGCACTGCCCTGAACCCTGAAACACCACCCCCAGCAAGACCCCCTACACTGCCCGAACACCACTGCACTGCCCTGAACCCTGAAACACCACCCCAGCAAGACACCCTAAACTGCCAGAACACGACTGCCCAAAACCCCGAAACACCACCCCCTGCACGACCCCCTACACTGCCCGAACACCATTGCACTGCCCTAAACCTTGAAACACCACCCCTTGCAAGACTCCCTACACTGCCCGAACACCACTGCACTGCCCTAAACCATGAAACACCACCCCCAGCATGACCCCCTACATTGCCTGAGCACCACTGCACTGCTCTAAACCCTAAAACACCACCCCCAGCACTATACCCTACACTGCCCGAAGACCACTGCACTGCCCAAAACCCTGAAACACCACCCCCAGCACGACCCCCTACACTGCCCAAACACCACTGCACTGCCCTAAACCCTGAAACACCAGCCCCAGCACGACCCCTACAGTGTCCGAACACCACTGCACTGCCCTAAACCCTGAAATACCACCCCCAGCAAGACCCCCTACACTGCCCGAAGACCACTGCGCTGCCCTAAACCCTGAAACACCACCCCCCAGCACGACCCCCTACACTGCCCAAACACCACTGCACTGCCCTAAACCCTGAAACACCAGCCCCAGCATGACCCCCTACAGTGTCCGAACACCACTGCACTGCCCTGAACCCTGAAACACCACCCCCAGCAAGACAACCTAAACTGCCAGAACACCACTGCCCTAAATCCTGAAACACCACCCCCTGCACGACCCCCTACACTGCCTGAACACCACTGCACTGCGCTAAACCCTAAAACACCACCCCAGCACGACCCCCTACACTGCCCGAACACCACTGCACTGCCCTAAATCCTAAAACACCACCCCAGCATGACCCCCTACACTGTCCGAACACCACTGCACTGCCCTAAACCCTGAAACACCACCCCCCAGCACGACCACCTACCCTGCCCGAACACCTCTGTACTGCCCTAAACCCTGAAACACCAGCCCCAGCACGACCCCCAACGCTGCCCGAACACCACTGCACTGCCCTAAACCCGGAAACACCACCCCCCAGCACGACTCCCTACACTGCCCAAACACCACTGCACTGCCCTAAACCATGAAACACCAGCCCCAGCACGACCCCCTACAGTGTCTGAACACCACTGCACTGCCCTGAACCCTGAAACACCACCCCCAGCAAGACAATCTAAACTGCCAGAACACCACTGCCCTAAATCCTGAAACACCACCCCCTGCACGACCCCCTACACTGCCCGAACACCATTGCACTGCCCTAAACCTTGAAACACCACCCCTTGCATGACTCCCTACACTGCCCGAACACCACTGCACTGCCCTAAACCATGAAACACCAGCCCCAGCACGACCCCCTACAGTGTCTGAACACCACTGCACTGCCCTGAACCCTGAAACACCACCCCCAGCAAGACAATCTAAACTGCCAGAACACCACTGCCCTAAATCCTGAAACACCACCCCCTGCACGACCCCCTACACTGCCCGAACACCATTGCACTGCCCTAAACCTTGAAACACCACCCCTTGCATGACTCCCTACACTGCCCGAACACCACTGCACTGCCCTAAACCATGAAACACCACCCCCAGCACGACCCCCAACGCTGCCCGAAAACCACTGCACTGCCCTAAATCCTGAAACACCAGCCCCAGCACAACCCCCTACAATGCCCGAACACCACTGCACTGCCCTAAATCCTGAAACACCAGCCCCAGCAGAACCCCCTACACTGCCCGAACACCACTGCACTGCCCTGAACCCTAAAAACACCACCCCCAGCAAGACCCCCTACACTGCCCGAACACCACTGCACTGCACTGCCCTGAAGCCTGAAACACAACCCCCAGCAAGACACCCTAAACTGCCAGAACACCAATGCCCTAAACCCTGAAACACCACCCCCTGCACAACCCCCTACACTTCCCGAACACCACTGCACTGCCCTAAACCTTGAAACACCACCCCTTGCATGACTCCCTACACTGCCCGAACACCACTGCACTGCCTTAAACCATGAAACACCACCCCCAGCATGACCCCCTACATTGCCTGATCACCACTGCACTGCTCTAAACCCTAACACACCACCCCCAGCACTATACCCTACACTGCCCGAAGACCACTGCACTGCCCTAAACCCTGAAACACCAGCCCCCAGCACGACCCCCTACACTGCCCAAACACCACTGCACTACCCTAAACCCTAAAACATCAGCCCCAGCAGGACCCCCTACAGTGTCCGAACACTATTGCACTGCCCTAAACCCTGAAACACCACCCCCCAGCAGGACCCCCTACGCTGCCTGAACACCACTGCACTGCCCTAAACCCTGAAAAACCAGCCCCAGCACGAACCCCACGCTTCACGAACACCACTGCACTGCCCTAAGTCCTATAACACCACCCCAGCACAACCCCCTACACTGTCCGAACACCACTGCACTGCCCTAAACCCTGAAACACCACCCCCCAGCATGACCACCTACCCTGCCCGAACACCTCTGTACTGCCCTAAACCCTGAAACACCAGCCCCAGCACGACCCCCAACGCTGCCCGAACACCACTGCACTGCCCGAACTCCTGAAACACCAGCCCCAGCACAACCCCCTACACTGCCCGAACACCACTGCACTGCCCTAAATCCTGAAACACCAGCCCCAGCAGAACCCCCTACACTGCCCGAACACCACTGCACTGCCCTGAACCCTGAAACACCACCCCCAGCAAGACCCCCTACACTGCCCGAACACCACTGCACTGCCCTGAACCCTGAAACACCACCCCAGCAAGACACCCTAAACTGCCAGAACACGACTGCCCAAAACCCTGAAACACCACCCCCTGCACGACCCCCTACACTGCCCGAACACCATTGCACTGCCCTAAACCTTGAAACACCACCCCTTGCAAGACTCCCTACACTGCCCGAACACCACTGCACTGCCCTAAACCATGAAACACCACCCCCAGCATGACCCCCTACATTGCCTGAGCACCACTGCACTGCTCTAAACCCTAAATCACCACCCCCAGCACTATACCCTACACTGCCCGAAGACCACTGCACTGCCCAAAACCCTGAAACACCACCCCCAGCACGACCCCCTACACTGCCCAAACACCACTGCACTGCCCTAAACCCTGAAACACCAGCCCCAGCACGACCCCTACAGTGTCCGAACACCACTGCACTGCCCTAAACCCTGAAATACCACCCCTAGCAAGACCCCCTACACTGCCCGAAGACCACTGCGCTGCCCTAAACCCTGAAACACCACCCCCCAGCACGACCCCCTACACTGCCCAAACACCACTGCACTGCCCTAAACCCTGAAACACCAGCCCCAGCACGACCCCCTACAGTGTCCGAACACCACTGCACTGCCCTGAACCCTGAAACATCACCCCCAGCAAGACAACCTAAACTGCCAGAACACCACTGCCCTAAATCCTGAAACACCACCCCCTGCACAACCCCCTACACTGCCCGAACACCACTGCACTGCGCTAAACCCTAAAACACCACCCCAGCACGACCCCCTACACTGCCCGAACACCACTGCACTGCCCTAAATCCTAAAACACCACCCCAGCATGACCCCCTACACTGTCCGAACACCACTGCACTGCCCTAAACCCTGAAACACCACCCCCCAGCACGACCACCTACCCTGCCCGAACACCTCTGTACTGCCCTAAACCCTGAAACACCAGCCCCAGCACGACCCCCAACGCTGCCCGAACACCACTGCACTGCCCGAAATCCTGAAACACCAGCCCCAGCACAACCCCCTACACTGCCCGAACACCACTGCACTGCCCTAAATCCTGAAACACCAGCCCCAGCAGAACCCCCCACACTGCCCGAACACCACTGCACTGCCCTGAACCCTGAAACACCACCCCAGCAAGACACCCTAAACTGCCAGGACACGACTGCCCAAAACCCCGAAACACCACCCCCTGCACGACCCCCTACACTGCCCGAACACCATTGCACTGCCCTAAACCTTGAAACACCACCCCTTGCATGACTCACTACACTGCCCGAACACCACTGCACTGCCCTAAACCATGAAACACCACCCCAGCACGACCCCCTACATTGCCTGAACACCACTGCCCTAAACCCTGAAACACCACCCCCCAGCACAACCCCCTACACTGCCCGAACACCACTGCACTGCCCTAAACCCTGAAACACCAGCCCATGCACGACCCCCTACACTGCCCAAACACCACTTTACTACCCTAAACCCTGAAACACCAGCCCCAGCACGACCCCCTACAGTGCCCGAACACCACTGCACTGCCGTAAACCCTGAAATACCACCCCCAGCAAGACCCCCTACACTGCCCGACCACTGCACTGCCCTAAACCCTGAAACACCACCCCAAGCAAGACGCCCTACACTGCCCAAACACCACTGCACTAAACCCTGAAACACCACCCCCTGCACGACCCCCTACATTGCCCGAACACCACTGCACTGCCCTAAACCGTGAAACACCACCACCTGCATGACCCCCTACATTGCTCGAACACCACTGCACTGCCCTAAACCCTGAAACACCACCCCGAGCACGACCCCCTACACTCCTCGAACACCACTGCACTGCCCTAAACCCTAAAACACCACCAAGGCACGACCCCCTACGCTGCCCGAACACTACTGCACTGCCCTAAACCCTGAAACACCACCCCCCAGCAGGACCCCCTACGCTGCCCGAACACCACTGCACTGCCCTAAATCCTGAAACACCAGCCCCAGCACAACCCCCACGCTTCACGAACACCACTGCACTGCCCTAAATCCTAAAACACCACCCCAGCACGACCCCCTACACTGTCCGAACACCACTGCACTGCCCTAAACCCTGAAACACCACCCCCAGCACGACCACCTACCCTGCCCGAACACCTCTGCACTGCCCTAAACCCTGAAACACCAGCCCCAGCACGACCCCCAACGCTGCCTGAACACCACTGCACTGCCCGAAATCCTGAAACACCAGCCCCAGCACAACCCCCTACACTGCCCGAACACCACTGCACTGCCCTAAATCCTGAAACACCAGCCCCAGCAGAACCCCCTACACTGCCCGAACACCACTGCACTGCCCTGAACCCTGAAACACCACCCCCAACAAGACCCCCTACACTGCCCGAACACCACTGCACTGCCCTGAACCCTGAAACACCACCCCCAGCAAGACACCCTAAACTGCCAGAACACCACTGCCCTAAACCCTGAAACACCACCCCCTACACGACCCCCTACACTGCCCGAACACCACTGCACTGCCCTAAACCTTGAAACACCACCCCTTGCACAACCCCCTACACTGCCCGAACACCACTGCACTGCCCAAAACCCTGAAACACCACCCCCCAGCACGACCCCCTACACTGCCCAAACACCACTGCACTGCCCTAAACCCTGAAACACCAGCCCCAGCACCACCCCTACAGTGCCCGAACACCACTGCACTGCCCTAAACCCTGAAATACCACCCCCAGCAAGACCTCCTACTCTGCCCGAAGACCACTGCACTGCCCTAAACCCGGAAACACCACCCCCCAGCACAACTCCCTACACTGCCCAAACACCACTGCACTGCCCTAAACCATGAAACACCAGCCCCAGCACGACCCCCTACAGTGTCTGAACACCACTGCACTGCCCTGAACCCTGAAACACCACCCCCAGCAAGACAATCTAAACTGCCAGAACACCACTGCCCTAAATCCTGAAACACCACCCCCTGCACGACCCCCTACACTGCCCGAACACCACTGCACTGCGCTAAACCCTAAAACACCACCCCCAGCACGACCCCCTACACTGCCCGAACACCACTGCACTGCCCTAAATCCTAAAACACCACCCCTGTACGACCCCCTACACTGTCCGAACACCACTTCACTGCCCTAAACCCTGAAACACCACCCCCAGCACGACCCCCTACCCTGCCCGAAAACCACTGCACTGCCCTAAACCCTGAAACACCAGCCCCAGCACGACCGCCAACGCTGCCCGAACACCACTGCACTGCCCTAAATCCTGAAACACCAGCCCCAGCAGAACCCCCTACACTGCCCGAACACCACTGCACTGCCCTGAACCCTGAAACACCACCCCCAGCAAGACCCCCTACACTGCCCGAACACCACTGCACTGCCCTGAACGCTGAAACACCACCCCCAGCAAGACACCCTAAACTGCCAGAACACCACTGCCCTAAACCCTCAAACACCACCCCCTGCACGACCCCCTACACTTCCCGAACACCACTGCACTGCACTAAACCTTGAAACACCACCCCTTGCATGACTCCCTACACTGCCCGAACACCACTGCACTGCCTTAAACCATGAAACACCACCCCTAGCATGACCCCCTACATTGCCTGATCACCACTGCACTGCTCTAAACCCTAAAACACCACCCCCAGCACTATACCCTACACTGCCCGAAGACCACTGCACTGCCCTAAACCCTGAAACACCACCCCCCAGCAGGACCCCCTACGCTGCCTGAACACCACTGCACTGCCCTAAACCCTGAAACACCAGCCCCAGCACAACCCCCACGCTTCACGAACACCACTGCACTGCCCTAAATCCTATAACACCACCCCAGCACAACCCCCTACACTGTCCGAACACCACTGAACTGCCCTATACCCTGAAACACCACCCCCCAGCACGACCACCTACCCTGCCCGAACACCTCTGTACTGCCCTAAACCCTGAAACACCAGCCCCAGCACGACCCCCCACGCTGCCCGAACACCACTGCACTGCCCTAAATCCTGAAACACCACCCCCAGCACAACCCCCTACACTGCCCGAACACCACTGCACTGCCCTGAACCCTGAGACACAACCCCCAGAAAGACCCCCTACACTGCCCGAACACCACTGCACTGCCCTGAACCCTGAAACACCACCCCCAGCAAGACCCCCTACACTGCCCGAATACCACTGCACAGCCCTAAACCCTGAAACACCACCCCCGTCACGACCAACCTATACTGCCCGAACACCACTGGCCTGCCCTAAACCCTGAAACACCACCCCCCAGCATGACCCACTACGCTGCCCGAACACCCCTGAACTGCCCTAAACCCTAAAACACTACCCCCAGCATGACCCCCTACACTGCCCGAACACCACGGCACTGCCCTAAATCCTGATACACCAGCCCAAGCACAACCCCCTACACTGCCCGAACACCACTGCACTGCCCTAAATCCTGAAACACCAGCCCCAGCAGAACCCCCTACACTGCCCAAACCCCACTGCACTGCCCTGAACCCTGAAACACCACCCCTGCAAGACCTCCTACACTGCCCGAACACCACTGCACTGCCATGAGCCCTGAAACACCACCCCCAGCAAGACACCCTAAACAGCCAGAACACCACTGCCCTAAACCCTGAAACACCACCTCCTGCACGACCCCCTACACTGCCCGAACACCACTGCACTGCCCTAAACCATGAAACACCACCCCCAGCACGACCCCCTACACTGCCTGAACTCCACTGCACTGCCCTGAACCACCACCCCTAGCAAGACCCCCTACACTGCCCGAGCACCACTGCACTGCCCTAAACCCTGAAACACCATCCCAACCAAGACGCCCTACAATGCCCAAACGCCACTGCACTAAACCCTGAAACACCACCCCCTGCACAACCCCCTACATTGCCCGAACACCAGTGCACTGCTCTAAACCCTGAAACATCACCACCTGCATGACCCCCTACACTGCCCAAACACCACTGCACTGCCCTAAACCCTGAAACACCACCCCCAGCACGACCCCCTACACTGCTCGAACACCACTGCACTGCCCTAAACCCTAAAACACCACCCCCACCACGACCCCCTACGCTGCCCGAACACCACTGCACTAAACCCTGAAACACCAGCCCAAGCACGACCCCCACGCTTCCGGAATACCACTGCACTGCCCTAAACCCTGAAACACCAGCCCCAGCACGACCCCCTACACTGCCCAAACACCACTGCACTGCCCTAAACCCTGAAACACCAGCCCCAGCACGACCCCCTACGCTGCCCGAACACCACTGCACTGCCCTAAATCCTAAAACACCAGCCCCAGCACAACCCCCTACACTGCCCGACACCAATGCACTGCCCTAAATCCTGAAACACCAGCCCCAGCAGAACCCCCTATACTGCCTGAACACCACTGCACTGCCCTGACCCCTGAAACACCACCCCCAGCAAGACCCCCTACACTGCCCGAACACCACTGCACTGCGCTGAACCCAGAAACACCACCCCCAGCAAGACACCCTAAACTGCCAGAACACCACTGCCCTAAACCCTGAAACACCACCCCTGCACGACCCCCTACACTGCCCGAACACCACTGCACTGCCCTAAACCATGAAACACCACCCCAGCACGACCCCCTACATTGCCTGAACACCACTGCCCTAAACCCTGAAACACCACCCCCCAGCACAACCCCCTACACTGCCCGAACACCACTGCACTGCCCTAAACCCTGAAACACCAGCCCATGCACGACCCTCTACACTGCCCAAACACCACTGCACTACCCTAAACCCTGAAACACCAGCCCCAGCACGACCCCCTACAGTGCCCGAACACCACTGCACTGCTGTAAACCCTGAAATACCACCCCCAGCAAGACCCCCTACACTGCCCGACCACTGCACTGCCCTAAACCCTGAAACACCACCCCAAGCAAGACGCCCTACACTGCCCAAACACCACTGCACTAAACCCTGAAACACCACCCCCTGCACGACCCCCTACATTGCCCGAACACCACTGCACTGCCCTAAACCCTGAAACACCACCACCTGCATCACCCCCTACATTGCTCGAACACCACTGCACTGCCCTAAACCCTGAAACACCACCCCGAGCACGACCCCCTGCACTCCTCGAACACCACTGCACTGCCCTAAACCCTAAAACACCACCAAGGCACGACCCCCTACGCTGCCCGAACACTACTGCACTGCCCTAAACCCTGAAACACCACCCCCCAGCAGGACCCCCTACACTGCCCGAACACCACTGCACTGCCCTAAATCCTGAAACACCAGCCCCAGCACAACCCCCACGCTTCACGAACACCACTGCACTGCCCTAAATCCTAAAACACCACCCCAGCACGACCCCCTACACTGTCCGAACACCACTGCACTGCCCTAAACCCTGAAACACCACCCCCCAGCACGACCACCTACCCTGCCCGAACACCTCTGCACTGCCCTAAACCCTGAAACACCAGCCCCAGCACGACCCCCAACGCTGCCCGAACACCACTGCACTGCCCGAAATCCTGAAACACCAGCCCCAGCACAACCCCCTACACTGCCCGAACACCACTGCACTGCCCTAAATCATGAAACACCAGCCGAACCCCCTACACTGCCCGAACACCACTGCACTGCCCTGAACCCTGAAACACCACCCCCAGCAAGACCCCCTACACTGCCCGAACACCACTGCACTGCCCTGAACCCTGAAACACCACCCCCAGCAATACACCCTAAACTGCCAGAACACCACTGCCCTAAACCCTGAAACACCACCCCCTACACGACCCCCTACACTGCCCGAACACCACTGCACTGCCCTAAACCTTGAAACACCACCCCTTGCATGACTCCCTACACTGCCCGAACACCACTGCACTGCCCTAAACCCTGAAATACCAGCCCCAGCACGACCCCCTACACTGCCCGAACACCATTGCCCTAAACCCTGAAACACCACCCCCAGCAAGACCCCCTACACTGTCAGAACACCAACGCACTGCCCTAAACCCTGAAACACCAGCCCGAGCACTACCCCCCACGCTTCTCGAACACCACTGCACTGCCCTAAAGCCTGAAACACCAGCCCCAGCATGACCCCCTACACTGCCCGAACAGCACTGCACTGCTCTAAACCCTGAAACACTCCCCCCAGCACGGCCCCCTATGCTGCCCGAACACCGCTGCACTGCCCTAAACCCTGAAACACCAACCCCAGCACGACCCCCTAAGTTGCCCGAACACCACGGCACTGCCCTAAATCCTGATACACCAGCCCAAGCACAACCCCCTACACTGCCCGAACACCACTGCACTGCCCTAAATCCTGAAACACCAGCCCCAGCAGAACCCCCTACACTGCCCAAACCCCACTGCACTGCCCTGAACCCTGAAACACCACCCCCAGCAAGACCCCCTACACTGCCCGAACACCACTGCACTGCCATGAACCCTGAAACACCACCCCCAGCAAGACACCCTAAACTGCCAGAACACCACTGCCCTAAACCCTGAAACACCACCCCCTGCACGACCCCCTACACTGCCCGAACACCACTGCACTGACGAAAACCTTGAAACACCACCCCTTGCATGACTCCCTACACTGCCCGAACACCACTGCATTGCCCTAAACCATGAAACACCACCCCCAGCACGACCCCCTACACTGGCTGAACTCCACTAGACTGCCCTGAACCACCACCCCCAGCAAGACCCCCTACACTGCCCGAACACCACTGCACTGCCCTAAACCCTGAAACACCATCCCAACCAAGACGCCCTACAATGCCCAAACGCCACTGCTCTAAACCCTGAAACACCACCCCCTGCACAAGCCCCTACATTGCCCGAACCCCACTGCACTGCTCTAAACCCTGAAACATCACCACCTGCATGACCCCCTACACTGCCCAAACACCACTGCACTGCCCTAAACCCTGAAACACCACCCCGAGCACGACCCCCTGCACTCCTCGAACACCACTGCACTGCCCTAAACCCGAAAACACCACCAAGGCACGACCCCCTACGCTGCCCGAACACTACTGCACTGCCCTAAACCCTGAAACACCACCCCCCAGCAGGACCCCCTACACTGCCAGAACACCACTGCACTGCCCTAAATCCTGAAACACCAGCCCCAGCACAACCCCCACACTTCACGAACACCACTGCACTGCCCTAAATCCTAAAACACCACCCCAGCACGACCCCCTACACTGTCCGAACACCACTGCACTGCCCTAAACCCTGAAACACCACCCCCCAGCACGACCACCTACCCTGCCCGAACACCTCTGCACTGCCCTAAACCCTGAAACACCAGCCCCAGCACGACCCCCAACGCTGCCCGAACACCACTGCACTGCCCGAAATCCTGAAACACCAGCCCCAGCACAACCCCCTACACTGCCCGAACACCACTGCACTGCCCTAAATCCTGAAACACCAGCCGAACCCCCTACACTGCCCGAACACCACTGCACTGCCCTGAACCCTGAAACACCACCCCCAGCAAGACCCCCTACACTGCCCGAACACCACTGCACTGCCCTGAACCCTGAAACACCACCCCCAGCAAGACACCCTAAACTGCCAGAACACCACTGCCCTAAACCCTGAAACACCACCCCCTACACGACCCCCTACACTGCCCGAACACCACTGCACTGCCCTAAACCTTGAAACACCACCCCTTGCATGACTCCCTACACTGCCCGAACACCACTGCACTGCCCAAAACCCTGAAACACCACCCCCCAGCACGACCCCCTACACTGCCCAAACACCACTGCACTGCCCTAAACCCTGAAACACCAGCCCCAGCACGACCCCTACAGTGTCCGAACACCACTGCACTGCACTAAACCCTGAAATACCACCCCCAGCAAGACCTCCTACACTGCCCGAAGACCACTGCACTGCCCTAAACGCTGAAACACCACCCCCCAGCACGACTCCCTACACTGCCCAAACACCACTGCACTGCCCTAAACCCTGAAACACCAGCCCCAGCACGACCCCCTACAGTGTCTGAACACCACTGCACTGCCCTGAACCCTGAAACACCACCCCCAGCAAGACAACCTAAACTGCCAGAACACCACTGCCGTAAATCCTGAAACACCACCCCCTGCACGACCCCCTACACTGTCCGAACACTACTGCACTGCGCTAAAC
Source organism: Triturus cristatus (assembly GCF_964204655.1). NCBI lineage: Eukaryota > Metazoa > Chordata > Amphibia > Caudata > Salamandridae > Triturus > Triturus cristatus. The sequence continues at coordinate 878,952,069 of NC_140579.1, forward strand.
CCTAAAACACCACCCCCTGCACGAGCCCCTACACTGCCCGAACACCACTGCACTGCCCTAAATCCTGAAACACCAGCCCCAGCAGAACCCCCTACACTGCCCAAACCCCACTGCACTGCCCTGAACCCTGAAACACCACCCCAGCAAGACCTCCTACACTGCCCGAACACCACTGCACTGCCATGAACCCTGAAACACCACCCCCAGCAAGACACCCTAAACTGCCAGAACACCACTGCCCTAAACCCTGAAACACCACCCCCTGCACGACCCCCTACACTGCCCGAACACCACTGCACTGCCCTAAACCATGAAACACCACCCCCAGCACGACCCCCTACACTGCCTGAACTCCACTGCACTGCCCTAAACCATGAAACACCACCCCCAGCACGACCCCCTACACTGCCCGAACACCACTGGACTGCCCTAAACCCTGAAACACCATCCCAACCAAGACACCCTACAATGCCCAAACGCCACTGCACTAAACCCTAAAACACCACCCCCTGCACAACCCCCTACATTGCCCGAACACCACTGCACTGCTCTAAACCCTGAAACATCACCACCTGCATGACCCCCTACACTGCCCAAACACCACTGCACTGCCCTAAACCCTGAAACACCACCCCCTGCACGACCCCCTACACTGCCCGAACACCACTGCACTGCCCTAAACCATGAAACACCACCCCCAGCACGACCCCCTACACTGCCTGAACTCTACTGCACTGCCCTGAACCACCACCCCTAGCAAGACCCCCTACACTGCCCGAGCACCACTGCACTGCCCTAAACCCTGAAACACCATCCCAACCAAGACGCCCTACAATGCCCAAACGCCACTGCACTAAACCCTGAAACACCACCCCCTGCACAACCCCCTACATTGCCCGAACACCACTGCACTGCTCTAAACCCTGAAACATCACCACCTGCATGACCCCCTACACTGCCCAAACACCACTGCACTGCCCTAAACCCTGAAACATCACCCCCAGCACGACCCCCTACACTGCTCGAACACCACTTGTTAGAAAGGATAGACGGACCGGGAGGGTCGGCCGGGGTCAGGAGGAGAGGTCTCCGGGGAGAGCCGTCTCCAGCGATCGTACAGACAAGTAACTTTCCCCCCCACAGACGGATACCACACACGGATAAGGTTCAGGGTTCTTTATAAGCACTTCTTAGGGTACGGTTGAATGGTACAAGGAGGTCTGGACTCAGGGGTCCCCTCGATTCAAGTCTCTCAAAGCAGGGTAAGGGGTAGCGGGACAGTCTGTCTACCAGTCAGGTAGTTTGGATGAGATGATGATTAGCTCACAATCCTCGAGCTTAGTTGGCACGGGCCGCGGCAGCGCCAGCAGGTCCCGGTGGAGATGGTCGATGTACGGTCCGCGGCAGCGCCAGCAGGTCCCGGTGAGGATGGTCGTTACAACGGGCCGCGGCAGCGCCAGCAGGTCCCGACGAGGATGGATGTTGTAGAAGGCCGCGGCAGCGCCAGCAGGTCCCGGTGAGGATGGTCGTTACAACGGGCCGCGGCAGCGCCAGCAGGTCCCGACGAGGATGGATGTTGTAGAAGGCCGCGGCAGCGCCAGCAGGCAAGACGATGGTTCACCAGAGCGGGCTACGGCAGCGCCAGTAGTCCGTCAAGGCTGAGTTCTCTCGGTGTCTCTCGACTCCAGGATACAACTGCCTTCCTGCTCCGGAGCTGCCCCAGTTATAGGGCAGGCGCTCTTTGATGTCCGGACCCTCGCACTTGGAGGTCGGAGGGCCCGGGATGAAGGTGTCCAGACACCCAGCAGGGGGTGGAGCCAGCGCCTGGGGGAGCTGGAGGCGATCGGCACCTGGCGGGGGAAGAGCTCTTGACACTTCGTCCTCCCATTGACCTGCCAAGTGGTCCGCTCACCTCCCGGGTGGATGGTGGTGCCGGGATGTCGGGGCCGGTCAGGCCCGGGGTTAGGGTCGGGGCGAGGCCACGCGGCCTCGTGGTGCAGGGCCCAAGATGGCGGCTTGAACCGGCCGGGGGAGCCGGTGGGGCTGGGCCCCGTGATGAGTAGAGGTCCGAGGGCAGAAGATCCGTCGGGAGACGGGGTACAGGTGCTTTCCGTGGGTTATGCCTGGCGGGCCGGAGCTCGGGCCCTGTTGTGCGGGGAGGGAGCAAGCCCTTCGTGTGGCCTGTCCAACACCACTGCACTGCCCTAAACCCTAAAACACCACCCCCACCACGACCCCCTACGCTGCCCGAACACCACTGCACTGCCCTAAACCCTGAAACACCAGCCCGAGCACGACCCCCACGCTTCCGGAATACCACTGCACTGCCCTAAACCCTGAAACACCAGCCCCAGCACGACCCCCTACACTGCCCAAACACCACTGCACTGCCCTAAACCCTGAAACACCAGCCCCAGCACGACCCCCTACGCTGCCCGAACACCACTGCACTGCCCTAAATCCTAAAACACCAGCCCCAGCACAACCCCCTACACTGCCCGACACCAATGCACTGCCCTAAATCCTGAAACACCAGCCCCAGCAGAACCCCCTATGCTGCCTGAACACCACTGCACTGCCCTGACCCATGAAACACCACCCCCAGCAAGACCCCCTACACTGCCCGAACACCACTGCACTGCGCTGAACCCAGAAACACCACCCCCAGCAAGACACCCTAAACTGCCAGAACACCACTGCCCTAAACCCTGAAACACCACCCCTGCACGACCCCCTACACTGCCCGAACACCACTGCACTGCCCTAAACCATGAAACACCACCCCAGCACGACCCCCTACATTGCCTGAACACCACTGCCCTAAACCCTGAAACACCACCCCCAGCACAACCCGCTACACTGCCCGAACACCACTGCACTGCCCTAAACCCTGAAACACCAGCCCATGCACGACCCCCTACACTGCCCAAACACCACTGCACTACCCTAAACCCTGAAACACCAGCCCCAGCACGACCCCCTACAGTGCCCGAACACCACTGCACTGCCGTAAACCCTGAAATACCACCCCCAGCAAGACCCCCTACACTGCCCGACCACTGCACTGCCCTAAACCCTGAAACACCACCCCAAGCAAGACGCCCTACACTGCCCAAACACCACTGCACTAAACCCTGAAACACCACCCCCTGCACGACCCCCTACATTGCCCGAACACCACTGCACTGCCCTAAACCCTGAAACACCACCACCTGCATGACCCCCTACATTGCTCGAACACCACTGCACTGCCCTAAACCCTGAAACACCACCCCGAGCACGACCCCCTGCACTCCTCGAACACCACTGCACTGCCCTAAACCCTAAAACACCACCAAGGCACGACCCCCTACGCTGCCCGAACACTACTGCACTGCCCTAAACCCTGAAACACCACCCCCCAGCAGGACCCCCTACGCTGCCCGAACACCACTGCACTGCCCTAAATCCTGAAACACCAGCCCCAGCACAACCCCCTACCCTGCCCGAACACCTCTGCACTGCCCTAAACCCTGAAACACCAGCCCCAGCACGACCCCCAACGCTGCCCGAACACCACTGCACTGCCCGAAATCCTGAAACACCAGCCCCAGCACAACCCCCTACACTGCCCGAACACCACTGCACTGCCCTAAATCCTGAAACACCACCCCCCAGCACGACCACCTACCCTGCCCGAACACCTCTGCACTGCCCTAAACCCTGAAACACCAGCCCCAGCACGACCCCCAATGCTGCCCGAACACCACTGCACTGCCCGAAATCCTGAAACACCAGCCCCAGCACAACCCCCTACACTGTCGGAACACCACTGCACTGCCCTAAATCCTGAAACACCAGCCCCAGCAGAACCCCCTACACTACCCGAACACCACTGCACTGCCCTGAACCCTGAAACACCACCCCCAGCACGACCCCCAACGCTGCCCGAACACCACTGCACTGCCCTAAATCCTGAAACACCAGCCCCAGCACAACCCCCTACACTGCCCGAACACCACTGCACTGCCCTAAATCCTGAAACACCAGCCCCAGCAGAACCCCCTACACTGCCCGAACACCACTGCACTGCCCTGAACCCTGAAACACCACCCCCAGCAAGACCCCCTACACTGCCCGAACACCACTGCACTGCACTGCACTGCCCTGAACCCTGAAACACCACCCCCAGCAAGACACCCTAAACTGCCAGAACACCACTGCCCTAAACCCTGAAACACCACCCCCTGCACGACCCCCTACACTTCCCGAACACCACTGCACTGCCCTAAACCTTGAAACACCACCCCTTGCATGACTCCCTACCCTGCCCGAACACCTCTGCACTGCCCTAAACCCTGAAACACCAGCCCCAGCACGACCCCCAACGCTGCCCGAACACCACTGCACTGCCCGAAATCCTGAAACACCAGCCCCAGCACAACCCCCTACACTGCCGGAACACCACTGCACTGCCCTAAATCCTGAAACACCAGCCCCAGCAGAACCCCCTACACTGTCGGAACACCACTGCACTGCCCTAAACCCTGAAACACCAGCCCCAGCACGACCCCCAACGCTGCCCGAACACCACTGCACTGCCCTAAATCCTGAAACACCAGCCCCAGCACAACCCCCTACACTGCCCGAACACCACTGCACTGCCCTAAATCCTGAAACACCAGCCCCAGCAGAACCCCCTACACTGCCCGAACACCACTGCACTGCCCTGAACCCTGAAACACCACCCCCAGCAAGACCCCCTACACTGCCCGAACACCACTGCACTGCACTGCCCTGAACCCTGAAACACCACCCCCAGCAAGACACCCTAAACTGCCAGAACACCACTGCCCTAAACCCTGAAACACCACCCACTGCACGACCCCCTACACTTCCCGAACACCACTGCACTGCCCTAAACCTTGAAACACCACCCCTTGCATGACTCCCTACCCTGCCCGAACACCTCTGCACTGCCCTAAATCCTGAAACACCAGCCCCAGCACGACCCCCTACCCTGCCCGAAAACCACTGCACTGCCCTAAACCCTGAAACACCACCCCCAGCACGACCCCCAACGCTGCCCGAACACCACTGCACTGCCCTAAATCCTGAAACACCAGCCCCAGCACAACCCCCTACACTGCCCGAACACCACTGCACTGCCCTAAATCCTGAAACACCAGCCCCAGCAGAACCCCCTACACTGCCCGAACACCACTGCACTGCCCTGAACCCTGAAACACCACCCCCAGCAAGACCCCCTACACTGCCCGAACACCACTGCACTGCACTGCCCTGAACCCTGAAACACCACCCCCAGCAAGACACCCTAAACTGCCAGAACACCACTGCCCTAAACCCTGAAACACCACCCCCTGCACGACCCCCTACACTTCCCGAACACCACTGCACTGCCCTAAACCTTGAAACACCACCCCTTGCATGACTCCCTACCCTGCCCGAACACCTCTGCACTGCCCTAAACCCTGAAACACCAGCCCCAGCACGACCCCCAACGCTGCCCGAACACCACTGCACTGCCCGAAATCCTGAAACACCAGCCCCAACACAACCCCCTACACTGCCCGAACACCACTGCACTGCCCTAAATCCTGAAACACCAGCCCCAGCACGACCCCCTACCCTGCCCGAAAACCACTGCACTGCCCTAAACCCTGAAACACCACCCCCAGCAAGACCCCCTACACTGCCCGAACACCACTGCACTGCCCTGAACCCTGAAACACCACCCCCAGCAAGACACCCTAAACTGCCAGAACACCACTGCCCTAAACCCTGAAACACCACCCCCTACACGACCCCCTACACTGCCCGAACACCACTGCACTGCCCTAAACCTTGAAACACCACCCCTTGCATGACTCCCTACACTGCCCGAACACCACTGCACAAAACCCTGAAACACCACCCCCCAGCACGACCCCCTACACTGCCCAAACACCACTGCACTGCCCTAAACCCTGAAACACCAGCCCCAGCACGACCCCTACAGTGTCCGAACACCACTGCACTAAACCCTGAAATACCACCCCCAGCAAGACCTCCTACACTGCCCGAAGACCACTGCACTGCCCTAAATGCTGAAACACCACCCCCCAGCACGACTCCCTACACTGCCCAAACACCACTGCACTGCCCTAAACCCTGAAACACCAGCCCCAGCACGACCCCCTACAGTGTCTGAACACCACTGCACTGCCCTGAAACCTGAAACACCACCCCCAGCAAGACAACCTAAACTGCCAGAACACCACTGCCCTAAATCCTGAAACACCACCCCCTGCACGACCCCCTACACTGTCCGAACACTACTGCACTGTGCTAAACCCTAAAACACCACCCCCTGCACGAGCCCCTACACTGCCCGAACACCACTGCACTGCCCTAAATCCTAAAACACCACCCCTGCACGACCCCCTACACTGTCGGAACACCACTGCACTGCCCTAAACCCTGAAACACCAGCCCCAGCACGACCCCCAACGCTGCCCGAACACCACTGCACTGCCCTAAATCCTGAAACATCAGCCCCAGCACAACCCCCTACACTGCCCGAACACCACTGCACTGCCCTAAATCCTGAAACACCAGCCCCAGCAGAACCCCCTACACTGCCCGAACACCACTGCACTGCCCTGAACCCTGAAACACCACCCCCAGCAAGACCCCCTACACTGCCCGAACACCACTGCACTGCCCTGAACCCTGAAACACCACCCCCAGCAAGACACCCTAAACTGCCAGAACACCACTGCCCTAAACCCTGAAACACCACCCCCTGCACGACCCCCTACACTTCCCGAACACCACTGCACTGCCCTAAACCTTGAAACACCACCGCTTGCATGACTCCCTACACTGCCCGAACACCACTGCACTGCCTTAAACCATGAAACACCACCCCCAGCATGACCCCCTACATTGCCAGATCACCACTGCACTGCTCTAAACCCTAAAACACCACCCCCAGCACTATACCCTACACTGCCCGAAGACCACTGCACTGCCCTAAACCCTGAAACACCACCCCCCAGCACGACCCCCTACACTGCCCAAACACCACTGCACTGCCCTAAACCCTAAAACATCAGCCTCAGCACGACCCCCTACAGTGTCCGAACACTATTGCACTGCCCTAAACCCTGAAACACCACCACCCAGCAGGACCCCCTACGCTGCCTGAACACCACTGCACTGCCCTAAACCCTGAAACACCAGCCCCAGCACGACCCCCACGCTTCACGAACACCACTGCACTGCCCTAAATCCTATAACACCACCCCAGCACAACCCCCTACACTGTCCGAACACCACTGCACTGCCCTAAACCCTGAAACACCACCCCCCAGCACGACCACCTACCCTGCCCGAACACCTCTGTACTGCCCTAAACCCTGAAACACCAGCCCCAGCACGACCCCCAACGCTGCCCGACCACCACTGCACTGCCCGAAATCCTGAAACACCAGCCCCAGCACAACCCCCTACACTGCCCGAACACCACTGCACTGCCCTAAATCCTGAAACACCAGCCCCAGCAGAACCCCCTACACTGCCCGAACACCACTGCACTGCCCTGAACCCTGAAACACCACCCCCAGCAAGACCCCCTACACTGCCCGAGCACCACTGCACTGCCCTGAACCCTGAAACACCACCCCAGCAAGACACCCTAAACTGCCAGAACACGACTGCCCAAAACCCCGAAACACCACCCCCTGCACGACCCCCTACACTGCCCGAACACCATTGCACTGCCCTAAACCTTGAAACACCACCCCTTGCATGACTCCCTACACTGCCTGAACACCACTGCACTGCCCTAAACCATGAAACACCACCCCCAGCACGACCCCCAACGCTGCCTGAACACCACTGCACTGCCCTAAATCCTGAAACACCAGCCCCAGCACAACCCCCTACAATGCCCGAACACCACTGCACTGCCCTAAATCCTGAAACACCAGCCCCAGCAGAACCCCCTACACTGCCCGAACACCACTGCACTGCCCTGAACCCTAAAAACACCACCCCCAGCAAGACCCCCTACACTGCCCGAACACCACTGCACTGCCCTAAACCTTGAAACACCACCCCTTGCATGACTCCCTACACTGCCCGAACACCACTGCACTGCCCTAAACCCTGAAACACCAGCCCCAGCACGACCCCCAACGCTGCCCGACCACCACTGCACTGCCCGAAATCCTGAAACACCAGCCCCAGCACAACCCCCTACACTGCCCGAACACCACTGCACTGCCCTAAATCCTGAAACACCAGCCCCAGCAGAACCCCCTACACTGCCCGAACACCACTGCACTGCCCTGAACCCTGAAACACCACCCCCAGCAAGACCCCCTACACTGCCCGAACACCACTGCACTGCCCTGAACCCTGAAACACCACCCCAGCAAGACACCCTAAACTGCCAGAACACGACTGCCCAAAACCCCGAAACACCACCCCCTGCACGACCCCCTACACTGCCCGAACACCATTGCACTGCCCTAAACCTTGAAACACCACCCCTTGCATGACTCCCTACACTGCCCGAACACCACTGCACTGCCCTAAACCATGAAACACCACCCCCAGCATGACCCCCTACATTGCCTGAGCACCACTGCACTGCTCTAAACCCTAAAACACCACCCCCAGCACTATACCCTACACTGCCCGAAGACCACTGCACTGCCCAAAACCCTGAAACACCACCCCCAGCATGACCCCCTACACTGCCCAAACACCACTGCACTGCCCTAAACCCTGAAACAGCAGCCCCAGCACGACCCCTACAGTGTCCGAACACCACTGCACTGCCCTAAACCCTGAAATACCACCCCCAGCAAGACCCCCTACACTGCCCGAAGACCACTGCGCTGCCCTAAACCCTGAAACACCACCCCCCAGCACAACCCCCTACACTGCCCAAACACCACTGCACTGCCCTAAACCCTGAAACACCAGCCCCAGCACGACCCCCTACAGTGTCCGAACACCACTGCACTGCCCTGAATCCTGAAACACCACCCCCAGCAAGACAACCTAAACTGCCAGAACACCACTGCCCTAAATCCTGAAACACCACCCCCTGCACGACCCCCTACACTGCCCGAACACCACTGCACTGCGCTAAACCCTAAAACACCACCCCAGTACGACCCCCTACACTGCCCGAACACCACTGCATTGCCCTAAATCCTAAAACACCACCCCAGCACGACCCCCTACACTGTCCGAACACCACTGCACTGCCCTAAACCCTGAAACACCACCCCCAGCACGACCACCTACCCTGCCCGAACACCTCTGTACTGCCCTAAACCCTGAAACACCAGCCCCAGCACGACCCCCAACGCTGCCCGAACACCACTGCACTGCCCGAAATCCTGAAACACCAGCCCCAGCACAACCCCCTACAATGCCCGAACACCACTGCACTGCCCTAAATCCTGAAACACCAGCCCCAGCAGAACCCTCTACACTGCCCGAACACCACTGCACTTCCCTGAACCCTGAAACACCACCCCCAGCAAGACCCCCTACACTGCCCGAACACCACTGCACTGCCCTGAACCCTGAAACACCACCCCAGCAAGACACCCTAAACTGCCAGAACACGACTGTCCAAAACCCCGAAACACCACCCCCTGCACGACCCCCTACACTGCCCGAACACCATTGCACTGCCCTAAACCTTGAAACACCACCCCTTGCATGACTCCCTACACTGCCCGAACACCACTGCACTGCCCTAAACCATGAAACACCACCCCCAGCATGACCCCTACATTGCCTGAGCACCACTGCACTGCTCTAAACCCTAAAACACCACCCCCAGCACTATACCCTACACTGCCCGAAGACCACTGCACTGCCCAAAACCCTGAAACACCACCCCTAGCACGACCCCCTACACTGCCCAAACACCACTGCACTGCCCTAAACCCTGAAACACCAGCCCCAGCACGACCCCTACAGTGTCCGAACACCACTGCACTGCCCTAAACCCTGAAATACCACCCCCAGCAAGACCCCCTACACTGCCCGAAGACCACTGCGCTGCCCTAAACCCTGAAACACCACCCCCCAGCACGACCCCCTACACTGCCCAAACACCACTGCACTGCCCTAAACCCTGAAACACCAGCCCCAGCACGACCCCCTACAGTGTCCGAACACCACTGCACTGCCCTGAACCCTGAAACACCACCCCCAGCAAGACAACCTAAACTGCCAGAACACCACTGCCCTAAATCCTGAAACACCACCCCCTGCACGACCCCCTACACTGCCCGAACACCACTGCACTGCGCTAAACCCTAAAACACCACCCCAGCACGACCCCCTACACTGCCCGAACACCACTGCACTGCCCTAAATCCTAAAACACCACCCCAGCACGACCCCCTACACTGTCCAAACACCACTGCACTGCCCTAAACCCTGAAACACCACTCCCAGCACGACCCCCTACCCTGCCCGAAAACCACTGCACTGCCCTAAACCCTGAAACACCAGCCCCAGCATGACCCCCAACGCTGCCCAAACACCACTGCACTGCCCTAAATCCTGAAACACCAGCCCCAGCAAAACCCCCTACACTGCCCGAACACCACTGCACTGCCCTAAACCCTGAAACACCACCCCCCAGCACGACCCCCTACACTGCCCAAACACCACTGCACTGCCCTAAACCCTGAAACACCAGCCCCAGCACGACCCCTACAGTGTCCGAACACCACTGCACTGCCCTAAACCCTGAAATACCACCCCCAGCAAGACCTCCTACTCTGCCCGAAGACCACTGCGCTGCCCTAAACCCTGAAACACCACCCCCCAGCACGACCCCCTACACTGCCCAAACACCACTGCACTGCCCTAAACCCTGAAACACCAGCCCCAGCACGACCCCCTACAGTGTCCGAACACCACTGCACTGCCCTGAACCCTGAAACACCACCCCCAGCAAGACAACCTAAACTGCCAGAACACCACTGCCCTAAATCCTGAAACACCACCCCCTGCACGACCCCCTACACTGCCCGAACACCACTGCACTGCGCTAAACCCTAAAACACCACCCCAGCACGACCCCCTACACTGCCCGAACACCACTGCACTGCCCTAAATCCTAAAACACCACCCCAGCACGACCCCCTACACTGTCCGAACACCACTGCACTGCCCTAAACCCTGAAACACCACCCCCAGCACGACCACCTACCCTGCCCGAACACCTCTGTACTGCCCTAAACCCTGAAACACCAGCCCCAGCACGACCCCCAACGCTGCCCGAACACCACTGCACTGCCCAAAATCCTGAAACACCAGCCCCAGCACAACCCCCTACAATGCCCGAACACCACTGCACTGCCCTAAATCCTGAAACACCAGCCCCAGCAGAACCCTCTACACTGCCCGAACACCACTGCACTGCCCTGAACCCTGAAACACCACCCCCAGCAAGACCCCCTACACTGCCCGAACACCACTGCACTGCCCTGAACCCTGAAACACCACCCCCAGCAAGACACCCTAAACTGCCAGAACACCACTGCCCTAAACCCTGAAACACCACCCCCTGCACGACCCCCTACACTGCCCGAACACCACTGCACTGACGAAAACCTTGAAACACCACCCCTTGCATGACTCCCTACACTGCCCGAACACCACTGCATTGCCCTAAACCATGAAACACCACCCCCAGCACGACCCCCTACACTGGCTGAACTCCACTAGACTGCCCTGAACCACCACCCCCAGCAAGACCCCCTACACTGCCCGAGCACCACTGCACTGCCCTAAACCCTGAAACACCATCCCAACCAAGACGCCCTACAATGCCAGAACACGACTGTCCAAAACCCCGAAACACCACCCCCTGCACGACCCCCTACACTGCCCGAACACCATTGCACTGCCCTAAACCTTGAAACACCACCCCTTGCATGACTCCCTACACTGCCCGAACACCACTGCACTGCCCTAAACCATGAAACACCACCCCCAGCATGACCCCTACATTGCCTGAGCACCACTGCACTGCTCTAAACCCTAAAACACCACCCCCAGCACCATACCCTACACTGCCCGAAGACCACTGCACTGCCCAAAACCCTGAAACACCACCCCCAGCACGACCCCCTACACTGCCCAAACACCACTGCACTGCCCTAAACCCTGAAACACCAGCCCCAGCACGACCCCTACAGTGTCCGAACACCACTGCACTGCCCTAAACCCTGAAATACCACCCCCAGCAAAACCCCCTACACTGCCCGAAGACCACTGCGCTGCCCTAAACCCTGAAACACCACCCCCCAGCACGACCCCCTACACTGCCCAAACACCACTGCACTGCCCTAAACCCTGAAACACCAGCCCCAGCACGACCCCCTACAGTGTCCGAACACCACTGCACTGCCCTGAACCCTGAAACACCACCCCCAGCAAGACAACCTAAACTGCCAGAACACCACTGCCCTAAATCCTGAAACACCACCCCCTGCACGACCCCCTACACTGCCCGAACACCACTGCACTGCGCTAAACCCTAAAACACCACCCCAGCACGACCCCCTACACTGCCCGAACACCACTGCACTGCCCTAAATCCTAAAACACCACCCCAGCACGACCCCCTACACTGTCCAAACACCACTGCACTGCCCTAAACCCTGAAACACCACCCCCAGCACGACCCCCTACCCTGCCCGAAAACCACTGCACTGCCCTAAACCCTGAAACACCAGCCCCAGCATGACCCCCAACGCTGCCCAAACACCACTGCACTGCCCTAAATCCTGAAACACCAGCCCCAGCACAACCTCCTACACTGCCCGAACACCACTGCACTGCCCTAAACCCTGAAACACCACCCCCCAGCACGACCCCCTACACTGCCCAAACACCACTGCACTGCCCTAAACCCTGAAACACCAGCCCCAGCACGACCCCTACAGTGTCCGAACACCACTGCACTGCCCTAAACCCTGAAATACCACCCCCAGCAAGACCTCCTACTCTGCCCGAAGACCACTGCACTGCCCTAAACCCGGAAACACCACCCCCCAGCACGACTCCCTACACTGCCCAAACACCACTGCACTGCCCTAAACCATGAAACACCAGCCCCAGCACGACCCCCTACAGTGTCTGAACACCACTGCAATGCCCTGAACCCTGAAACACCACCCCCAGCAAGACAACCTAAACTGCCAGAACACCACTGCCCTAAATCCTGAAACACCACCCCCTGCACCACCCCCTACAATGCCCGAACCCCACTGCACTGCGCTAAACCCTAAAACACCACCCCCAGCACGACCCCCTACACTGCCCGAACACCACTGCACTGCCCTAAATCCTAAAACACCACCCCTGCACGACCCCCTACACTGTCCGAACACCACTGCACTGCCCTAAACCCTGAAACACCACCCCCAGCACGACCCCCTACCGTGCCTGAAAACCACAGCACTGCCCTAAACCCTGAAACACCAGCCCCAGCACGACCCCCAACGCTGCCCGAACACCACTGCACTGCCCTATATCCTGAAACACCAGCCCCAGCAGAACCCCCTACACTGCCCGAACACCACTGCACTGCCCTGAACCCTGAAACACCACCCCCAGCAAGACCCGCTACACTGCCCGAACACCACTGCACTGCCCTGAACGCTGAAACACCACCCCCAGCAAGACACCCTAAACTGCCAGAACACCACTGCCCTAAACCCTGAAACACCACCCCCTGCACGACCCCCTACACTTCCCGAACACCACAGCACTGCACTAAACCTTGAAACACAACTCCTTGCATGACTCCCTACACTGCCCGAACACCACTGCACTGCCTTAAACCATGAAACACCACCCCTAGCATGACCCCCTACATTGCCTGATCACCACTGCACTGCTCTAAACCCTAAAACACCACCCCCAGCACTATACCCTACACTGCCCGAAGACCACTGCACTGCCCTAAACCCTGAAACACCACCCCCCAGCACGACCCCCTACGTTTGCCCAAACACCACTGCACTGCCCTAAACCCTGAAACATCAGCCCCAGCACGACCCCCTACAGTGTCCGAACACTATTGCACTGCCCTAAACCCTGAAACACCACCCCCCAGCAGGACCCCCTACGCTGCCTGAACACCACTGCACTGCCCTAAACCCTGAAACACCAGCCCCAGCACGACCCCCACGCTTCACGAACAGCACTGCACTGCCCTAAATCCTATAACACCACCCCAGCACAACCCCCTACACTGTCCGAACACCACTGCACTGCCCTATACCCTGAAACACCACCCCCCAGCACGACCACCTACCCTGCCCGAACACCTCTGTACTGCCCTAAACCCTGAAACACCAGCCCCAGCACGACCCCCAACGCTGCCCGAACACCACTGCACTGCCCGAAATCCTGAAACACCAGCCCCAGCACAACCCCCTACACTGCCCGAACACCACTGCACTGCCCTAAATCCTGAAACACCAGCCCCAGCAGAACCCCCTACACTGCCCGAACACCACTGCACTGCCCTAAACCCTGAAACACCACCCCAAGCAAGACGCCCTACACTGCCCAAACACCACTACACTAAACCCTAAAACACCACCCCAGCATGACCCCCTACACTGTCCGAACACCACTGCACTGCCCTAAACCCTGAAACACCAGCCCCAGCACGACCCCCCACGCTGCCCGAACACCACTGCACTGCCCTAAATCCTGAAACACCACCCCCAGCACAACCCCCTACACTGCCCGAACACCACTGCACTGCCCTGAACTCTGAGACACAACCCCCAGCAAGACCCCCTACACTGCCTGAACACCACTGCACTGCCCTGAACCCTGAAACACCACCCCCAGCAAGACCCCCTACACTGCCCGAATACCACTGCACAGCCCTAAACCCTGAAACACCACCCCCACCACGACCAACCTATACTGCCCGAACACCACTGGCCTGCCCTAAACCCTGAAACACCACCCCCCAGCATGACCCACTACGCTGCCCGAACACCACTGAACTGCCCTAAATCCTAAAACACTACCCCCAGCATGACCCCCTACACTGCCCGAACACCCCTGCACTGCCCTAAATCCTAAAACACCACCCCAGCAGGACCCCCTACACTGCCCCAACAGCACTGCACTGCTCTAAACCCTGAAACACCCCCCCAGCACGACCCCCTATGCTGCCCGAACACCGCTGCACTGCCCTAAACCCTGAAACACCAGCCCAAGCACGACCCCCTAAGTTGCCCGAACACCACGGCACTGCCCTAAATCCTGATACACCAGCCCAAGCACAACCCCCTACACTGCCCGAACACCACTGCACTGCCCTAAATCCTGAAACACCAGCCCCAGCAGAACCCCCTACACTGCCCAAACCCCACTGCACTGCCCTGAACCCTGAAACACCACCCCAGCAAGACCTCCTACACTGCCCGAACACCACTGCACTGCCATGAACCCTGAAACACCACCCCCAGCAAGACACCCTAAACTGCCAGAACACCACTGCCCTAAACCCTGAAACACCACCCCCTGCACGACCCCCTACACTGCCCGAACACCACTGCACTGCCCTAAACCATGAAACACCACCCCCAGCACGACCCCCTACACTGCCTGAACTCCACTGCACTGCCCTGAACCACCACCCCTAGCAAGACCCCCTACACTGCCCGAGCACCACTGCACTGCCCTAAACCCTGAAACACCATCCCAACCAAGACGCCCTACAATGCCCAAACGCCACTGCACTAAACCCTGAAACACCACCCCCTGCACAACCCCCTACATTGCCCGAACACCACTGCACTGCTCTAAACCCTGAAACATCACCACCTGCATGACCCCCTACACTGCCCAAACACCACTGCACTGCCCTAAACCCTGAAACACCACCCCCAGCACGACCCCCTACACTGCTCGAACACCACTGCACTGTCCTAAACCCTAAAACACCACCCCCACCACGACCCCCTACGCTGCCCGAACACCACTGCACTGCCCTAAACCCTGAAACACCAGCCCGAGCACGACCCCCACGCTTCCGGAATACCACTGCACTGCCCTAAACCCTGAAACACCAGCCCCAGCACGACCCCCTACACTGCCCAAACACCACTGCACTGCCCTAAACCCTGAAACACCAGCCCCAGCACGACCCCCTACGCTGCCCGAACACCACTGCACTGCCCTAAATCCTAAAACACCAGCCCCAGCACAACCCCCTACACTGCCCGACACCAATGCACTGCCCTAAATCCTGAAACACCACCCCCAGCAAGACCCCCTACACTGCCCGAACACCACTGCACTGCGCTGAACCCAGAAACACCACCCCCAGCAAGACACCCTAAACTGCCAGAACACCACTGCCCTAAACCCTGAAACACCACCCCTGCACAACCCCCTACACTGCCCGAACACCACTGCACTGCCCTAAACCATGAAACACCACCCCAGCACGACCCCCTACATTGCCTGAACACCACTGCCCTAAACCCTGAAACACCACCCCCCAGCACAACCCCCTACACTGCCCGAACACCACTGCACTGCCCTAAACCCTGAAACACCAGCCCATGCACAACCCCCTACACTGCCCAAACACCACTGCACTACCCTAAACCCTGAAACACCAGCCCCAGCACGACCCCCTACAGTGCCCGAACACCACTGCACTGCCGTAAACCCTGAAATACCACCCCCAGCAAGACCCCCTACACTGCCTGACCACTGCACTGCCCTAAACCCTGAAACAGCACCCCAAGCAAGACGCCCTACACTGCCCAAACACCACTGCACTAAACCCTGAAACACCACCCCCTGCACGACCCCCTACATTGCCCGAACACCACTGCACTGCCCTAAACCCTGAAACACCACCACCTGCATGACCCCCTACATTGCTCGAACACCACTGCACTGCCCTAAACCCTGAAACACCACCCCGAGCACGACCCCCTACACTCCTCGAACACCACTGCACTGCCCTAAACCCTAAAACACCACCAAGGCACGACCCCCTACGCTGCCCGAACACTACTGCACTGCCCTAAACCCTGAAACACCACCCCCCAGCAGGACCCCCTACGGTGCCCGAACACCACTGCACTGCCCTAAATCCTGAAACACCAGCCCCAGCACAACCCCCACGCTTCACGAACACCACTGCACTGCCCTAAATCCTAAAACACCACCCCTGCACGACCCCCTACACTGTCCGAACACCACTGCACTGCCCTAAACCCTGAAACACCACCCCCCAGCACGACCACCTACCCTGCCCGAACACCTCTGCACTGCCCTAAACCCTGAAACACCAGCCCCAGCACGACCCCCAACGCTGCCCGAACACCACTGCACTGCCCGAAATCCTGAAACACCAGCCCCAGCACAACCCCCTACACTGCCCGAACACCACTGCACTGCCCTAAATCCTGAAACACCAGCCCCAGCAGAACCCCCTACACTGCCCGAACACCACTGCACTGCCCTGAACCCTGAAACACCACCCCCAGCAAGACCCCCTACACTGCCAGAACACCACTGCACTGCCCTGAACCCTGAAACACCACCCCCAGCAAGACACCCTAAACTGCCAGAACACCACTGCCCTAAACCCTGAAACACCACCCCTACACGACCCCCTACACTGCCCGAACACCACTGCACTGCCCTAAACCTTGAAACACCACCCCTTGCATGACTCCCTACACTGCCCGAACACCACTGCACTGCCCAAAACCCTGAAACACCACCCCCCAGCACGACCCCCTACACTGCCCAAACACCACTGCACTGCCCTAAACCCTGAAACACTTCCCCAGCACGACCCCTACATTGCCCGAACACCACTGCACTGCCCTAAATCCTGAAACACCAGCCCCAGCACAACCCCCACGCTTCACGAACACCACTGCACTGCCCTAAATCCTAAAACACCACCCCTGCACGACCCCCTACACTGTCCGAACACCACTGCACTGCCCTAAACCCTGAAACACCACCCCCCAGCACGACCACCTACCCTGCCCGAACACCTCTGCACTGCCCTAAACCCTGAAACACCAGCCCCAGCACGACCCCCAACGCTGCCCGAACACCACTGCACTGCCCGAAATCCTGAAACACCAGCCCCAGCACAACCCCCTACACTGCCCGAACACCACTGCACTGCCCTAAATCCTGAAACACCAGCCCCAGCAGAACCCCCTACACTGCCCGAACACCACTGCACTGCCCTGAACCCTGAAACACCACCCCCAGCAAGACCCCCTACACTGCCCGAACACCACTGCACTGCCCTGAACCCTGAAACACCACCCCCAGCAAGACACCCTAAACTGCCAGAACACCACTGCCCTAAACCCTGAAACACCACCCCCTACACGACCCCCTACACTGCCCGAACACCACTGCACTGCCCTAAACCTTGAAACACCACCCCTTGCATGACTCCCTACACTGCCCGAACACCACTGCACTGCCCAAAACCCTGAAACACCACCCCCAGCACGACCCCCTACACTGCCCAAACACCACTGCACTGCCCTAAACCCTGAAACACTTCCCCAGCACGACCCCTACAGTGTCCGAACACCACTGCACTGCACTAAACCCTGAAATACCACCCCCAGCAAGACCTCCTACACTGCCCGAAGACCACTGCACTGCCCTAAACCCTGAAACACCAGCCCCAGCACGACCCCCTACAGTGTCTGAACACCACTGCACTGCCCTGAACCCTGAAACACCACCCCCAGCAAGACAACCTAAACCTAAAGACAACCTAAACTGCCACAGCACGACCCCCACGCTTCATGAACACCACTGCACTGCCCTAAATCCTAAAACACCACCCCAGCACGACCCCCTTCACTGTCCGAACACCACTGTACTGCCCTAAACCCTGAAACACCACCCCCCAGCACGACCACCTACCCTGCCCGAACACCTCTGCACTGCCCTAAACCCTGAAACACCAGCCCCAGCACGACCCCCAACGCTGCCCGAACACCACTGCACTGCCCGAAATCCTGAAACACCAGCCCCAGCACAACCCCCTACACTACCCGAACACCACTGCACTGCCCTAAATCCTGAAACACCAGCCCCAGCAGAACCCCCTACACTGCCCGAACACCACTGCACTGCCCTGAACCCTGAAACACCACCCCCAGCAAGACCCCCTACACTGCCCGAACACCACTGCACTGCCCTGAACCCTGAAACACCACCCCCAGCAATACACCCTAAACTGCCAGAACACCACTGCCCTAAACCCTGAAACACCACCCCCTGCACGACCCCCTACACTGCCCGAACACCACTGCACTGCCCTAAACCTTGAAACACCACCCCTTGCATGACTCCCTACACTGCCCGAACACCACTGCACTGCCTTAAACCATGAAACACCACCCCCAGCATTACCCCCTACATTGCCTGATCACCACTGCACTGCTCTAAACCCTAAAACACCACCCCCAGCACTATACCCTACACTGCCCAAAGACCACTGCACTGCCCTAAACCCTGAAACACCACCCCCAGCACGACCCCCTACACTGCCCAAACACCACTGCACTGCCCTAAACCCTAAAACATCAGCCCCAGCAGGACCCCCTACAGTGTCCGAACACTATTGCACTGCCCTAAACCCTGAAACACCACCCCCCAGCAGGACCCCCTACGCTGCCTGAACACCACTGCACTGCACTGAACCCTGAAGCACCACCCCCAGCAAGACACCCTAAACTGCCAGAACACCACTGCCCTAAACCCTGAAACACCACCCCCTGCACGACCCCCTACACTGCCCGAACACTACTGCACTGCACTAAACCCTGAAACACCACCCCCCAGCACGACCCCCTACACTGCCCAAACACCACTGCACTGCCCTAAACCCTGAAACACCAGCCCCAGCACGACCCCTACAGTGTCCGAACACCACTGCACTGCCCTAAACCCTAAAATACCACCCCCAGCAAGACCTCCTACACTGCCCGAAGACCACTGCACTGCCCTAAACCCGGAAACACCACCCCCCAGCACGACTCCCTACACTGCCCAAACACCACTGCACTGCCCTAAACCCTGAAACACCAGCCCCAGCACGACCCCCTACAGTGTCTGAACACCACTGCACTGCCCTGAACCCTGAAACACCACCCCCAGCAAGACAACCTAAACTGGCAGAACACCACTGCCCTAAATCCTGAAACACCACCCCCTGCACGACCCCCTACACTGCCCGAACACCACTGCACTGCGCTAATCCCTAAAACACCACCCCCAGCACGACCCCCTACCCTGCCCGAACACCACTGCACTGCCCTAAATCCTAAAACACCACCCCTGCACGACCCCCTACACTGTCCAAACACCACTGCACTGCCCTAAATCCTGAAACACCACCCCCAGCATGACCACCTACCCTGCCCGAAAACCACTGCACTGCCCTAAACCCTGAAACACCAGCCCCAGCTCGACCCCCAACGCTGCCCGAACACCACTGCACTGCCCTAAATCCTGAAACACCAGCCCCAGCAGAACCCCCTACACTGTCCGAACACCACTGCACTGCCCTAAACCTTGAAACACCACCCCTTGCATGACACCCTACACTGCCCGAACACCACTGCACTGCCCTAAACCATGAAACACCACCCCCAGCACGACCCCCTACATTGCCTGAGCACCACTGCATTGCTCTAAACCCTAAAACACCACCCCCAGCACTACACCCTACACTGCCCGAAGACCACTGCACTGCCCTAAACCCTGAAACACCACCCACCAGCATGACCCCCTACACTGCCCAAACACCACTGCACTGCCCTAAACCCTGAAACACCAGCCCCAGCACGACCCCCTACAGTGTCCGAACACTACTGCACTGCCCTAAACCCTGAAATACCACCCCCAGCAAGACCCCCTACACTGCCCGAACACCACTGCGCTGCCCTAAACCCTGAAACACCACCCCAAGCAAGACGCCCTACACTGCCCAAACACCACTGCACTAAACCCTGAAACACCACCCCCTGCACGACCCCCTACATTGCCCGAACACCACTGCACTGCCCTAAACCCTGAAACACCACCACCTGCATGACCCCCTACACTGCTCGAACACCACTGCACTGCCCTAAACCCTGAAACACCACCCCCAGCACGACCCCCTACACTGCTCGAATACCACTGCACTGCCCTAAACCCTAAAACAACACCCAGGCACGACCCCCTACGCCGCCCGAACACTACTGCACTGCCCTAAACCCTGAAACACCACCCCCAGCAGGACCCCCTACGCTGCCCGAACACCACTGCACTGCCCTAAACCCTGAAACACCAGCCCTAGCACGACCCCCACGCTCCCCGAACACCACTGCACTGCCCTAAACTCTGAAACTCCAGCCCCAGCAAGACCCTCTGCGCTGCCCGAAAACCACTGCACTGCCGTAAACCCTAAAACACCACCCCCAGTATGACCCCCTACACTGCCCAAACACCACTGCTCTGCCCCAGTCCCTGAAACACCTCCCCCAGCACAACCCCTACACTCCCTGAACACCACTGCACTGCCCCAAACCCTGAAACACCACCCCCAGCAAGACCCCCTACACTGCCCGAACACCACTGCACTGCCCTAAACCCTGAAACACCACCCCCAGCAAGACCCCCTACACTGTCCGAACACCACTGCCCTAAACCCTGAAACACCACCCACAGCAAGACACCCTACACTGCCCGAACACTACTGCACTGCCCTAAACCCTGAAACACCAACTCCAGCACGACCCCTTACACTGCCCGAACACCACTGCTCTGCAGAAAACCCTAAAACACCAGCTACAACACGACCCCCTACACTGCTCCAATACCACTGTACTGCCCAAACCCCTAAAACACTAGCCCCAGCACGACCCTCTACAATGCCTGAACACCACTGCACTGCCCTAAACCCTGAAACACCAGCGCCAGCACGACCCCCTACACTGCCCGAACACCATTGC
Source organism: Triturus cristatus (assembly GCF_964204655.1). Classification (NCBI taxonomy): domain Eukaryota; kingdom Metazoa; phylum Chordata; class Amphibia; order Caudata; family Salamandridae; genus Triturus; species Triturus cristatus. The sequence continues at coordinate 878,974,142 of NC_140579.1, forward strand.
ACTGCCCTAAACCCTGAAACACCAGCCCCAGCATGACCCCCTACACTGTCAAAAACACCACTGCACTGCCCTAAACCCTGAAACACCAGCGCCAGCACGACCCCCTACACTGCCCGAACACCACTGCACTGCCCTAAACTCTGAAATACCAGCCCCAGCACGACCCCCTACACTGCCCGAACACCATTGCCCTAAATCCTGAAACACCACCCTCAGCAAGACCCCCTACACTGCCAGAACACCAACGCACTGCCCTAAACCCTGAAACACCAGCCCGAGCACGACCCCCCATGCTTCTCGAACACCACTGCACTGCCCTAAACCCTGAAACACCAGCCCCAGCAAGACCCTCTGCGCTGCCTGAACACCACTGCACTGCTGTAAACCCTGAAACACCAGCCCCAGCATGACCCCTACACAGCCCGAACACCCCTGCACTACCCTAAACCCTAAAACACCACCCCCAGCACAACCCCCTACACTGCCCGAACACCACTGCACTGCCCTAAATCCTAAAACACCACCCCAGCACGACCCCCTACACTGTCCGAACACCACTGCACTGCCCTAAACCCTGAAAACCACCCCCCAGCACAAACCCCTACGCTGCCCGAACACCACTGCACTGCCCTAAACCCTTAAACACCAGCCCCAGCACGACCCCCTACACTGTCCGAACACCACTGCACTGCCCTAAACCCTGAAAACCACCCCCCAGCACAACCCCCTACACTGCCCGAACACCACTGCACTGCCCTAAATCCTGAAACACCAGCTCCAGCAGAACCCACTACACTGCCCGAACACCACTGCACTGCCCTGAACCCTGAAACACCACCACCAGCAAGACCCCCTACATTGCCCGAACACCACTGCACTGCCCTGAACCCTGTAACACCACCCCCAGCAAGACAACCTAAACTGCCAGAACACCACTGCCCTAAACCCTGAAACACCACCCCCTGCATGACCCCCTACACTGCCCGAACACCACTGCACTGCGCTAAACCATAAAACACCACACCCAGCACGACCCCCTACATTGCCTGAGCACCACTGCACTGCTCTAAACCCTAAAACACCACCCCCAGCACTATACCCTACACTGCCCGAAGACCACTGCACTGCCCTAAACCCTGAAACACCACCCCCCAGCACGACCCCCTACACTGCCCAAAAACCACTGCACTGCCCTAAACCCTGAAACACCAGCCCCAGCACGACCCCCTACAGTGTCCAAACACCACTGCACTGCCCTAAACCCTGAAATACCACTCCCAGCAAGACCCCCTACACTGCCCGAACACCACTGCACTGCCCTAAACCCTGAAACACCACCCCAAGCAAGACGCCCTACACTGCCCAAACACCACTGCACTAAACCCTGAAACACCACCCCCTGCACGACCCCCTACATTGCCCCAACACCACTGCACTGCCCTGAACCCTGAAACACCACCCCCAGCAAGACAACCTAAACTGCCAGAACACCACTGCCCTAAACCCTGAAACACCACCCCCTGCACGACCCCCTACACTGCCCGAACACCACTGCACTGCGCTAAACCATAAAACACCACACCCAGCACGACCCCCTACACTGCCCGAACACCACTGCACTGCCCTAAATCCTAAAACACCACCCAAGCATGACCCCCTACACTGTCCGAACACCACTGCACTGCCCTAAACCCTGAAACACCAGCCCCAGCACGACCCCTACGCTGCCCGAACACCACTGCACTGCCCTAAATCCTGAAACACCACCCCCAGCACAACCCCCTACACTGCCCGAACACCACTGCACTGCCCTGAACCCTGAAACACAACCCCCAGCAAGACCCCCTACACTGCCCGAACACCACTGCACTGCCCTGAACCCTGAAACACCACCCCCAGCAAGACCCCCTACACTGCCCGAATACCACTGCACAGCCCTAAACCCTGAAACACCACCCCCAACACGACCAACCTATACTGCCCGAATACCACTGGCCTGCCCTGAACCCTGAAACACCACCCCCCAGCATGACCCGCTACACTGCCCGAACACCACTGAACTGCCCTAAACCCTAAAACACTACCCCCAGCATGACCCCCTACACTGCCCGAACACCCCTGCACTGCCCTAAATCCTAAAACACCACCCCAGCACGACCCCCTACACTGCCCGAACAGCACTGCACTGCTCTCAACCCTGAAACACTCCCACCAGCACGACCCCCTATGCTGCCCGAACACCGCTGCACTGCCCTAAACCCTGAAACACCAACCCCAGCACGACCCCCTAAGTTACCCGAACACCACGGCACTGCCCTAAATCCTGATACACCAGCCCAAGCACAACCCCCTACACTGCCCAAACCCCACTGCACTGCCCTGAACCCTGAAACACCACCCCCAGCAAGACCCCCTACACTGCCCGAACACCACTGCACTGCCATGAACCCTGAAACACCACCCCCAGCAAGACACCCTAAACTGCCAGAACACCACTGCCCTAAACCATGAAACACCACCCCCAGCACGACCCCCTACACTGGCTGAACTCCACTGCACTGCCCTGAACCACCACCCCCAGCAAGACCCCCTACACTGCCCGAGCACCACTGCACTGCCCTAAACCCTGAAACACCATCCCAAGCAAGACGCCCTACACTGCCCAAACACCACTGCACTAAACCCTGAAACACCACCCCCTGCACAACCCCCTACATTGCCCGAATACCACTTCACTGCTTTAAGCCCTGAAACACCACCACCTGCATGACCCCCTACACTGCCCAAACACCACTGCACTGCCCTAAACCCTGAACCACCACCCCCAGCACGACCCCCTACACTGCTCGAACACCACTGCACTGCCCTAAACCCTAAAACACCACCCCCACCACGACCCCCTACGCTGCCCGAACACCACTGCACTGCCCTAAACCCTGAAACACCAGCCCGAGCACGACCCCCTCGCTTCCGGAACACCACTGCACTGCCCTAAACCCTAAAACACCACCCCCAGCACGACCCCCTACGCTGCCCGAACACCACTGCACTGCCCTAAATCCTGAAACACCAGCCCCAGCACAACCCCCTACACTGCCCGACACCACTGCACTGCCCTAAATCCTGCAACACCAGCCCCAGCAGAACCCCCTACACTGCCTGAACACCACTGCACTGCCCTGACCCCTGAAACACCACCCCCAGCAAGACCCCCTACACTGCCCGAACACCACTGCACTGCCCTGAACCCAGAAACACCACCCCCAGCAAGACACCCTAAACTGCCAGAACACCACTGCCCTAAACCCTGAAACACCACCCCTGCACGACCCCCTACACTGCCCGAACACCACTGCACTGCCCTAAACCATGAAACACCACCCCAGCACGACCCCCTACATTGCCTGAACACCACTGCACTGCCATAAACCCTGAAACACCTACCCCCAGCACAACCCCCTACACTGCCCGAACACCACTGCACTGCCCTAAACCCTGAAACACCAGCCCATGCACGACCCCCTACACTGCCCAAACACCACTGCACTGCCCTAAACCCTGAAACACCAGCCCCAGCAGAACCCCCTACACTGCCTGAACACCACTGCACTGCCCTGACTCCTGAAACACCACCCCTGCACGACCCCCTACACTGCCCGAACACCACTGCACTGCCCTAAACCCTGAAACACCACCCCAAGCAAGACGCCCTACACTGCCCAAACACCACTGCACTAAACCCTGAAACACTACCCCCTGCACGACCCCCTACATTGCCCGAACACCACTGCACTGCCCTAAACCCTGAAACACCACCCCCAGCATGACCCCCTACACTGCTCGAACACCACTGCACTGCCCTAAACCCTAAAACACCACCCAGGCACGACCGCCTACGCTGCCCGAGCACTACTGCTCTGCCCTAAACCCTGAAAAACCATCTCCCAGCAGGACCCCCTACGCTGCCCGAACACCACTGCACTGCCCTAAATCCTGAAACACCAGCCCCAGCACGACGCCCACGCTTCACGAACACCACTGCACTGCCCTAAATCCTAAAACACCACCCCAGCACGACCCCCTACACTGTCCGAACACCACTGCACTAAACCCTGAAACACCACCCCCCAGCACGACCACCTACCCTGCCCGAACAACTCTGCACTGCCCTAAACCCTGAAACACCAGCCCCAGCACGACCCCCAACGCTGCCCCAACACCACTGCACTGCCCGAAATCCTGAAACACCAGCCCCAGCACAACCCCCTACACTGCCCGAACACCACTGCACTGCCCTAAATCCTGACACACCAGCCCCAGCAGAACCCCCTACACTGCCCGAACACCACTGCACTGCCTTGAACCCTGAAACACCACCCCCAGCAAGACCCCCTACACTGCCCGAACACCACTGCACTGCCCTGAACCCTGAAACACCACCCCCAGCAAGACACCCTAAACTGCCAGAACACCACTGCCCTAAACCCTGAAACACCACCCCCTGCATGACCCCCTACACTGCCCGAACACCACTGCACTGCCCTAAACCTTGAAACACCACCCCTTTCATGACTCCCTACACTGCCCGAACACCACTGCACTGCCCTAAACCATGAAACACCACCCCCAGCACGACCCCCTACATTGCCTGAGCACCACTGCACTGCTCTAAACCCTAAAACACCACCCCAGCACTATACCCTAAACTGCCCAAACACCACTGCACTGCCCTAAACCCTGAAACACCACCCCCCAGCACGACCCCCTACACTGCCCAAACACCACTGCACTGCCGTAAACCCTGAAACACCAGCCCCAGCACGACCCCTACAGTGTCCAAACACAACTGCACTGCCCTAAACCCTGAAATACCACCCCCAGCAAGATCTCCTACATTGCCCGAAGACCACTGCACTGCCCTAAACCCTGAAACACCACCCCCCAGCACGACTCCCTACACTGCCCAAACACCAATGCACTGCACTAAACCCTGAAACACTAGCCCCAGCACCACCCCTACAGCGTCTGAACACCACTGCACTGCCCTGAACCTTGAAACACCACCCCCAGCAAGACAACCTAAACTGCCAGAACACCACTGCCCTAAATCCTGAAACACCACCCCCTGCACGACCCCCTACACTGCCCGAACACCACTGCACTGACGAAAACCTTGAAACACCACCACTTGCATGACTCCCTACACTGCCCGAACACCACTGCATTGCCCTAAACCATGAAACACCACCCCCAGCACGACCCCCTACACTGCCTGAACTCCACTGCACTGCCCTGAACCACCACCCCCAGCAAGACACCCTAAACTGCCAGAACACCACTGCCCTAAATCCTGAAACACCACCCCCTGCACGACCCCCTACACTGCCCGAACACCACTGCACTGACGAAAACCTTGAAACACCACCCCTTGCATGACTCCCTACACTGCCCGAACACCACTGCATTGCCCTAAACCATGAAACACCACCCCCAGCACGACCCCCTACACTGCCTGAACTCCACTGCACTGCCCTGAACCACCACCCCCAGCAAGACACCCTACACTGCCCGAACACCACTGCACTGCGCTAAACCCTAAAACTCCACCCCCAGCACGACCCCCTACACTGCCCGAACACCACTGCACTGCCCTAAATCCTAAAACACCACCCCTGCACGACCCCCTACACTGTCCGAACACCACTGCACTGCCCTAAACCCTGAAACACCAGCCCCAGCACGACCCCCAACGCTGCCCGAACACCACTGCACTGCCCTAAATCCTGAAACACCAGCCCCAGCACAACCCCCTACACTGCCCGAACACCACTGCACTGCCCTAAATCCTGAAACACCAGCCCCAGCAGAACCCCCTACACTGCCCGAACACCACTGCACTGCCCTGAACCCTGAAACACCACCCCCAGCAAGACACCCTAAACTGCCAGAACACCACTGCCCTAAACCCTGAAACACCACCCCCTGCACGACCCCCTACACTTCCCGAACACCACTGCACTGCCCTAAACCTTGAAACACCACCCCTTGCATGACTCCCTACACTGCCCGAACACCACTGCACTGCCCTAAACCATGAAACACCACCCCAGCACGACCCCCTACATTCCCTGAACACCACTGCACTGCTCTAACCCTAAAACACCACCCCAAGCACTACACCCTACACTACCCGAACACCACTACACTTCCCTAAACCCTAAAACACCACCCCCAGCACGACCCCCTACACTGCCCGAACACCACTGCACTGTCCTAAACCCTGAAACACCAGCCCATGCACGACCCCCTACACTGCCCAAACACCACTGCACTGCCCTAAACCCTGAAACACCAGCCCCAGCACGACCCCCTACAGTGCCCCAACACCACTGCACTGACCTCAACCCTGAAATACCACCCCGAGCAAGACCCCCTACACTGCCCGAACACCACTGCACTGCCCTAAACCCTGAAACACCAGCCCCAGCACGACCCCCACGCTTCACGAACACCACTGCACTGCCCTAAACCCTGAAACTCCAGCCCCAGCAAGACCCTCTGTGCTGCCCGAACACCACTGCACTGCCGTAAACCCTAAAACACCACCCCCAGAACGACCCCCTACACTGCCCAAACACCACTGCACTAAACCCTAAAACACCACCCCCTGCACGACCCCCTACATTGCCCGAACATCACTGCACTGCCCTAAACCCTGAAACACCACCTCCTGCATGACCCCCTACACTGCTCGAACACCACTGCACTGCCCTAAACCCTGAAACACCACCACCTGCATGACCCCCTACACTGCTCGAACACCACTGCACTGCCCTAAACCATGAAACACCACCCCCAGCACGACCCCCTACAGTGCTCGAACACCACTGCACTGCCCTAAACCCTAAATCACCACCCAGGCACGACCCCCTATGCTGCCCCAACACTACTGCACTGCCTTAAACCCTGAAACACCACCCCCCAGCAGGACCCTCTACGCTGCCCAAACACCACTGCACTGCCCTAAACCCTGAAACACCAGCCCCAGCACGACCCCCACGCTTCACGAACACCACTGCACTGCCCTAAACCCTGAAACTCCAGCCCCAGCAAGACCCTCTGCGCTGCCCGAACACCACTGCACTGCCGTAAACCCTAAAACACCACCCCCAGAATGACCCCCTACACTGCCCAAACACCACTGCTCTGCCCCAGCCCCTGAAACACCTCCCCCAGTACAACCCACTACACTTCCCGAACACCACAGCACTGCCCTAAACCCTGAAACACCACCCCCAGCAAGACCCCCTACACTGACCGAACACCACTGCCCTAAACCCTGAAACACCACCCCCAGCAAGACACCCTACACTGCCCGAACACCACTGCCCTAAACCCTGAAACACCAGCCCCAGCACGACCCCCTACAGTGTCCGAACACCACTGCACTGCCCTAAACCCTGAAATACCACCCCCAGCAAGACCCCCTACACTGCCCGAAAACCACTGCACTGCCCTAAACCCTAAAACACCACCCCAAGCAAGACGCCCTACACTGCCCAAACACCACTACACTAAACCCTGAAACACCACCCCCTGCACGAACCCCTACATTGCCCGAACACCACTGCACTGCCCTGAACCCTGAAACACCACCCCCAGCAAGACAACCTAAACTGCCAGAACACCACTGCCCTAAACCCTGAAACACCACCTCCTGCACGACACCCTACGCTGCCCGAGCACCACTGCACTGCCCTAAACCTTGAAACACCACCCCTTTCATGACTCCCTACACTGCCCGAACACCACTGCACTGCCCTAAACCATGAAACACCACCCCCAGCACGACCCCCTACATTGCCTGAGCACCACTGCACTGCTCTAAACCCTAAAACACCACCCCAGCACTATACCCTAAACTGCCCAAACACCACTGCACTGCCCTAAACCCTGAAACACCACCCCCCAGCACGACCCCCTACACTGCCCAAACACCACTGCACTGCCGTAAACCCTGAAACACCAGCCCCAGCACGACCCCTACAGTGTCCAAACACAACTGCACTGCCCTAAACCCTGAAATACCACCCCCAGCAAGATCTCCTACATTGCCCGAAGACCACTGCACTGCCCTAAACCCTGAAACACCACCCCCCAGCACGACTCCCTACACTGCCCAAACACCAATGCACTGCACTAAACCCTGAAACACTAGCCCCAGCACCACCCCTACAGCGTCTGAACACCACTGCACTGCCCTGAACCTTGAAACACCACCCCCAGCAAGACAACCTAAACTGCCAGAACACCACTGCCCTAAATCCTGAAACACCACCCCCTGCACGACCCCCTACACTGCCCGAACACCACTGCACTGACGAAAACCTTGAAACACCACCACTTGCATGACTCCCTACACTGCCCGAACACCACTGCACTAAACCCTGAAACACTACCCCCTGCACGACCCCCTACATTGCCCGAACACCACTGCACTGCCCTAAACCCTGAAACACCACCCCCAGCATGACCCCCTACACTGCTCGAACACCACTGCACTGCCCTAAACCCTAAAACACCACCCAGGCACGACCGCCTACGCTGCCCGAGCACTACTGCTCTGCCCTAAACCCTGAAAAACCATCTCCCAGCAGGACCCCCTACGCTGCCCGAACACCACTGCACTGCCCTAAATCCTGAAACACCAGCCCCAGCACGACGCCCACGCTTCACGAACACCACTGCACTGCCCTAAATCCTAAAACACCACCCCAGCACGACCCCCTACACTGTCCGAACACCACTGCACTAAACCCTGAAACACCACCCCCCAGCACGACCACCTACCCTGCCCGAACAACTCTGCACTGCCCTAAACCCTGAAACACCAGCCCCAGCACGACCCCCAACGCTGCCCCAACACCACTGCACTGCCCGAAATCCTGAAACACCAGCCCCAGCACAACCCCCTACACTGCCCGAACACCACTGCACTGCCCTAAATCCTGACACACCAGCCCCAGCAGAACCCCCTACACTGCCCGAACACCACTGCACTGCCTTGAACCCTGAAACACCACCCCCAGCAAGACCCCCTACACTGCCCGAACACCACTGCACTGCCCTGAACCCTGAAACACCACCCCCAGCAAGACACCCTAAACTGCCAGAACACCACTGCCCTAAACCCTGAAACACCACCCCCTGCATGACCCCCTACACTGCCCGAACACCACTGCACTGCCCTAAACCTTGAAACACCACCCCTTTCATGACTCCCTACACTGCCCGAACACCACTGCACTGCCCTAAACCATGAAACACCACCCCCAGCACGACCCCCTACATTGCCTGAGCACCACTGCACTGCTCTAAACCCTAAAACACCACCCCAGCACTATACCCTAAACTGCCCAAACACCACTGCACTGCCCTAAACCCTGAAACACCACCCCCCAGCACGACCCCCTACACTGCCCAAACACCACTGCACTGCCGTAAACCCTGAAACACCAGCCCCAGCACGACCCCTACAGTGTCCAAACACAACTGCACTGCCCTAAACCCTGAAATACCACCCCCAGCAAGATCTCCTACATTGCCCGAAGACCACTGCACTGCCCTAAACCCTGAAACACCACCCCCCAGCACGACTCCCTACACTGCCCAAACACCAATGCACTGCACTAAACCCTGAAACACTAGCCCCAGCACCACCCCTACAGCGTCTGAACACCACTGCACTGCCCTGAACCTTGAAACACCACCCCCAGCAAGACAACCTAAACTGCCAGAACACCACTGCCCTAAATCCTGAAACACCACCCCCTGCACGACCCCCTACACTGCCCGAACACCACTGCACTGACGAAAACCTTGAAACACCACCACTTGCATGACTCCCTACACTGCCCGAACACCACTGCATTGCCCTAAACCATGAAACACCACCCCCAGCACGACCCCCTACACTGCCTGAACTCCACTGCACTGCCCTGAACCACCACCCCCAGCAAGACACCCTAAACTGCCAGAACACCACTGCCCTAAATCCTGAAACACCACCCCCTGCACGACCCCCTACACTGCCCGAACACCACTGCACTGACGAAAACCTTGAAACACCACCCCTTGCATGACTCCCTACACTGCCCGAACACCACTGCATTGCCCTAAACCATGAAACACCACCCCCAGCACGACCCCCTACACTGCCTGAACTCCACTGCACTGCCCTGAACCACCACCCCCAGCAAGACACCCTACACTGCCCGAACACCACTGCACTGCGCTAAACCCTAAAACTCCACCCCCAGCACGACCCCCTACACTGCCCGAACACCACTGCACTGCCCTAAATCCTAAAACACCACCCCTGCACGACCCCCTACACTGTCCGAACACCACTGCACTGCCCTAAACCCTGAAACACCAGCCCCAGCACGACCCCCAACGCTGCCCGAACACCACTGCACTGCCCTAAATCCTGAAACACCAGCCCCAGCACAACCCCCTACACTGCCCGAACACCACTGCACTGCCCTAAATCCTGAAACACCAGCCCCAGCAGAACCCCCTACACTGCCCGAACACCACTGCACTGCCCTGAACCCTGAAACACCACCCCCAGCAAGACACCCTAAACTGCCAGAACACCACTGCCCTAAACCCTGAAACACCACCCCCTGCACGACCCCCTACACTTCCCGAACACCACTGCACTGCCCTAAACCTTGAAACACCACCCCTTGCATGACTCCCTACACTGCCCGAACACCACTGCACTGCCCTAAACCATGAAACACCACCCCAGCACGACCCCCTACATTCCCTGAACACCACTGCACTGCTCTAACCCTAAAACACCACCCCAAGCACTACACCCTACACTACCCGAACACCACTACACTTCCCTAAACCCTAAAACACCACCCCCAGCACGACCCCCTACACTGCCCGAACACCACTGCACTGTCCTAAACCCTGAAACACCAGCCCATGCACGACCCCCTACACTGCCCAAACACCACTGCACTGCCCTAAACCCTGAAACACCAGCCCCAGCACGACCCCCTACAGTGCCCCAACACCACTGCACTGACCTCAACCCTGAAATACCACCCCGAGCAAGACCCCCTACACTGCCCGAACACCACTGCACTGCCCTAAACCCTGAAACACCAGCCCCAGCACGACCCCCACGCTTCACGAACACCACTGCACTGCCCTAAACCCTGAAACTCCAGCCCCAGCAAGACCCTCTGTGCTGCCCGAACACCACTGCACTGCCGTAAACCCTAAAACACCACCCCCAGAACGACCCCCTACACTGCCCAAACACCACTGCACTAAACCCTAAAACACCACCCCCTGCACGACCCCCTACATTGCCCGAACATCACTGCACTGCCCTAAACCCTGAAACACCACCTCCTGCATGACCCCCTACACTGCTCGAACACCACTGCACTGCCCTAAACCCTGAAACACCACCACCTGCATGACCCCCTACACTGCTCGAACACCACTGCACTGCCCTAAACCATGAAACACCACCCCCAGCACGACCCCCTACAGTGCTCGAACACCACTGCACTGCCCTAAACCCTAAATCACCACCCAGGCACGACCCCCTATGCTGCCCCAACACTACTGCACTGCCTTAAACCCTGAAACACCACCCCCCAGCAGGACCCTCTACGCTGCCCAAACACCACTGCACTGCCCTAAACCCTGAAACACCAGCCCCAGCACGACCCCCACGCTTCACGAACACCACTGCACTGCCCTAAACCCTGAAACTCCAGCCCCAGCAAGACCCTCTGCGCTGCCCGAACACCACTGCACTGCCGTAAACCCTAAAACACCACCCCCAGAATGACCCCCTACACTGCCCAAACACCACTGCTCTGCCCCAGCCCCTGAAACACCTCCCCCAGTACAACCCACTACACTTCCCGAACACCACAGCACTGCCCTAAACCCTGAAACACCACCCCCAGCAAGACCCCCTACACTGACCGAACACCACTGCCCTAAACCCTGAAACACCACCCCCAGCAAGACACCCTACACTGCCCGAACACCACTGCCCTAAACCCTGAAACACCAGCCCCAGCACGACCCCCTACAGTGTCCGAACACCACTGCACTGCCCTAAACCCTGAAATACCACCCCCAGCAAGACCCCCTACACTGCCCGAAAACCACTGCACTGCCCTAAACCCTAAAACACCACCCCAAGCAAGACGCCCTACACTGCCCAAACACCACTACACTAAACCCTGAAACACCACCCCCTGCACGAACCCCTACATTGCCCGAACACCACTGCACTGCCCTGAACCCTGAAACACCACCCCCAGCAAGACAACCTAAACTGCCAGAACACCACTGCCCTAAACCCTGAAACACCACCTCCTGCACGACACCCTACGCTGCCCGAGCACCACTGCACTGCCCTAAACCTTGAAACACCACCCCTTTCATGACTCCCTACACTGCCCGAACACCACTGCACTGCCCTAAACCATGAAACACCACCCCCAGCACGACCCCCTACATTGCCTGAGCACCACTGCACTGCTCTAAACCCTAAAACACCACCCCAGCACTATACCCTAAACTGCCCAAACACCACTGCACTGCCCTAAACCCTGAAACACCACCCCCCAGCACGACCCCCTACACTGCCCAAACACCACTGCACTGCCGTAAACCCTGAAACACCAGCCCCAGCACGACCCCTACAGTGTCCAAACACAACTGCACTGCCCTAAACCCTGAAATACCACCCCCAGCAAGATCTCCTACATTGCCCGAAGACCACTGCACTGCCCTAAACCCTGAAACACCACCCCCCAGCACGACTCCCTACACTGCCCAAACACCAATGCACTGCACTAAACCCTGAAACACTAGCCCCAGCACCACCCCTACAGCGTCTGAACACCACTGCACTGCCCTGAACCTTGAAACACCACCCCCAGCAAGACAACCTAAACTGCCAGAACACCACTGCCCTAAATCCTGAAACACCACCCCCTGCACGACCCCCTACACTGCCCGAACACCACTGCACTGACGAAAACCTTGAAACACCACCACTTGCATGACTCCCTACACTGCCCGAACACCACTGCATTGCCCTAAACCATGAAACACCACCCCCAGCACGACCCCCTACACTGCCTGAACTCCACTGCACTGCCCTGAACCACCACCCCCAGCAAGACACCCTAAACTGCCAGAACACCACTGCCCTAAATCCTGAAACACCACCCCCTGCACGACCCCCTACACTGCCCGAACACCACTGCACTGACGAAAACCTTGAAACACCACCCCTTGCATGACTCCCTACACTGCCCGAACACCACTGCATTGCCCTAAACCATGAAACACCACCCCCAGCACGACCCCCTACACTGCCTGAACTCCACTGCACTGCCCTGAACTACCACCCCCAGCAAGACACCCTACACTGCCCGAACACCACTGCACTGCGCTAAACCCTAAAACTCCACCCCCAGCACGACCCCCTACACTGCCCGAACACCACTGCACTGCCCTAAATCCTAAAACACCACCCCTGCACGACCCCCTACACTGTCCGAACACCACTGCACTGCCCTAAACCCTGAAACACCAGCCCCAGCACGACCCCCAACGCTGCCCGAACACCACTGCACTGCCCTTAATCCTGAAACACCAGCCCCAGCACAACCCCCTACACTGCCCGAACACCACTGCACTGCCCTAAATCCTGAAACACCAGCCCCAGCAGAACCCCCTACACTGCCCGAACACCACTGCACTGCCCTGAACCCTGAAACACCACCCCCAGCAAGACACCCTAAACTGCCAGAACACCACTGCCCTAAACCCTGAAACACCACCCCCTGCACGACCCCCTACACTTCCCGAACACCACTGCACTGCCCTAAACCTTGAAACACCACCCCTTGCATGACTCCCTACACTGCCCGAACACCACTGCACTGCCCTAAACCATGAAACACCACCCCAGCACGACCCCCTACATTCCCTGAACACCACTGCACTGCTCTAACCCTAAAACACCACCCCAAGCACTACACCCTACACTACCCGAACACCACTACACTTCCCTAAACCCTAAAACACCACCCCCAGCACGACCCCCTACACTGCCCGAACACCACTGCACTGTCCTAAACCCTGAAACACCAGCCCATGCACGACCCCCTACACTGCCCAAACACCACTGCACTGCCCTAAACCCTGAAACACCAGCCCCAGCACGACCCCCTACAGTGCCCCAACACCACTGCACTGACCTCAACCCTGAAATACCACCCCGAGCAAGACCCCCTACACTGCCCGAACACCACTGCACTGCCCTAAACCCTGAAACACCAGCCCCAGCACGACCCCCACGCTTCACGAACACCACTGCACTGCCCTAAACCCTGAAACTCCAGCCCCAGCAAGACCCTCTGTGCTGCCCGAACACCACTGCACTGCCGTAAACCCTAAAACACCACCCCCAGAACGACCCCCTACACTGCCCAAACACCACTGCACTAAACCCTAAAACACCACCCCCTGCACGACCCCCTACATTGCCCGAACATCACTGCACTGCCCTAAACCCTGAAACACCACCTCCTGCATGACCCCCTACACTGCTCGAACACCACTGCACTGCCCTAAACCCTGAAACACCACCACCTGCATGACCCCCTACACTGCTCGAACACCACTGCACTGCCCTAAACCATGAAACACCACCCCCAGCACGACCCCCTACAGTGCTCGAACACCACTGCACTGCCCTAAACCCTAAATCACCACCCAGGCACGACCCCCTATGCTGCCCCAACACTACTGCACTGCCTTAAACCCTGAAACACCACCCCCCAGCAGGACCCTCTACGCTGCCCAAACACCACTGCACTGCCCTAAACCCTGAAACACCAGCCCCAGCACGACCCCCACGCTTCACGAACACCACTGCACTGCCCTAAACCCTGAAACTCCAGCCCCAGCAAGACCCTCTGCGCTGCCCGAACACCACTGCACTGCCGTAAACCCTAAAACACCACCCCCAGAATGACCCCCTACACTGCCCAAACACCACTGCTCTGCCCCAGCCCCTGAAACACCTCCCCCAGTACAACCCACTACACTTCCCGAACACCACAGCACTGCCCTAAACCCTGAAACACCACCCCCAGCAAGACCCCCTACACTGACCGAACACCACTGCCCTAAACCCTGAAACACCACCCCCAGCAAGACACCCTACACTGCCCGAACACCACTGCCCTAAACCCTGAAACACCAGCCCCAGCACGACCCCCTACAGTGTCCGAACACCACTGCACTGCCCTAAACCCT
This sequence comes from Triturus cristatus, assembly GCF_964204655.1. NCBI lineage: Eukaryota > Metazoa > Chordata > Amphibia > Caudata > Salamandridae > Triturus > Triturus cristatus. Next base: position 878,989,526 of record NC_140579.1, read on the forward strand.
GAAATACCACCCCCAGCAAGACCCCCTACACTGCCCGAAAACCACTGCACTGCCCTAAACCCTAAAACACCACCCCAAGCAAGACGCCCTACACTGCCCAAACACCACTACACTAAACCCTGAAACACCACCCCCTGCACGAACCCCTACATTGCCCGAACACCACTGCACTGCCCTGAACCCTGAAACACCACCCCCAGCAAGACAACCTAAACTGCCAGAACACCACTGCCCTAAACCCTGAAACACCACCTCCTGCACGACACCCTACGCTGCCCGAGCACCACTGCACTGCCCTAAACCTTGAAACACCACCCCTTTCATGACTCCCTACACTGCCCGAACACCACTGCACTGCCCTAAACCATGAAACACCACCCCCAGCACGACCCCCTACATTGCCTGAGCACCACTGCACTGCTCTAAACCCTAAAACACCACCCCAGCACTATACCCTAAACTGCCCAAACACCACTGCACTGCCCTAAACCCTGAAACACCACCCCCCAGCACGACCCCCTACACTGCCCAAACACCACTGCACTGCCGTAAACCCTGAAACACCAGCCCCAGCACGACCCCTACAGTGTCCAAACACAACTGCACTGCCCTAAACCCTGAAATACCACCCCCAGCAAGATCTCCTACATTGCCCGAAGACCACTGCACTGCCCTAAACCCTGAAACACCACCCCCCAGCACGACTCCCTACACTGCCCAAACACCAATGCACTGCACTAAACCCTGAAACACTAGCCCCAGCACCACCCCTACAGCGTCTGAACACCACTGCACTGCCCTGAACCTTGAAACACCACCCCCAGCAAGACAACCTAAACTGCCAGAACACCACTGCCCTAAATCCTGAAACACCACCCCCTGCACGACCCCCTACACTGCCCGAACACCACTGCACTGACGAAAACCTTGAAACACCACCACTTGCATGACTCCCTACACTGCCCGAACACCACTGCATTGCCCTAAACCATGAAACACCACCCCCAGCACGACCCCCTACACTGCCTGAACTCCACTGCACTGCCCTGAACCACCACCCCCAGCAAGACACCCTAAACTGCCAGAACACCACTGCCCTAAATCCTGAAACACCACCCCCTGCACGACCCCCTACACTGCCCGAACACCACTGCACTGACGAAAACCTTGAAACACCACCCCTTGCATGACTCCCTACACTGCCCGAACACCACTGCATTGCCCTAAACCATGAAACACCACCCCCAGCACGACCCCCTACACTGCCTGAACTCCACTGCACTGCCCTGAACTACCACCCCCAGCAAGACACCCTACACTGCCCGAACACCACTGCACTGCGCTAAACCCTAAAACTCCACCCCCAGCACGACCCCCTACACTGCCCGAACACCACTGCACTGCCCTAAATCCTAAAACACCACCCCTGCATGACCCCCTACACTGTCCGAACACCACTGCACTGCCCTAAACCCTGAAACACCAGCCCCAGCACGACCCCCAACGCTGCCCGAACACCACTGCACTGCCCTTAATCCTGAAACACCAGCCCCAGCACAACCCCCTACACTGCCCGAACACCACTGCACTGCCCTAAATCCTGAAACACCAGCCCCAGCAGAACCCCCTACACTGCCCGAACACCACTGCACTGCCCTGAACCCTGAAACACCACCCCCAGCAAGACACCCTAAACTGCCAGAACACCACTGCCCTAAACCCTGAAACACCACCCCCTGCACGACCCCCTACACTTCCCGAACACCACTGCACTGCCCTAAACCTTGAAACACCACCCCTTGCATGACTCCCTACACTGCCCGAACACCACTGCACTGCCCTAAACCATGAAACACCACCCCAGCACGACCCCCTACATTCCCTGAACACCACTGCACTGCTCTAACCCTAAAACACCACCCCAAGCACTACACCCTACACTACCCGAACACCACTACACTTCCCTAAACCCTAAAACACCACCCCCAGCACGACCCCCTACACTGCCCGAACACCACTGCACTGTCCTAAACCCTGAAACACCAGCCCATGCACGACCCCCTACACTGCCCAAACACCACTGCACTGCCCTAAACCCTGAAACACCAGCCCCAGCACGACCCCCTACAGTGCCCCAACACCACTGCACTGACCTCAACCCTGAAATACCACCCCGAGCAAGACCCCCTACACTGCCCGAACACCACTGCACTGCCCTAAACCCTGAAACACCAGCCCCAGCACGACCCCCACGCTTCACGAACACCACTGCACTGCCCTAAACCCTGAAACTCCAGCCCCAGCAAGACCCTCTGTGCTGCCCGAACACCACTGCACTGCCGTAAACCCTAAAACACCACCCCCAGAACGACCCCCTACACTGCCCAAACACCACTGCACTAAACCCTAAAACACCACCCCCTGCACGACCCCCTACATTGCCCGAACATCACTGCACTGCCCTAAACCCTGAAACACCACCTCCTGCATGACCCCCTACACTGCTCGAACACCACTGCACTGCCCTAAACCCTGAAACACCACCACCTGCATGACCCCCTACACTGCTCGAACACCACTGCACTGCCCTAAACCATGAAACACCACCCCCAGCACGACCCCCTACAGTGCTCGAACACCACTGCACTGCCCTAAACCCTAAATCACCACCCAGGCACGACCCCCTATGCTGCCCCAACACTACTGCACTGCCTTAAACCCTGAAACACCACCCCCCAGCAGGACCCTCTACGCTGCCCAAACACCACTGCACTGCCCTAAACCCTGAAACACCAGCCCCAGCACGACCCCCACGCTTCACGAACACCACTGCACTGCCCTAAACCCTGAAACTCCAGCCCCAGCAAGACCCTCTGCGCTGCCCGAACACCACTGCACTGCCGTAAACCCTAAAACACCACCCCCAGAATGACCCCCTACACTGCCCAAACACCACTGCTCTGCCCCAGCCCCTGAAACACCTCCCCCAGTACAACCCACTACACTTCCCGAACACCACAGCACTGCCCTAAACCCTGAAACACCACCCCCAGCAAGACCCCCTACACTGACCGAACACCACTGCCCTAAACCCTGAAACACCACCCCCAGCAAGACACCCTACACTGCCCGAACACCACTGCCCTAAACCCTGAAACACCAGCCCCAGCACGACCCCCTACAGTGTCCGAACACCACTGCACTGCCCTAAACCCTGAAATACCACCCCCAGCAAGACCCCCTACACTGCCCGAAAACCACTGCACTGCCCTAAACCCTAAAACACCACCCCAAGCAAGACGCCCTACACTGCCCAAACACCACTACACTAAACCCTGAAACACCACCCCCTGCACGAACCCCTACATTGCCCGAACACCACTGCACTGCCCTGAACCCTGAAACACCACCCCCAGCAAGACAACCTAAACTGCCAGAACACCACTGCCCTAAACCCTGAAACACCACCTCCTGCACGACACCCTACGCTGCCCGAGCACCACTGCACTGCCCTAAACCCTAAAACACCACCCCCAGCATGACCCCCTATACTGCCTGAACACCACTGCACTGCCCTAAATCCTAAAACACCACCCCTGCACGACACCTACACTGTCCGAACACCACTGCACTGCCCTAAACCCTGAAACACCACCCTCCAGCACGACCCCCTACCCTGCCCAAACACCACTGCACTGCCCTATACCCTGAAACACCAGCCCCAGCACGACCCCCTACGCTGCCCGAACACCACTGCACTGCCCTAAATCCTGAAACACCAGCCCCAGCACAACCCCCTACACTGCCCGAACACCACTGCACTGCCCTAAATCCTGAAACACCAGCCCCAGCAGAACCCCCTACACAGCCCGAACACCACTGCACTGCCCTGAACCCTGAAACACCACCCCCAGCAAGACCCCTACACTGCCTGAACACCACTGCACTGCCCTGAACCCTGAAACACCACCCCCAGCAAGGCACCCAAAACTGCCAGAACACCACTGCCCTAAACCCTGAAACACCACCCCCTGCACGACCCCCTACACTGCCCGAACACCACTGCACTGCCCTAAACCTTGAAACACCACCCCTTGCATGACTCCCTACACTGCCCGAACACCCCTGCACTGCCCTAAACCATGAAACACCACCCCCAGCACGACCCCCTACATTGCCTGAGCACCACTGCACTGCTCTAAACCCTAAAACACCACCCACAGCACTATACCCTACACTGCCCGAAGACCACTGCACTGCCCTAAACCCTGAAACACCACCCCCCAGCATGACCCCCTACACTGCCCAAACACCACTGCACTGCCCTAAACCCTGAAACACCAGCCCCAGCACGACCCCCTACAGTGTCCGAACACTACTGCACTGCCCTAAACCCTGAAATACCACCCCCAGCAAGACCCCCTACACTGCCCGAACACCACTGCACTGCCCTAAACCCTGAAACACCACCCCAAGCAAGACGGCCTACACTGCCCAAACACCACTGCACTAAACCCTGAAACACCACCCCCTGCATGACCCCTACATTGCCCGAACACCACTGCACTGCCCTAAACCCTGAAACACCACCACCTGCATGACCCCCTACACTGCTCGAACACCACTGCACTGCCCTAAACCCTGAAACACCACCCCCAGCACGACCCCCTACACTGCTCGAACACCACTGCACTAAACCCTAAAACAACACCCAGGCACGACCCCCTACGCTGCCCGAACACTACTGCACTTCCCTAAACCCTGAAACACCACCCCCCAGCAGGACCCCCTACGCTGCCCAAACACCACTGCACTGTTCTAGACCCTGAAACACCAGCCCTAGCACGACCCCCACGCTCCCCGAACACCACTGCACTGCCCTAAACTCTGAAACTCCAGCCCCAGCAAGACGCTCTGCGCTGCCAGAAAACCACTGCACTGCAGTAAACCCTAAAACACCACCCCCAGTACGACCCCCTACACTGCCCAAACACCACTGCTCTGCCCCAGCCCCTGAAACACCTCCCCCAGCACAACCCGTACACTCCCCGAACACCACTGCACTGCCCCAAACCCTGAAACCACCCCCAGCAAGACCCCCTACACTGCCCGAACACCACTGCACTGCCCTAAACCCTGAAACACCACCCCCAGCAAGAACCCCTACACTGACCGAACACCACTGCCCTAAACCCTGAAACACCACCCACAGCAAGACACCCTACACTGACCGAACACCACTGCACTGCCCTAAACCCTGAAACACCAACTCCAGCACGACCCCTTACACTGCCTGAACACCACTGCTCTGCAGAAAACCCTAAAACACCAGCTACAACACGACGCCCTACACTACTCGAACACCACTGTACTGCCCAAAGCCCTAAAACACTAGCCCCAGCACGACCCTCTACACTGCCTGAACACCACTGCACTGCCCTAAACCCTGAAACACCAGCCCCAGCACGTACCCCTACACTGCCCGAACACCATTGCACTGCCCTAAACCCTGAAACACCAGCCCCAGCATGACCCCCTACCCTGTCAAAAACACAACTGCACTGCCCTAAACCCTGAAACACCAGCCCCAGCACGACCCCCTACACTGCCCGAACACCACTGCACTGCCCTAAACCCTGAAATACCAGCCCCAGCACGACCCCCTACACTGCCCGAACACCAGTGCCCTAAACCCTGAAACACCACCCGCAGCAAGACCCCCTACACTGCCAGAACACCAACGCACTGCCCTAAACCCTGAAACACCAGCCCGAGCACTACCCCCCACGCTTCTCGAACACCACTGCACTGCCCTAAAGCCTGAAACACCAGCCCCAGCATGACCCCCTACACTGCCCGAACAGCACTGCACTGCTCTAAACCCTGAAACACTCCCCCCAGCACGGCCCCCTATGCTGCCCGAACACCGCTGCACTGCCCTAAACCCTGAAACACCAACCCCAGCACGACCCCCTAAGTTGCCCGAACACCACGGCACTGCCCTAAATCCTGATACACCAGCCCAAGCACAACCCCCTACATTGCCCGAACACCACTGCACTGCCCTAAATCCTGAAACACCAGCCCCAGCAGAACCCCCTACACTGCCCAAACCCCACTGCACTGCCCTGAACCCTGAAACACCACCCCCAGCAAGACCCCCTACACTGCCCGAACACCACTGCACTGCCATGAACCCTGAAACACCACCCCCAGCAAGACACCCTAAACTGCCAGAACACCACTGCCCTAAACCCTGAAACACCACCCCCTGCACGACCCCCTACACTGCCCGAACACCACTGCACTGACGAAAACCTTGAAACACCACCCCTTGCATGACTCCCTACACTGCCCGAACACCACTGCATTGCCCTAAACCATGAAACACCACCCCCAGCACGACCCCCTACACTGGCTGAACTCCACTAGACTGCCCTGAACCACCACCCCCAGCAAGACCCCCTACACTGCCCGAGCACCACTGCACTGCCCTAAACCCTGAAACACCATCCCAAGCAAGACGCCCTACACTGCCCAAACACCACTGCACTAAACCCTGAAACACCACCCCCTGCACAACCCCCTACATTGCCCGAACACCACTGCACTGCTCTAAGCCCTGAAACACCACCACCTGCATGACCCCCTACACTGCCCAAACACCACTGCACTGCCCTAAACCCTGAACCACCACCCCCAGCACGACCCCCTACACTGCTCGAACACCACTGCACTGCCCTAAACCCTAAAACACCACCCCCACCACGACCCCCTACGCTGCCCGAACACCACTGCACTGCCCTAAACCCTGAAACACCAGCCCGAGCACGACCCCCACGCTTCCGGAACACCACTGCACTGCCCTAAACCCTGAAACACCACCCCAAGCAAGACGGCCTACACTGCCCAAACACCACTGCACTAAACCCTGAAACACCACCCCCTGCATGACCCCTACATTGCCCGAACACCACTGCACTGCCCTAAACCCTGAAACACCACCACCTGCATGACCCCCTACACTGCTCGAACACCACTGCACTGCCCTAAACCCTGAAACACCACCCCCAGCACGACCCCCTACACTGCTCGAACACCACTGCACTAAACCCTAAAACAACACCCAGGCACGACCCCCTACGCTGCCCAAACACTACAGCACTTCCCTAAACCCTGAAACACCACCCCCCAGCAGGACCCCCTACGCTGCCCGAACACCACTGCACTGTTCTAGACCCTGAAACACCAGCCCTAGCACGACCCCCACGCTCCCCGAACACCACTGCACTGCCCTAAACTCTGAAACTCCAGCCCCAGCAAGACCCTCTGCGCTGCCCGAAAACCACTGCACTGCAGTAAACCCTAAAACACCACCCCCAGTACGACCCCCTACACTGCCCAAACACCACTGCTCTGCCCCAGCCCCTGAAACACCTCCCCCAGCACAACCCCTACACTCCCCGAACACCACTGCACTGCCCCAAACCCTGAAACACCACCCCCAGCAAGACCCCCTACACTGCCCGAACACCACTGCACTGCCCTAAACCCTGAAACACCACCCCCAGCAAGAACCCCTACACTGACCAAACACCACTGCCCTAAACCCTGAAACACCACCCACAGCAAGACACCCTACACTGCCCGAACACCACTGCACTGCCCTAAACCCTGAAACACCAACTCCAGCACGACCCCTTACACTGCCTGAACACCACTGTTCTGCAGAAAACCCTAAAACACCAGCTACAACACGACCCCCTACACTACTCGAACACCACTGTACTGCCCAAACCCCTAAAACACTAGCCCCAGCACGACCCTCTACACTGCCTGAACACCACTGCACTGCCCTAAACCCTGAAACACCAGCCCCAGCACGAACCCCTACACTGCCCGAACACCATTGCACTGCCCTAAACCCTGAAACACCAGCCCCAGCATGACCCCCTACCCTGTCAAAAACACAACTGCACTGCCCTAAACCCTGAAACACCAGCCCTAGCACGACCCCCTACACTGCCCGAACACCACTACACTGCCCTAAACCCTGAAATACCAGCCCCAGCACGACCCCCTACACTGCCCGAACACCATTGCCCTAAACCCTGAAACACCAGCCACAGCAAGACCCCCTACACTGCCAGAACACCAACGCACTGCCCTAAACCCTGAAACACCAGCCCGAGCACTACCCCCCACGCTTCTCGAACACCACTGCACTGCCCTAAACCCTGAAACACCAGCCCCAGCATGACCCCCTATGCTGCCCGAACACCGCTGCACTGCCCTAAACCCTGAAACACCAACCCCAGCACGACCCCCTAAGTTGCCCGAACACCACGGCACTGCCCTAAATCCTGATACACCAGCCCAAGCACAACCCCCTACACTGCCCGAACAGCACTGCACTGCTCTAAACCCTGAAACACTCCCCCCAGCACGAACCCCTATGCTGCCCGAACACCGCTGCACTGCCCTAAACCCTGAAACACCAACCCCAGCACGACCCCCTAAGTTGCCCGAACACCACGGCACTGCCCTAAATCCTGATACACCAGCCCAAGCACAACCCCCTACACTGCCCGAACACCACTGCACTGCCCTAAATCCTGAAACACCAGCCCCAGCAGAACCCCCTACACTGCCCAAACCCCACTGCACTGCCCTGAACCCTGAAACACCACCCCCAGCAAGACCCCCTACACTGCCCGAACACCACTGCACTGCCATGAACCCTGAAACACCACCACCAGCAAGACACCCTAAACTGCCAGAACACCACTGCCCTAAACCCTGAAACACCACCCCCTGCATGACCCCCTACACTGCCCGAACACCATTGCACTGACAACCTTGAAACACCACCCCTTGCATGACTCCCTACACTGCCCGAACACCACTGCATTGCCCTAAACCATGAAACACCACCCCCAGCACGACCCCCTACACTGGCTGAACTCCACTGCACTGCCCTGAACCACCACCCCCAGCAAGACCCCCTACACTGCCCGAGCACCACTGCACTGCCCTAAACCCTGAAACACCATCCCAAGCAAGACGCCCTACACTGCCCAAACACCACTGCACTAAACCCTGAAACACCACCCCCTGCACAACCTCCTACATTGCCCGAACACCACTGCACTGCTCTAAGCCCTGAAACACCACCACCTGCATGACACCCTACACTGCCCAAACACCACTGCACTGCCCTAAACCCTGAACCACCACCCCCAGCACGACCCCCTACACTGCTCGAACACCACTGCACTGCCCTAAACCCTAAAACACCACCCCCACCACGACCCCCTACGCTGCCCGAACACCACTGCACTGCCCTAAACCCTGAAACACCAGCCCGAGCACGACCCCCACGCTTCTGGAACACCACTGCACTACCCTAAACCCTAAAACACCACCCCCAGCACGACCCCCTACGCTGCCCGAACACCACTGCACTGCCCTAAATCCTGAAACACCAGCTCCAGCACAACCCCCTACACTGCCCGACACCACTGCACTGCCCTAAATCCTGAAACACCAGCCCCAGCAGAACCCCCTACACTGCCTGAACACCACTGCACTGCCCTGACCCCTGAAACACCACCCCCAGCAAGACCCCCTACACTGCCCGAACACCACTGCACTGCCCTGAACCCAGAAACACCACCCCCAGCAAGACACCCTAAACTGCCAGAACACCACTGCCCTAAACCCTGAAACACCACCCCTGCACGACCCCCTACACTGCCCGAACACCACTGCACTGCCCTAAACCATGAAACACCACCCCAGCACGACCCCCTACATTGCCTGAACACCACTGCACTGCCATAAACCCTGAAACACCACCCCCCAGCACAACCACCTACACTGCCCGAACACCACTGCACTGCCCTAAACCCTAAAACACCAGCCCATGCACGACCCCCTACACTGCCCAAACACCACTGCACTGCCCTAAACCCTGAAACACCAGCCCCAGCAGATCCCCCTACACTGCCTGAACACCACTGCACTGCCCTGACTCCTGAAACACCACCCACAGCAAGACCCCCTACACTGCCCGAACATCACTGCACTGCCCTAAACCTTGAAACACCACCCCTTGCATGACTCCCTACACTGCCCGAACACCACTGCACTGCCGTAAACCCTGAAACACCATCCCCAGCAAGACACCCTAAACTGCCAGAACACCACTGACCTAAACCCTGAAACACCACCCCTGCACGACCCCCTACACTGCCCGAACACCACTGCACTGCCCTATACCCTGAAACACCACCCCAAGCAAGACGCCCTACACTGCCCAAACACCACTGCACTAAACCCTGAAACACTACCCCCTGCACGACCCCCTACATTGCCCGAACACCACTGCACTGCCCTAAACCCTGAAACACCACCCCCAGCATGACCCCCTACACTGCTCGAACACCACTGCACTGCCCTAAACCCTAAAACACCACCCAGGCACGACCCCCTACGCTACCCGAACACTACTGCACTGCCCTAAACCCTGAAACACCATCTCCCAGCAGGACCCCCTACGCTGCCCGAACACCACTGCACTGCCCTAAATCCTGAAACACCAGCCCCAACACGACCCCCACGCTTCACGAACACCACTGCACTGCCCTAAATCCTAAAACACCACCCCAGCACGACCCCCTACACTGTCCGAACACCACTGCACTGCCCTAAACCCTGAAACACCACCCCCCAGCATGACCACCTACCCTGCCCGAACAACTCTGCACTGAACTAAACCCTGAAACACCAGCCCCAGCATGACCCCCAACGCTGCCCCAACACCACTGCACTGCCCGAAATCCTGAAACACCAGCCCCAGCACAACCCCCTACACTGCCCGAACACTACTGCACTGCCCTAAATCCTGACACACCAGCCCCAGCAGAACCCCCTACACTGCCCGAACACCACTGCACTGCCTTGAACCCTGAAACACCACCCCCAGCAAGACCCCCTACACTGCCCGAACACCACTGCACTGCCCTGAACCCTGAAACACCACCCCCAGCAAGACACCCTACACTGCCCGAACACCACTGCACTGCCCTAAACCTTGAAACACCACCCCTTGCATGACTCCCTACACTGCCCGAACACCACAGCACTGCCCTAAACCATGAAACACCACCCCCAGCATGACCCCCTACATTGCCTGAGCACCACTGCACTGCTCTAAACCCTAAAACACCACCCCAGCACTATACCCTACACTGCCCAAACACCACTGCACTGCCCTAAACCCTGAAACACTACCCCCCAGCACGACCCCCTACACTGCCCAAACACCACTGCACAGCCCTAAACCCTGAAACACCAGCCCCAGCACGACCCCTACAGTGTCCAAACACAACTGCACTGCCCTAAACCCTGAAATACCACCCCCAGCAAGATCTCCTACACTGCCCGAAGACCACTGCACTGCCCTAAACCCTGAAACACCACCCCCCAGCACGACTCCCTACACTGCCCAAACACCAATGCACTGCACTAAACCCTGAAACACCAGCCCCAGCACCACCCCCTACAGCGTCTGAACACCACTGCACTGCCCTGAACCTTGAAACACCACCCCCAGCAAGACAACCTAAACTGCCAGAACACCACTGCCCTAAATCCTGAAACACCACCCCCTGCACGACCCCCTACACTGCCCGAACACCACTGCACTGACGAAAACCTTGAAACACCACCCCTTGCATGACTCCCTACACTGCCCGAACACCACTGCATTGCCCTAAACCATGAAACACCACCCCCAGCACGACCCCCTACACTGCCTGAACTCCACTGCACTGCCCTGAACCACCACCCCCAGCAAGACACCCTAAACTGCCAGAACACCACTGCCCTAAATCCTGAAACACCACCCCCTGCACGACCCCCTACACTGCCCGAACACCACTGCACTGACGAAAACCTTGAAACACCACCCCTTGCATGACTCCCTACACTGCCCGAACACCACTGCATTGCCCTAAACCATGAAACACCACCCCCAGCACGACCCCCTACACTGCCTGAACTCCACTGCACTGCCCTGAACCACCCCCAGCAAGACACCCTACACTGCCCGAACACCACTGCACTGCGCTAAACCCTAAAACTCCACCCCCAGCACGACCCCCTACACTGCCCGAACACCACTGCACTGCCCTAAATCCTAAAACACCACCCCTGCACAACCCCCTACACTGTCCGAACACCACTGCACTGCCCTAAACCCTGAAACACCAGCCCCAGCACGACCCCCAACGCTGCCCGAACACCACTGCACTGCCCTAAATCCTGAAACACCAGCCCCAGCACAACCCCCTACACTGCCCGAACACCACTGCACTGCCCTAAATCCTGAAACACCAGCCCCAGCAGAACCCCCTACACTGCCCGAACACCACTGCACTGCCCTGAACCCTGAAACACCACCCCCAGCAAGACCCCCTACACTGCCCGAACACCACTGCACTGGCCTGAACCCTGAAACACCACCCCCAGCAAGACACCCTAAACTGCCAGAACACCACTGCCCTAAACCCTGAAACACCACCCCCTGCACGACCCCCTACACTTCCTGAACACCACTGCACTGCCCTAAACCTTGAAACACCACCCCTTGCATGACTCCCTACACTGCCCGAACACCACTGCACTGCCCTAAACCATGAAACACCACCCCAGCACGACCCCCTACATTCCCTGAACACCACTGCACTGCTCTAACCCTAAAACACCACCCCAAGCACTACACCCTACACTACCCGAACACCACTACACTTCCCTAAACCCTGAAACACCACCCCCAGCACGACCCCCTACACTGCCCGAACACCACTGCACTGTCCTAAACCCTGAAACACCAGCCCATGCACGACCCCCTACACTGCCCAAACACCACTGCACTGCCCTAAACCCTGAAACACCAGCCCCAGCACGACCCCCTACAGTGCCCCAACACCACTGCACTGACCTCAACCCTGAAATACCACCCCGAGCAAGACCCCCTACACTGCCCGAACACCACTGCACTGCCCTAAACCCTGAAACACCAGCCCCAGCACGACCCCCACGCTTCACGAACACCACTGCACTGCCCTAAACCCTGAAACTCCAGCCCCAGCAAGACCCTCTGCGCTGCCCGAACACCACTGCACTGCCGTAAACCCTAAAACACCACCCCCAGAACGACCCCCTACACTGCCCAAACACCACTGCACTAAACCCTAAAACACCACCCCTTGCACGACCCCCTACATTGCCCGAACATCACTGCACTGCCCTAAACCCTGAAACACCACCACCTGCATGACCCCCTACACTGCTCGAACACCACTGCAATGCCCTAAACCCTGAAACACCACCACCTGCATGACCCCCTACACTGCTCAAACACCACTGCACTGCCCTAAACCATGAAACACCACCCCCAGCACGACCCCCTACAGTGCTCGAACACCACTGCACTGCCCTAAACCCTAAATCACCACCCAGGCACGACCCCCTACGCTGCCCCAACACTACTGCACTGCCTTAAACCCTGAAACACCACCCCCCAGCAGGACCCTCTACGCTGCCCAAACACCACTGCACTGCCCTAAACCCTGAAACACCAGCCCCAGCACGACCCCCACGCTTCACGAACACCACTGCACTGCCCTAAACCCTGAAACTCCAGCCCCAGCAAGACCCTCTGCGCTGCCCGAACACCACTGCACTGCCGTAAACCCTAAAACACCACCCCCAGAATGACCCCCTACACTGCCCAAACACCACTGCTCTGCCCCAGCCCCTGAAACACCTCCCCCAGTACAACCCACTACACTTCCCGAACACCACTGCACTGCCCTAAACCCTGAAACACCACCCCCAGCAAGACCCCCTACACTGACCGAACACCACTGCCCTAAACCCTGAAACACCACCCCCAGCAAGACACCCTACACTGCCCGAACACCACTGCACTGCCCTAAACCCTGAAACACCAGCCCCAGCACGACCCCCTACAGTGTCCGAACACCACTGCACTGCCCTAAACCCTGAAATACCACCCCCAGCAAGACCCCCTACACTGCCCGAAAACCACTGCACTGCCCTAAACCCTAAAACACCACCCCAAGCAAGACGCCCTACACTGCCCAAACACCACTACACTAAACCCTGAAACACCACCCCCTGCACGAACCCCTACATTGCCCGAACACCACTGCACTGCCCTGAACCCTGAAACACCACCCCCAGCAAGACAACCTAAACTGCCAGAACACCACTGCCCTAAACCCTGAAACACCACCTCCTGCACGACCCCCTACGCTGCCCGAGCACCACTGCACTGCCCTAAACCCTAAAACACCACCCCCAGCATGACCCCCTATACTGCCTGAACACCACTGCACTGCCCTAAATCCTAAAACACCACCCCTGCACGACACCTACACTGTCCGAACACCACTGCACTGCCCTAAACCCTGAAACACCACCCTCCAGCACGACCCCCTACCCTGCCCAAACACCACTGCACTGCCCTATACCCTGAAACACCAGCCCCAGCACGACCCCCTACGCTGCCCGAACACCACTGCACTGCCCTAAATCCTGAAACACCAGCCCCAGCACAACCCCCTACACTGCCCGAACACCACTGCACTGCCCTAAATCCTGAAACACCAGCCCCAGCAGAACCCCCTACACAGCCCGAACACCACTGCACTGCCCTGAACCCTGAAACACCACCCCCAGCAAGACCCCTACACTGCCTGAACACCACTGCACTGCCCTGAACACTGAAACACCACCCCCAGCAAGGCACCCAAAACTGCCAGAACACCACTGCCCTAAACCCTGAAACACCACCCCCTGCACGACCCCCTACACTGCCCGAACACCACTGCACTGCCCTAAACCTTGAAACACCACCCCTTGCATGACTCCCTACACTGCCCGAACACCCCTGCACTGCCCTAAACCATGAAACACCACCCCCAGCACGACCCCCTACATTGCCTGAGCACCACTGCACTGCTCTAAACCCTAAAACACCACCCACAGCAGTATACCCTACACTGCCCGAAGACCACTGCACTGCCCTAAACCCTGAAACACCACCCCCCAGCATGACCCCCTACACTGCCCAAACACCACTGCACTGCCCTAAACCCTGAAACACCAGCCCCAGCACGACCCCCTACAGTGTCCGAACACTACTGCACTGCCCTAAACCCTGAAATACCACCCCCAGCAAGACCCCCTACACTGCCCGAACACCACTGCACTGCCCTAAACCCTGAAACACCACCCCAAGCAAGACGGCCTACACTGCCAAAACACCACTGCACTAAACCCTGAAACACCACCCCCTGCATGACCCCTACATTGCCCGAACACCACTGCACTGCCCTAAACCCTGAAACACCACCACCTGCATGACCCCCTACACTGCTCGAACACCACTGCACTGCCCTAAACCCTGAAACACCACCCCAGCACGACTCCCTACACTGCTCGAACACCACTGCACTAAACCCTAAAACAACACCCAGGCACGACCCCCTACGCTGCCCGAACACTACTGCACTTCCCTAAACCCTGAAACACCACCCCCCAGCAGGACCCCCTACGCTGCCCGAACACCACTGCACTGTTCTAGACCCTGAAACACCAGCCCTAGGACGACCCCCACGCTCCCCGAACACCACTGCACTGCCCTAAACTCTGAAACTCCAGCCCCAGCAAGACCCTCTGCGCTGCCCGAAAACCACTGCACTGCAGTAAACCCTAAAACACCACCCCCAGTACGACACCCTACACTGCCCAAACACCACTGCTCTGCCCCAGCCCCTGAAACACCTCCCCCAGCACAACCCCTACACTCCCCAAACACCACTGCACTGCCCCAAACCCTGAAACACCACCCCCAGCAAGACCCCCTACACTGCCCAAACACCACTGCACTGCCCTAAACCCTGAAACACCACCCCCAGCAAGAACCCCTACACTGACCGAACACCACTGCCCTAAACCCTGAAACACCACCCACAGCAAGACACCCTACACTGCCTGAACACCACTGCACTACCCTAAACCCTGAAACACCAACTCCAGCACAACCCCTTACACTGCCTGAACACCACTGCTCTGCAGAAAACCCTAAAACACCAGCTACAACACGACCCCCTACACTACTCGAACACCACTGTACTGCCCAAACCCCTAAAACACTAGCCCCAGCACGACCCTCTACACTGCCTGAACACCACTGCACTGCCCTAAACCCTGAAACACCAGCCCCAGCACGAACCCCTACACTGCCCGAACACCATTGCACTGCCCTAAACCCTGAAACACCAGCCCCAGCATGACCCCCTACCCTGTCAAAAACACAACTGCACTGCCCTAAACCCTGAAACACCAGCCCCAGCACGACCCCCTACACTGCCCGAACACCACTGCACTGCCCTAAACCCTGAAATACCAGCCCCAGCACGACCCCCTACACTGCCCGAACACCATTGCCCTAAACCCTGAAACACCACCCCCAGCAAGACCCCCTACACTGCCAGAACACCAACGCACTGCCCTAAACCCTGAAACACCAGCCCGAGCACTACCCCCCACGCTTCTCGAACACCACTGCACTGCCCTAAACCCTGAAACACCAGCCCCAGCATGACCCCCTACACTGCCCGAACACCACTGCACTGCCCTAAACCCTAAAACACCACCCCCAGCACGACCCCCTACACTGCCCGAACACCACTGCACTGCCCTAAATCCTAAAACACCACCCCAGCACGACCCCCTACACTGTCCGAACACCACTGCACTGCCCTAAACCCTGAAAACCACCCCCAGCACGAACCCCTACGCTGCCCGAACACCACTGCACTGCCCTAAACCCTGAAACACCAGCCCCAGCACGACCCCCTACGCTGCCCAAACACCACTGCACTGCCCTAAATCCTGATACACCAGCCCCAGCACAACCCCCTACCCTGCCCGAACACCACTGCACTGCCCTAAATCCTGAAACACCAGCCCCAGCAGAACCCACTACACTGCCCGAACACCACTGCACTGCCCTGAACCCTGAAACACCACCACCAGCAAGACCCCCTACATTGCCCGAACACCACTGCACTGCCCTGAACCCTGTAACACCACCCCCAGCAAGACAACGTAAACTGCCAGAACACCACTGCCCTAAACCCTGAAACACCAACTCCAGCACGACCCCTTACACTGCCTGAACACCACTGCTCTGCAGAAAACCCTAAAACACCAGCTACAACACGACCCCCTACACTACTCGAACACCACTGTACTGCCCAAACCCCTAAAACACTAGCCCCAGCACGACCCTCTACACTGCCTGAACACCATTGCACTGCCCTAAACCTTGAAACACCACCCCTTGCATGACTCCCTACACTGTCCGAACACCACACACTGCCCTAAACCATGAAACACCACCCCCAGCACGACCTCCTACATTGCCTGAGCACCACTGCACTGCTCTAAACCCTAAAACACCACCCCAGCACTATCCCTACACTGCCCGAAGACCACTGCACTGCCCTAAACCCTGAAACACCACCCCCCAGCACGACCCCCTACACTGCCCAAACACCACTGCACTGCCCTAAACCCTGAAACACCAGCCCCAGCACGACCCCCTACAGTGTCCAAACACCACGGCACTGCCCTAAACCCTGAAATACCACCCCCAGCAAGACCCCCTACACTGCCCGAACACCACTGCACTGCCCTAAACCCTGAAACACCACCCCAAGCAAGACGCCCTACACTGCCCAAACACCACTGCACTAAACCCTGAAACACCACCCCCTGCATGACCCCCTACATTGCCCGAACACCACTGCACTGCCCTGAATCCTGAAACACCACCCCCAGCAAGACAACCTAAACTGCCAGAACACCACTGCCCTAAACCCTGAAACACCACCCCCTGCACGATCCCCTACACTGCCCGAACACCACTGCACTGCCCTAAACCCTAAAACACCACCCCCAGCACGACCCCCTACACTGCCCGAACACCACTGCACTGCCCTTAATCCTAAAACACCACCCCAGCATGACCCCCTACACTGTCCGAACACCACTGCACTGCCCTAAACCCTGAAACACCACCCCCCAGCACGACCCCCTATGTTGCCCGAACACCACTGCACTGCCCTAAACCCTAAAACACCACCCCCAGTACGACACCCTACACTGCCCAAACACCACTGCTCTGCCCCAGCCCCTGAAACACCTCCCCCAGCACAACCCCTACACTCCCCAAACACCACTGCACTGCCCCAAACCCTGAAACACCACCCCCAGCAAGACCCCCTACACTGCCCGAACACCACTGCACTGCCCTAAACCCTAAAACACCACCCCCTGCACGACCCCCTACACTGCCCGAACACCACTGCACTGCCCTAAATCCTAAAACACCACCCCAGCACGACCCCCTACACTGTCCGAACACCACTGCACTGCCCTAAACCCTGAAAACCACCCCCAGCACGAACCCCTACGCTGCCCGAACACCACTGCACTGCCCTAAACCCTGAAACACCAGCCCCAGCACGACCCCCTACGCTGCCCAAACACCACTGCACTGCCCTAAATCCTGATACACCAGCCCCAGCACAACCCCCTACCCTGCCCGAACACCACTGCACTGCCCTAAATCCTGAAACACCAGCCCCAGCAGAACCCACTACACTGCCCGAACACCACTGCACTGCCCTGAACCCTGAAACACCACCACCAGCAAGACCCCCTACATTGCCCGAACACCACTGCACTGCCCTGAACCCTGTAACACCACCCCCAGCAAGACAACGTAAACTGCCAGAACACCACTGCCCTAAACCCTGAAACACCAACTCCAGCACGACCCCTTACACTGCCTGAAGACCACTGCTCTGCAGAAAACCCTAAAACACCAGCTACAACACGACCCCCTACACTACTCGAACACCACTGTACTGCCCAAACCCCTAAAACACTAGCCCCAGCACGACCCTCTACACTGCCTGAACACCATTGCACTGCCCTAAACCTTGAAACACCACCCCTTGCATGACTCCCTACACTGTCCGAACACCACACACTGCCCTAAACCATGAAACACCACCCCCAGCACGACCTCCTACATTGCCTGAGCACCACTGCACTGCTCTAAACCCTAAAACACCACCCCCAGCACTATCCCTACACTGCCCGAAGACCACTGCACTGCCCTAAACCCTGAAACACCACCCCCCAGCATGACCCCCTACACTGCCCAAACACCACTGCACTGCCCTAAACCCTGAAACACCAGCCCCAGCACGACCCCCTACAGTGTCCAAACACCACGGCACTGCCCTAAACCCTGAAATACCACCCCCAGCAAGACCCCCTACACTGCCCGAACACCACTGCACTGCCCTAAACCCTGAAACACCACCCCAAGCAAGACGCCCTACACTGCCCAAACACCACTGCACTAAACCCTGAAACACCACCCCCTGCACGACCCCCTACATTGCCCGAACACCACTGCACTGCCCTGAATCCTGAAACACCACCCCCAGCAAGACAACCTAAACTGCCAGAACACCACTGCCCTAAACCCTGAAACACCACCCCCTGCACGATCCCCTACACTGCCCGAACACCACTGCACTGCCCTAAACCCTAAAACACCACCCCCAGCACGACCCCCTACACTGCCCGAACACCACTGCACTGCCCTTAATCCTAAAACACCACCCCAGCATGACCCCCTACACTGTCCGAACACCACTGCACTGCCCTAAACCCTGAAACACCACCCCCCAGCACGACCCCCTATGTTGCCCGAACACCACTGCACTGCCCTAAACCCTGAAACACCAGCCCCAGCACGACCCCCTACGCTGCCCGAACACCACTGCACTGCCCTAAATCCTGAAACACCACCCCCAGCACAACCCCCTACATTGCCCGAACACCACTGCACTGCCCTGAACCCTGAAACACAACCCCCAGCAAGACCCCCTACACTGCCCGAACACCACTGCATGGCCCTGAACCCTGCAACACCACCCCAGCAAGACCCCCTACACTGCCCGAATACCACTGCACAGCCCTAAACCCTGAAACACCACCCCCAGCACGACCAACCTATACTGCCCGAACACCACTGGCCTCCCCTAAACCCTGAAACACCACCCCCCAGCATGACCCGCTAGGCTGCCCGAACACCACTGAACTGCCCTAAACCCTAAAACACCACCCCCAGCATGACCCCCTACACTGCCCGAACACCCCTGCACTGCCCTAAATCCTATAACACCACCCCAGCACGACCCCCTACACTGCCCGAACAACACTGCACTGCTCTAAACCCTGACACACCCCCCCAGCACGACCCCCTGTGCTGCCCGAACACCACTGCACTGTCCTAGACCCTGAAACACCAGCCCTAGCATGACCCCCACGCTCCCCGAACACCACTGCACTGCCCTAAACTCTGAAACTCCAGCCCCAGCAAGACCCTCTGCGCTGCCCAAAAACCACTGCACTGCAGTAAACCCTAAAACACCACCCCCAGTACGACCCCATACACTGCCCAAACACCACTGCTCTGCCCCAGCCCCTGAAACACCTCCCCCAGCACAACCCCTATACTCCCCGAACACCACTGCACTGCCCCAAACCCTGAAACACCACCCCCAGCAAGACCCCCTACACTGCCCGAACACCACTGCACTGTCCTAAACCCTGAAACACCACCCCCAGCAAGAACCCCTACACTGACCGAACACCACTGCCCTAAACCCTGAAACACCACCCACAGCAAGACACCCTACACTGCCCGAACACAACTGCACTGCCCTAAACCCTGAAACACCAACTCCAGCACGACCCCTTACACTGCCTGAACACCACTGCTCTGCAGAAAACCCTAAAACACCAGCTACAACACGACCCCCTACACTGCTCGAACACCACTGTACTGCCCAAACCCCTAAAACACTAGCCCCAGCACGACCCTCTACACTGCCTGAACACCACTGCACTGCCCTAAACCCTGAAACACCAGCCCCAGCACGAACCCCTACACTGCCCGAACACCATTGCACTGCCCTAAACCCTGAAACACCAGCCCCAGCATGACCCCCTACACTGTCAAAAACACCACTGCACTGCCCTAAACCCTGAAACACCAGCCCCAGCACGACCCCCTACACTGCCCGAACACCACTGCACTGCCCTAAACCCTGAAATACCAGCCCCAGCATGACCCCCTACACTGCCCGAACACCATTGCCCTAAACCCTGAAACACCACCCCCAGCAAGACCCCCTACACTGCCAGAACACCAACGCACTGCCCTAAACCCTGAAACACCAGCCCGAGCACTACCCCCCGCTTCTCGAACACCACTGCACTGCCCTAAACCCTGAAACACCAGCCCCAGCATGACCCCCTACACTGCCCGAACACCACTGCACTGCCCTAAACCCTAAAACACCACCCCCAGCACGACCCCCTACACTGCCCGAACACCACTGCACTGCCCTAAATCCTAAAACACCACCCCAGCACGACCCCCTACACTGTCTGAACACCACTGCACTGCCCTAAACCCTGAAACACCAGCCCCAGCACGACCCCCTATGCTGCCCAAACACCACTGCACTGCCCTAAATCCTGATACACCAGCCCCAGCACAACCCCCTACCCTGCCCGAACACCACTGCACTGCCCTAAATCATGAAACACCAGCCCCAGCAGAACCCACTACACTGCCCGAACACCACTGCACTGCACTGCCCTGAACCCTGAAACACCACCACCAGCAAGACCCCCTACATTGCCCGAACACCACTGCACTGCCCTAAACCCTGTAACACCACCCCCAACAAGACAACGTCAACTGCCAGAACACCACTGCCCTAAACCCTGAAACAACACCCCCTGCACGACCCCCTACACTGCCCGAACACCATTGCACTGCCCTAAACCTTGAAACACCACCCCTTGCATGACTCCCTACACTGTCCGAACACCACACACTGCCCTAAACCATGAAACACCACCCCCAGCACGACCTCCTACATTGCCTGAGCACCACTGCACTGCTCTAAACCCTAAAACACCACCCCAGCACTATCCCTACACTGCCCGAAGACCACTGCACTGCCCTAAACCCTGAAACACCACCCCCCAGCACGACCCCCTACACTGCCCAAACACCACTGCACTGCCCTAAACCCTGAAACACCAGCCCCAGCACGACCCCCTACAGTGTCCAAACACCACTGCACTGCCCTAAACCCTGAAATACCACCCCCAGCAAGACCCCCTACACTGCCCGAACACCACTGCACTGCCCTAAACCCTGAAACACCACCCCAAGCAAGACGCCCTACACTGCCCAAACACCACTGCTCTAAACCCTGAAACACCACCCCCTGCACGACCCCCTACATTGCCCGAACACCACTGCCCTGCCCTGAATCCTGAAACACCACCCCCAGCAAGACAACCTAAACTGCCAGAACACCAATGCCCTAAACCCTGAAACACCACCCCCTGCACGACCCCCTACACTGCCCGAACACCACTGCACTGCCCTAAACCCTGAAACACCACCCCAAGCAAGACACCCTACACTGCCCAAACACCACTGCACTAAACCCTGAAACACTACCCCCTGCACGACCCCCTACATTTCCCGAACACCACTGCACTGCCCTGAACCCTGAAACACAACCCCCAGCAAGAACCCCTACACTGCCCAAACACCACTGCACGGCCCTGAACCCTGAAACACCACCCCCAGCAAGACCCCCTACACTGCCCGAATACCACTGCACAGCCCTAAACCCTAAAACACCACGCCCAGCACGACCAACCTATACTGCCCGAACACCACTGGCCTGCCCTAAACCCTGAAACACCACCCCCCAGCATGACCCGCTAGGCTGCCCGAACACCACTGAACTGCCCTAAACCCTAAAACACCACCCCCAGCATGACCCCCTACACTGCCCGAACACCCCTGCACTGCCCTAAATCCTAAAACACCACCCCAGCACGACCCCCTACACTGCCCGAACAACACTACACTGCTCTAAACCCTGAAACACCCCCCCAGCACGACCCCCTATGCTGCCCGAACACCTCTGCGCTGCCCTAAACCCTGAAACACCAGCCCCAGCACAACCCCCTACGTTGCCCGAACACCACTGCACTGCCCTAAATCCTGAAACACCAGCCCAAGCACAACCCCCTACACTGCCCGAACACCACTGCACTACCCTAAATCCTGAAACACCAGCCCCAGCAGAACCCCCTACACTGCCCGAACCCCACTGCACTGCACTGCCCTGAACCCTGAAACACCAACCCCAGCAAGACCCCCTACACTGCCCGAACACCACTGCACTGCCATGAACCCCGAAACAACAACCCCAGCAAGACACCCTAAACTGCCAGAACACCACTGCCCTAAACCCTGAAACACCACCCCCTGCACGACCCCCTACACTGCCTGAACACCACTGCACTCCCGAAAACCTTGAAACACCACCCCTTGCATGACTCCCTACACTGCCCGAACACCACTGCACTGCCCTAAACCCTGAAACACCACCCCAAGCAAGACGCCCTACACTGCCCAAACACCACTGCTCTAAACCCTGAAACACCACCCCCTGCACGACCCCCTACATTGCCCGAACACCACTGCCCTGCCCTGAATCCTGAAACACCACCCCCAGCAAGACAACCTAAACTGCCAGAACACCAATGCCCTAAACCCTGAAACACCACCCCCTGCACGACCCCCTACACTGCCCGAACACCACTGCACTGCCCTAAACCCTGAAACACCACCCCAAGCAAGACACCCTACACTGCCCAAACACCACTGCACTAAACCCTGAAACACTACCCCCTGCACGACCCCCTACATTGCCCGAACACCACTGCACTGCCCTGAACCCTGAAACACAACCCCCAGCAAGAACCCCTACACTGCCCAAACACCACTGCACGGCCCTGAACCCTGAAACACCACCCCCAGCAAGACCCCCTACACTGCCCGAATACCACTGCACAGCCCTAAACCCTAAAACACCACCCCCAGCACGACCAACCTATACTGCCCGAACACCACTGGCCTGCCCTAAACCCTGAAACACCACCCCCCAGCATGACCCGCTAGGCTGCCCGAACACCACTGAACTGCCCTAAACCCTAAAACACCACCCCCAGCATGACCCCCTACACTGCCCGAACACCCCTGCACTGCCCTAAATCCTAAAACACCACCCCAGCACGACCCCCTACACTGCCCGAACAACACTACACTGCTCTAAACCCTGAAACACCCCCCCCAGCACGACCCCCTATGCTGCCCGAACACCTCTGCGCTGCCCTAAACCCTGAAACACCAGCCCCAGCACAACCCCCTACGTTGCCCGAACACCACTGCACTGCCCTAAATCCTGAAACACCAGCCCAAGCACAACCCCCTACACTGCCCGAACACCACTGCACTACCCTAAATCCTGAAACACCAGCCCCAGCAGAACCCCCTACACTGCCCGAACCCCACTGCACTGCACTGCCCTGAACCCTGAAACACCAACCCCAGCAAGACCCCCTACACTGCCCGAACACCACTGCACTGCCATGAACCCCGAAACAACAACCCCAGCAAGACACCCTAAACTGCCAGAACACCACTGCCCTAAACCCTGAAACACCACCCCCTGCACGACCCCCTACACTGCCTGAACACCACTGCACTCCCGAAAACCTTGAAACACCACCCCTTGCATGACTCCCTACACTGCCCGAACACCACTGCACTGCCCTAAACCATGAAACACCACCCCCAGCACGACCCCCTACACTGCCTGAACTCCACTGCACTGCCCTGAACCCTGAACCACCAGCCCCAGCAAAACCCTCTGCACTGCCCAAACACCACTGCACTGCCGTAAACCCTGAAACACCAGCCCCAGCACGACCCCCTACACTGCCCAAACACCACTGCACTGCCCTAAACCCTGAAACACCAGCCCCAGCACGACCCCCTACGCTGCCCGAACACCACTGCACTGCCCTAAATCCTGAAACACCAGCCCCAGCACAACCCCCTACACTGCCCGAACACCACTGCACTGCCCTAAATCCTGAAACACCAGCCCCAGCAGAACCCCCTACACTGCCTGATCACCACTGCACTGCCTTGACCCCTGAAACACCACCCCAGCAAGACCCCCTACACTGCCCGAACACCACTGCACTGTCCTGAACCCTGAAAAACCACCCCCAGCAAGACACCCTAAACTGCCAGAACACCACTGCCCTAAACCCTGAAACACCACCCCTGCAAGACCCCCTACACTGCCCGAACACCACTGCACTGCCTAAACCATGAAACACCACCCCAGCACGACCCCCTACATTCTCTGAACACCACTGCACTGCTCTAACCCTAAAACACCACCCCAAACACTACACCCTACACTGCCCGAACACCACTACACTTCCCTAAACCCTGAAACACCACCCAAGCACGACCCCCTACACTGCCCGAACACCACTGCACTGTCCTAAACCCTGAAACACCAGCCCATGCACGACCCCCTACACTGCCCAAACACCACTGCACTGCCCTAAACCCTGAAACACCAGCCCCAGCACGACCCCCTACAGTGCCCGAACACCACTGCACTGCATTCAACCCTGAAATACCACCCCGAGCAAGACCCCCTACACTGCCCGAACACCATGGCACTGCCCTAAACCCTGAAACACCACCCCAAGCAACACACCCTACACTGCCCAAACACCACTGCACTAAACCCTGAAACATAACCCTCTGCACGACCCCCTACACTGCCCGAACACCACTGCACTGCCCTAAACCCTGAAACACCACCACCTGCATGACCCCCTACAATGCTCGAACACCACTGCACTGCCCTAAACCCTGAAACACCACCCCCAGCAAGACAACCTAAACTGCCAGAACACCACTGCCCTAAATCCTGAAACACCACCCCCTGCACGACCCCCTACACTGCCCGAACACCACTGCACTGCGCTAAACCCTAAAACACCACCCCCAGCACGACCCCCTACCCTGCCCGAAAACCACTGCACTGCCCTAAACCCTGAAACACCAGCCCCAGCACGACCCCCAACGCTGCCCGAACACCACTGCACTGCCCTAAATCCTGAAACACCAGCCCCAGCACAACCCCCTACACTGCCCGAACACCACTGCACTGCCCTAAATCCTGAAACACCAGCCCCAGCAGAACCCCCTACACTGCTCGAACACCACTGCACTGCCCTGAACCCTGAAACACCACCCCCAGCAAGACCCCCTACACTGCCCGAACACCACTGCACTGCCCTGAACCCTGAAACACCACCCCCAGCAAGACACCCTAAACTGCCAGAACACCACTGCCCTAAACCCTGAAACACCACCCCCTGCAGGACCCCCTACACTTCCCGAACACCACTGCACTGCCCTAAACCTTGAAACACCACCCCTTGCATGACTCCCTACACTGCCCGAACACCACTGCCCTGCCCTAAACCATGAAACACCACCCCCAGCACGACCCCCTACATTGCCTGAGCACCACTGCACTGCTCTAAACCCTAAAACACCACCCCCAGCACTATACCCTACACTGCCCGAAGACCACTGCACTGCCCTAAACCCTGAAACACCACATCCGAGCACGACCCCCTACACTGCCCAAACACCACTGCACTGCCCTAAACCCTGAAACATCAGCCCCAGCACGACCCCCTACAGTGTCCGAACACTACTGCATTGCCCTAAACCCTGAAACACCACCCCCAGCAAGACAACCTAAACTGCCAGAACACCACTGCCCTAAATCCTGAAACACCACCCCCTGCACGACCCCCTACACTGCCCGAACACCACTGCACTGCGCTAAACCCTAAAACACCACCCCCAGCACGACCCCCTACCCTGCCCGAAAACCACTGCACTGCCCTAAACCCTGAAACACCAGCCCCAGCACGACCCCCAACGCTGCCCGAACACCACTGCACTGCCCTAAATCCTGAAACACCAGCCCCAGCACAACCCCCTACACTGCCCGAACACCACTGCACTGCCCTAAATCCTGAAACACCAGCCCCAGCACGACCCCCTACATTGCCTGAGCACCACTGCACTGCTCTAAACCCTGAAACACCACCCCAAGCAACACACCCTACACTGCCCAAACACCACTGCACTAAACCCTGAAACATAACCCTCTGCACGACCCCCTACACTGCCCGAACACCACTGCACTGCCCTAAACCCTGAAACACCACCACCTGCATGACCCCCTACAATGCTCGAACACCACTGCACTGCCCTAAACCCTGAAACACCACCCCCAGCAAGACAACCTAAACTGCCAGAACACCACTGCCCTAAATCCTGAAACACCACCCCCTGCACGACCCCCTACACTGCCCGAACACCACTGCACTGCGCTAAACCCTAAAACACCACCCCCAGCACGACCCCCTACCCTGCCCGAAAACCACTGCACTGCCCTAAACCCTGAAACACCAGCCCCAGCACGACCCCCAACGCTGCCCGAACACCACTGCACTGCCCTAAATCCTGAAACACCAGCCCCAGCACAACCCCCTACACTGCCCGAACACCACTGCACTGCCCTAAATCCTGAAACACCAGCCCCAGCAGAACCCCCTACACTGCTCGAACACCACTGCACTGCCCTGAACCCTGAAACACCACCCCCAGCAAGACCCCCTACACTGCCCGAACACCACTGCACTGCCCTGAACCCTGAAACACCACCCCCAGCAAGACACCCTAAACTGCCAGAACACCACTGCCCTAAACCCTGAAACACCACCCCCTGCACGACCCCCTACACTTCCCGAACACCACTGCACTGCCCTAAACCTTGAAACACCACCCCTTGCATGACTCCCTACACTGCCCGAACACCACTGCCCTGCCCTAAACCATGAAACACCACCCCCAGCACGACCCCCTACATTGCCTGAGCACCACTGCACTGCTCTAAACCCTAAAACACCACCCCCAGCACTATACCCTACACTGCCCGAAGACCACTGCACTGCCCTAAACCCTGAAACACCACATCCGAGCACGACCCCCTACACTGCCCAAACACCACTGCACTGCCCTAAACCCTGAAACATCAGCCCCAGCACGACCCCCTACAGTGTCCGAACACTACTGCATTGCCCTAAACCCTGAAACACCACCCCCAGCAAGACAACCTAAACTGCCAGAACACCACTGCCCTAAATCCTGAAACACCACCCCCTGCACGACCCCCTACACTGCCCGAACACCACTGCACTGCGCTAAACCCTAAAACACCACCCCCAGCACGACCCCCTACCCTGCCCGAAAACCACTGCACTGCCCTAAACCCTGAAACACCAGCCCCAGCACGACCCCCAACGCTGCCCGAACACCACTGCACTGCCCTAAATCCTGAAACACCAGCCCCAGCACAACCCCCTACACTGCCCGAACACCACTGCACTGCCCTAAATCCTGAAACACCAGCCCCAGCAGAACCCCCTACACTGCCCGAACACCACTGCACTGCCCTGAACCCTGAAACACCTCCCCCAGCAAGACCCCCTACACTGCCCGAACACCACTGCACTGCCCTGAACCCTGAAACACCACCCCCAGCAAGACACCCTAAACTGCCAGAACACCACTGCCCTAAACCCTGAAACACCACCCCCTGCACGACCCCCTACACTTCCCGAACACCACTGCACTGCCCTAAACCTTGAAACACCACCCCTTGCATGACTCCCTACACTGCCCGAACACCACTGCACTGCCCTAAACCATGAAACACCACCCCCAGCACGACCCCCTACATTGCCTGAGCACCACTGCACTGCTCTAAACCCTAAAACACCACCCCCAGCACTATACCCTACACTGCCCGAAGACCACTGCACTGCCCTAAACCCTGAACCACCACACCCCAGCACGACCCCCTACACTGCCCAAACACCACTGCACTGCCCTAAACCCTGAAACATCAGCCCCAGCACGACCCCCTACAGTGTCCGAACACTACTGCATTGCCCTAAACCCTGAAATACTACCCCCAGCAAGACCTCGTACACTGCCCGAACACCACTGCACTGCACTAAACCCTGAAACACCACCCCAAGCAAGAAGCCCTACACTGCCCAAACACCACTGCACTAAACCCTGAAACACCACCCCCTGCATGACCCCCTAGATTGCCCGAACACCAATGCACTGCCCTAAACCCTGAAACACCAGCCCCAGCAAGACCCTCTGTGCTGCCCGAACACCACTGCACTGCTGTAAACCCTGAAATACCAGCCCCAGCACGACCCCCTACACTGGCCGAACACCTCTGCACTACCGTAAACCCTGAAACACCAGCCCCTGCACGACCCCCTACACTGCCCAAACAGCACTGCACTGCCCTAAACCCTGAAACACCAGCCCCAGCAAGACCCCCTACACTGCCCGAGCACCACTCCACTGCCCTAAACCCTGAAACACCACCCCAAGCAAGACGCCCTACACTGCCCAAACACCACTGCACTAAACCCTGAAACACCACCCCCTGCACAACCCCCTACATTGCCCGAACACCACTGCACTGCCCTAATCCCTGAAACACCACCACCTGCATGACCCCCTACACTACCCGAACACCACTGCACTGCCCTAAACCCTGAAACACCACCCCCAGCACGACCCCCTACACTGCTCGAACACCACTGCACTGCCCTAAACCCTAAAACACCACCCCCACCACGACCCCCTACGCTGCCCGAACACCACTGCACTGCCCTAAATCCTGAAACACCAGCCCGAGCACAACCCCCGCGCTTCCCGAACACCACTGCACTGCCCTAAACCCTGAAACACCAGCCCCAGCAAAACCCTCTGCACTGCCCGAGCACCACTGCACTGCCGTAAACCCTGAAACACCAGCCCCAGCACGACCCCCTACACTGCCCAAACACCACTGCACTGCCCTAAACCCTGAAACACCAGCCCCAGCACGACTCCCTACGCTGCCTGAACACCACTGCACTGCCCTAAATCCTGAAACACCAGCCCCAGCACAACCCCCTAGGCTGCCCGAACACCACTGCACTGCCCTAAATCCTGAAACACCAGCACCAGCACAACCCCCTACACTGTCTGATCACCACTGCACTGCCTTGACCCCTGAAACACCACCCCCAGCAAGACCCCCTACACTGCCCGAACACCACTGCACTGCCCTGAACCCTGAAAAACCACCCCCAGCAAGACACCCTAAAATGCCAGAACACCACTGTCCTAAACCCTGAAACACCACCCCTGCAAGACCCCCTACACTGCCCGAACACCACTGCACTGCCCTAAACCATGAAACACCACCTCAGCACGACCCCCTACACTGCCCGAACACCACTGCACTGTCCTAAACCCTGAAACACCAGCCCATGCACGACCCCCTACACTGCCCGAACACCACTGCACTGTCCTAAACCCTGAAACACCAGCCCATGCACGACCCCCTACACTGCCCAAACACCACTGCACTGCCCTAAACCCTGAAACACCAGCCCCAGCACGACCCCCTACAGTGCCCGAACACCACTGCACTGCCCTCAACCCTGAAATACCACCCCGAGCAAGACCCCCTACACTGCCAGAACATCACTTCACTGCCCTAAACCCTGAAACACCACCCCAAGCAAGACGCCCTACACTGCCTAAACACCACTGCACTAAACCCTGAAACACCACCCCCTGCACGACCCCCTACATTGCCCGAACACCACTGCACTGCCCTAAACCCTGAAACACCACCACCTGCATGACCCCTACACTGCTCGCACACCACTGCACTGCCCTAAACCCTGAAAAACCACCCCCAGCACGACCCCCTACACTGCCCAAAATCCACTGCACTGCCCTAAACCCTGAAACACCAGCCCCAGCACGACCCCCTACATTGTCCGAACACTACTGAACTGCCCTAAACCCTGAAACTCCAGCCCCAGCAAGACCCTCTCCGCTGCCCGAACTCCACTGCACTGCCGTAAACCCTAAAACACCACCCCCAGAACAACCCCCTACACTGCCCAAACACCACTGCTCTGCCCCAGCCCCTGAAACACCTCCCCCAGTACAACCCCCTACACTCCCCGAACACCACTGCACTGCCCTAAACCCTGAAACACCACCCCAAGCAAGACCCCCTACACTGACCGAACACCACTGCCCTAAACCCTGAAACACCACCCCCAGCAAGACACCCTACACTGCCCGAACACCACTGCACTGCCCTAAACCCTGAAACACCAGCCCCAGCACGACCCCCTACAGTGTCCGAACACCACTGCACTGCCCTAAACCCTGAAATACCACCCCCAGCAAGACCCCCTACACTGCCCGAAAACCACTGCACTGCCCTAAACCCTGAAACACCACCCCAAGCAAGACGCCCTACACTGCCCAAACACCACTGCACTAAACCCTGAAACACCACCCCCTGCATGACCCCCTACATTGCCCAAACACCACTGCACTGCCCTGAACCCTGAAACACCACCCCCAGCAAGACAACCTAAACTGCCAGAACACCCTGCCCTAAACCCTGAAACACCACCTCCTGCATGACCCCCTACGCTGCCCGAGCACCACTGCACTACCCTAAACCCTAAAACACCACCCCCAGCACGACCCCCTACACTGCCTGAACACCACTGCACTGCCCTAAATCCTAAAACAACACCCCTGCATGACCCCTACACTGTCCGAACACCACTGCACTGCCCTAAACCCTGAAACACCACCCTCCAGCACGACCCCCTACCCTGCCCAAACACCACTGCACTGCCCTAAACCCTGAAACACGAGCCCCAGCACGACCCCCTACGCTGCCCGAACACCACTACACTGCCCTAAATCCTGAAACACCAGCCCCAGCACAACCCCCTACACTGCCCGAACACCACTGCACTGCCCTAAATCCTGAAACACCAGCCCCAGCAGAACCCCCTACACAGCCCGAACACCACTGCACTGCCCTGAACCCTGAAACACCACCCCCAGCAAGACCCCTACACTGCCCGAACACCACTGCACTGCCCTGAACCCTGAAACACCACCCCCAGCAAGGCACCCTAAACTGCCAGAACACCACTGCCCTAAACCCTGAAACACCACCTCCTGCATGACCCCCTACGCTGCCCGAGCACCACTGCACTACCCTAAACCCTAAAACACCACCCCCAGCACGACCCCCTACACTGCCTGAACACCACTGCACTGCCCTAAATCCTAAAACAACACCCCTGCATGACCCCTACACTGTCCGAACACCACTGCACTGCCCTAAACCCTGAAACACCACCCTCCAGCACGACCCCCTACCCTGCCCAAACACCACTGCACTGCCCTAAACCCTGAAACACCAGCCCCAGCACGACCCCCTACAGTGTCCGAACACTACTGCACTGCCCTAAACCCTGAAATACCACCATCAGCAAGACCCCCTACACTGCCCGAATACCACTGCACTGCCCTAAACCCTGAAATACCACCCCAAGCAAGACGGCCTACACTGCTCAAACACCACTGCACTAAACCCTGAAACACGACCCCCTACATTGCCCGAACACCACTGCACTGCCCTAAACTCTGAAACACCACCACCTGCATGACCCCCTACAGTGCTCGAACACCACTGCACTGCCCTAACCCCTGAAACACCTCCCCAGCACGACCCCCTACACTGCTCGAACACCACTGCACTGCACTAAACCCTAAAACAACACCCAGACATGACCCCCTACGCTGCCCGAACACTACTGCACTGCCCTAAACCCTGAAACACCACCCCCCAGCAGGACCCCCTACGCTGCCCGAACACCACTGCACTGCCCTAAACCCTGAAACACCAGCCCTAGCACGACCCCCACGCTCCCCGAACATCACTGCACTGCCCTAAACTCTGAAACTCCAGCCCCAGCAAGACCCTCGGCGCTGCCCGAAAACCACTGCACTGCCGTAAACCCTAAAACACCACCCCCAGTACGACCCCCTACACTGCCCAAACACCACTGCTCTGCCCCAGCCCCTGAAACACCTCCCCCAGCACAACCCCTACACTCCCCGAACACCACTGCACTGCCCCAAACCCTGAAACACCACCCCCAGCAAGACCCCCTACACTGCCCGAACACCACTGCACTGCCCTAAATCCTGAAACACCACCCCCAGCAAGAACCCCTACACTGACCGAACACCACTGCTCTGCAGAAAACCCTAAAACACCAGCAACAACACGACCCCCTACACTTCTCGAACACCACTGTACTGCCCAAACCCCTAAAACACTAGCCCCAGCACGACTCTCTACACTGCCTGAACACCACTGCACTGCCCTAAACCCTGAAACACCAGCCCCAGCACGACCCCCTACACTGCCCGAACACCATTGCACTGCCCTAAACTCTGAAACACCAGCCCCAGCATGACCCCCTACACTGTCAAAAACACCACTGCACTGCCCTAAACCCTGAAACACCAGCCCCAGCATGACCCCCTACACTGCCCGAACACCACTGCACTGCCCTAACCCCTGAAATACCAGCCCCAGCACGACCCCCTACACTGCCCGTACACCATTGCCCTAAACCCTGAAACACCACCCCCAGCAAGACCCCCTACACTGCCAGACCACCAACGCACTGCCCTAAACCCTGAAACACCAGCCCGAGCACGACCCCCCACACTTTTCGAACACCACTGCACTGCCCTAAACCTTGAAACACCAGCCCCAGCAAGACCCTCTGTGCTGCCTGAACATCACTGCACTGCCGTAAACCCTGAAACACCAGCCCCAGCATGACCCCCTACACTGCCCGAACACCACTGCACTGCCCTAAACCCTAAAACACCACCCCCAGCACGAACCCCTACACTGCCCGAACACCACTGCACTGCCCTAAATCCTAAAACCCCACCCCAGCACGAACCCCTACACTGTCTGAACACCACTGCACTGCCCTAAACCCTGAAAACCACCCCTAGCACGAACCCCTACGCTGCCCGATCACCACTGCACTGCCCTAAACCCTGAAACACCAGCCCCAGCACGACCCCCTACACTGCCCGAACACCACTGCACTGCCCTAAATCCTGAAACACCAGCCCCAGCAGAACCCACTACACTGCCCGAACACCACTGCACTGCCCTGAACCCTGAAACACCACCAACAGCAAGACCCCCTACATTGCTCGAACACCACTGCACTGCCCTGAACCCTGTAACACCACCCCCAGCAAGACAACGTAAACTGCCAGAACACCACTGCCCTAAACCCTGAAACACCAGCCCGAGCACGACCGCCCACGCTTCTCGAACACCACTGCACTGCCCTAAACCCTGAAACACCAGCCCCAGCAAGACCCTCTGCGCTGCCTGAACATCACTGCACTGCCATAAACCCTGAAACACCAGCCCCAGCATGACCCCCTACACTGCCCGAACACCACTGCACTGCCCTCAACCCTAAAACACCACCCCCTGCACGACCCCCTACACTGCCTGAACACCACTGCACTGCCCTAAACCTTGAAACACCACTCCTTGCATGACTCCCTACACTGCCCGAACACCACACACTGCCCTAAACCATGAAACACCACCCCCAGCACGACCTCCTACATTGTCTGAGCACCACTGCACTGCTCTAAACCCTAAAACACCACCCCCAGCACTATACCCTACACTGCCCGAAGACCACTGCACTGCCATAAACCCTGAAACACCACCCCCCAGCACAACCCCCTACACTGCCCAAACACCACTACACTGCCCTAAACCCTGAAACACCAGCCCCAGCACGACCCCCTACAGTGTCCAAACACCACTGCACTGCCCTAAACCCTGAAATACCACCCCCAGCAAGACCCTCTACACTGCCCGAACACCACTGCACTGCCCTAAACCGTGAAACACCACCCCAAGCAAAACGCCCTACACTGCCCAAACACCACTGCACTAAACCCTGAAACACCACCCCCTGCACGACACCCTACATTGCCCGAACACCACTGCACTGCCCTGAACCCTGAAACACCACCCCAGCAAGACAACCTAAACTGCCAGAACACCACTGCCCTAAACCCTGAAACACCACCCCCTCCACGACCCCCAATACTGCCCGAACACCACTGCACTTCCCTAAACCCTAAAACACCACCCCAGCACGACCCCCTACACTGCCCGAACACCACTGCACTGCCCTAAATCCTAAAACACCACCCCAGCATGACCCCCTACACTGTCCGAACACCACTGCACTGCCCTAAACCCTGAAACACCACCCCCCAGCACGACCCCCTACGCTGCCCGAACACCACTGCACTGCCCTAAACCCTGAAACACCAGCCCCAGCACGACCCCCTACGCTGCCCGAACACCACTGCACTGCCCTAAATCCTGAAACACCACCCCCAGCACAACCCCCTACACTGCCCGAACACCACTGCACTGCCCTGAACCCTGAAACACCACCCCCAGCAAGACCCCCTACACTGCCCGAATACCACTGCACAGCCCTAAACCCTGAAACACCACCCCCAGCACGACCAACCTATACTGCCCGAACACCACCGGCCTGCCCTAAACCCTGAAACACTACTCCCCAGCATGACCCGCTACGCTGCCCGAACACCACTGAACTGCCCTAAACCCTAAAACACCACCCCCAGCATGACCCCCTACACTGCCCGAACACCACTGCACTGCCCTAAACCCTGAAACACCACCCCAAGCAAGACGCCCTACACTGCCCAAACACCACTGCTCTAAACCCTGAAACACCACCCCCTGCACGACCCCCTACATTGCCCGAACACCACTGCCCTGCCCTGAATCCTGAAACACCACCCCCAGCAAGACAACCTAAACTGCCAGAACACCAATGCCCTAAACCCTGAAACACCACCCCCTGCACGACCCCCTACACTGCCTGAACACCACTGCACTGCCCTAAACCCTGAAACACCACCCCAAGCAAGACACCCTACACTGCCCAAACACCACTGCACTAAACCCTGAAACACTACCCCCTGCACGACCCCCTACATTGCCCGAACACCACTGCACTGCCCTGAACCCTGAAACACAACCCCCAGCAAGAACCCCTACACTGCCCAAACACCACTGCACGGCCCTGAACCCTGAAACACCACCCCCAGCAAGACCCCCTACACTGCCCGAATACCACTGCACAGCCCTAAACCCTAAAACACCACCCCCAGCACGACCAACTTATACTGCCCGAACACCACTGGCCTGCCCTAAACCCTGAAACACCACCCCCCAGCATGACCCGCTAGGCTGCCCGAACACCACTGAACTGCCCTAAACCCTAAAACACCACCCCCAGCATGACCCCCTACACTGCCCGAACACCCCTGCACTGCCCTAAATCCTAAAACACCACCCCAGCACGACCCCCTACACTGCCCGAACAACACTACACTGCTCTAAACCCTGAAACACCCCCCCAGCACGACCCCCTATGCTGCCCGAACACCTCTGCGCTGCCCTAAACCCTGAAACACCAGCCCCAGCACAACCCCCTACGTTGCCCGAACACCACTGCACTGCCCTAAATCCTGAATCACCAGCCCAAGCACAACCCCCTACACTGCCCGAACACCACTGCACTACCCTAAATCCTGAAACACTAGCCCCAGCAGAACCCCCTACACTGCCCGAACCCCACTGCACTGCACTGCCCTGAACCCTGAAACACCAACCCCAGCAAGACCCCCTACACTGCCCGAACACCACTGCACTGCCATGAACCCCGAAACAACAACCCCAGCAAGACACCCTAAACTGCCAGAACACCACTGCCCTAAACCCTGAAACACCACCCCCTGCACGACCCCCTACACTGCCTGAACACCACTGCACTCCCGAAAACCTTGAAACACCACCCCTTGCATGACTCCCTACACTGCCCGAACACCACTGCACTGCCCTAAACCATGAAACACCACCCCCAGCACGACCCCCTACACTGCCTGAACTCCACTGCACTGCCCTGAACCCTGAACCACCAGCCCCAGCAAAACCCTCTGCACTGCCCAAACACCACTGCACTGCCGTAAACCCTGAAACACCAGCCCCAGCACGACCCCCTACACTGCCCAAACACCACTGCACTGCCCTAAACCCTGAAACACCAGCCCCAGCACGACCCCCTACGCTGCCCGAACACCACTGCACTGCCCTAAATCCTGAAACACCAGCCCCAGCACAACCCCCTACACTGCCCGAACACCACTGCACTGCCCTAAATCCTGAAACACCAGCCCCAGCAGAACCCCCTACACTGCCTGATCACCACTGCACTGCCTTGACCCCTGAAACACCACCCCAGCAAGACCCCCTACACTGCCCGAACACCACTGCACTGCCCTGAACCCTGAAAAACCACCCCCAGCAAGACACCCTAAACTGCCAGAACACCACTGCCCTAAACCCTGAAACACCACCCCTGCAAGACCCCCTACACTGCCCGAACACCACTGCACTGCCTAAACCATGAAACACCACCCCAGCACGACCCCCTACATTCTCTGAACACCACTGCACTGCTCTAACCCTAAAACACCACCCCAAACACTACACCCTACACTGCCCGAACACCACTACACTTCCCTAAACCCTGAAACACCCCCCAAGCACGACCCCCTACACTGCCCGAACACCACTGCACTGTCCTAAACCCTGAAACACCAGCCCATGCACGACCCCCTACACTGCCCAAACACCACTGCACTGCCCTAAACCCTGAAACACCAGCCCCAGCACGACCCCCTACAGTGCCCGAACACCACTGCACTGCATTCAACCCTGAAATACCACCCCGAGCAAGACCCCCTACACTGCCCAAACACCATGGCACTGCCCTAAACCCTGAAACACCACCCCAAGCAAGACACCCTACACTGCCCAAACACCACTGCACTAAACCCTGAAACATAACCCTCTGCACGACCCCCTACACTGCCCGAACACCACTGCACTGCCCTAAACCCTGAAACACCACCACCTGCATGACCCCCTACAATGCTCGAACACCACTGCACTGCCCTAAACCCTGAAACACCACCCCCAGCAAGACAACCTAAACTGCCAGAACAC
The DNA here is from genome assembly GCF_964204655.1 of Triturus cristatus. Classification (NCBI taxonomy): domain Eukaryota; kingdom Metazoa; phylum Chordata; class Amphibia; order Caudata; family Salamandridae; genus Triturus; species Triturus cristatus. The sequence continues at coordinate 879,027,853 of NC_140579.1, forward strand.
CACTGCCCTAAATCCTGAAACACCACCCCCTGCACGACCCCCTACACTGCCCGAACACCACTGCACTGCGCTAAACCCTAAAGAACCACCCCCAGCACGACCCCATACCCTGCCCGAAAACCACTGCACTGCCCTAAACCCTGAAACACCAGCCCCAGCACGACCCCCAACGCTGCCCGAACACCACTGCACTGCCCTAAATCCTGAAACACCAGCCCCAGCACAACCCCCTACACTGCCCGAACACCACTGCACTGCCCTAAATCCTGAAACACCAGCCCCAGCAGAACCCCCTACACTGCTCGAACACCACTGCACTGCCCTGAACCCTGAAACACCACCCCCAGCAAGACCCCCTACACTGCCCGAACACCACTGCACTGCCCTGAACCCTGAAACACCACCCCCAGCAAGACACCCTAAACTGCCAGAACACCACTGCCCTAAACCCTGAAACACCACCCCCTGCACGGCCCCCTACACTTCCCGAACACCACTGCACTGCCCTAAACCTTGAAACACCACCCCTTGCATGACTCCCTACACTGCCCGAACACCACTGCCCTGCCCTAAACCATGAAACACCACCCCCAGCACGACCCCCTACATTGCCTGAGCACCACTGCACTGCTCTAAACCCTAAAACACCACCCCCAGCACTATACCCTACACTGCCCGAAGACCACTGCACTGCCCTAAACCCTGAAACACCACATCCCAGCACGACCCCCTACACTGCCCAAACACCACTGCACTGCCCTAAACCCTGAAACATCAGCCCCAGCACGACCCCCTACAGTGTCCGAACACTACTGCATTGCCCTAAACCCTGAAACACCACCCCCAGCAAGACAACCTAAACTGCCAGAACACCACTGCCCTAAATCCTGAAACACCACCCCCTGCACGACCCCCTACACTGCCCGAACACCACTGCACTGCGCTAAACCCTAAAACACCACCCCCAGCACGACCCCCTACCCTGCCCGAAAACCACTGCACTGCCCTAAACCCTGAAACACCAGCCCCAGCACGACCCCCAACGCTGCCCGAACACCACTGCACTGCCCTAAATCCTGAAACACCAGCCCCAGCACAACCCCCTACACTGCCCGAACACCACTGCACTGCCCTAAATCCTGAAACACCAGCCCCAGCAGAACCCCCTACACTGCCCGAACACCACTGCACTGCCCTGAACCCTGAAACACCACCCCCAGCAAGACACCCTAAACTGCCAGAACACCACTGCCCTAAACCCTGAAACACCACCCCCTGCACGACCCCCTACACTTCCCGAACACCACTGCACTGCCCTAAACCTTGAAACACCACCCCTTGCATGACTCCCTACACTGCCCGAACACCACTGCACTGCCCTAAACCATGAAACACCACCCCCAGCACTACCCCCTACATTGCCTGAGCACCACTGCACTGCTCTAAACCCTAAAACACCACCCCCAGCACTATACCCTACACTGCCCAAAGACCACTGCACTGCCCTAAACCCTGAACCACCACACCCCAGCACGACCCCCTACACTGCCCAAACACCACTGCACTGCCCTAAACCCTGAAACATCAGCCCCAGCACGACCCCCTACAGTGTCCGAACACTACTGCATTGCCCTAAACCCTGAAATACTACCCCCAGCAAGACCTCGTACACTGCCCGAACACCACTGCACTGCACTAAACCCTGAAACACCACCCCAAGCAAGAAGCCCTACACTGCCCAAACACCACTGCACTAAACCCTGAAACACCACCCCCTGCATGACCCCCTAGATTGCCCGAACACCAATGCACTGCCCTAAACCCTGAAACACCAGCCCCAGCAAGACCCTCTGTGCTGCCCGAACACCACTGCACTGCTGTAAACCCTGAAATACCAGCCCCAGCACGACCCCCTACACTGGCCGAACACCTCTGCACTACCCTAAACCCTGAAACACCAGCCCCTGCACGACCCCCTACACTGCCCAAACAGCACTGCACTGCCCTAAACCCTGAAACACCAGCCCCAGCAAGACCCCCTACACTGCCCGAGCACCACTGCACTGCCCTAAACCCTGAAACACCACCCCAAGCAAGACGCCCTACACTGCCCAAACACTACTGCACTAAACCCTGAAACACCACCCCCTGCACAACCCCCTACATTGCCTGAACACCACTGCACTGCCCTAATCCCTGAAACACCACCACCTGCATGACCCCCTACACTACCTGAACACCACTGCACTGCCCTAAACCCTGAAACACCACCCCCAGCACGACCCCCTACACTGCTCGAACACCACTGCACTGCCCTAAACCCTAAAACACCACCCCCACCACGACCCCCTACGCTGCCCGAACACCACTGCACTGCCCTAAATCCTGAAACACCAGCCCGAGCACGACCCCCGCTCTTCCCGAACACCACTGCACTGCCCTAAACCCTGAAACACCAGCCCCAGCAAAACCCTCTGCACTGCCCGAGCACCACTGCACTGCCGTAAACCCTGAAACACCAGCCCCAGCACGACCCCCTACACTGCCCAAACACCACTGCACTGCCCTAAACCCTGAAACACCAGCCCCAGCACGACTCCCTACGCTGCCTGAACACCACTGCACTGCCCTAAATCCTGAAACACCAGCCCCAGCACAACCCCCTAGGCTGCCCGAACACCACTGCACTGCCCTAAATCCTGAAACACCAGCACCAGCACAACCCCCTACACTGTCTGATCACCACTGCACTGCCTTGACCCCTGAAACACCACCCCCAGCAAGACCCCCTACACTGCCCGAACACCACTGCACTGCCCTGAACCCTGAAAAACCACCCCCAGCAAGACACCCTAAACTGCCAGAACACCACTGTCCTAAACCCTGAAACACCACCCCTGCAAGACCCCCTACACTGCCCGAACACCACTGCACTGCCCTAAACCATGAAACACCACCTCAGCACGACCCCCTACACTGCCCGAACACCACTGCACTGTCCTAAACCCTGAAACACCAGCCCATGCACGACCCCCTACACTGCCCGAACACCACTGCACTGTCCTAAACCCTGAAACACCAGCCCATGCACGACCCCCTACACTGCCCAAACACCACTGCACTGCCCTAAACCCTGAAACACCAGCCCCAGCACGACCCCCTACAGTGCCCGAACACCACTGCACTGCCCTCAACCCTGAAATACCACCCCGAGCAAGACCCCCTACACTGCCAGATCATCACTTCACTGCCCTAAACCCTGAAACACCACCCCAAGCAAGACGCCCTACACTGCCTAAACACCACTGCACTAAACCCTGAAACACCACCCCCTGCACGACCCCCTACATTGCCCGAACACCACTGCACTGCCCTAAACCCTGAAACACCACCACCTGCATGACCCCTACACTGCTCGCACACCACTGCACTGCCCTAAACCCTGAAAAACCACCCCCAGCACGACCCCCTACACTGCCCAAAATCCACTGCACTGCCCTAAACCCTGAAACACCAGCCCCAGCACGACCCCCTACATTGTCTGAACACTACTGAACTGCCCTAAACCCTGAAACTCCAGCCCCAGCAAGACCCTCTCCGCTGCCCGAACTCCACTGCACTGCCGTAAACCCTAAAACACCACCCCCAGAACAACCCCCTACACTCCCCGAACACCACTGCACTGCCCTAAACCCTGAAACACCACCCCAAGCAAGACCCCCTACACTAACCGAACACCACTGCCCTAAACCCTGAAACACCACCCCCAGCAAGACACCCTACACTGCCCGAACACCACTGCACTGCCCTAAACCCTGAAACACCAGCCCCAGCACGACCCCCTACAGTGTCCGAACACCACTGCACTGCCCTAAACCCTGAAATACCACCCCCAGCAAGACCCCCTACACTGCCCGAAAACCACTGCACTGCCCTAAACCCTGAAACACCACCCCAAGCAAGACGCCCTACACTGCCCAAACACCACTGCACTAAACCCTGAAACACCACCCCCTGCATGACCCCCTACATTGCCCAAACACCACTGCACTGCCCTGAACCCTGAAACACCACCCCCAGCAAGACAACCTAAACTGCCAGAACACCCTGCCCTAAACCCTGAAACACCACCTCCTGCATGACCCCCTACGCTGCCCGAGCACCACTGCACTACCCTAAACCCTAAAACACCACCCCCAGCACGACCCCCTACACTGCCTGAACACCACTGCACTGCCCTAAATCCTAAAACAACACCCCTGCACGACCCCTACACTGTCCGAACACCACTGCACTGCCCTAAACCCTGAAACACCACCCTCCAGCACGACCCCCTACCCTGCCCAAACACCACTGCACTGCCCTAAACCCTGAAACACGAGCCCCAGCACGACCCCCTACGCTGCCCGAACACCACTGCACTGCCCTAAATCCTGAAACACCAGCCCCAGCACAACCCCCTACACTGCCCGAACACCACTGCACTGCCCTAAATCCTGAAACACCAGCCCCAGCAGAACCCCCTACACAGCCCGAACACCACTGCACTGCCCTGAACCCTGAAACACCACCCCCAGCAAGACCCCTACACTGCCCGAACACCACTGCACTGCCCTGAACCCTGAAACACCACGCCCAGCAAGGCACCCTAAACTGCCAGAACACCACTGCCCTAAACCCTGAAACACCACCCCCTGCACAACCCCCTACACTGCCCGAACACCACTGCACTGCCCTAAACCTTGAAACACCACCCCTTGCATGACTCCCTACACTGCCCGAACACCACTGCACTGCCCTAAACCATGAAACACCACCCCCAGCACGACCCCCTACATTGCCTGAGTCCAACTGCACTGCTCTAAACCCTAAAACACCACCCCCAGCACTATACCCTACACTGCCCAAACACCACTGCACTGCCCTAAACCCTGAAACACCAGCCCCAGCACGACCCCCTACAGTGTCCGAACACTACTGCACTGCCCTAAACCCTGAAATACCACCATCAGCAAGACCCCCTACACTGCCCGAATACCACTGCACTGCCCTAAACCCTGAAATACCACCCCAAGCAAGACGGCCTACACTGCTCAAACACCACTGCACTAAACCCTGAAACACGACCCCCTACATTGCCCGAACACCACTGCACTGCCCTAAACTCTGAAACACCACCACCTGCATGACCCCCTACAGTGCTCGAACACCACTGCACTGCCCTAACCCCTGAAACACCTCCCCAGCACGACCCCCTACACTGCTCGAACACCACTGCACTGCACTAAACCCTAAAACAACACCCAGACATGACCCCCTACGCTGCCCGAACACTACTGCACTGCCCTAAACCCTGAAACACCACCCCCCAGCAGGACCCCCTACGCTGCCCGAACACCACTGCACTGCCCTAAACCCTGAAACACCAGCCCTAGCACGACCCCCACGCTCCCCGAACATCACTGCACTGCCCTAAACTCTGAAACTCCAGCCCCAGCAAGACCCTCGGCGCTGCCCGAAAACCACTGCACTGCCGTAAACCCTAAAACACCACCCCCAGTACGACCCCCTACACTGCCCAAACACCACTGCTCTGCCCCAGCCCCTGAAACACCTCCCCCAGCACAACCCCTACACTCCCCGAACACCACTGCACTGCCCCAAACCCTGAAACACCACCCCCAGCAAGACCCCCTACACTGCCCGAACACCACTGCACTGCCCTAAATCCTGAAACACCACCCCCAGCAAGAACCCCTACACTGACCGAACACCACTGCTCTGCAGAAAACCCTAAAACACCAGCTACAACACGACCCCCTACACTTCTCGAACACCACTGTACTGCCCAAACCCCTAAAACACTAGCCCCAGCACGACTCTCTACACTGCCTGAACACCACTGCACTGCCCTAAACCCTGAAACACCAGCCCCAGCACGACCCCCTACACTGCCCGAACACCATTGCACTGCCCTAAACTCTGAAACACCAGCCCCAGCATGACCCCCTACACTGTCAAAAACACCACTGCACTGCCCTAAACCCTGAAACACCAGCCCCAGCATGACCCCCTACACTGCCCGAACACCACTGCACTGCCCTAACCCCTGAAATACCAGCCCCAGCACGACCCCCTACACTGCCCGTACACCATTGCCCTAAACCCTGAAACACCACCCCCAGCAAGACCCCCTACACTGCCAGACCACCAACGCACTGCCCTAAACCCTGAAACACCAGCCCGAGCACGACCCCCCACACTTTTCGAACACCACTGCACTGCCCTAAACCTTGAAACACCAGCCCCAGCAAGACCCTCTGCGCTGCCTGAACATCACTGCACTGCCGTAAACCCTGAAACACCAGCCCCAGCATGACCCCCTACACTGCCCGAACACCACTGCACTGCCCTAAACCCTAAAACACCACCCCCAGCACGAACCCCTACACTGCCCGAACACCACTGCACTGCCCTAAATCCTAAAACCCCACCCCAGCACGAACCCCTACACTGTCCGAACACCACTGCACTGCCCTAAACCCTGAAAACCACCCCTAGCACGAACCCCTACGCTGCCCGATCACCACTGCACTGCCCTAAACCCTGAAACACCAGCCCCAGCACGACCCCCTACACTGCCCGAACACCACTGCACTGCCCTAAATCCTGAAACACCAGCCCCAGCAGAACCCACTACACTGCCCGAACACCACTGCACTGCCCTGAACCCTGAAACACCACCACCAGCAAGACCCCCTACATTGCTCGAACACCACTGCACTGCCCTGAACCCTGTAACACCACCCCCAGCAAGACAACGTAAACTGCCAGAACACCACTGCCCTAAACCCTGAAACACCAGCCCGAGCACGACCGCCCACGCTTCTCGAACACCACTGCACTGCCCTAAACCCTGAAACACCAGCCCCAGCAAGACCCTCTGCGCTGCCTGAACATCACTGCACTGCCATAAACCCTGAAACACCAGCCCCAGCATGACCCCCTACACTGCCCGAACACCACTGCACTGCCCTCAACCCTAAAACACCACCCCCTGCACGACCCCCTACACTGCCTGAACACCACTGCACTGCCCTAAACCTTGAAACACCACTCCTTGCATGACTCCCTACACTGCCCGAACACCACACACTGCCCTAAACCATGAAACACCACCCCCAGCACGACCTCCTACATTGCCTGAGCACCACTGCACTGCTCTAAACCCTAAAACACCACCCCCAGCACTATACCCTACACTGCCCGAAGACCACTGCACTGCCATAAACCCTGAAACACCACCCCCCAGCACAACCCCCTACACTGCCCAAACACCACTACACTGCCCTAAACCCTGAAACACCAGCCCCAGCACGACCCCCTACAGTGTCCAAACACCACTGCACTGCCCTAAATCCTAAAACACCACCCCAGCATGACCCCCTACACTGTCCGAACACCACTGCACTGCCCTAAACCCTGAAACACCACCCCCCAGCACGACCCCCTACGCTGCCCGAACACCAATGCACTGCCCTAAACCCTGAAACACCAGCCCCAGCACGACCCCCTACGCTGCCCGAACACCACTGCACTGCCCTAAATCCTGAAACACCACCCCCAGCACAACCCCCTACACTGCCCGAACACCACTGCACTGCCCTGAACCCTGAAACACCACCCCCAGCAAGACCCCCTACACTGCCCGAATACCACTGCACAGCCCTAAACCCTGAAACACCACCCCCAGCACGACCAACCTATACTGCCTGAACACCACCGGCCTGCCCTAAACCCTGAAACACTACTCCCCAGCATGACCCGCTACGCTGCCCGAACACCACTGAACTGCCCTAAACCCTAAAACACCACCCCCAGCATGACCCCCTACACTGCACGAACACCCCTGCACTGCCCTAAATCCTAAAACACCACCCCAGCACGACCCCCTACACTGCCTGAACAGCACTGCACTGCTCTAAACCCTGAAACACCCCCCCAGCACGACCCCCTATGCTGCCCGAACACCGCTGCACTGCCCTAAACCCTGAAACACCAGCCCCAGCACGACCCCCTACGTTGCCCGAACACCACTGCACTGCCCTAAATCCTGATACACCAGCCCAAGCAGAACCCACTACACTGCCCGAACACCACTGCACTGCCCTGAACCCTGAAACACCAACCCCAGCAAGACCCCCTACACTGCCCGAACACCACTGCACTGCCATGAACCCCGAAACACCACCCCCAGCAAGACACCCTCAACTGCCAGAACACCACTGCCCTAAACCCTGAAACACCACCCCCTGCACGACCCCCTACACTGCCCGAACACCACTGCACTGCCGAAAACCTTGAAACACCACTCCTTGCATGACTCCCTACACTGCCCGAACACCACTGCACTGCCCAAAACCATGAAACACCACCCCCAGCACGACCCCCTACACTGCCTGAACTCCACTGCCCTGAACCCTGAAACACCACCCCCAGCAAGACCCCCTACACTGCCCGAGCACCACTGCACTGCCCTAAACCCTGAAACACCATCCCAAGCAAGATGCCCTACACTGCCCAAACACCACTGCACTAAACCCTGAAACACCACCCCCTGCACAACCCCCTACATTGCCCGAACACCACTGCACTGCCCTAAACCCTGAAACACCACCACCTGCATGACCCCCTACACTGCCCAAACACCACTGCACTGCCCTAAACCCTGAAACACCACCCCGAGCACGACCCCCTACACTGCTTGAACACCACTGCACTGCCCTAAACCCTAAAACACCACCCCCACCACGACCCCCTACGCTGCCCGAACACCACTGCACTGCCCTAAACCCTGAAACACCAGCCCGAGCATGACCCCCACGCTTCCGGAACACCACTGCACTGCCCTAAACCCTGAAACACCAGCCCCAGCACGACCCCCTACACTGCCCAAACACCACTGCACTGCCCTAAACCCTGCAACACCAGCCCCAGCACGACCCCCTACGCTGCCCGAACACCACTGCACTGCCCTAAATCCTGAAACACCAGCCCCAGCACAACCCCCTACACTGCCCGAACACCACTGCACTGCCCTAAGTCCTGAAACACCAGCCCCAGCAGAACCCCCTCTACTGCCTGAACACCACTGCACTGCCCTGACTCCTGAAACACCACCCACAGCAAGACCCCCTACACTGCCCGAACACCACTGCACTGCCCTAAACCCTGAAACACCACCCCTTGCATGACTCCCTATACTGCCCGAACACCACTGCACTGCCTTAAACCATGAAACACCACCCCCGCACGACCCCCTACATTGCCTGAGCACCACTGCACTGCTCTGAACCCTAAAACACCACCCCAGCACTATACCCGACACTGCCCGAAGACCACTGCACTGCCCTAAACCCTGAAACACCACCCCCCAGCACGACCCTCTACACTGCCCAAACACCACTGCACTGCCCTAAACCCTGAAACATCAGCCCCAGCACAACCCCCTACAGTGTCCGAACACTACTGCACTGCCCTAAACCCTGAAATACCACCCCCAGCAAGACCCCCTACACTGCCCGAACACCACTGCACTGCACTAAACCCTGAAACACCACCCCAAGCAAGACGCCCTACACCGCCCAAACACCACTGCACTGAACCCTGAAACACCACCCCCTGCATGACCCCCTAGATTGCCCGAACACCAATGCACTGCCCTAAACCCTGAAACACCAGCCACAGCAAGACCCTCTGTGCTGCCCGAACACCACTGCACTGCCGTAAACCCTGAAACACCAGCCCCAGCACGACCCCCTACACTGGCCGAACACCTCTGCACTACCCTAAACCCTGAAACACCAGCCCCTGCACGACCCCCTACACTGCCCAAACAGCACTGCACTGCCCTAAACCCTGAAACACCAGCCCCAGCAAGTCCCCCTACACTGCCCGAGCACCACTGCACTGCCCTAAACCCTGAAACACCACACAAGCAAAACGCCCTACACTGCCCAAACACCACTACACTAAACCCTGAAACACCACCCTCTGCACAACCCCCTACATTGCCCGAACACCACTGCACTGCCCTAAACCCTGAAACACCACTACCTGCATGACCCCCTACACTACCCGAACACCACTGCACTGCCCTAAACCCTGGAACACCATCCCCAGCACAACCCCCTACACTGCTCGAACACTACTGCACTGCCCTAAACCCTAAAACACGGTTCCCTGATGGAATATCGTTAACATAAATATCGTCAGAAATAAATATCGTCACTAAAATATCGCTTACATTAATATCGTCATCCTATACTTAAACAAGAATTCACACAAATATCGATTTTTTTTTATCGACAACCCTAATATCGTTCACACTAATATCTACAACATAAATATCGACTACTACATTATCGACTTTATTTTAAATATCATTACCTTAGACATTTATATCGACTACACTAACATCGACGACCTATCTGCTTATAGAAATATACAAAAAATATCGTCTTTTTATTACCAACTCGATATGCACGATTCTTTTATTTTACTCACTTGTTTTTACTATTTTACTTTACAAAACTATTCACACATATAATTATTTAGTTTTCCTAATACTTATTGATATAAAAATATATAATATATGTTAAAAAAAATTACATTTACTGATACTATCATACACTCCGATGGCCTAAATGTGAAACACATTTCATTATTTTCTACATATAAACTATTTACATATAAAACAAAAAAGCACATATAAAACTTTTTACAATGTACTTTAACAAACAAATAGTGATGCAACAAACTCTTACGAAAATAACGGTTTTCTAATTCGAAATTACGTTCTCGACCAATGATTTTGAAATTTCACTAATTGAACCAATCAAAAGCTACCATTAATTAACTCACTGATATAAAAACAATTATACACTTAACGTAATTTACCATTTTTGGCACAAACTTGGAGAAAAACGGTTACCTTGCTGAGAGAAGAGAATACAAACCTACGACTACAACTACAAAACGTCATACTACACTTCAAGTAAGTAAAATCCCATTGCTTTTTTCATTCGAACTTAGCAAAAAGTAGATAAACTCCCTAATTTAAAAACTGTTCTTCTTTAGAGTGAAAACAAAACATGTTGAACTTATCAACAACGACCAAAAAATTAGATGTAAAAACATTTATAAACTACCTTATCCATGTCTACTTAGATAGCTGATAAAAATTATTTAAACTTGCTAAGTAAATGTACTATTTACTTCATATGTTAACAACTACTATCATCCAAATACTATAAGTAACACAATGATTATTTTTTCCACAGACTCTACAAAATTATTTACCTATCTACAACTACACTACCAACATCTTCTACTACATCAAGTAAGTATAGTCACTGTATGTATAACAATTCTGAAAGTAAAATCAAACACCTATAACACTAAATCATGTCTTTCAATTATTCTTTAACACTACTACAGAACTTAAAAATAAGAAAATTCAGAAAGAGAAATAAGAATAAAAGAATTACCAGTGAAGCCACATAGTAAGTATATGTTCACGCTTTTTCCTGCTCTTATACACATCTCTGTAAATCGTCTTCAATGTTCTTAAAAATACATATATATATTTTCCACAGATCTACCTTAGACATGGCAACTGGAGCTACTTTCATTACTTCGCAAAAAGGGAAACTAATGCTGAACTACATGGGTTACACCTACACCCAAGAAAGAGTAAAAGCGAATAAGACCCATTGGAAATGTAGCAAATATTACTCAAGTGCATGCTATGGTAGAGCAACAACTGTTGATAACAATGTGGTAAATGTACGTGAGCATAACCACCCACCAAATGTAACAGAAGTGGAAGTTAGAGAAGCACTGGAAACATTGAAAGATGCAAGTAAAGGATCACAAGAAACAAGCACTAGTATTTTGAAAAATGTTTTAAGCAAAGTGCCAGAACATGTGACAGGACAGCTACCTTCTATTCCCAACTTAAAAAGATTAATTTCAAAAACTAAACGTGCTTCAGATCCAACTCCACCAACGCCAGAAAGTTTTAAGGATATAAAAATATATCCTGAATATACCATTACACATAATGAGGATAAATTCCTAATGTATGACAACCAGAGTCATGACAAACGAGTTTTACTTTTTGCTACTAATAGTAATTTGCAAAAACTTAAATCATGTGAAACATGGATGATGGACGGGACTTTTAAAGTTTGTCCCAAACCTTTCTATCAACTTTACACCATCCATGGGGAATACCAAGATACAAATATCCCTCTAATTTATACTCTGCTGCCAAACAAAACAAATACTACCTACGTTGAACTTTTAACAAAGATCAAAGAATTAACAGATAATTACTATCCTCAAAAAATTATAATTGACTTTGAAATAGCCATGATTCAAGCTATCCTTAAGATATATCCCCATACCTCAATACAAGGTTGTTATTATCACTACAACCAAAGTATATGGAGGCACTTACAAAAATCTACCTTAAGCATTGAATATTGTACAAACAGTCACTTTGCTTATCAAATAAAAAAGTTGATTGCATTGGCATATGTACCAACAACAGAAGTAGCTAACTACTACAATTTATTAATTGACAGCCCTTTCTACCGCACCAATGAGAAAATACTAACTCCCTTCTTGGACTATTTTGAAGATACCTGGGTTGGAAGATTACATCGTTCAGGCCACCGTAGACAACCTAAATTTCAAATTCCATGGTGGAATGTGTATGCTAGTACAATAGCACAGAAAGCTAAAACTAACAACGCAGTTGAAGGATGGCATAATGCCTTCCAAGCCACTTTAGGAAGAAGTCAACCAACACTTCACAAACTAATCCAAAGCATTAAAAAAGAACAAAGCTACCAAGAACTCAGAATAGAGCAATCCCTTTCTAAAATTGGCCCTAAACTAAGTAAACAAACATTAAATATGTACGAATATCTCCAGAAAAAAACTAGACTGTACCCAAGTATAGAAGGTCTAGCATACTTAGACCTAATAGCTAAATCCATCCTTTAAATATAAATTTACCATGTTTAGTAATAATTTACTTTTTATTCTTAAAAAACAAATGAATATTGTAAAATATACATTAATATGTTCAATAGAATTATATATTAATTGTTTATTGTATATTAAAAAATGTTTTTCATTGTTAAATATTTTTCTCAGATGTTAAAAAATGTAAATTTATGTTATGTACATATCGTGATAAAATCAATGTCATAAAAAATATGTAATATATTAAATTTTTATAAAAAATATAAAAATTTAATATACTAATGTATGCATAATTGAAACTGTATTTATGTACAAAACTGCAATATAATTTGTTAACAAAAATTATGTTAAATGTTTTATAAAATGTTCAAAATCTTTGCAGTAACAAATTAAACTATGAATAAAAAAAAAGATCTAAAAATTGTTATTTCTTAATTTAGAAACTTGTCATATGTATGTAAAAATGTTATAAAAATGTTTTTAATTTATATTGTTGAAATGAATATTACAACATGACATATATTATTCTTATTAAAAATAGTAAATAGATAATGCTGGATAATAAACCATAATAATTAACTATTCTAACTCCAATCCTACGTAAGTCAGGGTAAATGGTGGATAGTAAACCATTATAATTAACTATTCTAACTCCAAACAAAACATAAGTCAAGGAAAGTGCTGGATTGTAAACCATAATAATTTACTAATCTAACTCCAATCCAACATAAGTCAGGGAAAGTGCTGGATTGTAAACCATAATAATTTACTATTCTAACTCCAATCCAACATAAGTCAGGGAAAATGCTGGATAGTAAACCATAATAAATTACTATTCTAACTCCAAACATAACATAACTCAGGGAAAGTGCTGGATAGTAAACCATAATAAATTACTATTCTAACTCCAATCCAAAATAAATCAGGGAAAGTGCTGGATAGTAAACCATAATAAATTACTATTCTAACTCCAAACATAACATAAGTCAGGGAGAGTGCTGGATAGTAAACCATAATAAATTACTATTCTAACTCCAATCCAACATAAGTCAGGGAAAGTGCTGGATTGTAAACCATAATAATTTACTATTCTAACTCTAATCCAACATAAATCAGGGAAAGTGCTGGATTGTAAACCATAATAATTTACTATTCAAAGTCCAATCCAACATAAGTCAGGGAAAGTGCTGGATAGTAAACCATAATAAATTACTATTCTAACTCCAAACATAACATAAGTCAGGGAAAGTGCTGGATAGTAAATCATAATAAATTACTATTCTAACTCCAAACATAGCATAACTCAGGGAAAGTGCTGGATAGTAAACCATAATAAATTACTATTCAAACTCCAATCCAACATAAGTCAGAGAGAGTGCTGGATAGTAAACCATAATAAATTACTATTCAAACTCCAATCCAACATAAGTCAGGGAAAGTGCTGGATAGTAAACCATAATAAATTACTATTCTAACTCCAAACATAACATAAGTCAGAGAGAGTGCTGGATAGTAAACCATAATAAATTACTATTCAAACTCCAATCCAACATAAGTCAGAGAAAGTGCTGGATAGTAAACCATAATAAATTACTATTCTAACTCCAAACATAACATAAGTCAGGGAGAGTGCTGGATACTAATCTGGTTTAACTTTATATTCAGGCTCCCTTGAGCCGGTGGAGTCGACGGACTCATGGTTACGCACCTGCGCGCTACGAGAGGTACTAGACCTGATAACGATTTTAGCAGCTTACACAGCAACCCCACACATTTTCCTACTCCCTGCTGACGAGAGGCAACTACCTCGAAACACGTGTCCAGGGATGGCACACGCCACGCATACTTGCATTCACACTCGAGCATAGGTGTATCCGCCGACGCTGACCTTCAGGGACCATTTTCATTGGGGGAACACGCCTGGTAGGTGTAGCAGTGTGCGACCAATCTGGTTTAACTTTATATTCAGGCTCCCTTGAGCCGGTGGAGTCGACGGACTCATGGTTACGCACCTGCGCGCTACGAGAGGTACTAGACCTGATAACGATTTTAGCAGCTTACACAGCAACCCCACACATTTTCCTACTCCCTGCTGACGAGAGGCAACTACCTCGAAACACGTGTCCAGGGATGGCACACGCCACGCATACTTGCATTCACACTCGAGCATAGGTGTATCCGCCGACGCTGACCTTCAGGGACCATTTTCATTGGGGGAACACGCCTGGTAGGTGTAGCAGTGTGCGACCAATCTGGTTTAACTTTATATTCAGGCTCCCTTGAGCCGGTGGAGTCGACGGACTCATGGTTACGCACCTGCGCGCTACGAGAGGTACTAGACCTGATAACGATTTTAGCAGCTTACACAGCAACCCCACACATTTTCCTACTCCCTGCTGACGAGAGGCAACTACCTCGAAACACGTGTCCAGGGATGGCACACGCCACGCATACTTGCATTCACACTCGAGCATAGGTGTATCCGCCGACGCTGACCTTCAGGGACCATTTTCATTGGGGGAACACGCCTGGTAGGTGTAGC
This sequence comes from Triturus cristatus, assembly GCF_964204655.1. NCBI lineage: Eukaryota > Metazoa > Chordata > Amphibia > Caudata > Salamandridae > Triturus > Triturus cristatus. Next base: position 879,043,451 of record NC_140579.1, read on the forward strand.
AGTGTGCGACCAATCTGGTTTAACTTTATATTCAGGCTCCCTTGAGCCGGTGGAGTCGACGGACTCATGGTTACGCACCTGCGCGCTACGAGAGGTACTAGACCTGATAACGATTTTAGCAGCTTACACAGCAACCCCACACATTTTCCTACTCCCTGCTGACGAGAGGCAACTACCTCGAAACACGTGTCCAGGGATGGCACACGCCACGCATACTTGCATTCACACTCGAGCATAGGTGTATCCGCCGACGCTGACCTTCAGGGACCATTTTCATTGGGGGAACACGCCTGGTAGGTGTAGCAGTGTGCGACCAATCTGGTTTAACTTTATATTCAGGCTCCCTTGAGCCGGTGGAGTCGACGGACTCATGGTTACGCACCTGCGCGCTACGAGAGGTACTAGACCTGATAACGATTTTAGCAGCTTACACAGCAACCCCACACATTTTCCTACTCCCTGCTGACGAGAGGCAACTACCTCGAAACACGTGTCCAGGGATGGCACACGCCACGCATACTTGCATTCACACTCGAGCATAGGTGTATCCGCCGACGCTGACCTTCAGGGACCATTTTCATTGGGGGAACACGCCTGGTAGGTGTAGCAGTGTGCGACCAATCTGGTTTAACTTTATATTCAGGCTCCCTTGAGCCGGTGGAGTCGACGGACTCATGGTTACGCACCTGCGCGCTACGAGAGGTACTAGACCTGATAACGATTTTAGCAGCTTACACAGCAACCCCACACATTTTCCTACTCCCTGCTGACGAGAGGCAACTACCTCGAAACACGTGTCCAGGGATGGCACACGCCACGCATACTTGCATTCACACTCGAGCATAGGTGTATCCGCCGACGCTGACCTTCAGGGACCATTTTCATTGGGGGAACACGCCTGGTAGGTGTAGCAGTGTGCGACCAATCTGGTTTAACTTTATATTCAGGCTCCCTTGAGCCGGTGGAGTCGACGGACTCATGGTTACGCACCTGCGCGCTACGAGAGGTACTAGACCTGATAACGATTTTAGCAGCTTACACAGCAACCCCACACATTTTCCTACTCCCTGCTGACGAGAGGCAACTACCTCGAAACACGTGTCCAGGGATGGCACACGCCACGCATACTTGCATTCACACTCGAGCATAGGTGTATCCGCCGACGCTGACCTTCAGGGACCATTTTCATTGGGGGAACACGCCTGGTAGGTGTAGCAGTGTGCGACCAATCTGGTTTAACTTTATATTCAGGCTCCCTTGAGCCGGTGGAGTCGACGGACTCATGGTTACGCACCTGCGCGCTACGAGAGGTACTAGACCTGATAACGATTTTAGCAGCTTACACAGCAACCCCACACATTTTCCTACTCCCTGCTGACGAGAGGCAACTACCTCGAAACACGTGTCCAGGGATGGCACACGCCACGCATACTTGCATTCACACTCGAGCATAGGTGTATCCGCCGACGCTGACCTTCAGGGACCATTTTCATTGGGGGAACACGCCTGGTAGGTGTAGCAGTGTGCGACCAATCTGGTTTAACTTTATATTCAGGCTCCCTTGAGCCGGTGGAGTCGACGGACTCATGGTTACGCACCTGCGCGCTACGAGAGGTACTAGACCTGATAACGATTTTAGCAGCTTACACAGCAACCCCACACATTTTCCTACTCCCTGCTGACGAGAGGCAACTACCTCGAAACACGTGTCCAGGGATGGCACACGCCACGCATACTTGCATTCACACTCGAGCATAGGTGTATCCGCCGACGCTGACCTTCAGGGACCATTTTCATTGGGGGAACACGCCTGGTAGGTGTAGCAGTGTGCGACCAATCTGGTTTAACTTTATATTCAGGCTCCCTTGAGCCGGTGGAGTCGACGGACTCATGGTTACGCACCTGCGCGCTACGAGAGGTACTAGACCTGATAACGATTTTAGCAGCTTACACAGCAACCCCACACATTTTCCTACTCCCTGCTGACGAGAGGCAACTACCTCGAAACACGTGTCCAGGGATGGCACACGCCACGCATACTTGCATTCACACTCGAGCATAGGTGTATCCGCCGACGCTGACCTTCAGGGACCATTTTCATTGGGGGAACACGCCTGGTAGGTGTAGCAGTGTGCGACCAATCTGGTTTAACTTTATATTCAGGCTCCCTTGAGCCGGTGGAGTCGACGGACTCATGGTTACGCACCTGCGCGCTACGAGAGGTACTAGACCTGATAACGATTTTAGCAGCTTACACAGCAACCCCACACATTTTCCTACTCCCTGCTGACGAGAGGCAACTACCTCGAAACACGTGTCCAGGGATGGCACACGCCACGCATACTTGCATTCACACTCGAGCATAGGTGTATCCGCCGACGCTGACCTTCAGGGACCATTTTCATTGGGGGAACACGCCTGGTAGGTGTAGCAGTGTGCGACCAATCTGGTTTAACTTTATATTCAGGCTCCCTTGAGCCGGTGGAGTCGACGGACTCATGGTTACGCACCTGCGCGCTACGAGAGGTACTAGACCTGATAACGATTTTAGCAGCTTACACAGCAACCCCACACATTTTCCTACTCCCTGCTGACGAGAGGCAACTACCTCGAAACACGTGTCCAGGGATGGCACACGCCACGCATACTTGCATTCACACTCGAGCATAGGTGTATCCGCCGACGCTGACCTTCAGGGACCATTTTCATTGGGGGAACACGCCTGGTAGGTGTAGCAGTGTGCGACCAATCTGGTTTAACTTTATATTCAGGCTCCCTTGAGCCGGTGGAGTCGACGGACTCATGGTTACGCACCTGCGCGCTACGAGAGGTACTAGACCTGATAACGATTTTAGCAGCTTACACAGCAACCCCACACATTTTCCTACTCCCTGCTGACGAGAGGCAACTACCTCGAAACACGTGTCCAGGGATGGCACACGCCACGCATACTTGCATTCACACTCGAGCATAGGTGTATCCGCCGACGCTGACCTTCAGGGACCATTTTCATTGGGGGAACACGCCTGGTAGGTGTAGCAGTGTGCGACCAATCTGGTTTAACTTTATATTCAGGCTCCCTTGAGCCGGTGGAGTCGACGGACTCATGGTTACGCACCTGCGCGCTACGAGAGGTACTAGACCTGATAACGATTTTAGCAGCTTACACAGCAACCCCACACATTTTCCTACTCCCTGCTGACGAGAGGCAACTACCTTGAAACACGTGTCCAGGGATGGCACACGCCACGCATACTTGCATTCACACTCGAGCATAGGTGTATCCGCCGACGCTGACCTTCAGGGACCATTTTCATTGGGGGAACACGCCTGGTAGGTGTAGCAGTGTGCGACCAATCTGGTTTAACTTTATATTCAGGCTCCCTTGAGCCGGTGGAGTCGACGGACTCATGGTTACGCACCTGCGCGCTACGAGAGGTACTAGACCTGATAACGATTTTAGCAGCTTACACAGCAACCCCACACATTTTCCTACTCCCTGCTGACGAGAGGCAACTACCTCGAAACACGTGTCCAGGGATGGCACACGCCACGCATACTTGCATTCACACTCGAGCATAGGTGTATCCGCCGACGCTGACCTTCAGGGACCATTTTCATTGGGGGAACACGCCTGGTAGGTGTAGCAGTGTGCGACCAATCTGGTTTAACTTTATATTCAGGCTCCCTTGAGCCGGTGGAGTCGACGGACTCATGGTTACGCACCTGCGCGCTACGAGAGGTACTAGACCTGATAACGATTTTAGCAGCTTACACAGCAACCCCACACATTTTCCTACTCCCTGCTGACGAGAGGCAACTACCTCGAAACACGTGTCCAGGGATGGCACACGCCACGCATACTTGCATTCACACTCGAGCATAGGTGTATCCGCCGACGCTGACCTTCAGGGACCATTTTCATTGGGGGAACACGCCTGGTAGGTGTAGCAGTGTGCGACCAATCTGGTTTAACTTTATATTCAGGCTCCCTTGAGCCGGTGGAGTCGACGGACTCATGGTTACGCACCTGCGCGCTACGAGAGGTACTAGACCTGATAACGATTTTAGCAGCTTACACAGCAACCCCACACATTTTCCTACTCCCTGCTGACGAGAGGCAACTACCTCGAAACACGTGTCCAGGGATGGCACACGCCACGCATACTTGCATTCACACTCGAGCATAGGTGTATCCGCCGACGCTGACCTTCAGGGACCATTTTCATTGGGGGAACACGCCTGGTAGGTGTAGCAGTGTGCGACCAATCTGGTTTAACTTTATATTCAGGCTCCCTTGAGCCGGTGGAGTCGACGGACTCATGGTTACGCACCTGCGCGCTACGAGAGGTACTAGACCTGATAACGATTTTAGCAGCTTACACAGCAACCCCACACATTTTCCTACTCCCTGCTGACGAGAGGCAACTACCTCGAAACACGTGTCCAGGGATGGCACACGCCACGCATACTTGCATTCACACTCGAGCATAGGTGTATCCGCCGACGCTGACCTTCAGGGACCATTTTCATTGGGGGAACACGCCTGGTAGGTGTAGCAGTGTGCGACCAATCTGGTTTAACTTTATATTCAGGCTCCCTTGAGCCGGTGGAGTCGACGGACTCATGGTTACGCACCTGCGCGCTACGAGAGGTACTAGACGTGATAACGATTTTAGCAGCTTACACAGCAACCCCACACATTTTCCTACTCCCTGCTGACGAGAGGCAACTACCTCGAAACACGTGTCCAGGGATGGCACACGCCACGCATACTTGCATTCACACTCGAGCATAGGTGTATCCGCCGACGCTGACCTTCAGGGACCATTTTCATTGGGGGAACACGCCTGGTAGGTGTAGCAGTGTGCGACCAATCTGGTTTAACTTTATATTCAGGCTCCCTTGAGCCGGTGGAGTCGACGGACTCATGGTTACGCACCTGCGCGCTACGAGAGGTACTAGACCTGATAACGATTTTAGCAGCTTACACAGCAACCCCACACATTTTCCTACTCCCTGCTGACGAGAGGCAACTACCTCGAAACACGTGTCCAGGGATGGCACACGCCACGCATACTTGCATTCACACTCGAGCATAGGTGTATCCGCCGACGCTGACCTTCAGGGACCATTTTCATTGGGGGAACACGCCTGGTAGGTGTAGCAGTGTGCGACCAATCTGGTTTAACTTTATATTCAGGCTCCCTTGAGCCGGTGGAGTCGACGGACTCATGGTTACGCACCTGCGCGCTACGAGAGGTACTAGACCTGATAACGATTTTAGCAGCTTACACAGCAACCCCACACATTTTCCTACTCCCTGCTGACGAGAGGCAACTACCTCGAAACACGTGTCCAGGGATGGCACACGCCACGCATACTTGCATTCACACTCGAGCATAGGTGTATCCGCCGACGCTGACCTTCAGGGACCATTTTCATTGGGGGAACACGCCTGGTAGGTGTAGCAGTGTGCGACCAATCTGGTTTAACATAATAAATTACTATTCTAACTCCAATCCAACATAAGTCAGGGAAAGTGCTGGATAGTAAACCATAAAAAATTACTATTCTAACTCCAAACATAACATAAGTCAGGGAGAGTGCTGGATAGTAAACCATAATAAATTACTATTCTAACTCCAAACATGACATAAGTCAGGGAGAGTGCTGGATAGTAAACCATAATAAATTACTATTCTAACTCCAAACATGACATAAGTCAGGGAGAGTGCTGGATAGTAAACCATAATAAATTACTATTCTAATTCCAATCCAACATAAGTCAGGGAAAGTGCTGGATAGTAAACCATAACAAATTACTATTTTAACTCCAATCCAACATAAGTCAGGAAATGTGCAGGTTAGTAAACAATATAAATTTTTCTATCTAAATTATTTTTATACCCTATTACCCTATAATACCAAAATAACGCTTATTCAATATTAATTTAATATTTTTTATTAATATTAAAAAATAAATTTCATGTAAAATTTAAAATTTCGATGTTAAATTTTGATTTCATGATAAATTTCTATTTTATTAATATTTTCGACACTTTTAAAACACGACATTTTTAAATTACTACCCACCCTAATCCCCTATAATACCAAAAACCCGTTCCTAAAATTTTTTGGGGGAAGTTTAAAATTTAATTACAAATTTAATTTGGTGAACAATTCGAAATTTCTAATTAAAATTTCGATTTCTTAATTATTTTCTAATATTTTTATATTTTAGAAATTTTGTAAAAACCAAATTTTAAATTACTACCCACCCTTATTCCCTATAATACCAATAACCCGCTCCTAAAATTTTTTTTGGGAATTTTAAAATTTAATTACAAATTTAATTTCGTGAACAAATCGAAATTTCTAATTAAAATTTTGATTTCTTAATTATTTTCTAATATTTTTATATTTTAGAAATTTTGTAAAAACCAAATTTTAAATTACTACCCACCCTTATCCCCTATAATACCAATAACCCGCTCCTAAAATTTTTTGGGGGAATTTTAAAATTTAATTACAAATTTAATTTCGTGAACAAATCAAAATTTCTAATTAAAATTTCGATTTCTTAATTATTTTCTAATATTTTTATATTTTAGAAATTTTGTAAAAACCAAATTTTAAATTACTACCCACCCTTATCCCCTATAATACCAATAACCCGCTACTAAAATTTTAACAATTCTTTTGTAGAAAATATTTTTTAACACATATTATTACTAGTAGGAGTTTTGTAAGTTTTTTAAAAACATAATACATATTTTTTTATAAATTTTATAACAACTTATATTTTTCTGTCGATATTATATGAAACGACATTTTGATCAACGATATTCTGTTCATCGATATTTTTTCTTGACGATATTTTTGTCATTCTCAAGAAACGATATTTTTTACAAAGATATTTTCTATTACGATATTTTTCACAGTCGATATTCTTACCACGATATTAATGCTAGTCGATATTTTCCCGTCGATATTCTATCTTTATACCCTAAAACACCACCCCCACCACGACCCCCTACGCTGCCCAAACACCACTGCACTGCCCTGCACCCTGAAAGACCAGCCCGAGCACGACCCCCGCGCTTCCCGAACACCACTGCACTGCCCTAAACCCTGAAACACCAGCCCCAGCAAAATCCTCTGCACTGCCCGAACACCACTGCACTGCCGTAAACCCTGAAACACCAGCCCCAGCACGACCCCCTACACTGCCCAAACACCACTGCACTGCCCTAAACCCTGAAACACCAGCCCCAGCACGACCCCCTACGCTGCCCGAACACCACTGCACTGCCCTAAATCCTGAAACACCAGCCCCAGCAAAACCCCCTACACTGCCCAAACACCACTGCACTGCCCTAAATCCTGAAACACCAGCCCCAGCAGAACCCCCTACACTGCCTGATCACCACTGCACTGCCTTGACCCCTGAAACACCACCCCCAGCAAGACCCCCTACACTGCCCGAACACCACTGCACTGCCATGAACCCTGAAAAACCACCCCCTGCAAGACACCCTAAACTGCCAGAACACCACTGCCCTAAACCCTGAAACACCACCCCTGCAAGACCCCCTACACTGCCCGAACACCACTGCACTGCCCTAAACCATGAAACACCACCCCAGCACGACCCCCTACATTCCCTAAACACCACTGCACTGCTCTAACCCTAAAACACCACCCCAAGCACTACACCCTACACTGCCCGAACACCACTACACTTCCCTAAACCCTGAAACACCACCCCCAGCATGACCCCCTACGCTGCCCAAACACCACTGCACTGCCCTGCACCCTGAAAGACCAGCCCAAGCACGACCCCCGTGCTTCCCGAACACCACTGCACTGCCCTAAACCCTGAAACACCAGCCCCAGCAAAATCCTCTGCACTGCCCGAACACCACTGAACTGCCGTAAACCCTGAAACACCAGCCCCAGCACGACCCCCTACACTGCCCAAACACCACTGCACTGCCCTAAACCCTGAAACACCAGCCCCAGCACGACCCCCTACGCTGCCCGAACACCACTGCACTGCCCTAAATCCTGAAACACCAGCCCCAGCACAACCCCCTACACTGCCCAAACACCACTGCACTGCCCTAAATCCTGAAACACCAGCCCCAGCAGAACCCCCTACACTGCCTGATCACCACTGCACTGCCTTGACCCCTGAAACACCACCCCCAGCAAGACCCCCTACACTGCCCGAACACCACTGCACTGCCATGAACCCTGAAAAACCACCCCCTGCAAGACACCCTAAACTGCCAGAACACCACTGCCCTAAACCCTGAAACACCACCCCTGCAAGACCCCCTACACTGCCCGAACACCACTGCACTGCCCTAAACCATGAAACACCACCCCAGCACGACCCCCTACATTCCCTAAACACCACTGCACTGCTCTAACCCTAAAACACCACCCCAAGCACTACACCCTACACTGCCCGAACACCACTACACTTCCCTAAACCCTGAAACACCACCCCCAGCATGACCCCCTACGCTGCCCAAACACCACTGCACTGCCCTGCACCCTGAAAGACCAGCCCGAGCACGACCCCCGCGCTTCCCGAACACCACTGCACTGCCCTAAACCCTGAAACACCAGCCCCAGCAAAATCCTCTGCACTGCCCGAACACCACTGCACTGCCGTAAACCCTGAAACACCAGCCCCAGCACGACCCCCTACACTGCCCAAACACCACTGCACTGCCCTAAACCCTGAAACACCAGCCCCAGCACGACCCCCTACGCTGCCCGAACACCACTGCACTGCCCTAAATCCTGAAACACCAGCCCCAGCACAACCCCCTACACTGCCCAAACACCACTGCACTGCCCTAAAGCCTGAAACACCAGCCCCAGCAGAACCCCCTACACTGCCTGATCACCACTGCACTGCCTTGACCCCTGAAACACCACCCCCAGCAAGACCCCCTACACTGCCCGAACACCACTGCACTGCCATGAACCCTGAAAAACCACCCCCTGCAAGACACCCTAAACTGCCAGAACACCACTGCCCTAAACCCTGAAACACCACCCCTGCAAGACCCCCTACACTGCCCGAACACCACTGCACTGCCCTAAACCATGAAACACCACCCCAGCACGACCCCCTACATTCCCTAAACACCACTGCACTGCTCTAACCCTAAAACACCACCCCAAGCACTACACCCTACACTGCCCGAACACCACTACACTTCCCTAAACCCTGAAACACCACCCCCAGCATGACCCCCTACACTGCCCGAACACCACTGCACTGTCCTAAACCCTGAAACACCAGCCCATGCACGACCCCCTACACTGCCCAAACACCGCTGCACTGCCCTAAACCCTGAAACACCAGCCCCAGCACGACTCCCTACAGTGCCCGAACACCACTGAACTGCCCTCAACCCTGAAATACCACCCTGAGCAAGACCCCCTACACTGCCCGAACACCACTGCACTGCCCTAAATCCTGAAACACCAGCCCCATCAGAACCCCCTACACAGCCCGAACACCACTGCACTGCCCTGAACCCTGAAACACCACCCCCAGCAAGAACCCTACACTGCCCGAACACCACTGCACTGCCCTGAACCCTGAAACACCACCCTCAAAAAGGCACCCTAAACTGCCAGAACACCACTGCCCTACACCCTGAAACACCACCCCCTGCACGACACCCTACACTGCCCGAACACCACTGCACTGCCCTAAACCTTGAAACACCACCCCTTGCATGACTCCCTACACTGCCCGAACACCACTGCACTGCCCTAAACCATGAAACACCACCCCCAGCACGACCCCCTACATTGCCTGAGCACCACTGCACTGCTCTAAACCCTAAAACACCACCCCCAGCACTATACCCTACACTGCCCGAAGACCACTGCACTGCCCTAAACCCTGAAACACCACCCCCCAGCACGACCCCCTACACTGCCCAAACACCACTGCACTGCCCTAAACCCTGAAACACCAGCCCCAGCACGACCCCCTACAGTGTCCAAACACCACTGCACTGCCCTAAACCCTGAAATACCACCCCCAGCAAGACCCCCTACACTGCCCGAACATCACTGCACTGCCCTAAACCGTGAAACACCACCCCAAGCAAAACGCCCTACACTGCCCAAACACCACTGCACTAAACCCTGAAACACCACCCCCTGCACGACACCCTACATTGCCCGAATACCACTGCACTGCCCTGAACCCTGAAACACCACCCCAGCAAGACAACCTAAACTGCCAGAACACCACTGCCCTAAACCCTGAAACACCACCCCCTGCACGACCCCCTACCCTGCCCGAAAACCACTGCACTGCCCTAAATCCTAAAACACCACCCCTGCACGGCCCCCTACACTGTCCGAACACCACTGCACTGCCCTAAACCCTGAAACACCACTCCCAGCACGACCCCCTACCCTGCCCGAAAACCACTGCACTGCCCTAAACCCTGAAACACCAGCCCCAGCACGAACCCCAACCCTGCCCGAACTCCACTGCACTGCCCTAAATCCTGAAACACCAGCCCCAGCACAACCCCCTACATTGCCCGAACACCACTGCACTGCCCTAAACCCTGAAACACCACCCCCCAGCATGACCCCCTATGCTGCCCGAACACCACTGCACTGCCCTAAACCCTGAAACACCAGCCCCAGCACGACCCCCTACGCTGCCCGAACACCACTGCACTGCCCTAAATCCTGAAACACCACCCCCAGCACAACCCCCTACACTGCCCGAACACCACTGCACTGCCCTGAACCCTGAAACACAACCCCCAGCAAGACCCCCTACACTGCCCGAACACCACTGCACTGCCCTGAACCCTGAAACACCACCCCCAGCAAGACCCCCTACACTGCCCGAATACCACTGCACAGCCCTAAACCCTGAAACACCACCCCCAGCACGACCAACCTATACTGCCCGAACACCACTGGCCTGCCCTAAACCCTGAAACACCACCCCCCAGCATGACCCGCTACGCTGCCCGAACACCACTGAACTGCCCTAAATCCTAAAACACCACCCCAGCACAACCCCCTACACTGCCCGAACAGCACTGCACTGCTCTAAACCCTGAAACACCCCCCCAGCACGACCCCCTATGCTGCCCGAACACCGCTGCACTGCCCTAAACCCTGAAACACCAGCCCTAGCACGACCCCCTACGTTGCCCAAACACCACTGCACTGCCCTAAATCCTGATACACCAGCCCAAGCACAACCCCCTACACTGCCCGAACACCACTGCACTGCCCTAAATCCTGAAACACCAGCCCCAGCAGAACCCCCTACACTGCCCGAACCCCACTGCACTGCCCTGAACCCTGAAACACCAACCCCAGCAAGACCCCCTACACTGCCCGAACACCACTGCACTGCCATGAACCCCGAAACACCACCCCCAGCAAGACACCCTCAACTGCCAGAACACCACTGCCCTAAACCCTGAAACACCACCCCCTGCATGACCCCCTACACTGCCCGAAAACACCACTGCACTGCCGAAAACCTTGAAACACCACCCCTTGCAAGACTCCCTACACTGCCCGAACACCACTGCACTGCCCTAAACCATGAAACACCACCCCCAGCACGACCCCCTACACTGCCTGAACTCCACTGCACTGCCCTGAACCCTGAAACACCACCCCCAGCAAGACCCCCTACACTGCCCGAGCACCACTGCACTGCCCTAAACCCTGAAACACCATCCCAAGCAAGACGCCCTACACTGCCCAAACACCACTGCACTAAACCCTGAAACACCACCCCCTGCACAACCCCCTACATTGCCCGAACACCACTGCACTGCCCTAAACCCTGAAACACCACCACCTGCATGACCCCCTACACTGCCCAAACACCACTGCACTGCCCTAAACCCTGAAACACCACCCCAAGCACGACCCCCTACACTGCTCGAACACCACTGCACTGCCCTAAACCCTAAAACACCACCCCCACCACGACCCCCTACGCCGCCCGAACACCACTGCACTGCCCTAAACCCTGAAACACCAGCCCGAGCACGACCCCCACGCTTCCGGAACACCACTGCACTGCCCTAAACCCTGAAACACCAGCCCCAGCACGACCCCCTAGACTGCCCAAACACCACTGCACTGCCCTAAACCCTGAAACACCAGCCCCAGCATGACCCCCTACGCTGCCCGAACACCACTGCACTGCCCTAAATCCTGAAACACCAACCCCAGCACAACCCCCTACACTGCCCGAACACCACTGCACTGCCCTAAATCCTGAAACACCAGCCCCAGCAGAACCCCCTACACTGCCTGAACACCACTGCACTGCCCTTACTCCTGAAACACCACCCCCAGCAAGACCCCCTACACTGCCCAAACACCACTGCACTGCCCTAAACCCTGAAACACCACCCCTTGCATGACTCCCTACACTGCCCGAACACCACTGCACTGCCTTAAACCATGAAACACCACCCCCAGCACGACCCCCTACATTGCCTGAGCACCACTGCACTGCTCTAAACCCTAAAACACCACCCCCAGCACTATACCCGACACTGCCTGAAGACCACTGCACTGCCCTAAACCCTGAAACACCACCCCCCAGCACGACCCTCTACACTGCCCAAACACCACTGCACTGCCCTAAACCCTGAAACATCAGCCCCAGCACGACCCCCTACAGTGTCCGAACACTACTGCACTGCCCTAAACCCTGAAATACCACCCCCAGCAAGACCCCCTACACTGCCCGAACACCACTGCACTGCACTAAACCCTGAAACACCACCCCAAGCAAGACGCCCTACACTGCCCAAACACCACTGCACTGAACCCTGAAACACCACCCCCTGCATGACCCCCTAGATTGCCCGAACACCAATGCACTGCCCTAAACCCTGAAACACCAGCCCCAGCAAGACCCTCTGTGCTGCCCGAACACCACTGCACTGCCGTAAACCCTGAAACACCAGCCCCAGCACGACCCCCTACACTGGCCGAACACCTCTGCACTACCCTAAACCCTGAAACACCAGCCCCTGCACGACCTCCTACACTGCCCAAACAGCACTGCACTGCCCTAAACCCTGAAACACCAGCCCCGGCAAGACCCCCTACACTGCCCGAGCACCACTGCACTGCCCTAAACCCTGAAACACCACCCCAAGCAAAACGCCCTACACTGCCCAAACACCACTGCACTAAACCCTGAAACACCACCCCCTGCACAACCCCCTACATTGCCCGAACACCACTGCACTGCCCTAAACCCTGAAACACCACCACCTGCATGACCCCCTACACTACCCAAACACCACTGCACTGCCCTAAACCCTGAAACACCACCCCCAGGACGACCCCCTACACTGCTCGAACACCACTGCACTGCCCTAAACCCTAAAACACCACCGCACTGCCCTAAACCCTAAAACACCACCCCCACCACGACCCCCTACGCTGCCTGAACACCACTGCACTGCCATGCACCCTGAAAGACCAGCCCGAGCACGACCCCCGCGCTTCCCGAACACCACTGCACTGCCCTAAACCGCAGAGCTCGCCGGAGTTTAATGACTCCATCTTTGAGCTGTTGACCCATCTGGCATCCAGATATAAGTCCCTGGTAGTAGTGGGGGACTTTAACTATCATTGGGATGAGATCCCCAGGGGGCCCACTGCGGCTGAGTTTGGATCTAATCTTGCGACCCTTTCTCTAAACCAGCTTGTAATAGGACCCACCCATGCAAAGGGACATACCCTCGATCTTGTCTGGTCCTCCCTGCCTCGAATGGAAATCCTGGGTGTCAGTCCCTGCATTTGGTCAGATCATTATCTGATCAAATGCTGGGTCCCAGGGGAGCCTTTAACAGCGGCCCCTCCACAAACAAGGAGGAAGGTCCACCCATGGAAGAAGATCGAGGCCGACTCCTTAGTCACAACTCTTCTCTCCTCCCCCCCTCCGAAGACGAAGCAGGGGAACCTGGACGTAGAGACCATGACTATTATGTCCTGGATCCGCTCTGCCTTAGCCAAACTAGCCCCAGAACGGTTAGAGCTCACTCGGAAAAAAGGGAAAGGAGCTCCTTGGTTTGATGCATCCCTCAGGGAAAAGAAGCAAGCTCTCAGGAAGGTGGAGCGTAGCTGGAGACAGGATTATGGGCCTATAGAGTCATTAACATACAAAACTCTTCTGGCCAGTTATAAACGGGCCATCCTGGCTAGGAAATCCGCCTTCTATGAGGGCCGGATCAGGGAGGCAACGAACAAACAAAGGGAAACCTTTATTATTCTAAGGGAACTCACCCAGCTGAATGACAAAAGCAGCGATCTGGCCCAGCCCGATTGCGACACCTTTCAAGGATTTTTCCTTCAGAAGGTGCAGGACATCCTGATGGATATCTCTACGCTCTCTGATAGCCTACCAACGCAACTCGGTACAGACAGCTTGCAGTCTGGGGGAGTTTTGCTTAACTTCCCAGCCATCAATGGAGAGCACCTGACAGAACTGGTCAGCCGGATAAAATCAGGATCCTCCAGTGATCCCTGCCCTCCGAAAATTTTCAAACTAGCTTTGCCAGGTATTCAACCCCAGCTGCTGCAGTTAATCAATGCTTCATTGGAAGCTGGTTACCTCCCAGCATCCCTGAAGGAGGCCAGAGTCTCCCCACTTCTTAAGAAAGCGGGTACTGACCCCAAAGTACTAAAAAACTACAGGCCTATCTCTCAACTGCCTTTCCTAAGTAAGATCTTGGAAAAACATGTCCTGAACGCGGTTACCAACCACCTTGAGGAACACCATCTCCTACATGCCAGGCAGGCAGGATTCCGACCACAACATAGTACGGAACTGGTTATGGCCACGGTCGCAGACGAGCTAAGAGTAAGAGCTGATAATAAACAACCCTGCGCTCTGATTCTGTTAGACCTTTCGGCAGCCTTCGATACGGTCAGCCATTCCATCTTGCTGAGCCGTATCGCGAAGCTGGGGATTGCTGGCCAGGCATACAAGTGGTTGGAGTCCTTCCTGTCGGGTCGCACTCAGAGGGTCCAGATGGGGGACCAGTTATCAGGGAGCAGGGAGGTGACCTGGGGGGTGCCTCAAGGGTCCGCACTCTCCCCTTTACTGTTCAATATCTATCTGCAACCCCTGATTGAAGAACTCACGCGCAAGAACTGTGAGGTCTTTAACTACGCAGACGACACACAGTTACTGGTTCAGTTGGGAGATACACCAGAGGCCCATGAATCAGTCAGAGATCTTCTGAGATTCACGGTCAACTGGATGACTAACAACTTCCTTAAAGTTAATGCAGATAAAACGGAGGTTTTGGTGGTGACCAACATAGCCAATCCCTGGGATGATCTGTACTGGCCCCCAGAACTCGGCAAAACCCCTATCCCTGGGACGGTAGTGAAGAGTCTTGGCCTAATGATTGATGCGGCTCTCACTATGGCCCCTCAAGTGTCGGCTGTGGTAGGTTCCTGCACAGCCGTGATGCGGCAGCTACGTAAACTTACTGCCATTCTCTCTGCCTCCACGCTGCAGACTATCGTCTCAGCAACTGTCATCTCGAGGCTAGATTATGGTAATGCTTTGTATCTGGGCCTATCACAGAAGCTGCTGAAGAAACTGCAAGTCGTGCAAAACGACGCTCCCAGACTGGTCTTCTCTCTTCCCAGAAGTGCACATGCATCTACTCTCCTTCGTAAACTGCATTGGCTTCCCGTGAAGCTTAGGGTCCATTTCAAAGGCCTCTGCATTGCCCATAAAGCACTCTTTGGCAATGCCCCGGAATATGTTAAACAGCGCTTAAGGAAGTATGTTCCCGGTAGGTCCTTACGCTCTGGGTCTGTCCCAAATCTGGTTCAACCCAGATTCAATCTAAAAACTAAAGGAGGTAGTGCTCTCTCAGTACTCATTCCTCAACTTTGGAATGATCTTCCACCCAGCCTGAAGGAGGAATCTAACCTTCTTTCCTTCAGAAAAAAATTGAAGACATTTCTGTTTGGTACGGTAACATCTTCGGTCTAATTGGAGTTGGCAGATGGTTGTGGAGGTGGCATTGTGTTGTTGGTCGTCTGTCTAGCGCTTAGAGACCAGTGGTGATAGGCGCTTTATAAGAACCATATAACATAACATAACATAAACCCTGAAACACCACCCCCAGCAAGACACCCTACACTGCCCGAACACCACTGCACTGCCCTAAACCCTGAAACACCAGCCCCAGCACGACCCCCTACAGTGTCCGAACACCACTGCACTGTCCTAAACCCTGAAATACCACCCCCAGCAAGACCCCCTACACTGCCCTAAACCCTGAAACACCAGCCCCAGCACGACCCCCTACAGTGTCCGAACACCACTGCACTGTCCTAAACCCTGAAATACCACCCCCAGCAAGACGCCCTACACTGCCCAAACACCACTGCACTAAACCCTGAAACACCACCCCCTGCACGACCCCCTACATTGCCTGAACACCACTGCACTGCCCTGAACCCTGAAACACCACCCCCAGCAAGACAACCTAAACTGCCAGAACACCACTGCCCTAAACCCTGAAACACCACCTCCTGCACGACCCCCTACGCTGCCCGAGCACCACTGCACTGCCCTGAACCCTAAAACACCATCCCCAGCACGACCCCCTACACTGCCTGAACACCATTACACTGCCCTAAATCCTAAAACACCACGCCTGCACGACCCCTACACTGTCCGAACACCACTGCACTGCCCTAAACCCTGAAACACCACCCTCCAGCACGACCCCCTACCCTGCCCAAACACCACTGCACTGCCCTAAACCCTGAAACACCAGCCCCAGCACGACCCCCTACGCTGCCCGAACACCACTGCACTGCCCTAAATCCCGAAA
Source organism: Triturus cristatus (assembly GCF_964204655.1). Lineage (NCBI taxonomy): Eukaryota > Metazoa > Chordata > Amphibia > Caudata > Salamandridae > Triturus > Triturus cristatus. The sequence continues at coordinate 879,060,373 of NC_140579.1, forward strand.
TACCAGCCCCAGCAGAACCCCCTACACAGCCCAAACACCACTGCACTGCCCTGAACCCTGAAACACCACCCCCAGCAAGACCCCCTACACTGCCCGAACACCACTGCACTGCCCTAAACCCTGAAACACCAGCCCGAGCACGACCCCCACGCTTCCGGAACACCACTGCACTGCCCTAAACCCTGAAACACCAGCCCCAGCACGACCCCCTAGACTGCCCAAACACCACTACACTGCCCTAAACCCTGAAACACCAGCCCCAGCACGACCCCCTACGCTGCCCGAACACCACTGCACTGCCCTAAACCCTGAAACACCAGCCCCAGCACGACCCCCTACGCTGCCCGAACACCACTGCACTGCCCTAAATCCTGAAACACCACCCCCAGCACAACCCCCTACACTGCCCGAACACCAATGCACTGCCCTAAACCCTGAAACACCAGCCCTAGCACGACCCCCACGCTCCCCAAACACCACTGCACTGCCCTAAACTATGAAACACCACCCCCAGCACGACCCCCTACAGTGCTCAAACACCACTGCACTGCCCTAAACCCTAAATCACCACCCAGGCACGACCCCCTACGCTGCCCGAGCACCACTGCACTGCCCTGAACCCTGAAACACCACCCCCAGCACGACCCCCTACACTGCCTGAACACCATTGCACTGCCCTAAATCCTAAAACACCACGCCTGCACGACCCCTACACTGTCCGAACACCACTGCACTGCCCTAAACCCTGAAACACCACCCTCCAGCACGACCCCCTACCCTGCCCAAACACCACTGCACTGCCCTAAACCCTGTAACACCAGCCCCAGCACGACCCCCTACGCTGCCCGAACACCACTGCACTGCCCTAAATCCCGAAACACCAGCCCCAGCAGAACCCCCTACACAGCCCAAACACCACTGCACTGCCCTGAACCCTGAAACACCACCCCCAGCAAGACCCCCTACGCTGCCCGAACACCACTGCACTGCCCTAAACCCTGAAACACCAGCCCGAGCACGACCCCCACGCTTCCGGAACACCACTGCACTGCCCTAAACCCTGAAACACCAGCCCCAGCACGACCCCCTAGACTGCCCAAACACCACTGCACTGCCCTGAACCCTGAAACACCACCCCCAGCAAGACCCCCTACGCTGCCCGAACACCACTGCACTGCCCTAAACCCTGAAACACCAGCCCGAGCACGACCCCCACGCTTCCGGAACACCACTGCACTGCCCTACACCCTGAAACACCAGCCCCAGCAGAACCCCCTACACAGCCCAAACACCACTGCACTGCCCTGAACCCTGAAACACCACCCCCAGCAAGACCCCCTACGCTGCCCGAACACCACTGCACTGCCCTAAACCCTGAAACACCACCCCGAGCACGACCCCCACGCTTCCGGAACACCACTGCACTGCCCTAAACCCTGAAACACCAGCCCCAGCACGACCCCCTAGACTGCCCAAACACCACTACACTGCCCTAAACCCTGAAACACCAGCCCCAGCACGACCCCCTACGCTGCCCGAACACCACTGCACTGCCCTAAACCCTGAAACACCAGCCCCAGCACGACCCCCTACGCTGCCCGAACACCACTGCACTGCCCTAAATCCTGAAACACCACCCCCAGCACAACCCCCTACACTGCCCGAACACCAATGCACTGCCCTAAACCCTGAAACACCAGCCCTAGCACGACCCCCACGCTCCCCAAACACCACTGCACTGCCCTAAACTATGAAACACCACCCCCAGCACGACCCCCTACAGTGCTCGAACACCACTGCACTGCCCTAAACCCTAAATCACCACCCAGGCACGACCCCCTACGCTGCCCGAGCACAACTGCACTGCCCTGAACCCTAAAACACCACCCCCAGCACGACCCCCTACACTGCCTGAACACCATTGCACTGCCCTAAATCCTAAAACACCACGCCTGCACGACCCCTACACTGTCCGAACACCACTGCACTGCCCTAAACCCTGAAACACCACCCTCCAGCACGACCCCCTACCCTGCCCAAACACCACTGCACTGCCCTAAACCCTGTAACACCAGCCCCAGCACGACCCCCTACGCTGCCCGAACACCACTGCACTGCCCTAAATCCCGAAACACCAGCCCCAGCAGAACCCCCTACACAGCCCAAACACCACTGCACTGCCCTGAACCCTGAAACACCACCCCCAGCAAGACCCCCTACGCTGCCCGAACACCACTGCACTGCCCTAAACCCTGAAACACCAGCCCGAGCACGACCCCCACGCTTCCGGAACACCACTGCACTGCCCTAAACCCTGAAACACCAGCCCCAGCACGACCCCCTAGACTGCCCAAACACCACTGCACTGCCCTAAACCCTGAAACACCAGCCCCAGCACGACCCCCTACGCTGCCCGAACACCACTGCACTGCCCTAAACCCTGAAACACCAGCCCCAGCAAGACCCCCTACGCTGCCCGAACACCACTGCACTGCCCTAAACCCTGAAACACCAGCCCCAGCACGACCCCCTACGCTGCCCGAACACCACTGCACTGCCCTAAATCCTGAAACACCACCCCCAGCACAACCCCCTACACTGCCCGAACACCAATGCACTGCCCTAAACACTGAAACACCAGCCCTAGCACGACCCCCACGCTCCCCGAACACCACTGCACTGCCCTAAACTATGAAACACCACCCCCAGCACGACCCCCTACAGTGCTCGAACACCACTGCACTGCCCTAAACCCTAAATCACCACCCAGGCACGACCCCCTACGCTGCCCCAACACTACTGCACTGCCTTAAACCCTGAAACACCACCCCCCAGCAGGACCCTCTACGCTGCCCAAACAGCACTGCACTGCCCTAAACCCTGAAACATCAGCCCCAGCACGACCCCCACGCTTCACGAACACCACTGCACTGCCCTAAACCCTGAAACTCCAGCCCCAGCAAGACCCTCTGCGCTGCCCGAACACCACTGCACTGCCGTAAACCCTAAAACACCACCCCCAGAATGACCCCCTACACTGCCCAAACACCACTGCTCTGCCCCAGCCCCTGAAACACCTCCCCCAGTACAACCCACTACACTTCCCGAACACCACTGCACTGCCCTAAACCCTGAAACACCACCCCCAGCAAGACCCCCTACACTGACCGAACACCACTGCCCTAAACCCTGAAACACCACCCACAGCAAGACACCCTACACTGCCCGAACACCACTGCACTGCCCTAAACCCTGAAACACCAGCCCCAGCACGACCCCCTACAGTGTCCGAACACCACTGCACTGCCCTAAACCCTGAAATACCACCCCCAGCAAGACCCCCTACACTGCCCGAAAACCACTGCACTGCCCTAAACCCTAAAACACCACCCCAAGCAAGACGCCCTACACTGCCCAAACACCACTACACTAAACCCTGAAACACCACCCCCTGCACGAACCCCTACATTGCCCGAACACCACTGCACTGCCCTGAACCCTTAAACACCACCCCCAGCAAGACAACCTAAACTGCCAGAACACCACTGCCCTAAACCCTGAAACACCACCTCCTGCACGATCCCCTACGCTGCCCGAGCACCACTGCACTGCCCTAAACCCTAAAACACCACCCCCAGCATGACCCCCTATACTGCCTGAACACCACTGCACTGCCCTAAATCCTAAAACACCACCCCTGCACGACACCTACACTGTCCGAACACCACTGCACTGCCCTAAACCCTGAAACACCACCCTCCAGCATGACCCCCTACCCTGCCCAAACACCACTGCACTGCCCTATACCCTGAAACACCAGCCCCAGCACGACCCCCTACGCTGCCCGAACACCACTGCACTGCCCTAAATCCTGAAACACCAGCCCCAGCACAACCCCCTACACTGCCCGAACACCACTGCACTGCCCTAAATCCTGAAACACCAGCCCCAGCAGAACCCCCTACACAGCCCGAACACCACTGCACTGCCCTGAACCCTGAAACACCACCCCCAGCAAGACCCCTACACTGCCTGAACACCACTGCACTGCCCTGAACCCTGAAACACCACCCCCAGCAAGGCACCCAAAACTGCCAGAACACCACTGCCCTAAACCCTGAAACACCACCCCCTGCACGACTCCCTACACTGCCCGAACACCCCTGCACTGCCCTAAACCCTGAAACACCACCCTCCAGCACGACCCCCTACCCTGCCCAAACACCACTGCACTGCCCTATACCCTGAAACACCAGCCCCAGCACGACCCCCTACACTGCCCGAACACCACTGCACTGCCCTAAACCTTGAAACACCACCCCTTGCATGACTCCCTACACTGCCCGAACACCCCTGCACTGCCCTAAACCATGAAACACCACCCCCAGCACGACCCCCTACATTGCCTGAGCACCACTGCACTGCTCTAAACCCTAAAACACCACCCACAGCACTATACCCTACACTGCCCGAAGACCACTGCACTGCCCTAAACCCTGAATCACCACCCCCCAGCATGACCCCCTACACTGCCCAAACACCACTGCACTGCCCTAAACCCTGAAACACCAGCCCCAGCACGACCCCCCCAAGTGTCCGAACACTACTGCACTGCCCTAAACCCTGAAATACCACCCCCAGCAAGACCCCCTACACTGCCCGAACACCACTGCACTGTCCTAAACCCTGAAACACCACCCCAAGCAAGACGGCCTACACTGCCCAAACACCACTGCACTAAACCCTGAAACACCACCCCCTGCATGACCCCTACATTGCCCGAACACCACTGCACTGCCCTAAACCCTGAAACACCACCACCTGCATGACCCCCTACACTGCTCGAACACCACTGCACTGCCCTAAACCCTGAAACACCACCCCCAGCACGACCCCCTACACTGCTCGAACACCACTGCACTAAACCCTAAAACAACACCCAGGCACGACCCCCTACGCTGCCCGAACACTACTGCACTTCCCTAAACCCTGAAACACCACCCCCCAGCAGGACCCCCTACGCTGCCCGAACACCACTGCACTGTTCTAGACCCTGAAAAACCAGCCCTAGCACGACCCCCACGCTCCCCGAACGCCACTGCACTGCCCTAAACTCTAAAATTCCAGCCCCAGCAAGACCCTCTGCGCTGCCCGAAAACCACTGCACTGCAGTAAACCCTAAAACACCACCCCCAGTACGACCCCCTACACTGCCCAAACACCACTGCTCTGCCCCAGCCCCTGAAACACCTCCCCCAGCACAACCCCTATACTCCCCGAACACCACTGCACTGCCCCAAACCCTGAAACACCACCCCCAGCAAGACCCCCTACACTGCCCGAACACCACTGCACTGCCCTAAACCCTGAAACACCACCCCCAGCAAGAACCCCTACACTGACCGAACACCACTGCCCTAAACCCTGAAACACCACCCACAGCAAGACACCCTACACTGCCCGAACACCACTGCACTGCCCTAAACCCTGAAACACCAACTCCAGCACGACCCCTTACACTGCCTGAACACCACTGCTCTGCAGAAAACCCTAAAACACCAGCTACAACACGACCCCCTACACTACTCGAACACCACTGTACTGCCCAAAGCCCTAAAACACTAGCCCCAGCACGACCCTCTACACTGCCTGAAAACCACTGCACTGCCCTAAACCCTGAAACACCAGCCCCAGCACGAACCCCTACACTGCCCGAACACCATTGCACTGCCCTAAACCCTGAAATACCAGCCCCAGCATGACCCCCTACCCTGTCAAAAACACAACTGCACTGCCCTAAACCCTGAAACACCAGCCCCAGCACGACCCCCTACACTGCCCGAACACCACTGCACTGCCCTAAACCCTGAAATACCAGCCCCAGCACGACCCCCTACACTGCCCGAACACCATTGCCCTAAACCCTGAAACATCACCCCCAGCAAGACCCCCTACACTGCCAGAACACCAACGCACTGCCCTAAACCCTGAAACACCAGCCCGAGCACTACCCCCCACGTTTCTCGAACACCACTGCACTGCCCTAAAGCCTGAAACACCAGCCCCAGCATGACCCCCTACACTGCCCGAACAGCACTGCACTGCTCTAAATCCTGAAACACTCCCCCCAGCACGGCCCCCTATGCTGCCCGAACACCGCTGCACTGCCCTAAACCCTGAAACACCAACCCCAGCACGACCCCCTAAGTTGCCCGAACACCACGGCACTGCCTTAAATCCTGATACACCAGCCCAAGCACAACCCCCTACACTGCCCGAACACCACTGCACTGCCCTAAATCCTGAAACACCAGCCCCAGCAGAACCCCCTACACTGCCCAAACCCCACTGCACTGCCCTGAACCCTGAAACACCACCCCCAGCAAGACCCCCTACACTGCCCGAACACCACTGCACTGCCATGAACCCTGAAACACCACCCCCAGCAAGACACCCTAAACTGCCAGAACACCACTGCCCTAAACCCTGAAACACCACCCCCTGCACGACCCCCTACACTGCCCGAACACCACTGCACTGACAACCTTGAAACACCACCCCTTGCATGACTCCCTACACTGCCCGAACACCACTGCATTGCCCTAAACCATGAAACACCACCCCCAGCACGACCCCCTACACTGGCTGAACTCCACTAGACTGCCCTGAACCACCACCCCTAGCAAGACCCCCTACACTGCCCGAGCACCACTGCACTGCCCTAAACCCTGAAACACCATCCCAAGCAAGACGCCCTACACTGCCCAAACACCACTGCACTAAACCCTGAAACACCACCCCCTGCACAACCCCCTACATTGCCCGAACACCACTGCACTGCTCTAAGCCCTGAAAAACCACCACCTGCATGACCCCCTACACTGCCCAAACACCACTGCACTGCCCTAAACCCTGAACCACCACCCCCAGCACGACCCCCTACACTGCTCAAACACCACTGCACTGCCCTAAACCCTAAAACACCACCCCCACCACGACCCCCTACGCTGCCCGAACACCACTGCACTGCCCTAAACCCTGAAACACCAGCCCGAGCACGACCCCCACGCTTCCGGAACACCACTGCACTGCCCTAAACCCTGAAACACCACCCCAAGCAAGACGGCCTACACTGCCCAAACACCACTGCACTAAACCCTGAAACACCACCCCCTGCATGACCCCTACATTGCCCGAACACCACTGCACTGCCCTAAACCCTGAAACACCACCACCTGCATGACCCCCTACACTGCTCGAACACCACTGCACTGCCCTAAACCCTGAAACACCACCCCCAGCACGACCCCCTACACTGCTCGAACACCACTGCACTAAACCCTAAAACAACACCCAGGCACGACCCCCTACGCTGCCCGAACACTACTGCACTTCCCTAAACCCTGAAACACCACCCCCCAGCAGGACCCCCTACGCTGCCCGAACACCACTGCACTGTTCTAGACCCTGAAACACCAGCCCTAGCACGACCCCCACGCTCCCCGAACACCACTGCACTGCCCTAAACTCTGAAACTCCAGCCCCAGCAAGACCCTCTGCGCTGCCCGAAAACCACTGCACTGCAGTAAACCCTAAAACACCACCCCCAGTACGACCCCCTACACTGCCCAAACACCACTGCTCTGCCCCAGCCCCTGAAACACCTCCCCCAGCACAACCCCTACACTCCCCGAACACCACTGCACTGCCCCAAACCCTGAAACACCACCCCCAGCAAGACCCCCTACACTGCCCGAACACCACTGCACTGCCCTAAACCCTGAAACACCACCCCCAGCAAGAACCCCTACACTGACCGAACACCACTGCCCTAAACCCTGAAACACCACCCACAGCAAGACAGCCTACACTGCCCGAACACCACTGCACTGCCCTAAACCCTGAAACACCAACTCCAGCATGACCCCTTACACTGCCTGAACACCACTGTTCTGCAGAAAACCCTAAAACACCAGCTACAACACGACCCCCTACACTACTCGAACACCACTGTACTGCCCAAACCCCTAAAACACTAGCCCCAGCACGACCCTCTACACTGCCTGAACACCACTGCACTGCCCTAAACCCTGAAACACCAGCCCCAGCACGAACCCCTACACTGCCCGAACACCATTGCACTGCCCTAAACCCTGAAACACCAGCCCCAGCATGACCCCCTACCCTGTCAAAAACACAACTGCACTGCCCTAAACCCTGAAACACCAGCCCCAGCACGACCCCCTACACTGCCCGAACACCACTGCACTGCCCTAAACCCTGAAATACCAGCCCCAGCACGACCCCCTACACTGCCCGAACACCATTGCCCTAAACCCTGAAACACCAGCCCCAGCAAGACCCCCTACACTGCCAGAACACCAACGCACTGCCCTAAACCCTGAAACACCAGCCCGAGCACAACCCCCCACGCTTCTCGAACACCACTGCACTGCCCTAAACCCTGAAACACCAGCCCCAGCATGACCCCCTACACTGCCCGAACAGCACTGCACTGCTCTAAACCCTGAAACACTCCCCCCAGCACGACCCCCTATGCTGCCCGAACACCGCTGCACTGCCCTAAACCCTGAAACACCAACCCCAGCACGACCCCCTAAGTTGCCCGAACACCACGGCACTGCCCTAAATCCTGATACACCAGCCCAAGCACAACCCCCTACACTGCCCGAACACCACTGCACTGCCCTAAATCCTGAAACACCAGCCCCAGCAGAACTCCCAACACTGCCCAAACCCCACTGCACTGCCCTGAACCCTGAAACACCACCCCCAGCAAGACACCCTAAACTGCCAGAACACCACTGCCCTAAACCCTGAAACACCACCCCCTGCACGACCCCCTACACTGCCCGAACACCACTGCACTGACGAAAACCTTGAAACACCACCCCTTGCATGACTCCCTACACTGCCCGAACACCACTGCATTACCCTAAACCATGAAACACCACCCCCAGCACGACCCCCTACACTGGCTGAACTCCACTGCACTGCCCTGAACCACCACCCCCAGCAAGACCCCCTACACTGCCCGAGCACCACTGCACTGCCCTAAACCCTGAAACACCATCCCAAGCAAGACGCCCTACACTGCCCAAACACCACTGCACTAAACCCTGAAACACCACCCCCTGCACAACCCCCTACATTGCCCGAACACCACTGCACTGCTCTAAGCCCTGAAACACCACCACCTGCATGACACCCTACACTGCCCAAACACCACTGCACTGCCCTAAACCCTGAACCACTACCCCCAGCATGACCCCCTACATTGCTCGAACACCACTGCACTGCCCTAAACCCTAAAACACCACCCCCACCACGACCCCCTACGCTGCCCGAACACCACTGCACTGCCCTAAACCCTGAAACACCAGCCCGAGCACGACCCCCACGCTTCCGGAACACCACTGCACTGCCCTAAACCCTAAAACACCACCCCCAGCACGACCCCCTACGCTGCTCGAACACCACTGCACTGCCCTAAATCCTGAAACACCAGCCCCAGCACAACCCCCTACACTGCCCGACACCACTGCACTGCCCTAAATCCTGAAACACCAGCCCCAGCAGAACCCCCTACACTGCCTGAACACCACTGCACTGCCCTGACCCCTGAAACACCACCCCCAGCAAGACCCCCTACACTGCCCGAACACCACTGCACTGCCCTGAACCCAGAAACACCACCCCCAGCAAGACACCCTAAACTGCCAGAACACCACTGCCCTAAACCCTGAAACACCACCCCTGCACGGCCCCCTACACTGCCCGAACACCACTGCACTGCCCTAAACCATGAAACACCACCCCAGCACGACCCCCTACATTGCCTGAACACCACTGCACTGCCATAAACCATGAAACACCACCCCCCAGCACAACCCCCTACACTTCCCGAACACCACTGCACTGCCCTAAACCCTGAAACACCAGCCCATGCACGACCCCCTACACTGCGCAAACACCACTGCACTGCCCTAAACCCTGAAACACCAGCCCCAGCAGATCCCCCTACACTGCCTGAACACCACTGCACTGCCCTGACTCCTGAAACACCACCCACAGCAAGACCCCCTACACTGCCCGAACACCACTGCACTGCCCTAAACCTTGAAACACCACCCCTTGCATGACTCCCTACACTGCCCGAACACCACTGCACTGCCATAAACCCTGAAACACCATCCCCAGCAAGACACCCTAAACTGCCAGAACACCACTGACCTAAACCCTGAAACACCACCCCTGCACGACCCCCTACACTGCCCGAACACCACTGCACTGCCCTATACCCTGAAACACCACCCCAAGCAAGACGCCCTACACTGCCCAAACACCACTGCACTAAACCCTGAAACACTATCCCCTGCACGACCCCCTACATTGCCCGAACACCACTGCACTGCCCTAAACCCTGAAACACCACCCCCAGCATGACCCCCTACACTGCTCGAACACCACTGCTCTGCCCTAAACCCTAAAACACCACCCAGGCACGACCCCCTACGCTACCCGAACACTACTGCACTGCCCTAAACCCTGAAACACCATCTCCCAGCAGGACCCCCTACGCTGCCCGAACACCACTGCACTGCCCTAAATCCTGAAACACCAGCCCCAGCACGACCCCCACGCTTCACGAACACCACTGCACTGCCCTAAATCCTAAAACACCACCCCAGCACGACCCCCTACACTGTCTGAACACCACTGCACTGCCCTAAACCCTGAAACACCACCCCCCAGCACGACCACCTACCCTGCCCGAACAACTCTGCACTGCCCTAAACCCTGAAACACCAGCCCCAGCACGACCCCCTACGCTGCCCGAACACCACTGCACTGCCCTAAATCCTGAAACACCAGCCCCAGCACAACCCCCTACACTGCCCGAACACCACTGCACTGCCCTAAATCCTGAAACACCAGCCCCAGCAGAACCCCCTACACAGCCCGAACACCACTGCACTGCCCTGAACCTTGAAACACCACCCCCAGCAAGACCCCTACACTGCCTGAACACCACTGCACTGCCCTGAACCCTGAAACACCACCCCCAGCAAGGCACCCAAAACTGCCAGAACACCACTGCCCTAAACCCTGAAACACCACCCCCTGCACGACCCCCTACACTGCCCGAACACCACTGCACTGCCCTAAACCTTGAAGCACCACCCCTTGCATGACTCCCTACACTGCCCGAACACCCCTGCACTGCCCTAAACCATGAAACACCACCCCCAGCACGACCCCCTACATTGCCTGAGCACCACTGCACTGCTCTAAACCCTAAAACACCACCCACAGCAGTATACCCTACACTGCCCGAAGACCACTGCACTGCCCTAAACCCTGAAACACCACCCCCCAGCATGACACCCTACACTGCCCAAACACCACTGCACTGCCCTAAACCCTGAAACACCAGCCCCAGCACGACCCCCTACAGTGTCCGAACACTACTGCACTGCCCTAAACCCTGAAATACCACCCCCAGCAAGACCCCCTACACTGCCCGAACACCACTGCACTGCCCTAAACCCTGAAACACCACCCCAAGCAAGACGGCCTACACTGCCCAAACACCACTGCACTAAACCCTGAAACACCACCCCCTGCATGACCCCTACATTGCCCGAACACCACTGCACTGCCCTAAACCCTAAAACACCACCACCTGCATGACCCCCTACACTGCTCGAACACCACTGCACTGCCCTAAACCCTGAAACACCACCCCCAGCACGACCCCCTACACTGCTCAAACACCACTGCACTAAACCCTAAAACAACACCCAGGCACGACCCCCTACGCTGCCCGAACACTACTGCACTTCCCTAAACCCTGAAACACCACCCCCCAGCAGGACCCCCTACGCTGCCCGAACACCACTGCACTGTTCTAGACCCTGAAACACCAGCCCTAGCACGACCCCCACGCTCCCCGAACACCACTGCACTGCCCTAAACTCTGAAACTCCAGCCCCAGCAAGACCCTCTGCGCTGCCCGAAAACCACTGCACTGCAGTAAACCCTAAAACACCACCCCCAGTACGACCCCCTACACTGCCCAAACACCACTGCTCTGCCCCAGCCCCTGAAACACCTCCCCCAGCACAACCCCTACACTCCCCGAACACCACTGCACTGCCCCAAACCCTGAAACACCACCCCCAGCAAGACCCCCTACACTGCCCGAACACCACTGCACTGCCCTAAACCCTGAAACACCACCCCCAGCAAGAACCCCTACACTGACCGAACACCACTGCCCTAAACACTGAAACACCACCCACAGCAAGACACCCTACACTGCCCGAACACCACTGCACTGCCCTAAACCCTGAAACACCAACTCCAGCACGACCCCTTACACTGCCTGAACACCACTGCTCTGCAGAAAACCCTAAAACACCAGCTACAACACGACCCCCTACACTACTCGAACACCACTGTACTGCCCAAACCCCTAAAACACTAGCCCCAGCACGACCCTCTACACTGCCTGAACACCACTGCACTGCCCTAAACCCTGAAACTCCAGCCCCAGCACGAACCCCTACACTGCCCGAACACCATTGCACTGCCCTAAACCCTGAAACACCAGCCCCAGCATGACCCCCTACCCTGTCAAAAACACAACTGCACTGCCCTAAACCCTGAAACACCAGCCCCAGCACGACCCCCTACACTGCCCGAACACCACTGCACTGCCCTAAACCCTGAAATACCAGCCCCAGCACGAGCCCCTACACTGCCCGAACACCATTGCCCTAAACCCTGAAACACCACCCCCAGCAAGACCCCCTACACTGCCAGAACACCAACGCACTGCCCTAAACCCTGAAACACCAGCCCGAGCACTACCCCCCACGCTTCTCGAACACCACTGCACTGCCCTAAACCCTGAAACACCAGCCCCAGCATGACCCCCTACACTGCCCGAACACCACTGCACTGCCCTAAACCCTAAAACACCACCCCCAGCACGACCCCCTACACTGCCCGAACACCACTGCACTGCCCTAAATCCTAAAACACCACCCCAGCACGACCCCCTACACTTTCCGAACACCACTGCACTGCCCTAAACCCTGAAAACCACCCCCAGCACGAACCCCTACGCTGCCCGAACACCACTGCACTGCCCTAAACCCTGAAACACCAGCCCCAGCACGACCCCCTACGCTGCCCAAACACCACTGCACTGCCCTAAATCCTGATACACCAGCCCCAGCACAACCCCCTACCCTGCCCGAACACCACTGCACTGCCCTAAATCCTGAAACACCAGCCCCAGCAGAACCCACTACACTGCCCGAACACCACTGCACTGCCCTGAACCCTGAAACACCACCACCAGCAAGACCCCCTACATTGCCCGAACACCACTGCACTGCCCTGAACCCTGTAACACCACCCCCAGCAAGACAACGTAAACTGCCAGAACACCACTGCCCTAAACCCTGAAACACCAACTCCAGCACGACCCCTTACACTGCCTGAACACCACTGCTCTGCAGAAAACCCTAAAACACCAGCTACAACACGACCCCCTACACTACTCGAACACCACTGTACTGCCCAAACCCCTAAAACACTAGCCCCAGCACGACCCTCTACACTGCCTGAACACCATTGCACTGCCCTAAACCTTGAAACACCACCCCTTGCATGACTCCCTACACTGTCCGAACACCACACACTGCCCTAAACCATGAAACACCACCCCCAGCACGACCTCCTACATTGCCTGAGCACCAATGCACTGCTCTAAACCCTAAAACACCACCCCCAGCACTATCCCTACACTGCCCGAAGACCACTGCACTGCCCTAAACCCTGAAACACCACCCCCCAGCACGACCCCCTACACTGCCCAAACACCACTGCACTGCCCTAAACCCTGAAACACCAGCCCCAGCACGACCCCCTACAGTGTCCAAACACCACGGCACTGCCCTAAACCCTGAAATACCACCCCCAGCAAGACCCCCTACACTGCCCGAACACCACTGCACTGCCCTGACTCCTGAAACACCACCCACAGCAAGACCCCCTACACTGCCCGAACACCACTGCACTGCCCTAAACCTTGAAACACCACCCCTTGCATGACTCCCTACACTGCCCGAACACCACTGCACTGCCGTAAACCCTGAAACACCATCCCCAGCAAGACACCCTAAACTGCCAGAACACCACTGACCTAAACCCTGAAACACCACCCCTGCACGACCCCCTACACTGCCCGAACACCACTGCACTGCCCTATACCCTGAAACACCACCCCAAGCAAGACGCCCTACACTGCCCAAACACCACTGCACTAAACCCTGAAACACTATCCCCTGCACGACCCCCTACATTGCCCGAACACCACTGCACTGCCCTAAACCCTGAAACACCACCCCCAGCATGACCCCCTACACTGCTCGAACACCACTGCTCTGCCCTAAACCCTAAAACACCACCCAGGCACGACCCCCTACGCTACCCGAACACTACTGCACTGCCCTAAACCCTGAAACACCATCTCCCAGCAGGACCCCCTACGCTGCCCGAACACCACTGCACTGCCCTAAATCCTGAAACACCAGCCCCAGCACGACCCCCACGCTTCACGAACACCACTGCACTGCCCTAAATCCTAAAACACCACCCCAGCACGACCCCCTACACTGTCTGAACACCACTGCACTGCCCTAAACCCTGAAACACCACCCCCCAGCACGACCACCTACCCTGCCCGAACAACTCTGCACTGCCCTAAACCCTGAAACACCAGCCCCAGCACGACCCCCTACGCTGCCCGAACACCACTGCACTGCCCTAAATCCTGAAACACCAGCCCCAGCACAACCCCCTACACTGCCCGAACACCACTGCACTGCCCTAAATCCTGAAACACCAGCCCCAGCAGAACCCCCTACACAGCCCGAACACCACTGCACTGCCCTGAACCCTGAAACACCACCCCCAGCAAGACCCCTACACTGCCTGAACACCACTGCACTGCCCTGAACCCTGAAACACCACCCCCAGCAAGGCACCCAAAACTGCCAGAACACCACTGCCCTAAACCCTGAAACACCACCCCCTGCACGACCCCCTACACTGCCCGAACACCACTGCACTGCCCTAAACCTTGAAGCACCACCCCTTGCATGACTCCCTACACTGCCCGAACACCCCTGCACTGCCCTAAACCATGAAACACCACCCCCAGCACGACCCCCTACATTGCCTGAGCACCACTGCACTGCTCTAAACCCTAAAACACCACCCACAGCAGTATACCCTACACTGCCCGAAGACCACTGCACTGCCCTAAACCCTGAAACACCACCCCCCAGCATGACACCCTACACTGCCCAAACACCACTGCACTGCCCTAAACCCTGAAACACCAGCCCCAGCACGACCCCCTACAGTGTCCGAACACTACTGCACTGCCCTAAACCCTGAAATACCACCCCCAGCAAGACCCCCTACACTGCCCGAACACCACTGCACTGCCCTAAACCCTGAAACACCACCCCAAGCAAGACGGCCTACACTGCCCAAACACCACTGCACTAAACCCTGAAACACCACCCCCTGCATGACCCCTACATTGCCCGAACACCACTGCACTGCCCTAAACCCTAAAACACCACCACCTGCATGACCCCCTACACTGCTCGAACACCACTGCACTGCCCTAAACCCTGAAACACCACCCCCAGCACGACCCCCTACACTGCTCGAACACCACTGCACTAAACCCTAAAACAACACCCAGGCACGACCCCCTACGCTGCCCGAACACTACTGCACTTCCCTAAACCCTGAAACACCACCCCCCAGCAGGACCCCCTACGCTGCCCGAACACCACTGCACTGTTCTAGACCCTGAAACACCAGCCCTAGCACGACCCCCACGCTCCCCGAACACCACTGCACTGCCCTAAACTCTGAAACTCCAGCCCCAGCAAGACCCTCTGCGCTGCCCGAAAACCACTGCACTGCAGTAAACCCTAAAACACCACCCCCAGTACGACCCCCTACACTGCCCAAACACCACTGCTCTGCCCCAGCCCCTGAAACACCTCCCCCAGCACAACCCCTACACTCCCCGAACACCACTGCACTGCCCCAAACCCTGAAACACCACCCCCAGCAAGACCCCCTACACTGCCCGAACACCACTGCACTGCCCTAAACCCTGAAACACCACCCCCAGCAAGAACCCCTACACTGACCGAACACCACTGCCCTAAACACTGAAACACCACCCACAGCAAGACACCCTACACTGCCCGAACACCACTGCACTGCCCTAAACCCTGAAACACCAACTCCAGCACGACCCCTTACACTGCCTGAACACCACTGCTCTGCAGAAAACCCTAAAACACCAGCTACAACACGACCCCCTACACTACTCGAACACCACTGTACTGCCCAAACCCCTAAAACACTAGCCCCAGCACGACCCTCTACACTGCCTGAACACCACTGCACTGCCCTAAACCCTGAAACTCCAGCCCCAGCACGAACCCCTACACTGCCCGAACACCATTGCACTGCCCTAAACCCTGAAACACCAGCCCCAGCATGACCCCCTACCCTGTCAAAAACACAACTGCACTGCCCTAAACCCTGAAACACCAGCCCCAGCACGACCCCCTACACTGCCCGAACACCACTGCACTGCCCTAAACCCTGAAATACCAGCCCCAGCACGAGCCCCTACACTGCCCGAACACCGTTGCCCTAAACCCTGAAACACCACCCCCAGCAAGACCCCCTACACTGCCAGAACACCAACGCACTGCCCTAAACCCTGAAACACCAGCCCGAGCACTACCCCCCACGCTTCTCGAACACCACTGCACTGCCCTAAACCCTGAAACACCAGCCCCAGCATGACCCCCTACACTGCCCGAACACCACTGCACTGCCCTAAACCCTAAAACACCACCCCCAGCACGACCCCCTACACTGCCCGAACACCACTGCACTGCCCTAAATCCTAAAACACCACCCCAGCACGACCCCCTACACTTTCCGAACACCACTGCACTGCCCTAAACCCTGAAAACCACCCCCAGCACGAACCCCTACGCTGCCCGAACACCACTGCACTGCCCTAAACCCTGAAACACCAGCCCCAGCACGACCCCCTACGCTGCCCAAACACCACTGCACTGCCCTAAATCCTGATACACCAGCCCCAGCACAACCCCCTACCCTGCCCGAACACCACTGCACTGCCCTAAATCCTGAAACACCAGCCCCAGCAGAACCCACTACACTGCCCGAACACCACTGCACTGCCCTGAACCCTGAAACACCACCACCAGCAAGACCCCCTACATTGCCCGAACACCACTGCACTGCCCTGAACCCTGTAACACCACCCCCAGCAAGACAACGTAAACTGCCAGAACACCACTGCCCTAAACCCTGAAACACCAACTCCAGCACGACCCCTTACACTGCCTGAACACCACTGCTCTGCAGAAAACCCTAAAACACCAGCTACAACACGACCCCCTACACTACTCGAACACCACTGTACTGCCCAAACCCCTAAAACACTAGCCCCAGCACGACCCTCTACACTGCCTGAACACCATTGCACTGCCCTAAACCTTGAAACACCACCCCTTGCATGACTCCCTACACTGTCCGAACACCACACACTGCCCTAAACCATGAAACACCACCCCCAGCACGACCTCCTACATTGCCTGAGCACCAATGCACTGCTCTAAACCCTAAAACACCACCCCCAGCACTATCCCTACACTGCCCGAAGACCACTGCACTGCCCTAAACCCTGAAACACCACCCCCCAGCACGACCCCCTACACTGCCCAAACACCACTGCACTGCCCTAAACCCTGAAACACCAGCCCCAGCACGACCCCCTACAGTGTCCAAACACCACGGCACTGCCCTAAACCCTGAAATACCACCCCCAGCAAGACCCCCTACACTGCCCGAACACCACTGCACTGCCCTAAACCCTGAAACACCACCCCAAGCAAGACGCCCTACACTGCCCAAACACCACTGCACTAAACCCTGAAACACCACCCCCTGCACGACCCCCTACATTGCCCGAACACCACTGCACTGCCCTGAATCCTGAAACACCACCCCCAGCAAGACAACCTAAACTGCCAGAACACCACTGCCCTAAACCCTGAAACACCACCCCCTGCACGATCCCCTACACTGCCCGAACACCACTGCACTGCCCTAAACCCTAAAACACCACCCCTAGCACGACCCCCTACACTGCCCGAACACCACTGCACTGCCCTTAATCCTAAAACACCACCCCAGCATGACCCCCTACACTGTCCGAAAACCACTGCACTGCCCTAAACCCTGAAACACCACCCCCCAGCACGACCCCCTATGTTGCCCGAACACCACTGCACTGCCCTAAACCCTGAAACACCAGCCCCAGCACGACCCCCTACGCTGCCCGAACACCACTGCACTGCCCTAAATCCTGAAACACCACCCCCAGCACAACCCCCTACACTGCCCGAACACCACTGCACTGTCCTGAACCCTGAAACACAACCCCCAGCAAGACCCCCTACACTGCCCGAACACCACTGCACGGCCCTGAACCCTGAAACACCACCCCCAGCAAGACCCCCTACACTGCCCGAATACCACTGCACAGCCCTAAACCCTGAAACACCACCCCCAGCACGACCAACCTATACTGCCCGAACACCACTGGCCTGCCCTAAACCCTGAAACACCACCCCCCAGCATGACCCGCTAGGCTGCCCGAACACCACTGAACTGCCCTAAACCCTAAAACACCACCCCCAGCATGACCCCCTACACTGCCCGAACACCCCTGCACTGCCCTAAATCCTAAAACACCACCCCAGCACGACCCCCTACACTGCCCGAACAACACTGCACTGCTCTAAACCCTGAAACACCCCCCCAGCATGACCCCCTGTGCTGCCCGAACACCACTGCACTGTCCTAGACCCTGAAACACCAGACCTAGCACGACCCCCATGCTCCCCGAACACCACTGCACTGCCCTAAACTCTGAAACTCCAGCCCCAGCAAGACCCTCTGCGCTGCCCGAAAACCACTGCACTGCAGTAAACCCTAAAACACCACCCCCAGTACGACCCCGTACACTGCCCAAACACCACTGCTCTGCCCCAGCCCCTGAAACACCTCCCCCAGCACAACCCCTATACTCCCCGAACACCACTGCACTGCCCCAAACCCTGAAACACCACCCCCAGCAAGACCCCCTACACTGCCCGAACACCACTGCACTGTCCTAAACCCTGAAACACCACCCCCAGCAAGAACCCCTACACTGACCGAACACCACTGCCCTAAACCCTGAAACACCACCCACAGCAAGACACCCTACACTGCCCGAACACAACTGCACTGCCCTAAACCCTGAAACACCAACTCCAGCACGACCCCTTACACTGCCTGAACACCACTGCTCTGCAGAAAACCCTAAAACACCAGCTACAACATGACCCCCTACACTGCTCGAACACCACTGTACTGCCCAAACCCCTAAAACACTAGCCCCAGCACGACCCTCTACACTGCCTGAACACCACTGCACTGCCCTAAACCCTGAAACACCAGCCCCAGCACGAACCCCTACACTGCCCGAACACCATTGCACTGCCCTAAACCCTGAAACACCAGCCCCAGCATGACCCCCTACACTGTCAAAAACACCACTGCACTGCCCTAAACCCTGAAACACCAGCCCCAGCACGACCCCCTACACTGCCCGAACACCACTGCACTGCCCTAAACCCTGAAATACCAGCCCCAGCACGACCCCCTACACTGCCCGAACACCATTGCCCTAAACCCTGAAACACCACCCCCAGCAAGACCCCCTACACTGCCAGAACACCAACACACTGCCCTAAACCCTGAAACACCAGCCCGAGCACTACCCCCCCGCTTCTCGAACACCACTGCACTGCCCTAAACCCTGAAACACCAGCCCCAGCATGACCCCCTACACTGCCCGAACACCACTGCACTGCCCTAAACCCTAAAACACCACCCCCAGCACGACCCCCTACACTGCCCGAACACCACTGCACTGCCCTAAATCCTAAAACACCACCCCAGCACGACCCCCTACACTGTCCGAACACCACTGCACTGCCCTAAACCCTGAAACACCAGCCCCAGCACGACCCCCTACGCTGCCCAAACACCACTGCACTGCCCTAAATCCTGATACACCAGCCCCAGCACAACCCTCTACCCTGCCCGAACACCACTGCACTGCCCTAAATCCTGAAACACCAGCCCCAGCAGAACCCACTACACTGCCTGAACACCACTGCACTGCCCTGAACCCTGAAACACCACCACCAGCAAGACCCCCTACATTGCCCGAACACCACTGCACTGCCCTGAACCCTGTAACACCACCCCCAGCAATACAACGTCAACTGCCAGAACACCACTGCCCTAAACCCTGAAACAACACCCCCTGCACGACCCCCTACACTGCCCGAACACCATTGCACTGCCCTAAACATTGAAACACCACCCCTTGCATGACTCCCTACACTGTCCGAACACCACACACTGCCCTAAACCATGAAACACCACCCCCAGCACGACCTCCTACATTGCCTGAGCACCACTGCACTGCTCTAAACCCTAAAACACCACCCCCAGCACTATCCCTACACTGCCCGAAGACCACTGCACTGCCCTAAACCCTGAAACACCACCCCCCAGCACGACCCCCTACACTGCCCAAACACCACTGCACTGCCCTAAACCCTGAAACACCAGCCCCAGCACGACCCCCTACAGTGTCCAAACACCACTGCACTGCCCTAAACCCTGAAATACCACCCCCAGCAAGACCCCCTACACTGCCCGAACACCACTGCACTGCCCTAAACCCTGAAACACCACCCCAAGCAAGACGCCCTACACTGCCCAAACACCACTGCTCTAAACCCTGAAACACCACCCCCTGCACGACCCCCTACATTGCCCGAACACCACTGCCCTGCCCTGAATCCTGAAACACCACCCCCAGCAAGACAACCTAAACTGCCAGAACACCAATGCCCTAAACCCTGAAACACCACCCCCTGCACGACCCCCTACACTGCCCGAACACCACTGCACTGCCCTAAACCCTGAAACACCACCCCAAGCAAGACACCCTACACTGCCCAAACACCACTGCACTAAACCCTGAAACACTACCCCCTGCATGACCCCCTACATTTCCCGAACACCACTGCACTGCCCTGAACCCTGAAACACAACCCCCAGCAAGAACCCCTACACTGCCCAAACACCACGGCACGGCCCTGAACCCTGAAACACCACCCCCAGCAAGACCCCCTACACTGCCCGAATACCACTGCACAGCCCTAAACCCTAAAACACCACCCCCAGCACGACCAACCTATACTGCCCGAACACCACTGGCCTGCCCTAAACCCTGAAACACCACCCCCCAGCATGACCCGCTAGGCTGCCCGAACACCACTGAACTGCCCTAAACCCTAAAACACCACCCCCAGCATGACCCCCTACACTGCCCGAACACCCCTGCACTGCCCTAAATCCTAAAACACCACCCCAGCACGACCCCCTACACTGCCCGAACAACACTACACTGCTCTAAACCCTGAAACACCCCCCCAGCACGACCCCCTATGCTGCCCGAACACCTCTGCGCTGCCCTAAACCCTGAAACACCAGCCCCAGCACAACCCCCTACGTTGCCCGAACACCACTGCACTGCCCTAAATCCTGAAACACCAGCCCAAGCACAACCCCCTACACTGCCCGAACACCACTGCACTACCCTAAATCCTGAAACACCAGCCCCAGCAGAACCCCCTACACTGCCCGAACCCCACTGCACTGCCCTGAACCCTGAAACACCAACCCCAGCAAGACCCCCTACACTGCCCGAACACCACTGCACTGCCATGAACCCCGAAACAACAACCCCAGCAAGACACCCTAAACTGCCAGAACACCACTGCCCTAAACCCTGAAACACCACCCCCTGCACGACCCCCTACACTGCCTGAACACCACTGCACTCCCGAAAACCTTGAAACACCACCCCTTGCATGACTCCCTACACTGCCCGAACACCACTGCACTGCCCTAAACCATGAAACACCACCCCCAGCACGACCCCCTACACTACCTGAACTCCACTGCACTGCCCTGAACCCTGAAACACCAGCCCCAGCAAAACCCTCTGCACTGCCCAAACACCACTGCACTGCCGTAAACCCTGAAACACCAGCCCCAGCACGACCCCCTACACTGCCCAAACACCACTGCACTGCCCTAAACCCTGAAACACCAGCCCCAGCACGACCCCCTACGCTGCCCGAACACCACTGCACTGCCCTAAATCCTGAAACACCAGCCCCAGCAGAACCCCCTACACTGCCTGATCACCACTGCACTGCCTTGACCCCTGAAACACCACCCCCAGCAAGACCCCCTACACTGCCCGAACACCACTGCACTGCCCTGAACCCTGAAAAACCACCCCCAGCAAGACACCCTAAACTGCCAGAACACCACTGCCCTAAACCCTGAAACACCACCCCTGCAAGACCCCCTACACTGCCCGAACACCACTGCACTGCCTAAACCATGAAACACCACCCCAGCACGACCCCCTACATTCTCTGAACACCACTGCACTGCTCTAACCCTAAAACACCACCCCAAACACTACACCCTACACTGCCCGAACACCACTACACTTCCCTAAACCCTGAAACACCCCCCAAGCACGACCCCCTACACTGCCCGAACACCACTGCACTGTCCTAAACCCTGAAACACCAGCCCATGCACGACCCCCTACACTGCCCAAACACCACTGCACTGCCCTAAACCCTGAAACACCAGCCCCAGCACGACCCCCTACAGTGCCCGAACACCACTGCACTGCATTCAACCCTGAAATACCACCCCGAGCAAGACCCCCTACACTGCCCGAACACCATGGCACTGCCCTAAACCCTGAAACACCACCCCAAGCAAGACGCCCTACACTGCCCAAACACCACTGCACTAAACCCTGAAACATCACCCTCTGCACGACCCCCTACACTGCCCGAACACCACTCCACTGCCCTAAACCCTGAAACACCACCACCTGCATGACCCCCTACAATGCTCGAACACCACTGCACTGCCCTAAACCCTGAAACACCACCCCCAGCAAGACAACCTAAACTGCCAGAACACCACTGCCCTAAATCCTGAAACACCACCCCCTGCACGACCCCCTACACTGCCCGAACACCACTGCACTGCGCTAAACCCTAAAACACCACCCCAGCACGACCCCCTACCCTGCCCGAAAACCACTGCACTGCCCTAAACCCTGAAACACCAGCCCCAGCACGACCCCCAACGCTGCCCGAACACCACTGCACTGCCCTAAATCCTGAAACACCAGCCCCAGCACAACCCGCTACACTGCCCGAACACCACTGCACTGCCCTAAATCCTGAAACACCAGCCCCAGCAGAACCCCCTACACTGCTCGAACACCACTGCACTGCCCTGAACCCTGAAACACCACCCCCAGCAAGACCCCCTACACTGCCCGAACACCACTGCACTGCCCTGAACCCTGAAACACCACCCCCAGCAAGACACCCTAAACTGCCAGAACACCACTGCCCTAAACCCTGAAACACCACCCCCTGCACGACCCCCTACACTTCCCGAACACCACTGCACTGCCCTAAACCTTGAAACACCACACTTGCATGACTCCCTACACTGCCCGAACACCACTGCCCTGCCCTAAACCATGAAACACCACCCCCAGCACGACCCCCTACATTGCCTGAGCACCACTGCACTGCTCTAAACCCTAAAACACCACCCCCAGCACCATACCCTAGACTGCCCGAAGACCACTGCACTGCCCTAAACCCTGAAACACCACATCCGAGCACGACCCCCTACACTGCCCAAACACCACTGCACTGCCCTAAACCCTGAAACATCAGCCCCAGCACGACCCCCTACAGTGTCCGAACACTACTGCATTGCCCTAAACCCTGAAACACCACCCCCAGCAAGACAACCTAAACTGCCAGAACACCACTGCCCTAAATCCTGAAACACCACCCCCTGCACGACCCCCTACACTGCCCGAACACCACTGCACTGCGCTAAACTCTAAAACACCACCCCCAGCACGACCCCCTACCCTGCCCGAAAACCACTGCACTGCCCTAAACCCTGAAACACCAGCCCCAGCACGACCCCCAACGCTGCCCGAACACCACTGCACTGCCCTAAATCCTGAAACACCAGCCCCAGCACAACCCCCTACACTGCCCGAACACCACTGCACTGCCCTAAATCCTGAAACACCAGCCCCAGCAGAACCCCCTACTCTGCCCGAACACCACTGCACTGCCCTGAACCCTGAAACACCACCCCCTGCAAGACACCCTAAACTGCCAGAACACCACTGCCCTAAACCCTGAAACACCACCCCCTGCACGACCCCCTACACTTCCCAAACACCACTGCACTGCCCTAAACCTTGAAACACCACCCCTTGCATGACTCCCTACACTGCCCGAACACCACTGCACTGCCCTAAACCATGAAACACCACCCCCAGCACGACCCCCTACATTGCCTGAGCACCACTGCACTGCTCTAAACCCTAAAACACCACCCCCAGCACTATACCCTACACTGCCCGAAGACCACTGCACTGCCCTAAACCCTGAAACACCACACCCCAGCACGATCCCCTACACTGCCCAAACACCACTGCACTGCCCTAAACCCTGAAACATCAGCCCCAGCACGACCCCCTACAGTGTCCGAACACTACTGCATTGCCCTAAACCCTGAAATACTACCCCCAGCAAGACCTCGTACACTGCCCGAACACCACTGCACTGCACTAAACCCTGAAACACCACCCCAAGCAAGAAGCCCTACACTGCCCAAACACCACTGCACTAAACCCTGAAACACCACCCCCTGCATGACCCCCTAGATTGCCCGAACACCAATGCACTGCCCTAAACCCTGAAACACCAGCCCCAGCAAGACCCTCTGTGCTGCCCGAACACCACTGCACTGCTGTAAACCCTGAAATACCAGCCCCAGCACGACCCCCTACACTGGCCGAACACCTCTGCACTACCCTAAACCCTGAAACACCAGCCCCTGCACGACCCCCTACACTGCCCAAACAGCACTGCACTGCCCTAAACCCTGAAACACCAGCCCCAGCAAGACCCCCTACACTGCCCGAGCACCACTGCACTGCCCTAAACCCTGAAACACCACCCCAAGCAAGACGCCCTACACTGCCCAAACACCACTGCACTAAACCCTGAAACACCACCCCCTGCACAACCCCCTACATTGCCCGAACACCACTGCACTGCCCTAATCCCTGAAACACCACCACCTGCATGACCCCCTACACTACCCGAACACCACTGCACTGCCCTAAACCCTGAAACACCACCCCCACCACGACCCCCTACGCTGCCCGAACACCACTGCACTGCCCTAAATCCTGAAACACCAGCCCGAGCACGACCCCCGCGCTTCCCAAACACCACTGCACTGCCCTAAACCCTGAAACACCAGCCCCAGCAAAACCCTCTGCACTGCCCGAGCACCACTGCACTGCCGTAAACCCTGAAACACCAGCCCCAGCACGACCCCCTACACTGCCCAAACACCACTGCACTGCCCTAAACCCTGAAACACCAGCCCCAGCACGACCCCCTACGCTGCCTGAACACCACTGCACTGCCCTAAATCCTGAAACACCAGCCCCAGCACAACCCCCTACGCTGCCCGAACACCACTGCACTGCCCTAAATCCTGAAACACCAGCACCAGCACAACCCCCTACACTGCCTGATCACCACTGCACTGCCTTGACCCCTGAAACACCACCCCCAGCAAGACCCCCTACACTGCCCGAACACCACTGCACTGCCCTGAACCCTGAAAAACCACCCCCAGCAAGACACCCTAAACTCCAGAACACCACTGCCCTAAACCCTGAAACACCACCACTGCAAGACCCCCTACACTGCCCGAACACCACTGCACTGCCCTAAACCATGAAACACCACCTCAGCACGACCCCCTACATTCCCTTAACACCACTGCACTGCTCTAACCCTAAAACACCACCCCAAACACTACACCCTACACTGCCCGAACACCACTACACTTCCCTAAACCCTGAAACACCACCCCCAGCACGACCCCCTACACTGCCCGAACACCACTGCACTGTCCTAAACCCTGAAACACCAGCCCATGAACGACCACCTACACTGCCCAAACACCACTGCACTGCCCTAAACCCTGAAACACCAGCCCCAGCACGACCCCCTACAGTGCCCGAACACCACTGCACTGCCCTCAACCCTGAAATACCACCCCGAGCAAGACCCCCTACACTGCCAGAACATCACTTCACTGCCCTAAACCCTGAAACACCACCCCAAGCAAGACGCCCTACACTGCCCAAACACCACTGCACTAAACCCTGAAACACCACCCCCTGCACGACCCCCTACATTGCCCGAACACCACTGCACTGCCCTAAACCCTGAAACACCACCACCTGCATGACCCCTACACTGCTCGCACACCACTGCACTGCCCTAAACCCTGAAAAACCACCCCCAGCACGACCCCCTACACTGCCCAAAATCCACTGCACTGCCCTAAACCCTGAAACACCAGCCCCAGCACGACCCCCTACAGTGTCCGAACACTACTGCACTGCCCTAAACCCTGAAACTCCAGCCCCAGCAAGACCCTCTCTGCTGCCCGAACACCACTGCACTGCCGTAAACCCTAAAACACCACCCCCAGAACAACCCCCTACACTGCCCAAACACCACTGCTCTGCCCCAGCCCCTGAAACACCTCCCCCAGTACAACCCCCTACACTCCCCGAACACCACTGCACTGCCCTAAACCCTGAAACACCACCCCCAGCAAGACCCCCTACACTGACCGAACACCACTGCCCTAAACCCTGAAACACCAGCCCCAGCACGACCCCCTACAGTGTCCGAACACCACTGCACTGCCCTAAACCCTGAAATACCACCCCCAGCAAGACCCCCTACACTGCCCGAAAACCACTGCACTGCCCTAAACCCTGAAACACCACCCCAAGCAAGATGCCCTACACTACCCAAACACCACTGCACTAAACCCTGAAACACCACCCCCTGCATGACCCCCTACATTGCCCAAACACCACTGCACTGCCCTGAACCCTGAAACACCACCCCCAGCAAGACAACCTAAACTGCCAGAACACCCTGCCCTAAACCCTGAAACACCACCTCCTGCACGACCCCCTACCCTGCCCGAGCACCACTGCACTACCCTAAACCCTAAAACACCACCCCCAGCACGACCCCCTACACTGCCTGAACACCACTGCACTGCCCTAAATCCTAAAACAACACCCCTGCACGACCCCTACACTGTCCGAACACCACTGCACTGCCCTAAACCCTGAAACACCACCCTCCAGCACGACCCCCTACCCTGCCCAAACTCCACTGCACTGCCCTAAACCCTGAAACACGAGCCCCAGCACGACCCCCTACGCTGCCCGAACACCACTGCACTGCCCTAAATCCTGAAACACCAGCCCCAGCACAACCCCCTACACTGCCCGAACACCACTGCACTGCCCTAAATCCTGAAACACCAGCCCCAGCAGAACCCCCTACACAGCCCGAACACCACTGCACTGCCCTGAACCCTGAAACACCACCCCCAGCAAGACCCCTACACTGCCCGAACACCACTGCACTGCCCTGAACCCTGAAACACCACCCCCAGCAAGGCACCCTAAACTGCCAGAACACCACTGCCCTAAACCCTGAAACACCACCCCCTGCACGACCCCCTACACTGCCCGAACACCACTGCACTGCCCTAAACCTTGAAACACCACCCCTTGCATGACTCCCTACACTGCCCGAACACCACTGCACTGCCCTAAACCATGAAACACCACCCCCAGCACGACCCCCTACATTGCCTGAGTCCAACTGCACTGCTCTAAACCCTAAAACACCACCCCCAGCACTATACCCTACACTGCCCAAACACCACTGCACTGCCCTAAACCCTGAAACACCAGCCCCAGCACGACCCCCTACAGTGTCCGAACACTACTGCACTGCCCTAAACCCTGAAATACCACCATCAGCAAGACCCCCTACACTGCCCGAATACCACTGCACTGCCCTAAACCCTGAAATACCACCCCAAGCAAGACGGCCTACACTGCTCAAACACCACTGCACTAAACCCTGAAACACCACCCCCTGCACGACCCCCTACATTGCCCGAACACCACTGCACTGCCCTAAACTCTGAAACACCACCACCTGCATGACCCCCTACAGTGCTCGAACACCACTGCACTGCCCTAACCCCTGAAACACCACCCCCAGCACGACCCCCTACACTGCTCGAACACCACTGCACTGCACTAAACCCTAAAACAACACCCAGACATGACCCCCTACGCTGCCCGAACACTACTGCACTGCCCTAAACCCTGAAACACCACCCCCCAGCAGGACCCCCTACGCTGCCCGAACACCACTGCACTGCCCTAAACCCTGAAACACCAGCCCTAGCACGACCCCCACGCTCCCCGAACATCACTGCACTGCCCTAAACTCTGAAACTCCAGCCCCAGCAAGACCCTCGGCACTGCCCGAAAACCACTGCACTGCCGTAAACCCTAAAACACCACCCCCAGTACGACCCCCTACACTGCCCAAACACCACTGCTCTGTCCCAGCCCCTGAAACACCTCCCCCAGCACAACCCCTACACTCCCCGAACACCACTGCACTGCCCCAAACCCTGAAACACCACCCCCAGCAAAACCCCCTACACTGCCCGAACACCACTGCACTGCCCTAAATCCTGAAACACCACCCCCAGCAAGAACCCCTACACTGACCGAACACCACTGCTCTGCAGAAAACCCTAAAACACCAGCTACTACACGACCCCCTACACTGCTCGAACACCACTGTACTGCCCAAACCCCTAAAACACTAGCCCCAGCACGACCCTCTACACTGCCTGAACACCACTGCACTGTCCTAAACCCTGAAACACCAGCCCCAGCACGACCCCCTACTCTGCCTGAACACCACTGCACTGCCCTAAACCCTGAAACACCAGCCCCAGCATGACCCCCTACACTGTCAAAAACACCACTGCACTGCCCTAAACCCTGAAACACCAGCCCCAGCATGACCCCCTACACTGCCCGAACACCACTGCACTGCCCTAACCCCTGAAATACCAGCCCCAGCACAACCCCCTACACTGCCCGTACACCATTGCCCTAAACCCTGAAACACCACCCCCAGCAAGACCCCCTACACTGCCAGAACACCAACGCACTGCCCTAAACCCTGAAACACCAGCCCGAGCACGACCCCCCACACTTTTCGAACACCACTGCACTGCCCTAAACCTTGAAACACCAGCCCCAGCAAGACCCTCTGCGCTGCCTGAACATCACTGCACTGCCGTAAACCATGAAACACCAGCCCCAGCATGACCCCCTACACTGCCCGAACACCACTGCACTGCCCTAAACCCTAAAACACCACCCCCAGCACGAACCCCTACACTGCCCGAACACCACTGCACTGCCCTAAATCCTAAAACCCCACCCCAGCACGACCCCCTACACTGTCCGAACACCACTGCACTGCCCTAAACCCTGAAAACCACCCCCAGCACAAACCCCTACGCTGCCCGATCACCACTGCACTGCCCTAAACCCTGAAACACCAGCCCCAGCACGACCCCCTACGCTGCCCAAACACCACTGCACTGCCCTAAATCCTGAAACACCAGCCCCAGCACAACCCCCTACACTGCCCGAACACCACTGCACTGCCCTAAATCCTGAAACACCAGCCCCAGCAGAACCCACTACACTGCCCGAACACCACTGCACTGCCCTGAACCCTGAAACACCACCACCAGCAAGACCCCCTACATTGCCCGAACACCACTGCACTGCCCTGAACCCTGTAACACCACCCCCAGCAAGACAACGTAAACTGCCAGAACACCACTGCCCTAAACCCTGAAACACCAGCCCGAGCACGACCGCCCACGCTTCTCGAACACCACTGCACTGCCCTAAACCCTGAAACACCAGCCCCAGCAAGACCCTCTGCGCTGCCTGAACATCACTGCACTGCCGTAAACCCTGAAACACCAGCCCCAGCATGACCCCCTACACTGCCCGAACACCACTGCACTGCCCTCAACCCTAAAACACCACCCCCTGCACGACCCCCTACACTTCCTGAACACCACTGCACTGCCCTAAACCTTGAAACACCACTCCTTGCATGACTCCCTACACTGCCCGAACACCACACACTGCCCTAAACCATGAAACACCACCCCCAGCACGACCTCCTACATTGCCTGAGCACCACTGCACTGCTCTAAACCCTAAAACACCACCCCCAGCACTATACCCTACACTGCCCGAAGACCACTGCACTGCCATAAACCCTGAAACACCACCCGCCAGCACGACCCCCTACACTGCCCAAACACCACTACACTGCCCTAAACCCTGAAACACCAGCCCCAGCACGACCCTCTACAGTGTCCAAACACCACTGCACTGCCCTAAACCGTGAAACACCACCCCAAGCAAAACGCCCTACACTGCCCAAACACCACTGCACTAAACCCTGAAACACCACCCCCTGCATGACACCCTACATTGCCCGAACACCACTGCACTGCCCTAAACCCTGAAACACCAGCCCTAGCACGACCCCCACGCTCCCCGAACACCACTGCACTGCCCTAAACTCTGAAACTCCAGCCCCAGCAAGACCCTCTGCGCTGCCCGAAAACCACTGCACTGCCGTAAACCCTAAAACACCACCCCAGTACGACCCCCTACACTGCCCAAACACCACTGCTCTGCCCCAGTCCCTGAAACACCTCCCCCAGCACAACCCCTACACTCCCCGAACACCACTGCACTGCCCCAAACCCTGAAACACCACCCCCAGCAAGACCCCCTACACTGCCCGAACACCACTGCACCGCCCTAAACCCTGAAACACCACCCCAGCAAGACCCCCTACACTGCCCGAACACCACTGCACTGCCCTAAATCCTAAAACACCACCCCAGCATGACCCCCTACACTGTCCGAACACCACTGCACTGCCCTAAACCCTGAAACACCACCCCCCAGCACGACCCCCTACGCTGCCCGAACACCACTGCACTGCCCTAAACCCTGAAACACCAGCCCCAGCACGACCCCCTACGCTGCCCGAACACCACTGCACTGCCCTAAATCCTGAAACACCACCCCCAGCACAACCCCCTACACTGCCCGAACACCACTGCACTGCCCTGAACCCTGAAACACCACTCCCAGCACGACCAACCTATACTGCCCGAACACCACCGGCCTGCCCTAAACCCTGAAACACTACTCCCCAGCATGACCCGCTACGCTGCCCGAACACCACTGAACTGCCCTAAACCCTAAAACACTACCCCCAGCATGACCCCCTACACTGCACGAACACCCCTGCACTGTCCTAAATCCTAAAACACCACCCCAGCACGACCCCCTACACTGCCCGAACAGCACTGCACTGCTCTAAACCCTGAAACACCCCCCCCAGCACGACCCCCTATGCTGCCCGAACACCGCTGCACTGCCCTAAACCCTGAAACACCAGCCCCAGCACGACCCCCTACGTTGCCCGAACACCACTGCACTGCCCTAAATCCTGATACACCAGCCCAAGCAGAACCCCCTACACTGCCCGAACACCACTGCACTGCCCTGAACCCTGAAACACCAACCCCAGCAAGACCCCCTACACTGCCCGAACACCACTGCACTGCCATGAACCCCGAAACACCACCCCCAGCAAGACACCCTCAACTGCCAGAACACCACTGCCCTAAACCCTGAAACACTACCCCCTGCACGACCCCCTACACTGCCCGAACACCACTGCACTGCCGAAAACCTTGAAACACCACTCCTTGCATGACTCCCTACACTGCCCGAACACCACTGCACTGCCCTAAACCATGAAACACCACCCCCAGCACGACCCCCTACACTGCCTGAACTCCACTGCCCTGAACCCTGAAACACCACCCCCAGCAAGACCCCCTACACTGCCCGAGCACCACTGCACTGCCCTAAACCCTGAAACACCATCCCAAGCAAGATGCCCTACACTGCCCAAACACCACTGCACTAAACCCTGAAACACCACCCCCTGCACAACCCCCTACATTGCCCGAACACCACTGCACTGCCCTAAACCCTGAAACACCACCACCTGCATGACCCCCTACACTGCCCAAACACCACTGCACTGCCCTAAACCCTGAAACACCACCCCGAGCAAGACCCCCTACACTGCTTGAACACCACTGCACTGCCCTAAACCCTAAAACACCACCCCCACCACGACCCCCTACGCTGCCCGAACACCACTGCACTGCCCTAAACCCTGAAACACCAGCCCGAGCACGACCCCCACGATTCCGGAACACCACTGCACTGCCCTAAACCCTGAAACACCAGCCCCAGCACGACCCCCTACACTGCCCAAACACCACTGCACTGCCCTAAACCCTGCAACACCAGCCCCAGCACGACCCCCTACGCTGCCCGAACACCACTGCACTGCCCTAAATCCTGAAACACCAGCCCCAGCACAACCCCCTACACTGCCCGAACACCACTGCACTGCCCTAAGTCCTGAAACACCAGCCCCAGCAGAACCCCCTATACTGCCTGAACACCACTGCACTGCCCTGACTCCTGAAACACCACCCACAGCAAGACCCCCTACACTGCCCGAACACCACTGCACTGCCCTAAACCCTGAAACACCACCCCTTGCATGACTCCCTATACTGCCCGAACACCACTGCACTGCCTTAAACCATGAAACACCACCCCCGCACGACCCCCTACATTGCCTGAGCACCACTGCACTGCTCTAAACCCTAAAACACCACCCCAGCACTATACCCGACACTGCCCGAAGACCACTGCACTGCCCTAAACCCTGAAACACCACCCCCAGCACGACCCTCTACACTGCCCAAACACCACTGCACTGCCCTAAACCCTGAAACATCAGCCCCAGCACGACCCCCTACAGTGTCCGAACACTACTGCACTGCCCTAAACCCTGAAATACCACCCCAGCAAGACCCCCTACACTGCCCGAACACCACTGCACTGCACTAAACCCTGAAACACCACCCCAAGCAAGACGCCCTACACCGCCCAAACACCACTGCACTGAACCCTGAAACACCACCCCCTGCATGACCCCCTAGATTGCCCGAACACCAATGCACTGCCCTAAACCCTGAAACACCAGCCACAGCAAGACCCTCTGTGCTGCCCGAACACCACTGCACTGCCGTAAACCCTGAAACACCAGCCCCAGCACGACCCCCTACACTGGCCGAACACCTCTGCACTACCCTAAACCCTGAAATACCAGCCCCTGCACGACCCCCTACACTGCCCAAACAGCACTGCACTGCCCTAAACCCTGAAACACCAGCCCCAGAAAGACCCCCTACACTGCCCGAGCACCACTGCACTGCCCTAAACCCTGAAACACCACACAAGCAAAACACCCTACACTGCCCAAACACCACTACACTAAACCCTGAAACACCACCCTCTGCACAACCCCCTACATTGCCCGAACACCACTGCACTGCCCTAAACCCTGAAACACCACTACCTGCATGACCCCCTACACTACCCGAACACCACTGCACTGCCCTAAACCCTGAAACACCAGCCACAGCAAGACCCTCTGTGCTGCCCGAACACCACTGCACTGCCGTAAACCCTGAAACACCAGCCCCAGCACGACCCCCTACACTGGCCGAACACCTCTGCACTACCCTAAACCCTGAAATACCAGCCCCTGCACGACCCCCTACACTGCCCAAACAGCACTGCACTGCCCTAAACCCTGAAACACCAGCCCCAGCAAGACCCCCTACACTGCCCGAGCACCACTGCACTGCCCTAAACCCTGAAACACCACACAAGCAAAACGCCCTACACTGCCCAAACACCACTACACTAAACCCTGAAACACCACCCTCTGCACAACCCCCTACATTGCCCGAACACCACTGCACTGCCCTAAACCCTGAAACACCACTACCTGCATGACCCCCTACACTACCCGAACACCACTGCACTGCCCTAAACCCTGAAACACCATCCCCAGCACGACCCCCTACACTGCTCGAACACTACTGCACTGCCCTAAACCCTAAAACACGGTTCCATGATGGAATATCGTTAACATAAATATCGTCAGAAATAAATATCGTCACTAAAATATCGCTTACATTAATATCGTCATCCTATACTTAAACAAGAATTCACACAAATATCGATTTTTTTTTATCGACAACCCTAATATCGTTCACACTAATATCTACAACATAAATATCGACTACTACATTATCGACTTTATTTTAAATATCATTACCTTAGACATTTATATCGACTACACTAACATCGACGACCTATCTGCTTATAGAAATATACAAAAAATATCGTCTTTTTATTACCAACTCGATATGCACGATTCTTTTATTTTACTCACTTGTTTTTACTATTTTACTTTACAAAACTATTCACACATATAATTATTTAGTTTTCCTAATACTTATTGATATAAAAATATATAATATATGTTAAAAAAAATTACATTTACTGATACTATCATACACTCCGATGGCCTAAATGTGAAACACATTTCATTATTTTCTACATATAAACTATTTACATATAAAACAAAAAAGCACATATAAAACTTTTTACAATGTACTTTAACAAACAAATAGTGATGCAACGGTTTTCTAATTCGAAATTACGTTCTCGACCAATGATTTTGAAATTTCACTAATTGAACCAATCAAAAGCTACCATTAATTAACTCACGTAATTTACCATTTTTGGCACAAACTTGGAGAAAAACGGTTACCTTGCTGAGAGAAGAGAATACAAACCTACGACTACAACTACAAAACGTCATACTACACTTCAAGTAAGTAAAATCCCATTGCTTTTTTCATTTGAACTTAGCAAAAAGTAGATAAACTCCCTAATTTAAAAACTGTTCTTCTTTAGAGTGAAAACAAAACATGTTGAACTTATCAACAACGACCAAAAAATTAGATGTAAAAACATTTATAAACTACCTTATCCATGTCTACTTAGATAGCTGATAAAAATTATTTAAACTTGCTAAGTAAATGTACTATTTACTTCATATGTTAACAACTACTATCATCCAAATACTATAAGTAACACAATGATTATTTTTTCCACAGACTCTACAAAATTATTTACCTATCTACAACTACACTACCAACATCTTCTACTACATCAAGTAAGTATAGTCACTGTATGTATAACAATTCTGAAAGTAAAATCAAACACCTATAACACTAAATCATGTCTTTCAATTATTCTTTAACACTACTACAGAACTTAAAAATAAGAAAATTCAGAAAGAGAAATAAGAATAAAAGAATTACCAGTGAAGCCACATAGTAAGTATATGTTCACGCTTTTTCCTGCTCTTATACACATCTCTGTAAATCGTCTTCAATGTTCTTAAAAATACATATATATATTTTCCACAGATCTACCTTAGACATGGCAACTGGAGCTACTTTCATTACTTCGCAAAAAGGGAAACTAATGCTGAACTACATGGGTTACACCTACACCCAAGAAAGAGTAAAAGCGAATAAGACCCATTGGAAATGTAGCAAATATTACTCAAGTGCATGCTATGGTAGAGCAACAACTGTTGATAACAATGTGGTAAATGTACGTGAGCATAACCACCCACCAAATGTAACAGAAGTGGAAGTTAGAGAAGCACTGGAAACATTGAAAGATGCTAGTAAAGGATCACAAGAAACAAGCACTAGTATTTTGAAAAATGTTTTAAGCAAAGTGCCAGAACATGTGACAGGACAGCTACCTTCTATTCCCAACTTAAAAAGATTAATTTCAATTCAATTCAATCTAAAAACTAAAGGAGGTAGTGCTCTCTCAGTACTCATTCCTCAACTTTGGAATGATCTTCCACCCAGCCTGAAGGAGGAATCTAACCTTCTTTCCTTCAGAAAAGAATTGAAGACATTTCTGTTTGGTACGGTAACATCTTCGTCTAATTGGAGTTGGCAGATGGTTGTGGAGGTGGCATTGTGTTGTTGGTCGTCTGTCTAGCGCTTAGAGACCAGTGATAGGCGCTTTATAAGAACCATATAACATAACATAACATAAACCCTGAAACACCACCCCCAGCAAGACACCCTACACTGCCCGAACACCACTGCACTGCCCTAAACCCTGAAACACCAGCCCCAGCACGACCCCCTACAGTGTCCGAACACCACTGCACTGTCCTAAACCCTGAAATACCACCCCCAGCAAGACCCCCTACACTGCCCGAAAACCACTACACTGCCCTAAACCCTGAAACACCACCCCAAGCAAGACGCCCTACACTGCCCAAACACCACTGCACTAAACCCTGAAACACCACCCCTGCACGACCCCCTACATTGCCTGAACACCACTGCACTGCCCTGAACCCTGAAACACCACCCCCAGCAAGACAACCTAAACTGCCAGAACACCACTGCCCTAAACCCTGAAACACCACCTCCTGCACGACCCCCTACGCTGCCCGAGCACCACTGCACTGCCCTGAACCCTAAAACACCACCCCCAGCACGACCCCCTACACTGCCTGAACACCATTGCACTGCCCTAAATCCTAAAACACCACGCCTGCACGACCCCTACACTGTCCGAACACCACTGCACTGCCCTAAACCCTGAAACACCACCCTCCAGCACGACCCCCTACCCTGCCCAAACACCACTGCACTGCCCTAAACCCTGAAACACCAGCCCCAGCACGACCCCCTACGCTGCCCGAACACCACTGCACTGCCCTAAATCCCGAAACACCAGCCCCAGCAGAACCCCCTACACAGCCCAAACACCACTGCACTGCCCTGAACCCTGAAACACCACCCCCAGCAAGACCCCCTACGCTGCCCGAACACCACTGCACTGCCCTAAACCCTGAAACACCAGCCCGAGCACGACCCCCACGCTTCCGGAACACCACTGCACTGCCCTAAACCCTGAAACACCAGCCCCAGCACGACCCCCTAGACTGCCCAAACACCACTGCACTGCCCTAAACCCTGAAACACCAGCCCCAGCACGACCCCCTACGCTGCCCGAACACCACTGCACTGCCCTAAACCCTGAAACACCAGCCCCAGCACGACCCCCTACGCTGCCCGAACACCACTGCACTGCCCTAAATCCTGAAACACCACCCCCAGCACAACCCCCTACACTGCCCGAACACCAATGCACTGCCCTAAACCCTGAAACACCAGCCCTAGCACGACCCCCACGCTCCCCGAACACCACTGCACTGCCCTAAACT
The DNA here is from genome assembly GCF_964204655.1 of Triturus cristatus. Lineage (NCBI taxonomy): Eukaryota > Metazoa > Chordata > Amphibia > Caudata > Salamandridae > Triturus > Triturus cristatus. The sequence continues at coordinate 879,098,079 of NC_140579.1, forward strand.
CTGAAACTCCAGCCCCAGCAAGACCCTCTGCGCTGCCCGAAAACCACTGCACTGCCGTAAACCCTAAAACACCACCCCCAGTACGACCCCCTACACTGCCCAAACACCACTGCTCTGCCCCAGCCCCTGAAACACCTCCCCCAGCACAACCCCTACACTCCCCGAACACCACTGCACTGCCCCAAACCCTGAAACACCACCCCCATCAAGAACCCCTACACTGCCCGAACACCACTGCACTGCCCTAAACCCTGCAACACCACCCCCAGCAAGATCCCCTACACTGACCGAACACCACTGCCCTAAACCCTGAAACACCACCCACAGCAAGACACCCTACACTGCCCGAACACTACTGCACTGCCCTAAACCCTGAAACACCAACTCCAGCACGACCCCTTACACTGCCCGAACACCACTGCTCTGCAGAAAACCCTAAAACACCAGCTACAACACGACCCCCTACACTGCTCGAACACCACTGTACTGCCCAAACCCCTAAAACACTAGCCCCAGCACGACCCTCTACACTGCCTGAACACCACTGCACTGCCCTAAACCCTGAAACACCAGCCCCAGCACGACCCCCTACACTGCCCGAACACCATTGCACTGCCCTAAACCCTGAAACACCAGCCCCAGCATGACCCCCTACACTGTCAAAAACACCACTGCACTGCCCTAAACCCTGAAACACCAGCCCCAGCACGACCCCCTACACTGCCCGAACACCACTGCACTGCCCTAAACCCTGAAATACCAGCCCCAGCACGACCCCCTACACTGCCCGAACACCATTGCCCTAAACCCTGAAACACCACCCCCAGCAAGACCCCCTACACTGCCAGAACACCAACGCACTGCCCTAAACCCTGAAACACCAGCCCGAGCATGACCCCCATGCTTCTCGAACACCACTGCATTGCCCTAAACCCTGAAACACCAGCCCCAGCAAGACCCTCTGCGCTGCCTGAAAACCACTGCACTGCCGTAAACCCTGAAACACCAGCCCCAGCATGACCCCCTACACTGCCCGAACAACACTGCACTGCCCTAAACCCTAAAACACCACCCCCAGCACGACCCCCTACACTGCCCGAACACCACTGCACTACCCTAAATCCTAAAACACCACCCCAGCACGACCCCCTACACTGTCAGAACACCACTGCACTGCCCTAAACCCTGAAAACCACCCCCCAGCACGAACCCCTACGCTGCCCGAACACCACTGCACTGCCCTAAACCCTGAAACACCAGCCCCAGCACGATCCCCTACGCCGCCCAAACACCACTGCACTGCCCTAAATCCTGAAACACCAGCCCCAGCACAACCCCCTACACTGCCCGAACACCACTGCACTGCCCTAAATCCTGAAACACCAGCCCCAGCAGAACCCCCTACACAGCCCGAACACCACTGCACTGCCCTGAACCCTGAAACACCACCCCCAGCAAGACCCCTACACTGGCCGAACACCACTGCACTGCCCTGAACCCTGAAACACCACCCCCAGCAAGGCACCCTAAACTGCCAGAACACCACTGCCCTAAACCCTGAAACACCACCCCCTGCACGATCCCCTACACTGCCCGAACACCACTGCACTGCCCTAAACCTTGAAACACCACCCCTTGCATGACTCCCTACACTGCCCGAACACCACTGCACTGCCCTAAACCATGAAACACCACCCCCAGCACAACCCCCTACATTGCCTGAGCACCACTGCACTGCTCTAAACCCTAAAACACCACCTCCAGCACTATACCCTACACTGCCCGAAGACCACTGCACTGCCCTAAACCCTGAAACACCAACCCCAGCATGACACCCTACACTGCCCAAAATCCACTGCACTGCCCTAAACCCTGAAACACCAGCCCCAGCACGACCCCCTACAGTGTCCGAACAATACTGCACTGCCCTAAACCCTGAAATACCACCCCCAGCAAGACCCCCTACTCTGCCCGAACACCACTGCACTGCCCTAAACCCTGAAACACCACCCCAAGCAAGACGGCCTACACTGCCCAAACACCACTGCACTAAACCCTGAAACACCACCCCCCTGCATGACCCCCTTCATTGCCCGAACACCACTGCACTGCCCTAAACCCTGAAACACCACCACCTGCATGACCCCCTACACCGCTCGAACACCACTGCACTGCCCTAAACCCTGAAACACCAACTCCAGCACGACCCCTTACACTGCCCGAACACCACTGCTCTGCAGAAAACCCTAAAACACCAGCTACAACACGACCCCCTACACTGCTCGAACACCACTGTACTGCCCAAACCCCTAAAACACTAGCCCCAGCACGACCCTCTACACTGCCTGAAAACCACTGCACTGCCCTAAACCCTGAAACACCAGCCCCAGCACGACCCCCTACACTGCCCGAACACCATTGCACTGCCCTAAACCCTGAAACACCAGCCCCAGCATGACCCCCTACACTGTCAAAAACACCACTGCACTGCCCTAAACCCTGAAACACCAGCCCGAGCACGACCCCCCACGCTTCTCGAACACCACTGCACTGCCCTAAACCCTGAAACACCAGCCCCAGCAAGACCCTCTGCGCTGCCTGAACATCACTGCACTGCCGTAAACCCTGAAACACCAGCCCCAGCATGACCCCCTACACTGCCCGAACACCACTGCACTGCCCTAAACCCTAAAACACCACCCCCAGCACGACCCCCTACACTGCCCGAACACCACTGCACTACCGTAAATCCTAAAACACCACCCCAGCACGACCCCCTACACTGTCAGAACACCACTGCACTGCCCTAAACCCTGAAAACCACCCCCAGCATGAACCCCTACGCTGCCCGAACACCACTGCACTGCCCTAAACCCTGAAACACCAGCCCCAGCACGACCCCCTACGCTGCCCAAACACCACTGCACTGCCCTAAATCCTGAAACACCAGCCCCAGCACAACCCCCTACACTGCCCGAACACCACTGCACTGCCCTAAATCCTGAAACACCAGCCCCAGCAGAACCCACTACACTGCCCGAACACCACTGCACTGCCCTGAACCCAGACACACCACCACCAGCAAGACCCCCTACATTGTCCAAACACCACTACACTGCCAAACAATGGATTTACAATGGAACCTTCTATTTTGCCAGCACCTGAAATTAATGTCACCCTTTAGTATCTTTCCCACAGAAATATGCTATTACACATAGGTCAAGGGTATGTGTGCATTCTGAATAGCACCCATTGTAACAATGCTAGTTCCCTAGAGAACAAGATTAGACAAATCTGACATAAGCTAAGATGCACCACAAATTCATAAACAGTGTCACTTTGTTTGTATTCAAATTAATATAAGAGGACAAGGTAATCCTTGATTTCAGTTTCTTTATTCCAAATTCATTGGACAATGCAAAGCGATACAGCCGACGCGTTTCGTCCTAACACAGGACTTCTTCAGGGCTGTTTAGAAAACATACACAGATACAATACAATTACACACATGTCATACATTTAAAAAAAATATATCCTACAGTGGATATTGGTCTGACAAACTCAAGCTTACATACTGACAGACATATTTACATAAATACTATTCAGTAGAAAGTGGTCATTTAAAAAATCTATTCAAACATAACGAAAAAATGTCACGTTATATCTCATTTTCATATTTACTCAATATCCCCCACATTAAGAACACAGCTCAGCAAATTTACAATATGTACAAAAGGCTAATTCTATTTGAAGTCATCTTATATATGTATGTGGAGACACTTGATAAGGAAAAAGAGGAAAAAGGAGAGGTGAAAATCAGTGGACACAGAGATAGGATAATCTGGAAAATCTGGAAAATCATACTGCCATTCACTAGGTTTACTCGAATCGAATCATGAATATTCCGCATGTATTTGCAAAAGAATCCTAAGAATAAGGCTTGCGTATATAGATAACGTTGGTCAGAACTGGGCATGCTCCATACTGAGTATTTAATGTACCTACCAAGAATAGGCAGGTGAGTTGCTTCAAATTTGATTGGTTTGCGACTATCCAATATAGGCTGTGAATCTTCCGTCCAGAATTGTTTAATTTACAAACCATATGTTTAATCTGCAATATGAAATAGATAGTCTTATTATTTTTATTGAAACAGAATTATTTATACACTAAGTTGAGTCTAATAAAAAGTCTTTGGGCACAACATTCATAGTAAAATGTTGTTTCTATATAATCTAATGTGATCTATTAAGTAGGGCATTTAGATTCTGCACTGTAAGCTATAAACCCAAGTACGGTCCATGTGATACATACCTATATATGAGAAAAGGAGGTTCAAAAACATATTCGTAGAAATGTCAATTATGGGGATTGTTTCTCCTTGTCTGTATGCTGGGTTAGACTGAAGAGTCGTGGTCCACTCACAAATATGGAGGGAGCCCTTATACCGATCTAAGGGAAGGGAAGTAAGCATAGTCAGGTATGAGCAAATGGAGTAAATTGGGTCCTAACCCTACTCTAAAAATTACACAAATAAAAGAAGATATCTTTATATCTAAGAATCAGGGACAGGGTCAAATCCATCCAACATTCCCCCATTTTTCGTCTATATGTTCTTAATGCACCTCTCCCTATTGCCAAAGGAACTAGGAAGAAGCCACAGTAAAGGTCAATTAAAATCCCTAAAAATGTTCAATTGCATACTGGGCTCGGTTGGGCATGTACGCTCTATTTACTTTGTACGTCTCTCAAGATTTCAGTGCATTCCCATTCTAATAATATATAGTAAAGGCAGATCCCGATCATGCACACCTCTTCTAACCATATGCAATGTTAGGACCCAAGGGAGAATGTAGCCTCTAATTTAACGATCTCATAGTTTCCTAGAAAACGCCTACTCCACTATTCTAATGCTTCCAGAAAGGCTAATCTAGCATGCACTTACCACGATCTATTAGTCATGAAAGGCGGGCCACAGGAAAGTCCACTGTTACAGGAAGCGGTCCCTCGATCAGGAATCCCGCAGTGTAGAAGAACCACTCGCTTTATATGTTTTGAATGGCCCCGCCGATTCAGAACACCTGTGTCGGGTTGCGGAGCAACACCCCTTCCCGATCACGTGATTTCTGACACGAACGAAGTGGCCATCTTTGAGTGGAGGGTCAACCCACATTAAGATTAATGGATAGCCGTATGAAAATTTTAAAACGATCTATATCAGACATATAACCCTTACTAAATTTAGGATTTATATTTGTTAAGTTGTGCCAGAACTGTTACCAAACAAATGGCTTCAGAAATGCTTCCTATCTCCGGGTCGTAGTTTGAAACGAAGTAATAACTTCGAAAGCCCATGTTGGTCATATGATAACCGGCACCAATTATGCGGCCATCTTGGTATGTGCAAAGTCCCTAATCTGGAGTCATAATCCACCAGGTTGTATCCGGTGAAAGAGCCGAGTATCTGCGTGGCAACTGTGAACAATTGCAAACGCAGTGCACAGGCTCTGACTGGATAAATTAACATTTTATTATTATGAACAAATATTGAAGCCAAATTTTAAGCGCTGAGAATATTAGATCTAAGATCTGAATCAGCATAGGGTATGACGATCTCCCTGTAGAGTACTTGTGAGCTATTAAGGATCTCTACCTAAACGTATTTGTTGGGGTAGCAGTGCCAGACTGTATAGGGAAAATTATTTTGAACCTAAAAATAAAATAATCTGAACGTGATAATCCAGACATATGTGAGTGTGAAAGCCATCCTGGCATAGACTTATATCATTGATCCCATAAATCAGCTCAAATATGCCAAATTATATAGGCAACATGATAATCTTAGTCACAAGATCTATATTCTTGCTTTCTTAATATATCGGTAGATACTCCAGACGCATGTAATGGTGAATTACAATATATGGCAGCCGTCTAACCCTAGACTTATATCAATAATCCTATAGGTAAAGTCAAATGTGCCAAATTTTGAAGGCAACATAATGATCTTATTCACATGACCTGTATTCTCTCTTTCTTCAATATATCGTATGGACAGATCATATCTGCACAAACTATATCATAACCGATATCCCTAGTGATCTGGCAGTATAATAACGGGTGCTCCATACAGTTTCAGTACTTAAAATTATATACAGAGCGGAATTTATAAAGAGCCTTGGGAAAAGAATTAAAACGACAGTAAGGACCAAGGACAGTAGAGTTGCATGATTTACTACACAAGTTGTATTCACAATGGTCAATATACGTCCTACCTAGATAATGGCAGACTTTCATGTATAAAGACATATGTTATGTTACCAATAATTAATGATATCCTAGTTTAGGGAGGTTTTTATAAAAAATAATGCATCTCATTATCACTATTGTGTCCCATCTCAACACTCCGTAGTCTACATATCCATTCAGCTTCCTTTTTCCGAAGTGCGAGTTCTCTATTTCCACCCCTGGGGTGTGCTGGGACCTGATCTATACCCATGAACCGGAGATTGTCTGTCCTTAAATGTTTCTCCTGCATATGGAAGGTCAGCGGGTACCTCATATCCCCATTACGAACAGCCCGGACATGTTCCTGGATTCTCAATTTCAGGGGCCTTTTTGTACTTCCCACGTATATTTTATTGCATGGGCAGCAAATTATGTACACTATGTAAGTCGAATTACAATTGATGAGATATTCAATTGGTGTTGAAACTAAAGATTTTGGTTTTATTCATCCCTAGATTACATACATTACATTTGTTACATGTAAAAAAAACTACAGTTTTTGTAGTGAGCCAGGTTTGTTTCTTGGTTGTAGTGACATAGCTGGGACAGAGCATATCTCGAAGGTTTTGTCCCCTTCTGTATGTCACCATGGGCTTCCTGTTTAAATATTCATTGAGGCCCGGTACGTCAGTGAGTAAATGCCAGTGCTTTCTGAGGGTGTTGTACACCCTACCACTCTGTTCATTAAATTGGGTGGTGAATGAGATGTGACTCTTATTAGGCACTTTCTTGTTCTTAGTGACTAACATGGTTGTTCTATTGATCTTTTTCACTTTGTTTTGTGCTTCACTGAGGATGTCTTTGGGATATCCTCTTTCCAGGAAAAGTCTTTCTGTCTCTCTTATGTTGGAAATGAAATCCTCTTCCACGCTGCAATTCCGGCGCATGCGGATCATTTCCCCATAGGGGATATTATTGATCACATGTTGGGGATGAGAACTTCTATAGTGAAGTGTGCTGTTACAGGCCGTTGTCTTTCTATGTGTCCGGCTATGGATATGATTATTTTGGATAAAGAAGGTGATATCCAAGAAGTCAATTTCCTTAGGGCTGTGGTTAATAGTGAATTTGACATTAAAAGGATTATCATTGAGATAGTCATAATATGTCATTAAGTCCTCTACTTGTCCATCCCATAGTATGATGACGTCATCAATATATCTGCCCCAGAATATTACATGGTGCATCCATGATGACGCATGTTTGCCCCAGGCATGCCCCCGCTCAAACCAGCCCATAAAGAGCCCGGCGTAAGCAGGAGCAAACCTGGAACCCATAGCCGTGCCTTGGATTTGATGGTACCAGTCGGAATCATGGAGAAAGTAGTTCTTAGACAAGATAGTATCAGTCATTTCTAATAACATCTCATTATGTTGGTAATGGTCCGCTGTTCTCTGTCCCAGGAAGGACTGTAAAGCCATGATCCCAAACTCTTTTTTGATACAGGTATAGAGGCTTGTCACATCCAAGGTGACAAAAATTAGGGTGTCTGACCATGTGAAGCCCTCAAACTTGCCCAAGATGTCTTTTGTATCTTTTATGTATGCTGGTAAATTTTGTACCAATGGTTGGATATATTTGTCCACATACTCCGATAGTTTTTCTGTTGGTGAATTCACCCCTGAAATGATTGGGCGGCCAGGTGGGAAAGGGCCGCCCTTGTGTATTTTGGGTAGTACATAGATGCAAGGGAAGGAAGGTGTTGTGACTTTTAAGTATCTAAATTCGTCCTCACTAATCAAACCATCCTCCCGCCATTTTAATAGTCTTGAGTTGATGTGATCTCCCAGTATCTTCATGGGGTTAGTTGTGATTTTTCTATAGCAATTATGGTCCATGAGTTGTCGTTCTATTTCCTGCATATAGCAATCTTTTTCCATCAAAACCACATTCCCCCCTTTATCCGCCTCGCGAATAACGATTGTGTTGTCACTTCTCAGATCTTTAAGAGCTGCCTTTTCCCCTGATGTCAAGTTATGGGCTCGTGTATTCCCGCGGATTGGATTATCTGACAATTTGTAAAAGCCTTGTGTGACTCTTTCAAAGAATGTGTCTAAGTTGGGATGGGTACCAATAGGAACAAACTTAGATTTTAGTTTCAAACCACTATCAATACTTGTATCCTCAACAACATTGAGTTCATCACATACTGAATCCATCCCAATTGAAGTTTCCAACTCGATGGACATCATTGTTTGAATAGTTTTTATTTCTTGTACAGTATACGAGGTTGGTATCATTTCATTAGACGATTGGTTACAAGTAGGTGGATTGCGTATGAAGTGGTCTTTAAGTTTAAGCAATCTAACAAATTTAAAAAGGTCCACAAAAATATCAACATCCCCACCCAATTGGTTGGGGCAAAATCCCAGACCCTTGTTTAGGACAGATATCTCATTTCCAGATAGTTCTCTATTTGAGAGGTTTACAATTAATGTTTTCTGTATCCCCTCTTCGTTGTCTCCCCTTACTTCCCCGTTTTCTTGGATCTCGTAATTCTGCCCCCTGGTTCTAGTCTCGATTTCTTGTTGTCGTTTTTGTTTGGATTTCTGCCATTTCCTCCCTCCCCTTCTTGTCTTTGATCTCTTGGTGTTGTTTTTGCACTTAGTTTTAATCTCTCCATCTCCAATAAAAAAGTATTAGGCCTTCTTTCACTGTCTGCAGCTCCCACCGAATCTTCTGTGGTGACTGAGCTGACTACTGAAGAGATGGAAGTTATACTATTTGCAGAGGAGAGTTCTGACATTTCCTCCCTTTGTCTTTTTCCTTCCCCAGGTGTCTTGATATTATCATACTTATGTGAGAAGGTATAGACCCTACCGTCCCTATAGTCCTTATCATCCCTCTTTATCTTTTTTAGTTTTTTGTCCCTTAAATATAGTTGGTATTCTTCCAAAATTCCATCCAAAACTGCATAGTTCTTTTTAATAGTGTCTTTAAGTTCTGATGTTTCAATCTCTTTCTCTAATTCCTCAATCTCCTGTTGTAATTTGATTCCTTTGATTTCTGCATTTTTTATCAAAATTTTCATCATATTATATGAAGCATTACGGAGGTTACCCTCCCAATCATCTAATTGTTCTTTGTTTAGATCCTCAAATGTGGGGAAGATTAAGATACGAAGACCTCGTGGGATTCTTTCATTCTGTATATATTTTTCCAGAGTGGTGCCGTCCCACCACCTGGACATCTCCTGCTTTTTGAGCTTTTCTAATCGTTGGAATTTTATTTTTAATCCCTCTGTCACTGGAACATTTATGTTAGAGCCACTTGGTTTATGTCCAGTGGCGAATAAATCTTGAGCCAACTCCTGTCGTCTGTCTTTAAATGTAGGCATGATTGAACTTTTGAAATGATAATTCCCGTTCAAATTTGTGTCTAGAAATTATAAAGGGTTTAATCAGTGCCTCAGAAGGGAAATAAACGCTAAACAATGGATTTACAATGGAACCTTCTATTTTGCCAGCACCTGAAATTAATGTCACCCTTTAGTATCTTTCCCACAGAAATATGCTATTACACATAGGTCAAGGGTATGTGTGCATTCTGAATAGCACCCATTGTAACAATGCTAGTTCCCTAGAGAACAAGATTAGACAAATCTGACATAAGCTAAGATGCACCACAAATTCATAAACAGTGTCACTTTGTTTGTATTCAAATTAATATAAGAGGACAAGGTAATCCTTGATTTCAGTTTCTTTATTCCAAATTCATTGGACAATGCAAAGCGATACAGCCGACGCGTTTCGTCCTAACACAGGACTTCTTCAGGGCTGTTTAGAAAAAATACACAGATACAATACAATTACACACATGTCATACATTTAAAAAAAATATATCCTACAGTGGATATTGGTCTGACAAACTCAAGCTTACATACTGACAGACATATTTACATAAATACTATTCAGTAGAAAGTGGTCATTTAAAAAATCTATTCAAACATAACGAAAAAATGTCACGTTATATCTCATTTTCATATTTACTCAATATCCCCCACATTAAGAACACAGCTCAGCAAATTTACAATATGTACAAAAGGCTAATTCTATTTGAAGTCATCTTATATATGTATGTGGAGACACTTGATAAGGAAAAAGAGGAAAAAGGAGAGGTGAAAATCAGTGGACACAGAGATAGGATAATCTGGAAAATCTGGAAAATCATACTGCCATTCACTAGGTTTACTCGAATCGAATCATGAATATTCCGCATGTATTTGCAAAAGAATCCTAAGAATAAGGCTTGTGTATATAGATAACGTTGGTCAGAACTGGGCATGCTCCATACTGAGTATTTAATGTACCTACCAAGAATAGGCAGGTGAGTTGCTTCAAATTTGATTGGTTTGCGACTATCCAATATAGGCTGTGAATCTTCCGTCCAGAATTGTTTAATTTACAAACCATATGTTTAATCTGCAATATGAAATAGATAGTCTTATTATTTTTATTGAAACAGAATTATTTATACACTAAGTTGAGTCTAATAAAAAGTCTTTGGGCACAACATTCATAGTAAAATGTTGTTTCTATATAATCTAATGTGATCTATTAAGTAGGGCATTTAGATTCTGCACTGTAAGCTATAAACCCAAGTACGGTCCATGTGATACATACCTATATATGAGAAAAGGAGGTTCAAAAACATATTCGTAGAAATGTCAATTATGGGGATTGTTTCTCCTTGTCTGTATGCTGGGTTAGACTGAAGAGTCGTGGTCCACTCACAAATATGGAGGGAGCCCTTATACCGATCTAAGGGAAGGGAAGTAAGCATAGTCAGGTATGAGCAAATGGAGTAAATTGGGTCCTAACCCTACTCTAAAAATTACACAAATAAAAGAAGATATCTTTATATCTAAGAATCAGGGACAGGGTCAAATCCATCCAACATTCCCCCATTTTTCGTCTATATGTTCTTAATGCACCTCTCCCTATTGCCAAAGGAACTAGGAAGAAGCCACAGTAAAGGTCAATTAAAATCCCTAAAAATGTTCAATTGCATACTGGGCTCGGTTGGGCATGTACGCTCTATTTACTTTGTACGTCTCTCAAGATTTCAGTGCATTCCCATTCTAATAATATATAGTAAAGGCAGATCCCGATCATGCACACCTCTTCTAACCATATGCAATGTTAGGACCCAAGGGAGAATGTAGCCTCTAATTTAACGATCTCATAGTTTCCTAGAAAACGCCTACTCCACTATTCTAATGCTTCCAGAAAGGCTAATCTAGCATGCACTTACCACGATCTATTAGTCATGAAAGGCGGGCCACAGGAAAGTCCACTGTTACAGGAAGCGGTCCCTCGATCAGGAATCCCGCAGTGTAGAAGAACCACTCGCTTTATATGTTTTGAATGGCCCCGCCGATTCAGAACACCTGTGTCGGGTTGCGGAGCAACACCCCTTCCCGATCACGTGATTTCTGACACGAACGAAGTGGCCATCTTTGAGTGGAGGGTCAACCCACATTAAGATTAATGGATAGCCGTATGAAAATTTTAAAACGATCTATATCAGACATATAACCCTTACTAAATTTAGGATTTATATTTGTTAAGTTGTGCCAGAACTGTTACCAAACAAATGGCTTCAGAAATGCTTCCTATCTCCGGGTCGTAGTTTGAAACGAAGTAATAACTTCGAAAGCCCATGTTGGTCATATGATAACCGGCACCAATTATGCGGCCATCTTGGAATGTGCAAAGTCCCTAATCTGGAGTCATAATCCACCAGGTTGTATCCGGTGAAAGAGCCGAGTATCTGCGTGGCAACTGTGAACAATTGCAAACGCAGTGCACAGGCTCTGACTGGATAAATTAACATTTTATTATTATGAACAAATATTGAAGCCAAATTTTAAGCGCTGAGAATATTAGATCTAAGATCTGAATCAGCATAGGGTATGACGATCTCCCTGTAGAGTACTTGTGAGCTATTAAGGATCTCTACCTAAACGTATTTGTTGGGGTAGCAGTGCCAGACTGTATAGGGAAAATTATTTTGAACCTAAAAATAAAATAATCTGAACGTGATAATCCAGACATATGTGAGTGTGAAAGCCATCCTGGCATAGACTTATATCATTGATCCCATAAATCAGCTCAAATATGCCAAATTATATAGGCAACATGATAATCTTAGTCACAAGATCTATATTCTTGCTTTCTTAATATATCGGTAGATACTCCAGACGCATGTAATGGTGAATTACAATATATGGCAGCCGTCTAACCCTAGACTTATATCAATAATCCTATAGGTAAAGTCAAATGTGCCAAATTTTGAAGGCAACATAATGATCTTATTCACATGACCTGTATTCTCTCTTTCTTCAATATATCGTATGGACAGATCATATCTGCACAAACTATATCATAACCGATATCCCTAGTGATCTGGCAGTATAATAACGGGTGCTCCATACAGTTTCAGTACTTAAAATTATATACAGAGCGGAATTTATAAAGAGCCTTGGGAAAAGAATTAAAACGACAGTAAGGACCAAGGACAGTAGAGTTGCATGATTTACTACACAAGTTGTATTCACAATGGTCAATATACGTCCTACCTAGATAATGGCAGACTTTCATGTATAAAGACATATGTTATGTTACCAATAATTAATGATATCCTAGTTTAGGGAGGTTTTTATAAAAAATAATGCATCTCATTATCACTATTGTGTCCCATCTCAACACTCCGTAGTCTACATATCCATTCAGCTTCCTTTTTCCGAAGTGCGAGTTCTCTATTTCCACCCCTGGGGTGTGCTGGGACCTGATCTATACCCATGAACCGGAGATTGTCTGTCCTTAAATGTTTCTCCTGCATATGGAAGGTCAGCGGGTACCTCATATCCCCATTACGAACAGCCCGGACATGTTCCTGGATTCTCAATTTCAGGGGCCTTTTTGTACTTCCCACGTATATTTTATTGCATGGGCAGCAAATTATGTACACTATGTAAGTCGAATTACAATTGATGAGATATTCAATTGTATGTTTTCGTCTGGTGTTGAAACTAAAGATTTTGGTTTTATTCATCCCTAGATTACATACATTACATTTGTTACATGTAAAAAAACCTACAGTTTTTGTAGTGAGCCAGGTTTGTTTCTTGGTTGTAGTGACATAGCTGGGACAGAGCATATCTCGAAGGTTTTGTCCCCTTCTGTATGTCACCATGGGCTTCCTGTTTAAATATTCATTGAGGCCCGGTACGTCAGTGAGTAAATGCCAGTGCTTTCTGAGGGTGTTGTACACCCTACCACTCTGTTCATTAAATTGGGTGGTGAATGAGATGTGACTCTTATTAGGCACTTTCTTGTTCTTAGTGACTAACATGGTTGTTCTATTGATCTTTTTCACTTTGTTTTGTGCTTCACTGAGGATGTCTTTGGGATATCCTCTTTCCAGGAAAAGTCTTTCTGTCTCTCTTATGTTGGAAATGAAATCCTCTTCCACGCTGCAATTCCGGCGCATGCGGATCATTTCCCCGTAGGGGATATTATTGATCACATGTTGGGGATGAGAACTTCTATAGTGAAGTGTGCTGTTACAGGCCGTTGTCTTTCTATGTGTCCGGCTATGGATATGATTATTTTGGATAAAGAAGGTGATATCCAAGAAGTCAATTTCCTTAGGGCTGTGGTTAATAGTGAATTTGACATTAAAAGGATTATCATTGAGATAGTCATAATATGTCATTAAGTCCTCAACTTGTCCATCCCAGAGTATGATGACGTCATCAATATATCTGCCCCAGAATATTACATGGTGCATCCATGATGACGCATGTTTGCCCCAGGCATGCCCCCGCTCAAACCAGCCCATAAAGAGCCCGGCGTAAGCAGGAGCAAACCTGGAACCCATAGCCGTGCCTTGGATTTGATGGTACCAGTCGGAATCATGGAGAAAGTAGTTCTTAGACAAGATAGTATCAGTCATTTCTAATAACATCTCATTATGTTGGTAATGGTCCGCTGTTCTCTGTCCCAGGAAGGACTGTAAAGCCATGATCCCAAACTCTTTTTTGATACAGGTATAGAGGCTTGTCACATCCAAGGTGACAAAAATTAGGGTGTCTGACCATGTGAAGCCCTCAAACTTGCCCAAGATGTCTTTTGTATCTTTTATGTATGCTGGTAAATTTTGTACCAATGGTTGGATATATTTGTCCACATACTCCGATAGTTTTTCTGTTGGTGAATTCACCCCTGAAATGATTGGGCGGCCAGGTGGGAAAGGGCCGCCCTTGTGTATTTTGGGTAGTACATAGATGCAAGGGAAGGAAGGTGTTGTGACTTTTAAGTATCTAAATTCGTCCTCACTAATCAAACCATCCTCCCGCCATTTTAATAGTCTTGAGTTGATGTGATCTCCCAGTATCTTCATGGGGTTAGTTGTGATTTTTCTATAGCAATTATGGTCCATGAGTTGTCGTTCTATTTCCTGCATATAGCAATCTTTTTCCATCAAAACCACATTCCCCCCTTTATCCGCCTCGCGAATAACGATTGTGTTGTCACTTCTCAGATCTTTAAGAGCTGCCTTTTCCCCTGATGTCAAGTTATGGGCTCGTGTATTCGCGCGGATTGGATTATCTGACAATTTGTAAAAGCCTTGTGTGACTCTTTCAAAGAATGTGTCTAAGTTGGGATGGGTACCAATAGGAACAAACTTAGATTTTAGTTTCAAACCACTATCAATACTTGTATCCTCAACAACATTGAGTTCATCACATACTGAATCCATCCCAATTGAAGTTTCCAACTCGATGGACATCATTGTTTGAATAGTTTTTATTTCTTGTACAGTATACGAGGTTGGTATCATTTCATTAGACGATTGGTTACAAGTAGGTGGATTGCGTATGAAGTGGTCTTTAAGTTTAAGCAATCTAACAAATTTAAAAAGGTCCACAAAAATATCAACATCCCCACCCAATTGGTTGGGGCAAAATCCCAGACCCTTGTTTAGGACAGATATCTCATTTCCAGATAGTTCTCTATTTGAGAGGTTTACAATTAATGTTTTCTGTATCCCCTCTTCGTTGTCTCCCCTTACTTCCCCGTTTTCTTGGATCTCGTAATTCTGCCCCCTGGTTCTAGTCTCGATTTCTTGTTGTCGTTTTTGTTTGGATTTCTGCCATTTCCTCCCTCCCCTTCTTGTCTTTGATCTCTTGGTGTTGTTTTTGCACTTAGTTTTAATCTCTCCATCTCCAATAAAAAAGTATTAGGCCTTCTTTCACTGTCTGCAGCTCCCACCGAATCTTCTGTGGTGACTGAGCTGACTACTGAAGAGATGGAAGTTATACTATTTGCAGAGGAGAGTTCTGACATTTCCTCCCTTTGTCTTTTTCCTTCCCCAGGTGTCTTGATATTATCATACTTATGTGAGAAGGTATAGACCCTACCGTCCCTATAGTCCTTATCATCCCTCTTTATCTTTTTTAGTTTTTTGTCCCTTAAATATAGTTGGTATTCTTCCAAAATTCCATCCAAAACTGCATAGTTCTTTTTAATAGTGTCTTTAAGTTCTGATGTTTCAATCTCTTTCTCTAATTCCTCAATCTCCTGTTGTAATTTGATTCCTTTGATTTCTGCATTTTTTATCAAAATTTTCATCATATTATATGAAGCATTACGGAGGTTACCCTCCCAATCATCTAATTGTTCTTTGTTTAGATCCTCAAATGTGGGGAAGATTAAGATACGAAGACCTCGTGGGATTCTTTCATTCTGTATATATTTTTCCAGAGTGGTGCCGTCCCACCACCTGGACATCTCCTGCTTTTTGAGCTTTTCTAATCGTTGGAATTTTATTTTTAATCCCTCTGTCACTGGAACATTTATGTTAGAGCCACTTGGTTTATGTCCAGTGGCGAATAAATCTTGAGCCAACTCCTGTCGTCTGTCTTTAAATGTAGGCATGATTGAACTTTTGAAATGATAATTCCCGTTCAAATTTGTTTCTAGAAATTATAAAGGGTTTAATCAGTGCCTCAGAAGGGAAATAAACGCTAAACAATGGATTTACAATGGAACCTTCTATTTTGCCAGCACCTGAAATTAATGTCACCCTTTAGTATCTTTCCCACAGAAATATGCTATTACACATAGGTCAAGGGTATGTGTGCATTCTGAATAGCACCCATTGTAACAATGCTAGTTCCCTAGAGAACAAGATTAGACAAATCTGACATAAGCTAAGATGCACCACAAATTCATAAACAGTGTCACTTTGTTTGTATTCAAATTAATATAAGAGGACAAGGTAATCCTTGATTTCAGTTTCTTTATTCCAAATTCATTGGACAATGCAAAGCGATACAGCCGACGCGTTTCGTCCTAACACAGGACTTCTTCAGGGCTGTTTAGAAAAAATACACAGATACAATACAATTACACACATGTCATACATTTTAAAAAAATATATCCTACAGTGGATATTGGTCTGACAAACTCAAGCTTACATACTGACAGACATATTTACATAAATACTATTCAGTAGAAAGTGGTCATTTAAAAAATCTATTCAAACATAACGAAAAAATGTCACGTTATATCTCATTTTCATATTTACTCAATATCCCCCACATTAAGAACACAGCTCAGCAAATTTACAATATGTACAAAAGGCTAATTCTATTTGAAGTCATCTTATATATGTATGTGGAGACACTTGATAAGGAAAAAGAGGAAAAAGGAGAGGTGAAAATCAGTGGACACAGAGATAGGATAATCTGGAAAATCTGGAAAATCATACTGCCATTCACTAGGTTTACTCGAATCGAATCATGAATATTCCGCATGTATTTGCAAAAGAATCCTAAGAATAAGGCTTGGGTATATAGATAACGTTGGTCAGAACTGGGCATGCTCCATACTGAGTATTTAATGTACCTACCAAGAATAGGCAGGTGAGTTGCTTCAAATTTGATTGGTTTGCGACTATCCAATATAGGCTGTGAATCTTCCGTCCAGAATTGTTTAATTTACAAACCATATGTTTAATCTGCAATATGAAATAGATAGTCTTATTATTTTTATTGAAACAGAATTATTTATACACTAAGTTGAGTCTAATAAAAAGTCTTTGGGCACAACATTCATAGTAAAATGTTGTTTCTATATAATCTAATGTGATCTATTAAGTAGGGCATTTAGATTCTGCACTGTAAGCTATAAACCCAAGTACGATCCATGTGATACATACCTATATATGAGAAAAGGAGGTTCAAAAACATATTCGTAGAAATGTCAATTATGGGGATTGTTTCTCCTTGTCTGTATGCTGGGTTAGACTGAAGAGTCGTGGTCCACTCACAAATATGGAGGGAGCCCTTATACCGATCTAAGGGAAGGGAAGTAAGCATAGTCAGGTATGAGCAAATGGAGTAAATTGGGTCCTAACCCTACTCTAAAAATTACACTGCCCTGAACCCTGTAACACCACCCCCCGCAAGACAACGTAAACTGCCAGAACATCACTGCCCTAAACCCTGAAACAACACCCCCTGCACGACCCCCTACACTGCCCGAACACCACTGCACTGCCCTAAACCTTGAAACACCACCCCTTGCATGACTCCCTACACTGCCCGAACACCACACACTGCCATAAACCATGAAACACCACCCCCAGCACGACCTCCTACATTGCCTAAGCACCACTGCACTGCTCTAAACCCTAAAACACCACCCCCAGCACTATACCCTACACTGCCCGAAGACCACTGCACTGCCCTAAACCCTGAAACACACCCCCCAGCACGACCCCCTACACTGCCCAAACACGACTGCACTGCCCTAAACCCTGAAACACCAGCCCCAGCACGACCCCCTACAGTGTCCAAACACCACTGCACTGCCCTAAACCCTGAAACACCACCCCAAGCAAGATGCCCTACACTGCCCAAACACCACTGCACTAAACCCTGAAACACCACCCCCTGCATGACCCCCTACATTGCCCGAACACCACTGCACTGCCCTGAACCCTGAAACACCACCCCCAGCAAGACAACCTAAACTGCCTGAACACCACTGCCCTAAACCCTGAAACACCACCCCCTGCACGACCCCCTACACTGCCCGAACACCACTGCACTGCCCTAAACCCTAAAACACCACCCCCAGCACGACCCCCTACACTGACCGAACACCACTGCAATGCCCTAAATCCTAAAACACCACCCCAGCATGACCCCCTACACTGTCCGAACACCACTGCACTGCCTTAATCCCTGAAACACCACCCCCCAGCACGACCCCCTACGCTGCCCGAACACCACTGCACTGCCCTAAACCCTGAAACACCAGCCCCAGCACGACCCCCTACGCTGCCCGAACACCACTGCACTGCCCTAAATCCTGAAACACCACCCCCAGCACAACCCCCTACACTGCCCGAACACCACTGCACTGCCCTGAACCCTGAAACACAACCCCCAGCAAGACCCCCTACACTGCCCGAACACCACTGCACTGCCCTGAACCCTGAAACACCACCCCCAGCAAGACCCCCTACACTGCCCGAATGCCACTGCACAGCCCTAAACCCTGAAACACCACCCCCAGCACGACCAACCTATACTGCCCAAACACCACTGGCCTGCCCTAAACCCTGAAACACCACCCCCCAGCATGACCCACTACGCTGCCCGAACACCACTGAACTGCCCTAAACCCTAAAACACCACCCCCAGCATGACCCCCTCCACTGCCCGAACACCCCTGCACTGCCCTAAATCCTAAACACCACCCCAGCACAACCCCCTACACTGCCCGAACAGCACTGCACTGCTCTAAACCCTGAAACACCACCCCCCAGCACGACCCCCTACGCTGCCCGAACACCACTGCACTGCCCTAAACCCTGAAACACCAGCCCCAGCTCGACCCCCTACGCTGCCCGAACACCACTGCACTGCCCTAAATCCTGAAACACCACCCCCAGCCCAACCCCCTACACTGCCCGAACACCAATGCACTGCCCTAAACCCTGAAACACCAGCCCTAGCACGACCCCCACGCTCCCCGAACACCACTGCACTGCCCTAAACTCTGAAACTCCAGCCCCAGCAAGACCCACTGCGCTGCCCGAAAACCACTGCACTGTCGTAAACCCTAAAACACCACCCCCAGTACGACCCCCTACACTGCCCAAACACCACTGCTCTGCCCCAGCCCCTGAAACACCTCCCCCAGCACAATCCCTACACTCCCCGAACACCACTGCACTGCCCCAAACCCTGAAACACCACCCCCATCAAGAACCCCTACGCTGCCCGAACACCACTGCACTGCCCTAAACCCTGCAACACCACCCCCAGCAAGATCCCCTACACTGACCGAACACCACTGCCCTAAACCCTGAAACACCACCCACAGCAAGACACCCTACACTGCCCGAACACTACTGCACTGCCCTAAACCCTGAAACACCAACTCCAGCACGACCCCTTACACTGCCCGAACACCACTGCTCTGCAGAAAACCCTAAAACACCAGCTACAACACGACCCCCGACACTGCTCAAACACCACTGTACTGCCCAAACCCCTAAAACACTAGCCCCAGCACGACCCTCTACACTGCCTGAACACCACTGCACTGCCCTAAACCCTGAAACACCAGCCCCAGCACGACCCCCTACACTGCCCGAACACCATTGCACTGCCCTAAACCCTGAAACACCAGCCCCAGCATGACCCCCTACACTGTCGAAAACACCACTGCACTGCCCTAAACCCTGAAACACCAGCCCGAGCACGACCCCCCACGCTTCTCGAACACCACTGCACTGCCCTAAACCCTGAAACACCAGCCCCAGCAAGACCCTCTGCGCTGCCTGAACATCACTGCACTGCCGTAAACCCTGAAACACCAGCCCCAGCATGACCCCCTACACTGCCCGAACCCCACTGCACTGCCCTAAACCTTAAAACACCACCCCCAGCACGACCCCCTACACTGCCCGAACACCACTGCACTACCGTAAATCCTAAAACACCACCCCAGCACGACCCCCTACACTGTCAGAACACCACTGCACTGCCCTAAACCCTGAAAACCACCCCCCAGCACGAACCCCTACGCTGCCCGAACACCACTGCACTGCCCTAAACCCTGAAACACCAGCCCCAGCACGACCCCCTACGCTGCCCAAACACCACTGCACTGCCCTAAATCCTGAAACACCAGCCCCAGCACAACCCCCTACACTGCCCGAACACCACTGCACTGCCCTAAATCCTGAAACACCAGCCCCAGCAGAACCCACTACACTGCCCGAACACCACTGCACTGCCCTGAACCCTGACACACCACCACCAGCAAGACCCCCTACATTGCCCAAACACCACTACACTGCCCTGAACCCTGTAACACCACCCCCAGTAAGACAACGTAAACTGACAGAACATCACTGCCCTAAACCCTGAAACAACACCCCCTGCACGACCCCCTACACTGCCCGAACACCACTGCACTGCCCTAAACCTTGAAACACCACCCCTTGCATGACTCCCTACACTGCCCGAACACCACACACTGCCATAAACATTGAAACACCACCCCCAGCACGACCTCCTACATTGCCTGAGCACCACTGCACTGCTCTAAACCCTGAAACACCACCCCCTGCACGACCCCCTACACTGCCCGAACACCACTGCACTGCCCTAAACCCTAAAACACCACCCCCAGCACGACCCCCTACACTGACCGAACACCACTGCAATGCCCTAAATCCTAAAACACCACCCCAGCATGACCCCCTACACTGTCCGAACACCACTGCACTGCCTTAATCCCTGAAACACCACCCCCCAGCACGACCCCCTACGCTGCCCGAACACCACTGCACTGCCCTAAACCCTGAAACACCAGCCCCAGCACGACCCCCTACGCTGCCCGAACACCACTGCACTGCCCTAAATCCTGAAACACCACCCCCAGCACAACCCCCTACACTGCCCGAACACCACTGCACTGCCCTGAACCCTGAAACACAACCCCCAGCAAGACCCCCTACACTGCCCGAACACCACTGCACTGCCCTGAACCCTGAAACACCACCCCCAGCAAGACCCCCTACACTGCCCGAATGCCACTGCACAGCCCTAAACCCTGAAACACCACCCCCAGCACGACCAACCTATACTGCCCAAACACCACTGGCCTGCCCTAAACCCTGAAACACCACCCCCCAGCATGACCCACTACGCTGCCCGAACACCACTGAACTGCCCTAAACCCTAAAACACCACCCCCAGCATGACCCCCTCCACTGCCCGAACACCCCTGCACTGCCCTAAATCCTAAACACCACCCCAGCACAACCCCCTACACTGCCCGAACAGCACTGCACTGCTCTAAACCCTGAAACACCACCCCCCAGCACGACCCCCTACGCTGCCCGAACACCACTGCACTGCCCTAAACCCTGAAACACCAGCCCCAGCACGACCCCCTACGCTGCCCGAACACCACTGCACTGCCCTAAATCCTGAAACACCACCCCCAGCCCAACCCCCTACACTGCCCGAACACCAATGCACTGCCCTAAACCCTGAAACACCAGCCCTAGCACGACCCCCACGCTCCCCGAACACCACTGCACTGCCCTAAACTCTGAAACTCCAGCCCCAGCAAGACCCACTGCGCTGCCCGAAAACCACTGCACTGTCGTAAACCCTAAAACACCACCCCCAGTACGACCCCCTACACTGCCCAAACACCACTGCTCTGCCCCAGCCCCTGAAACACCTCCCCCAGCACAACCCCTACACTCCCCGAACACCACTGCACTGCCCCAAACCCTGAAACACCACCCCCATCAAGAACCCCTACGCTGCCCGAACACCACTGCACTGCCCTAAACCCTGCAACACCACCCCCAGCAAGATCCCCTACACTGACCGAACACCACTGCCCTAAACCCTGAAACACCACCCACAGCAAGACACCCTACACTGCCCGAACACTACTGCACTGCCCTAAACCCTGAAACACCAACTCCAGCACGACCCCTTACACTGCCCGAACACCACTGCTCTGCAGAAAACCCTAAAACACCAGCTACAACACGACCCCCGACACTGCTCAAACACCACTGTACTGCCCAAACCCCTAAAACACTAGCCCCAGCACGACCCTCTACACTGCCTGAACACCACTGCACTGCCCTAAACCCTGAAACACCAGCCCCAGCACGACCCCCTACACTGCCCGAACACCATTGCACTGCCCTAAACCCTGAAACACCAGCCCCAGCATGACACCCTAC
This sequence comes from Triturus cristatus, assembly GCF_964204655.1. Lineage (NCBI taxonomy): Eukaryota > Metazoa > Chordata > Amphibia > Caudata > Salamandridae > Triturus > Triturus cristatus. Next base: position 879,120,669 of record NC_140579.1, read on the forward strand.
ACTGTCAAAAACACCACTGCACTGCCCTAAACCCTGAAACACCAGCCCGAGCACGACCCCCCACGCTTCTCGAACACCACTGCACTGCCCTAAACCCTGAAACACCAGCCCCAGCAAGACCCTCTGCGCTGCCTGAACATCACTGCACTGCCGTAAACCCTGAAACACCAGCCCCAGCATGACCCCCTACACTGCCCGAACCCCACTGCACTGCCCTAAACCTTAAAACACCACCCCCAGCACGACCCCCTACACTGCCCGAACACCACTGCACTACCGTAAATCCTAAAACACCACCCCAGCACGACCCCCTACACTGTCAGAACACCACTGCACTGCCCTAAACCCTGAAAACCACCCCCCAGCACGAACCCCTACGCTGCCCGAACACCACTGCACTGCCCTAAACCCTGAAACACCAGCCCCAGCACGACCCCCTACGCTGCCCAAACACCACTGCACTGCCCTAAATCCTGAAACACCAGCCCCAGCACAACCCCCTACACTGCCCGAACACCACTGCACTGCCCTAAATCCTGAAACACCAGCCCCAGCAGAACCCACTACACTGCCCGAACACCACTGCACTGCCCTGAACCCTGACACACCACCACCAGCAAGACCCCCTACATTGCCCAAACACCACTACACTGCCCTGAACCCTGTAACACCACCCCCAGTAAGACAACGTAAACTGCCAGAACATCACTGCCCTAAACCCTGAAACAACACCCCCTGCACGACCCCCTACACTGCCCGAACACCACTGCACTGCCCTAAACCTTGAAACACCACCCCTTGCATGACTCCCTACACTGCCCGAACACCACACACTGCCATAAACATTGAAACACCACCCCCAGCACGACCTCCTACATTGCCTGAGCACCACTGCACTGCTCTAAACCCTAAAACACCACCCCCAGCACTATACCCTACACTGCCCGAAGACCACTGCACTGCCCTAAACCCTGAAACACCACCCCCCAGCATGACCCCCTACACTGCCCAAACACCACTGCACTGCCCTAAACCCTGAAACACCAGCCCCAGCACGACCCCCTACAGTGTCCAAACACCACTGCACTGCCCTAAACCCTGAAACACCACCCCAAGCAAGATGCCCTACACTGCCCAAACACCACTGCACTAAACCCTGAAACACCACCCCCTGCATGACCCCCTACATTGCCCGAACACCACTGCACTGCCCTGAACCCTGAAACACCACCCCCAGCAAGACAACCTAAACTGCCAGAACACCACTGCCCTAAACCCTGAAACACCACCCCCTGCACGACCCCCTACACTGCCCAAACACCACTGCACTGCCCTAAACCCTAAAACACCACCCCCAGCATGACCCCCTACACTGCCCGAACACCACTGCAATGCCCTAAATCCTAAAACACCACCCCAGCATGACCCCCTACACTGTCCGAACACCACTGCACTGCCTTAAACCCTGAAACACCACCTCCAGCACGACCCCCTACGCTGCCCGAACACCACTGCACTGCCCTAAACCCTGAAACACCAGCCCCAGCACGACCCCCTACGCTGCCCGAACACCACTGCACTGCCCTAAATCCTGAAACACCACCCCCAGCACAACCCCCTACACTGCCCGAACACCACTGCACTGCCCTGAACCCTGAAACACAACCCCCAGCAAGACCCCCTACACTGCCCGAACACCACTGCACTGCCCTGAACCCTGAAACACCACCCCCAGCAAGACCCCCTACACTGCCCGAATACCACTGCACAGCCCTAAACCCTGAAACACCACCCCCAGCACAACCAACCTATACTGCCCGAACACCACTGGCCTGCCCTAAACCCTGAAACACCACCCCCCAGCATGACCCGCTACGCTGCCCGAACACCACTGAACTGCCCTAAACCCTAAAACACCACCCCCAGCATGACCCCCTACACTGCCCGAACACCCCTGCACTGCCCTAAATCCTAAACACCACCCCAGCACAACCCCCTACACTGCCCGAACAGCACTGCACTGCTCTAAACCCTGAAACACCACCCCCCAGCACGACCCCCTACGCTGCCCGAACACCACTGCACTGCCCTAAACCCTAAAACACCAGCCCCAGCACGACCCCCTACGCTGCCCAAACACCACTGCACTGCCCTAAATCCTGAAACACCACCCCCAGCACAACCCCCTACACTGCCCGAACACCATTGACCTGCCCTAAACCCTGAAACACCAGCCCTAGCACGACCCCCACGCTCCCCGAACACCACTGCACTGCCCTAAACTCTGAAACTCCAGCCCCAGCAAGACCCTCTGCGCTGTCCGAAAACCACTGCACTGCCGTAAACCCTAAAACACCACCCCCAGTACGACCCCCTACACTGCCCAAACACCACTGCTCTGCCCCAGCCCCTGAAACACCTCCCCCAGCACAACCCCTACACTCCCCGAACACCACTGCACTGCCTCAAACCCTGAAACACCACCCCCATCAAGAACCCCTACACTGCCCGAACACCACTGCACTGCCCTAAACCCTGCAACACCACCCCCAGCAAGATCCCCTACACTGACCGAACACCACTGCCCTAAACCCTGAAACACCACCCACAGCAAGACACCCTACACTGCCCGAACACTACTGCACTGCCCTAAACCCTGAAACACCAACTCCAGCACGACCCCTTACACTGCCCGAACACCACTGCTCTGCAGAAAACCCTAAAACACCAGCTACAACACGACCCCCTACACTGCTCGAACACCACTGTACTGCCCAAACCCCTAAAACACTAGCCCCAGCACGACCCTCTACACTGCCTGAACACCACTGCACTGCCCTAAACCCTGAAACACCAGCCCCAGCATGACCCCCTACACTGCCCGAACACCACTGCACTGCCCTAAACCCTGAAATACCAGCCCCAGCACGACCCCTTACACTGCCCGAACACCATTGCCCTAAACCCTGAAACACCACCCCCAGCAAGACCCCCTACACTGCCAGAACACCGACGCACTGCCCTAAACCCTGAAACACCAGCCCGAGCACGACCCCCATGCTTCTCGAACACCACTGCATTGCCCTAAACCCTGAAACACCAGCCCCAGCAAGACCCTCTGCGCTGCCTGAAAACCACTGCACTGCCGTAAACCCTGAAACACCAGCCCCAGCATGACCCCCTACACTGCCCGAACACCACTGCACTGCCCTAAACCCTAAAACACCACCCCCAGCACGACCCCCTACACTGCCCGAACACCACTGCACTACCCTAAATCCTAAAACACCACCCCAGCACGACCCCCTACACTGTCAGAACACCACTGCACTGCCCTAAACCCTGAAAACCACCCCCCAGCACGAACCCCTACGCTGCCCGAACACCACTGCACTGCCCTAAACTCTGAAACACCAGCCCCAGCACGACCCCCTACACTGCCCGAACACCACTGCACTGCCCTAAACCTTGAAACACCACCCCTTGCATGACTCCCTACACTGCCCGAACACCACACACTGCCATAAACCATGAAACACCACCCCCAGCACGACCTCCTACATTGCCTGAGCACCACTGCACTGCTCTAAACCCTAAAACACCACCCCCAGCACTATACCCTACACTGCCCGAAGACCACTGCACTGCCCTAAACCCTGAAACACCACCCCCAGCACGACCCCCTACGCTGCCCGAACACCACTGCACTGCCCTAAACCCTGAAACACCAACCCCAGCACGACCCCATACGCTGCCCGAACACCACTGCACTGCCCTAAATCCTGAAACACCACCCCCAGCACAACCCCCTACACTGCCCGAACACCACTGCACTGCCCTGAACCCTGAAACACAACCCCAGCAAGACCCCCTACACTGCCCGAACACCACTGCACTGCCCTGAACCCTGAAACACCACCCCCAGCAAGACCCCCTACACTGCCCGAATACCACTGCACAGCCCTAAACCCTGAAACACCACCCCCAGCACGACCAACCTATACTGCCCGAACACCACTGGCCTGCCCTAAACCCTGAAACACCACCCCCCAGCATGACCCGCTACGCTGCCCGAACACCACTGAACTGCCCTAAACCCTAAAACACCACCCCCGCATGACCCCCTACACTGCCCGAACACCCCTGCACTGCCCTAAATCCTAAACACCACCCCAGCACGACCCCCTACACTGCCCGAACACCACTGCACTGCCCTAAATCCTGAAACACCACCCCCAGCAAGAACCCCTACACTGACCGAACACCACTGCTCTGCAGAAAACCCTAAAACACCAGCTACAACACGACCCCCTACACTGCTCGAACACCACTGTACTGCCCAAACCCCTAAAACACTAGCCCCAGCACGACCCTCTACACTGCCTGAACACCACTGCACTGCCCTAAACCCTGAAACACCAGCCCCAGCACGACCCCCTACACTGCCCGAACACCATTGCACTGCCCTAAACCCTGAAACACCAGCCCCAGCATGACCCCCTACACTGTCAAAAACACCACTGCACTGCCCTAAACCCTGAAACACCAGCCCCAGCACGACCCCCTACACTGCCCGAACACCACTGCACTGCCCTAAACCCTGAAATACCAGCCCCAGCACGACCCCCTACACTGCCCGAACACCATTACCCTAAACCCTGAAACACCACCCCCAGCAAGACCCCCTACACTGCCAGAACACCAACGCACTGCCCTAAACCCTGAAACACCAGCCCGAGCACGACCCCCATGCTTCTCGAACACCACTGCATTGCCCTAAACCCTGAAACACCATCCCCAGCAAGACCCTCTGCGCTGCCTGAAAAACACTGCACTGCCGTAAACCCTGAAACACCAGCCCCAGCATGACCCCCTACACTGCCCGAACACCACTGCACTGCCCTAAACCCTAAAACACCACCCCCAGCACAACCTCCTACACTGCCCGAACACCACTGCACTACCCTAAATCCTAAAACACCACCCCACCACGACCCCCTACACTGTCAGAACACCACTGCACTGCCCTAAAACCCTGAAAACCACCCCCCAGCACGAACCCCTACGCTGCCCGAACACCACTGCACTGCCCTAAACCCTGAAACACCAGCCCCAGCATGACCCCCTACGCCACCCAAACACCACTGCACTGCCCTAAATCCTGAAACACCAGCCCCAGCACAACCCCCTACACTGCCCGAACACCACTGCACTGCCCTAAATCCTGAAAAACCCGCCCCAGCAGAACCCACTACACTGCCCGAACACCACTGCACTGCCCTGAACCCTGAAACACCACCACCAGCAAGACCCCCTACATTGCCCGAACACCACTGCACTGCCCTGAACCCTGTAACACCACGCCCAGCAAGACAACGTAAACTGCCAGAACATCACTGCCCTAAACCCTGAAACAACACCTCCTGCACGACCCCCTACACTGCCCGAACACCACTGCACTGCCCTAAACCTTGAAACACCACCCCTTGCATGACTCCCTACACTGCCCGAACACCACACACTGCCATAAACCATGAAACACCACCCCCAGCACGACCTCCTACATTGCCTGAGCACCACTGCACTGCTCTAAACCCTAAAACACCACCCCCAGCACTATACCCTACACTGCCTGAAGACCACTGCACTGCCCTAAACCGTGAAACACCACCCCCCAGCACGACCCCCAACACTGCCCGAACACCACTGCACTGCCATGAACCCCGAAACACCACCCCCAGCAAGACACCCTCAACTGCCAGAACACCACTGCCCTAAACCCTGAAACACCAGCCCCTGCACGACCCCCTACACTGCCCGAACACCACTGCACTGCTGAAAATCTTGAAACACCACTCCTTGCATGACTCCCTACACTGCCCGAACACCACTGCACTGCCCTAAACCCTGAAACACCACCCCCAGCACGACCCCCTACACTGCTCGAACTCCACTGCACTGCACTAAACCCTAAAACAACACCCAGGCACGACCCCCTATGCTGCCCGAACACTACTGCACTGCCCTAAACCCTGAAACACCACCCCCCAGCAGGACCCCCTACGCTGCCCGAACACCACTGCACTGCCCTAAACCCTGAAACACCAGCCCTAGCACGACCCCCACGCTCCCCGAACACCACTGCACTGCCCTAAACTCTGAAACTCCAGCCCCAGCAAGACCCTCTGCGCTGCCCGAAAACCACTGCACTGCCGTAAACCCTAAAACACCACCCCCAGTACGACCCCCTACACTGCCCAAACACCACTGCTCTGCCCCAGCCCCTGAAACACCTCCCCCAGCACAACCCTACACTCCCCGAACACCACTGCACTGCCCCAAACCCTGAAACACCACCCCCAGCAAGACCCCCTACACTGCCCGAACACCACTGCACTGCCCTAAACCCTGAAACACCACCCCCAGCAAGACCCCCTACACTGACCGAACACCACTGCCCTAAACCCTGAAACACCACCCACAGCAAGACACCCTACACTGCCCGAACACCACTGCACTGCCCTAAACCCTGAAACACCAACTCCAGCACGACCCCTTACACTGCCCGAACACCACTGCTCTGCAGAAAACCCTAAAACACCAGCTACAACACGACCCCCTACACTGCTCGAACACCACTGTACTGCCCAAACCCCTAAAACACTAGCCCCAGCACGACCCTCTACACTGCCTGAACACCACTGCACTGCCCTAAACCCTGAAACACCAGCCCCAACACGACCCCCTACACTGCCCGAACACCATTGCACTGCCCAAAACCCTGAAACACCAGCCCCAGCATGACCCCCTACACTGTCAAAAACACCACTGCACTGCCCTAAACCCTGAAACACCAGCCCGAGCACGACCCCCCACGCTTCTCGAACACCACTGCACTGCCCTAAACCCTGAAACACCAGCCCCAGCAAGACCCTCTGCGCTGCCTGAACTTTACTGCACTGCCGTAAACCCTGAAACACCAGCCCCAGCATGACCCCCTACACTGCCCGAACACCACTGCACTGCCCTAAACCCTAAAACACCACCCCCAGCACGACCCCCTACACTGCCCGAACACCACTGCACTACCGTAAATCCTAAAACACCACCCCAGCACGACCCCCTACACTGTCAGAACACCACTGCACTGCCCTAAACCCTGAAAACCACCCCCCAGCACGAACCCCTACGCTGCCCGAACACCACTGCACTGCCCTAAACCCTGAAACACCAGCCCCAGCACGTCCCCCTACGCTGCCCAAACACCGCTGCACTGCCCTAAATCCTGAAACACCAGCCCCAGCACAACCCCCTACACTGCCCGAACACCACTGCACTGCCCTAAATCCTGAAACACCAGCCCCAGCAGAACCCACTACACTGCCCGAACACCACTGCACTGCCCTGAACCCTGACACACCACCACCAGCAAGACCCCCTACATTGCCCAAACACCACTACACTGCCCTGAACCCTGAAACACCACCCCCAGCAAGACAACGTAAACTGCCAGAACATCACTGCCCTAAACCCTGAAACAACACCCCCTGCACGACCCCCTACACTGCCCGAACACCACTGCACTGCCCTAAACCTTGAAACACCACCCCTTGCATGACTCCCTACACTGCCCGAACACCACACACTGCCATAAACCATGAAACACCACCCCCAGCACGACCTCCTACATTGCCTGAGCACCACTGCACTGCTCTAAACCCTAAAACACCACCCCCAGCACTATACCCTACACTGCCCGAAGACCACTGCACTGCCCTACCCCTGAAACACCACCCCCCAGCACGACCCCCTACACTGCCCAAACACCACTGCACTGCCCTAAACCCTGAAACACCAGCCCCAGCACGACCCCCTACAGTGTCCAAACACCACTGCACTGCCCTAAACCCTGAAACACCACCCCAAGCAAGATGACCTACATTGCCCGAACACCACTGCACTAAACCCTGAAACACCACCCCCTGCAAGACAACCTAAACTGCCAGAACACCACTGCCCTAAACCCTAAAACACCACCCCCAGCACGACCCCCCTACACTGCCCGAACACCACTGCAATGCCCTAAATCCTAAAACACCACCCCAGCATGACCCCCTACACTGTCCGAACACCACTGCACTGCCTTAAACCCTGAAACACCACCCCCCAGCACGACCCCCTATGCTGCCCGAACACCACTGCACTTCCCTAAACCCTGAAACACCAGCCCCAGCACGACCCCCTACGCTGCCCGAACACCACTGCACTGCCCTAAATCCTGAAACACCACCCCCAGCACAACCCCCTACACTGCCCGAACACCACTGCACTGCCCTGAACCCTGAAACACAACCCCCAGCAAGACCCCCTACACTGCCCGAACACCACTGCACTGCCCTGAACCCTGAAACACCACCCCCAGCAAGACCCCCTACACTGCCCGAATACCACTGCACAGCCCTAAACCCTGAAACAGCACCCCCAGCACGACCAACCTATACTGCCCGAACACCACTGGCCTGCCTTAAACCCTGAAACACCACCCCCCAGCATGACCCGCTACGCTGCCCGAACACCACTGAACTGCCCTAAACACTAAAACACCACCCCCAGCATGACCCCCTACACTGCCCGAACACCCCTGCACTGCTCTAAATCCTAAACACCACCCCAGCACAACCCCCTACACTGCCCGAACAGCACTGCACTGCTCTAAACCCTGAAACACCACCCCCCAGCACGACCCCCTACGCTGCCCGAACACCACTGCACTGCCCTAAACCCTGAAACACCAGCCCCAGCACGACCCCCTACGCTGCCCGAACACCACTGCACTGCCCTAAATCCTGAAACACCACCCCCAGCACAACCCCCTACACTGCCCGAACACCAATGCACTGCCCTAAACCCTGAAACACCAGCCCTAGCACGACCCCCACGCTCCCCGAACACCACTGCACTGCCCTAAACTCTGAAACTCCAGCCCCAGCAAGACCCTCTGCGCTGCCCGAAAACCACTGCACTGCCGTAAACCCTAAAACACCACCCCCAGTACGACCCCCTACACTGCCCAAACACCACTGCTCTGCCCCAGCCCCTGAAACACCTCCCCCAGCACAACCCCTACACTCCCCGAACACCACTGCACTGCCCCAAACCCTGAAACACCACCCCATCAAGAACCCCTACACTGTCCGAACACCACTGCACTGCCCTAAACCCTGCAACACCACCCCCAGCAAGATCCCCTACACTGACCGAACACCACTGCCCTAAACCCTGAAACACCACCCACAGCAAGACACCCTACACTGCCCGAACACTACTGCACTGCCCTAAACCCTGAAACACCAACTCCAGCACGACCCCTTACACTGCCCGAACACCACTGCTCTGCAGAAAACCCTAAAACACCAGCTACAACACGACCCCCTACACTGCTCGAACACCACTGTACTGCCCAAACCCCTAAAACACTAGCCCCAGCACGACCCTCTACACTGCCTGAACACCACTGCACTGCCCTAAACCCTGAAACACCAGCCCCAGCACGACCCCCTACACTGCCCGAACACCATTGCACTGCCCTAAACCCTGAAACACCAACCCCAGCATGACCCCCTACACTGTCAAAAACACCACTGCACTGCCCTAAACCCTGAAAAACCAGCCCCAGCACGACCCCCTACACTGCCCGAACACCACTGCACTGCCCTAAACCCTGAAATACCAGCCCCAGCAGGACCCCCTACACTGCCCGAACACCATTGCCCTAAACCCTGAAACAACACCCCCAGCAAGACCCCCTACACTGCCAGAACACCAACACACTGCCCTAAACACTGAAACACCAGCCCGAGCACGACCCCCATGCTTCTCGAACACCACTGCATTGCCCTAAACCCTGAAACACCAGCCCCAGCAAGACCCTCTGCGCTGCCTGAAAACCACTGCACTGCCGTAAACCCTGAAACACCAGCCCCAGCATGACCCCCTACACTGCCCGAACACCACTGCACTGCCCTAAACCCTAAAACACCACCCCCAGCACGACCCCCTACACTGCCCGAACACCACTGCACTACCCTAAATCCTAAAACACCACCCCAGCACGACCCCCTACACTGTCAGAACACCACTGCACTGCCCTAAACCCTGAAAACCACCCCCCAGCACGAACCCCTACGCTGCCCGAACACCACTGCAATGCCCTAAATCCTAAAACACCACCCCAGCATGACCCCCTACACTGTCCGAACACCACTGCACTGCCCTAAACCCTGAAACACCAGCCCCAGCACGACCCCCTACGCCGCCCAAACACCACTGCACTGCCCTAAATCCTGAAACACCAGCCCCAGCACAACCCCCTACACTGCCCGAACACCACTGCACTGCCCTAAATCCTGAAACACCAGCCCCAGCAGAACCCACTACACTGCCCGAACACCACTGCACTGCCCTGAACCCTGAAACACCACCACCAGCAAGACCCCCTACATTGGCCGAACAGCACTGCACTGCCCTGAACCCTGTAACACCACCCCCAGCAAGACAACGTAAACTGCCAGAACATCACTGCCCTAAACCCTGAAACAACACCCCCTGCTCGACCCCCTACACTGCCCGAACACCACTGCACTGCCCTAAACCTTGAAACACCACCCCTTGCATGACTCCCTACACTGCCCGAACACCACACACTGCCATAAACCATGAAACCCCACCCCCAGCACGACCTCCTACATTGCCTGAGCACCACTGCACTGCTCTAAACCCTAAAACACCACCCCCAGCACTATACCCTACACTGCCCGAAGACCACTGCACTGCCCTAAACCCTGAAACACCACCCCCCAGCACGACCCCCTACACTGCCCAAACACCACTGCACTGCCCTAAACCCTGAAACACCAGCCCCAGCACGACCCCCTACAGTGTCCAAACACCACTGCCCTAAACCCTGAAACACCACCCCAAGCAAGACGCCCTACACTGCCCAAACACCACTGCACTAAACCCTGAAACACCACCCCCTGCACGACCCCCTACATTGCCCGAACACCACTGCACTGCCCTGAACCCTGAACCCTGAAACACCACCCCCAGCAAGACAACCTAAACTGCCAGAACACCACTGCCCTAAACCCTGAAACACCACCCCCTGCACGACCCCCTACACTGCCCGAACACCACTGCACTGCCCTAAACCCTAAAACACCACCCCCAGCACGACCCCCTACACTGCCCGAACACCACTGCAATGCCCTAAATCCTAAAACACCACCCCAGCATGACCCCCTACACTGTCCGAACACCACTGCACTGCCTTAAACCCTGAAACACCACCCCCCAGCACGACCCCCTACGCTGCCCGAACACCACTGCACTGCCCTAAACCCTGAAACACCAACCCCAGCACGACCCCATACGCTGCCCGAAGACCACTGCACTGCCCTAAATCCTGAAACACCACCCCCAGCACAACCCCCTACACTGCCCGAACACCACTGCACTGCCCTGAACCCTGAAACACAACCCCCAGCAAGACCCCCTACACTGCCCGAACACCACTGGCCTGCCCTAAACCCTGAAACACCACCCCCCAGCATGAACCGCTACGCTGCCCGAACACCACTGAACTGCCCTAAACCCTAAAACACCACCCCCAGCATGACCCCCTACACTGCCCGAACACCCCTGCACTGTCCTAAATCCTAAACACCACCCCAGCACGACCCCCTACACTGCCCGAACAGCACTGCACTGCTCTAAACCCTGAAACACCACCCCCCAGCACGACCCCCTACGCTGCCCGAACACCACTGCACTGCCCTAAACCCTGAAACACCAGCCCCAGCACGACCCCCTACGCTGCCCGAACACCACTGCACTGCCCTAAATCCTGAAACACCACCCCCAGCACAACCCCCTACACTGCCCGAACACCAATGCACTGCCCTAAACCGTGAAACACCAGCCCTAGCACGACCCCCACTCTCCCCGAACACCACTGCACTGCCCTAAACTCTGAAACTCCAGCCCCAGCAAGACCCTCTGCGCTGCCCGAAAACCACTGCACTGCCGTAAACCCTAAAACACCACCCCCAGTACGACCCCCTACACTGCCCAAACACCACTGCTCTGCCCCAGCCCCTGAAACACCTCCCCCAGCACAACCCCTACACTCCCCGAACACCACTGCACTGCCCCAAACCCTGAAACACCACCCCCATCAAGAACCCCAACACTGCCCGAACACCACTGCACTGCCCTAAACCCTGCAACACCACCCCCAGCAAGATCCCCTACACTGACCGAACACCACTGCCCTAAACCCTGAAACACCACCCACAGCAAGACACCCTACACTGCCCGAACACTACTGCACTGCCCTAAACCCTGAAACACCAACTCCAGCACGACCCCTTACACTGCCCGAACACCACTGCTCTGCAGAAAACCCTAAAACACCAGCTACAACACGACCCCCTACACTGCTCGAACACCACTGTACTGCCCAAACCCCTAAAACACTAGCCCCAGCACGACCCTCTACACTGCCTGAACACCACTGCACTGCCCTAAACCCTGAAACACCAGCCCCAGCACGACCCCCTACACTGCCCGAACACCATTGCACTGCCCTAAACCCTGAAACACCAGCCCCAGCATGACCCCCTACACTGTCAAAAACACCACTGCACTGCCCTAAACCCTGAAACACCAGCCCCAGCATGACCCCCTACACTGCCCGAACACCACTGCAGTGCCCTAAACCCTGAAATACCAGCCCCAGCACGACCCCCTACACTGCCCGAACACCATTGCCCTAAACCCTGAAACACCACCCCCAGCAAGACCCCCTACACTGCCAGAACACCAACGCACTGCCCTAAACCCTGAAACACCAGCCCGAGCACGACCCCCATGCTTCTCGAACACCACTGCATTGCCCTAAACCCTGAAACACCAGCCCCAGCAAGGTCCTCTGCGCTGCCTGAAAACCACTGCACTGCCGTAAACCCTGAAACACCAGCCCCAGCATGACCCCCTACACTGCCCGAACACCACTGCACTGCCCTAAACCCTAAAACACCACCCCCAGCACGACCCCCTACACTGCCCGAACACCACTGCACTACCCTAAATCCTAAAACACCACCCCAGCACGACCCCCTACACTGTCAGAACACCACTGCACTGCCCTAAACCCTGAAAACCACCCCACAGCACGAACACCTACGCTGCCCGAACACCACTGCACTGCCCTAAACCCTGAAACACCAGCCCCAGCACGACCCCCTACGCCGCCCAAACACCACTGGACTGCCCTAAATCCTGAAACACCAGCCCCAGCACAACCCCCTACACTGCCCGAACACCACTGCACTGCCCTAAATCCTGAAACACCAGCCCCAGCAGAACCCACTACACTGCCCGAACACCACTGCACTGCCCTGAACCCTGAAACACCACCACCAGCAAGACCCCCTACATTGCCCGAACACCACTGCACTGCCCTGAACCCTGTAACACCACCCCCAGCAAGACAACGTAAACTGCCAGAACATCACTGCCCTAAACCCTGAAACAACACCCCCTGCACGACCCCCTACACTGCCCGAACACCACTGCACTGCCCTAAACCTTGAAACACCACCCCTTGCATGACTCCCTACAATGCCCGAACACCACACACTGCCATAAACCATGAAACACCACCCCCAGCACAACCTCCTACATTGCCTGAGCACCACTGCACTGCTCTAAACCCTAAAACACCACCCCCAGCACTATACCCTACACTGCCCGAAGACCACTGCACTGCCCTAAACCCTGAAACACCACCCCCCAGCACGACCCCCTACACTGCCCAAACACCACTGCACTGCCCTAAACCCTGAAACACCAGCCCCAGCACGACCCCCTACAGTGTCCAAACACCACTGCACTGCCCTAAACCCTGAAATACCACCCCCCAGCACGACCCCCTACGTTGCCCGAACACCACTGCACTAAACCCTGAAACACCAGCCCCAGCACGACCCCCTACGCTGCCCGAACACCACTGCACTGCCCTGAACCCTGAAACACCACCACCAGCAAGACCCCCTACATTGCCCGAACACCACTGCACTGCCCTGAACCCTGTAACACCACCCCCAGCAAGACAACGTAAACTGCCAGAACATCACTGCCCTAAACCCTGAAACAACACCCCCTGCACGACCCCCTACACTGCCCGAACACCACTGCACTGCCCTAAACCTTGAAACACCACCCCTTGCATGACTCCCTACAATGCCCGAACACCACACACTGCCATAAACCATGAAACACCACCCCCAGCACAACCTCCTACATTGCCTGAGCACCACTGCACTGCTCTAAACCCTAAAACACCACCCCCAGCACTATACCCTACACTGCCCGAAGACCACTGCACTGCCCTAAACCCTGAAACACCACCCCCCAGCACGACCCCCTACACTGCCCAAACACCACTGCACTGCCCTAAACCCTGAAACACCAGCCCCAGCACGACCCCCTACAGTGTCCAAACACCACTGCACTGCCCTAAACCCTGAAATACCACCCCCAGCAAGACGCCCTACACTGCCCAAACACCACTGCACTAAACCCTGAAACACCACCCCCTGCACGACCCCCTACATTGCCCGAACACCACTGCCCTGAACCATGAAACACCACCCCCAGCAAGACAACCTAAACTGCCAGAACACCACTGCCCTAAACCCTGAAACACCATCCCCTGCACGACCCCCTACACTGCCCGAACACCACTGCACTGCCCTAAACCCTAAAACACCACCCCCAGCACGACCCCCTACACTGCCCGAACACCACTGCAATGCCCTAAATCCTAAAACACCACCCCAGCATGACCCCCTACACTGTCCGAACACCACTGCACTGCCTTAAACCCTGAAACACCACCCCCAGCACGACCCCCTACGTTGCCCGAACACCACTGCACTAAACCCTGAAACACCAGCCCCAGCACGACCCCCTACGCTGCCCGAACACCACTGCACTGCCCTGAACCCTGAAACACAACCCCCAGCAAGACCCCCTACACTGCCCGAACACCACTGCACTGCCCTGAACCCTGAAACACCACCCTCAGCAAGACCCCCTTCACTGCCCGAATACCACTGCACAGCCCTAAACCCTGAAACACCACCCCCAGCACGACCAACCTATACTGCCCGAACACCACTGGCCTGCCCTAAACCCTGAAACACCGCCCCCAGCATGACCCGCTACGCTGCCCGAACACCACTGAACTGCCCTAAACCCTAAAACACCCCCCCCCAGCATGACCCCCTACACTGCCCGAACACCCCTGCACTGCCCTAAATCCTAAAACACCACCCCAGCACGACCCCCTACACTACCCGAACAGCACTGCACTGCTCTAAACCCTGAAACACCACCCCCAGCACGACCCCCTACGCTGCCCGAACACCACTGCACTGCCCTAAACCCTGAAACACCAGCCCCAGCACGACCCCCTACGCTGCCCGAACACCACTGCACTGCCCTAAATCCTGAAACACCACCCCCAGCACAACCCCCTACACTGCCCGAACACCACTGCACTGCCCTAAACCCTGAAACACCAGCCCTAGCATGACCCCCACGCTCCCCGAACACCACTGCACTGCCCTAAACTCTGAAACTCCAGCCCCACCAAGACCCTCTGCACTGCCCGAAAACCACTGCACTGCCGTAAACCCTAAAACACCACCCCCAGTACGACCCCCTACACTGCCCAAACTCCACTGCTCTGCCCCAGCCCCTGAAACACCTTCCCCAGCACAACCCCTACACTCCCCGAACACCACTGCACTGCCCCAAACCCTGAAACACCACCCCCATCAAGACCCCCTACACTGCCCGAACACCACTGCACTGCCCTAAACCCTGAAACACCACCCCCAGCAAGACCCCCTACACTGACCGAACACCACTGCCCTAAACCCTGAAACACCACCCACAGCAAGACACCCTACACTGCCCGAACACTACTGCACTGCCCTAAACCCTGAAACACCAACTCCAGCACGACCCCTTACACTGCCCGAACACCACTGCTCTGCAGAAAACCCTAAAACACCAGCTACAACACGACCCCCTACACTGCTCGAACACCACTGTACTGCCCAAACCCCTAAAACACTAGCCCCAGCACGACCCTCTACACTGCCTGAACACCACTGCACTGCCCTAAACCCTGAAACACCAGCCCCAGCATGACCCCCTACACTGCCCGAACACCATTGCACTGCCCTAAACCCTGAAACACCAGCCCCAGCATGACCCCCTACACTGTCAAAAACACCACTGCACTGCCCTAAACCCTGAAACACCAGCCCCAGCACGACCCCCTACACTGCCCGAACACCACTGCACTGCCCTAAACCCTGAAATACCAGCCCCAGCACGACCCCCTACACTGCCCGAACACCATTGCCCTAAACCCTGAAACACCACCCCCAGCAAGACCCCCTACACTGCCAGAACACCAACGCACTGCCCTAAACCCTGAAACACCAGCCAGAGCACGACCCCCATGCTTCTCGAACACCACTGCACTGCCCTAAACCCTGAAACACCAGCCCCAGCAAGACCCTCTGCGCTGCCTGAAAACCACTGCACTGCCGTAAACCCTGAAACACCAGCCCCAGCATGACCCCCTACACTGCCCGAACACCACTGCACTGCCCTAAACCCTAAAACACCACCCCCAGCACGACCCCCTACACTGCCTGAACACCACTGCACTGCCCTAAATCCTAAAACACCACCCCAGCACGACCCCCTACACTGTCCGAACACCACTGCACTGCCCTAAACCCTGAAAACCACCCCCCAGCACTGTTGGACTTGGCCCTTCTGGCAGGTTCACCCCTGAACTTTTTTTTGCTTTTATTGGTGACTTGGTGACTTGGTGATAGTGGTTTTTGGTTTCTGCGCACTTTCCCTGTGTCCCAGGGTAAAGTGCGTGTGCACTCTGAGTGCATGTGGTGAGATAGGCCTGCCCTCCCATAGGAATGCATGGGGAATGTATGTGTCCCTAGTAGTTCCTGATGCGTGGGGTGTGCATGGTCGAGTCTGGTATGTACAGATTCGTGTGGTATTTATCAAAAAAGATTCCTTTCTGTGTATTACTCTTTTAGTTGGTGACCATGAGGCCTACACATTTAGATCAATAACCTTTGATTTTTGACTGTGACACTGGACAAATATTATCACTCCAGACTAGAATATACTTTTTGTTACTCTCAAAATTTATTTTTCATAGGAAAACACTTATGTTCAATAAAATCATATTTTAAAATTGCATTCAATATATACTCTGATTGGGTGCTCTGGTACAGTCTTATATATGCTATCTAACAATTCCGTATTACGGTATCTATCTCAGAGTCACACACAGTTCAAATCATGTACTTTCAAAATTGCAAATTAAATGCTACACAAATACATTTCATATGCTTTAAAAAGTCCCACTGTCGACGCGTTTCGGTGCATAGGTTACAATAGTAGCACCTTCCTCAGGACGGACGAGAATTTAAAACCAAAGTTTTGTTCTTCTTTCTAACAAAGAGAATGCATATAATTAATACCATTTCCCTATGGAGAGTTGATTCTAGTTCTGGGCTATGCTGTTAGTGTCACTTATACATATTGTCTGCCCTTACTTTAAGTGTAGGGGTTGAAGTCCTTCTGTGGGTGTTCAGGACGACTTTATCACCTCTCAACTTTTGTGATTTTAGACCACTTGCATCATAGTGAGTGGAGTCATAGAATTCTACAAAAAGAGCATGGAGTTATTTCACCATACTTTTTGAGCCTATTAGCCTATTTTCATGCTGTTAAGCAAAACACTTACTTTTAAAAAGTCACGTTGACACATGTTCAATGGTGTCTTAAAGCAGGTACGTCTTTCGATATGCACCGCCTGTATTCAATTGTTTAGCTGTGCCTGTAAGGTACATAGATAATGCTATATACTTCAAATAATGATGTCATGGCACTGGTGTTTATTCTCAACAAATACATCCATATACCTACCAATAGGTTTTTCGCCTAATGTTTAAGTTCAGGCTGTCCTTCCCTGCACCTTTTCAAGTGGTGTCCTGATACCTGTACCGGAATAATATGACATTCAATTTAAGTGTACAGTTATCCATAGATCATGGCTTTAGACATCTACCTATCTCCTACTCCTTCTAAATTAGAAAGGGGTTCAGTACATACCAGTTAGAGCCTGCAATATCTTGTGGCAGCCTGAATCTTGACAACGCTGTCTTCTTTTCTTTAAGCGTTGTCAGCCACACTGTAGGTTTTCTTGGGGGTGTTTTTACTTTTACTCCCAACCTGTGTATTAAAAGTCATATTGGAGGAGGTTTTATTTAGATCCTCGCATAGAAGAATCTTCTTATCGCATTCCCCAGATTTTGCCAAATTTGCTAATTACAAGTATGTCCTCTACTCTCATTGTCACTTATGCTGTTTTAAAGCAGTGCTGAGGTGTACTTTAATATTTCTTTATCAGAGGTAACTAACAGAAACCGTGCCCTGTTCGCTTTGCAGTGCTACAGCGTTAAAAGCGATTGTCACAAGCAGCCCCTCCCTAGAGCACTTGCTTAATGACCCTCCCTAGAGCACTTGCTTAATGCAAGCTGATAGCCTATGGTCTTCAGAAAAGGAGTACCACAACTTTCCCCCTTTCCTAGGATTTCATTCTTGGAATCCTGCATAGGAGAAAAGATTCTCTCCCTCACTCTACATACATTCGAGTGCCCAATGCTTACTCAAGTCTTCTATCCATCTAGTTTGCACCAAAGCGGTCCTTACCTTTAAAAATCGGCGAGCCTGCTAGTCACAACGTCCTGCTTCCACCGCAACTGGTGAATGCAGTCGTTTGTGCAGGCTTTAAATACCCCTAGGCATACTTAATTGGATGCCTATTACCTGCCAAATTGGTATTTAACATTCAATTAAGGTAGCCGTCTCTCGGCGCCATTTTAGTAGTTTTTTTGCATCAATCCTTTAAGGACTACAGGACCATGGGTTCAATCCCGGGTCCTCCTGTTTGCCGAATTTTAAGCTGGTGACTATTATTATTTCTGATTTGTTTATAACACTGTCCCCTTTTCTTTTAATATAGTAAACTTCCTCCTGGGCACACCGGTTTGTTCAGACCGAGTTTCGATCGTTTTCGGCCGCCATTTTGGTAGTTTTTAAGTCTTATTTGCGAACTACAGAACGACGGGTTCGATCCCCAGTCCCCCTGGTTACTGATTTTCGAATGTATCCATATTTGCCGAATTTTCAGCTGGTGACTTGTATTATTTCTAATTTATTTATAACAATATCCCATCTTATTTTGATATTGTAAACTTCCTCCTGGGCACACCGGTTTATTCAGACCGAATTTCGATCATTTTCGGCCGCCATTTTTGTAGTTTTTTAGTCTAGTTTGCGAACTACAGAATCACGGGTTCGATCCCCGGTCCCCCTGGTTGTTGATTTTCGAATTTATCCAGGTTAATATTTCTACCTTGCTGGTTACAAGTTCACATTAAATTCACGCCATTTTTGCAGTTCGCTATGCTGCATTGTTAAGGAACTTCACGGTCACTGAATTGGTCCCCAGCCCTATATTTCACAGAATTTGAGTATTAGTCTCTCTAATTACACAAGATACTGTTTAATTGATTTGCAACTGGCATCTTGGTATTATGCCATAGTTCTCTTTGTGCACAGAAGTACTAGGATGCAAGGCTCATTAACTGCCTCATTCTGTGCTCGACTGTTACTCCTCTACTCGGCTGGTATGTGTCCCTAGTAGTTCCTGATGCGTGGGGTGTGCATGGTCGAGTCTGCTATGTACAGATTTGTGTGGTTAAATGCTGCGCAATGATGTGTGCGGCGTGCGTGTAGCTAGTATGGAAGTGCCACTTCTAGAAGTGGGCACTTCGGTGTGCAGTGTAAAATGTGTGCCTTGTCGCGTGATTGGCTGGCTGAGGTCATGTGACGGGCTAGGGATTCCCCAGAGTCAGGAGGAGTCACCCGGTGGTGAATAGGGAGATTAGCATGCTGATGGCTGGGGAGGAGTGCACCTTGGACCTGAATAGGGCAGGGCTTTCCCCACACAATGCTGGCTCCGCCCCCTGTGGTGCGACTGACGACCCTAGCCCTGCCAGTGAATAGAGTGAGGGGCTGAGCACATCAAGGGTGCTCCCCAACCAGCTGCGACTGGTTTTCCCCCTCACCCTGAACCAAGAACAAAGGGTTTTACTGTATAAAAATGGGGCTGTGTCCCCACAGAAGTTGTTCTCTGCCAGGATCTTACCTGAGGGGGGCTGCTGCTGCTGCTGGACCAGAGGACCGCCACTTGGACTACCTCCCTGCCTGGAGGCCCAGTGAGCTGGCTCTGGGTCCAGCCTTGCCCCCCACCCCTGCCCTGCTGCATGCAGGGAAGAACTTTGCCGGACTTTGTGGTTCATTTGTCCCTAAAGCGCTGGGAGCGCTTTATTTGTGTCCCCAAAGCGCCTGGAAGCGCTTTTATTCGCCCTTAGCGCTCAGGAGCGCTTTATTACTGCCAGCCGGTACCCACCCGGCATTTGCCCTGTCTTTACCGACCGAGCGCGAGCCACCCCGCTCATTTAATTATTTAATTGGCGGGTGCCCACCCCGCATTGTGGTGTGCTTGCGGGTGCCCACCCCGCTTATTTGATTATACTTACGACGGGTGCCCACCCCGCCGTATATCACATCTAACGAGGGAGCCTACCCCTCTGTGGACCGAGTTTGGAGATCACCGCCGCGGCCGGGCTTGCAGGAAGTCAGGCAGGCCGAGGGCGGGACTCCGGGACAACCGGAAACGGATCTAGGAGGGCGGGAGCCTACCCCGCCTCCTTCCAAAGCATCGCGGCTGCCCTGAGCCCCAGAGCCGGCAGGAGCCTACCCTGCGCCCCGGGGCACTCTGCCTAGAAGAGGAAGCAGCGCCGTGACTGCCCCAGCCCCGCCGCGAGAGAAGTGACGGTGAGTGCTGCCGGCCCCGGAGCTGAGACAACAGAGGCGACGCGGGAGTCCCCAGAGCGACAGCCCGGTGAGTGCGGAAGGGCTGGGGGGGGGACTCCGTGTGCGCACTGGCTGGGAGCGCTAGTGCGCTCCAAAGACGAGGCCCGCATCCCAAAGAGTCCCCCGTGTGGGACTCCGACGTCTAGGGGGCCTGTCATTTGTTTCTCGAGCCCCAGGAGGTCTCCACCAACGAACGGCAGATATTTGTTCAGAGCCGTGAAGGCTCCAATGAACGGCAGATATTTGTTCAGAGCCTAGAGGGCTCCAACGTTACCGGGGCATTTCTTACGTGTTTGAGTGGCCCCAGATGGCAGCGGGCCACTCCCACCTTGCCCCACATTAGTTACAGAGCCACAGAGGCTTAGGGGGCTTGTGTTGTTGTTTAGAGCCCCGAGGCTCCAAAAAGGCGCCCTGTTTGGATTAGAGAGTCCCGAGAGGCCCCACGTGACTGTGATTTGTGTTCAAAGGGCACAGTGGTGCCCACGCTCCTTTTCCCAGCTGACCAGCACTTAGTGGGCAGCTGCAACGTTTAGGTTGGGACCTTTTATGCTTTTTGCTTGCGCAGCTGGCGCAGCTTAACTGGGACAGAGCATCCTAGCCCCGACAAGGCCAGTTGGCCTAGGGACTGCCACAGGTGGTGGCGCATGTGAGTTTCTCGCTAAGGTTCCTAACCTGCACCTCTGAATGTATTTTATGCGTCATGTGCCTTGCTTTACACCGCTGAATGTGTTTTTATGCATCATGTGTTTTCCTAACCTGCACCTCTGAATGTATGTTTATGCGTCATGTGCCTTGCTTTACACCGCTGAATGTATTTTATGCATCATGTGTTTTCCTTCCCTACACCTCTGAATGTTTTAGGCATCATGTGTAATATGCGTTTACCCCTACAGGTATTGTGATACTTAGGCGGTTGTTTGTTTTCTCCTAGTACAGGTGGTGCTAGTGAGGTCCTGGTTCCCTGCGCGATATTTTCCTAAGGTGGTTAGAGTTGCGTAGGTGGTACTTACCTGATACCAGTAGTTACTGGTTGTGTGCTATATATGTTATTTTGTGCTACAGTAATTTTATTCCTATGTTCTAAGTGCTATTTCTAAAAAGTGCTAATTCCTGACAGTGGTCCATGTGGCCCTGTCCCCTGTACATATAATCCCTTGTAAATTCTGCCCGTGCCTGTTGGCACATTGTAGAGTGTGTGTTCTTATCTAATGTGTTGTGGTATAATACAAAGGTTATTTTTATACAATACCTTGTGTGGAGTTTCTTTTGTGGTGGGCCTTGGGTGTTGTTGCTGGGTGCGCGCGCAAACGCTTTACACATTGCCTCCGGGATAAGCCTGACTGCTCGTGCCAAGCTACCAAGGGGGTGAGCAGGGGTTATCTTTGGCGTGTAACTTCCTTGCCCTGACTAGAGTGGTGGTTTCTGCCTGGCTTTGGCGCAAGCCTTAGCTAACCAGAAATCCCATTTCTAACATTGGTGATCAGCGGTGGGATTTGGACTTGCGTTTGCGCTGTACCGCAGCGGCAACTGGCCGCACTACAAAACTCTGCATTTAGATAAATCACATGGTATAGGGATTATTGTTTTAAGTTTGTTTTTAAATGTCATTTCTTTGGAAATGTGTTTCTTGTGCACTGTGAGTTAGGTGTCCCTAGCTCGGGAGGGTAGATCATCCCCCCAAGTGCATTGTGTTTTCTGGATTCACCAGAGGGTGGGATCCAGTGGTGGCAGCGTAATAGTGTCCAGTACCTTTGTCCCCCGCCCTGCGCCCAGAGTTGGTACCTGTGTCACGTGGTGGTCAGGTTGAGGAATCAGGGGTGGTAGAAACTGCCTTACCAGTCCGAGGGGAGGGTTGTGTGTGGATGGATGGTGTGTGGCACTAGGCAAGTGAGTGTGAGTACTCTGGGTTAGAGAGCTTGCTGAATCCTTTCTGTGAATTGTGTACCCTGTGTTAAGCTCAGACCCCTAGGTTCCCTATATAATCTTTTCACCATAACGTCCGCCAGAATGGAGCCTGCTTGTGATCCCTATGAGCTAGCTTGGCGCCAGAGGCAGGAGTTAGAAAGGTCCCGTACAGAGAGAGAGTCCGACACTCTGTACGAACTTCAGGACCACCTGGTCCTATGGCAAAAGGGTCCATGGGACCTTGAGCACAGTATGGAAAGGGCCCGGGCCTCACACCTGGAGGGTGGTGGGTCTGTGGGGAGCCCTGAAGCTTCAGAAGAGGAGGAAGAAGATGACAGTACCTGGACGCCAGGAGAGAGTGAGGACCCCATAGGTAGGGCGTCCCTTGCTGGGTCCAGCGTAGGAGGCAGCGCCTCATCCCTTTCCCTGTCCCCAGAGGAGTGGGAAGATAAGAGGAAAGAAAGGGAGCACCAGCTGATGCTAGAGAAGCTCAGGTTAGAGCATGCACAGGCTATGGCGCAGCTGGAGGTCAAGAAGCAACAGCTAGAGACTGAGAGGGTCTTGGCGCAGGAGAGGATGGAGGAGGCTGAGAGGGCCTCGGCCAGAGGCAAAGTAGCTCTGGATGGTAGACTATCCCCTGCGTGCAGTTTTAATTTTCTGGGCTCCCCAGGGAGGGTTGAGTCCAATGGTGGCAGCCATATAGATTTCAGTGTAGGAAATCCCAGTCCCAGTTCCCCCAGTCTGGTACCTGTTCCCCAGGAGGAGGAGTTGAGGTTGAAATTCAGGGGCAGTAGGAAGCTGTCTCACCAGACTTGGGACACGTTTGTGGGTAAATGTGAGGATGCACTGGATGATTGGTTAAGGGTAAACACGAAACGGGATTTTGACGGACTGTATGCTCTGGTTATCAAAGAACAGCTATGCAGTAGTTTTTATCCCGGGTTGCGCCAACACCTGTTGGGATGTGATGCCTTGAAACCTTGGACCCTGGCAAGAAAAGCAGACCGTTGGGAAGGGGTCCCAAGTTCTGATGAGGAATGGGAGAGTGATTCCAACAGTAGTGGTTCAGAGATCCTCCAGCCCAGCGTGGTGGAGGAGGCTCAGTGTAGCCCAGCTAGGTCCCAGGATAGCGAGGAGGGTGTAGGAGCTCACTGCCTGGCTCAGTGGAGCAGGAGTGAGAGGGTGACCGAGGGTCCCCAGACGCACGAAACACTGCCTCAGGACTTGGATGGTTTCTTGAGGGAACACCAAGTTGGGGACCTAGGCTGTCCTGTTACTCCACTTGAGGAAGATCTCTTAGTGAGTAGAGGACCTGGAGCACCTGTAACCAGGGCTCCTGTGGTTCTAGAGTCTGGCAGTACCGCTCCGGTAGGGAGGGTACAGGAGTCCAGTGTGAGGAGTGATTGGGGGATGAGTTCGCCAGTGGAAGAACCAGTGGGTCAGGGACTTCCCAGTTGGGCTAGGATCCCGTGTAGTGACCATGGGGACACCACTTCTGTTCTGGGGGATCTCCGCGCACTGTCAGGTGGACAGGGGACGGGAGATCAGCGCCAGACAGACAGTCGCTCGACATAATGTGTCATTTGATAGCCTCAGGGGGATGGAGTGTAAATCCCCCAAAGTCCTGGAGTGCCAGGCGATTATTCCACCAAAGGTTCTAGGCCGGAGGTTGGAAGGCCAGGTTCAGGATCAGCCTGACCTGAAGAGTGGGACGTCTGTAACCAGCGTCCCGACCGGTTCTTCTTCCAGAGGTACCGCCCCAGTTGGTAGGGAGCAGGGCTCTGGAAAGGGGTGCAGAGGGTGGGAGAGCCCACCTAAGGCCCCGGTACAACCTGAGGGGTTAAACCCTGGGTTGGAATGGC
This sequence comes from Triturus cristatus, assembly GCF_964204655.1. NCBI lineage: Eukaryota > Metazoa > Chordata > Amphibia > Caudata > Salamandridae > Triturus > Triturus cristatus. Next base: position 879,145,559 of record NC_140579.1, read on the forward strand.
GTTCTAGGTGTACCCCTCGCCAGAGGAGGAGGAATCCTAGGAGAAGAGGTAGGGGGAGGAGAGCCTTCCCTGAGACTCCTGGTCCGCCTGAGGGTGCAGGCCCTAGGCTGGAGAACCAGTGGCAGTCTAGTCCTGTCTTGCAGACAGGAAGAGTGGAGAATGGACGCTATGTGCCAGGGGTTACTACCCCCCACTCTGTGATTAGGCAAGGACCGGTGGCACCTGGGTGGCCTAGGGCCTGGTCTTGGCCGCGAACAGCTTGGGAGTACCAGTGGGGTAGCCCAGTTGGTCCAGACAGTGGTGTTAGAAAGAATTCCATGGGTTCACCGTGGCGTAGAACCGGAGGGTGTCCCTGCAGTTGCGGGCCCGCGTCCGTGTTCTATCGCCCCAAGCAGGGAAGTCAATCACGGTGGTGATTGGTCTGCCCTGCGTTTTGGCTGGAAGGGGGTTGTGTTGGACTTGGCCCTTCTGGCAGGTTCACCCCTGAACTTTTTTTTGCTTTTATTGGTGACTTGGTGACTTAGTGATAGTGGTTTTTGGTTTCTGCGCACTTTCCCTGTGTCCCAGGGTAAAGTGCGTGCGCACTCTGAGTGCATGTGGTGAGATAGGCCTGCCCTCCCATAGGAATGCATGGGGAATGTATGTGTCCCTAGTAGTTCCTGATGCGTGGGGTGTGCATGGTCGAGTCTGGTATGTACAGATTCGTGTGGTTAAATGCTGCGCAATGATGCGTGCGGCGTGCGTGTAGCTAGTATGGAAGTGCCACTTCTAGAAGTGGGCACTTCGGTGTGCAGTGTAAAATGTGTGCTGTTGGACTTGGCCCTTCTGGCAGGTTCACCCCTGAACTTTTTGCTTTTTATTGGTGACTTGGTGTGGTGATTTTTTTGGTTTCTGCGCACTTTCCCTGTGTCCCAGGGTAAAGTGCGTGCGCGCTCTGAGTGCATGTGGTGAGATAGGCCTGCCCTCCCATAGGAATGCATGGGGAATGTATGTGTCCCTAGTAGTTCCTGATGCGTGGGGTGTGCAGGCCCGAGTTTGGTATGTGCGGACTCGTGTGATTGAATGCTGCGCGATGATGTGTGCGGCGTGCATGTACCTAGTGTGGAAGTGCCACTTCTAGAAGCGGGCACTTCGGTGTGCAGTGTAAAATGTGTGCCTTGTCGCGTGATTGGCGGGTTGAGGTCATGTGACGGGCTAGGGATTCCCCAGAGTCAGGATGAGTCACCCAGTGGTGAATGGGGAGATCAGCAGCTAGATGGGTGGGAGGAGTACACCTGGATCCTGAATAGGGCAGGGTTTTCCCCACACAATGCTGGCTCCGCCCCCTGTGGTGCGACTGACGACCCTAGCCCTGCCAGTGAATAGAGTGAGGGGCTGAGCACATCAAGGGTGCTCCCCAACCAGCTGCGACTGGTTTTCCCCCTCACCCTGAACCAAGAACAAAGGGTTTTAGTGTATAAAAATGGGGCTGTGTCCCCACAGAAACTGTTATCTGCCAGGATCTTACCTGAGGGGGGCTGCTGCTGCTGCTGGACCAGAGGACCGCCACCTGGACTACCTCCCTGCCTGGAGGCCCAGTGAGCTGGCTCTGGGTCCAGCCTTGCCCCCCACCCCTGCCCTGCTGCATGCAGGGAAGAACTTTGCTGGACTTAGGTGTTGACTGGCACCCCTAAGCGCCTAGAAGCGCTTTTCTTTCCCCCAAAGCGCTTGGATTTGCCTTTAGCGCTCAGGAGCGCTTTATTTTTGGAAGCCGGTGCCCACCCGGCGTTTGCCCTGTGTTTGCCGATTCCGACGTCCACTGGCAGGTGCCCACCCTGCCAGGGACATTGCTGAGCGTGTTAGCGGGTGCCCACCCCGCTTTATCGAAAATTAATATCCCTAGCGGGTGCCCACCCCGCCAGGGACTTTGCCGCTTTTTTTGTTTTGCTCATCCCCCTAGCGGGTGCCCACCCCGCATCACCGCGATCCGAGAATCACCGCTGCAGTCCGGGCCGAAACCCCGGAAGTCAGGCAGCCTTCGTGAGACGTGGGCGGGGCTTCACGCAGGAAGCGACGGGAGCCTACCCCGCGCTCCTGCGCTGCGAGGCGGAAAAGGAATCCCGAAGACCGGAGCCCGCCCGGCTCCGCGCCCAAGTCCCAGGAGGGGGCCCGGGCGAACGAAGGTCTGCGACGCCGAGGAGACCCCCGCGTGAGGAGACGCCGCCTCTCTAGCCACAGGTGAGTGCGGGCGTCCCTGGGGGTCCCTCCTCTGCCGCACCCAGAGCTTCTTCCTGCTGCTCACAGAGGCAGCCCCACCACGGGGCCGCCTGGTTGGAGGAGCGCGAGTACGCACCCACGCGGGGGGCAGGACCGTAGAGCCGAGTAAGGCTCCACCATTGCTTGCTTTGAGCGCAGTTGCGCTCCGACGTATCAGGGCAAGTCCTGGTTGAGTCCCAGAGGGGGACTCGGCCACAGTACTGTTGGGACCCAGCTGAGGCTCCCACGAAGGGGGGAGTATTGTTCTCGAGCCCACGAGGCTCCAACGAGGCCCGCATTGGTTTCTGAGCGCGAGGCGCTCCAGCGTGGTGAGTGATTTGTCCAAGAGTCCAGAGGGACTCAGATTGCAGGGGACATTTCTTTTGCACTCAGAGCGGCCCCGGAAGGCAGCGGGCCGCTCCCACGCATACGGGGGCATTTCTTTTGTAACTGAGTGGCCACAGATGGCAGCGGGCCACTCCCACCTTGCCCCACAGAGTTGTGCAGAGCCCCGAAGGCTCTAGGGGGCATTTTGTGCATTTAGAGTCACGGAGAGGCTCCACCCTTGCCATATTTATTTAGGAAGGCACAGTGGTGCCCCAGCATCTCTCCAGTTGCCCAGCACTTAGTGGGCAACTGCTACGTGTAGGTTGTGCTTTGTGCGCGCTGGTTTGCGCAGCCTGCGCCGACGCGCCCTGACTTTTCTGGACACCGGGCGTCCTTGCCCCTTCAAGGCCAGTTGGCCTAGGGACTGCCACAGTGGTGGCTAATGTGAGTTTGGCGCTATTCTTCCTAACCTGCACCGCTGAATGTGTTTTTATGCGTCATGTGCCTTGTTTTACACCTCTGAATGTTATGCATCATGTGTTCATGTGCTTAGACCCCTATAGGTATTGTGATACTTAGGTGGTTGTTTTCTCCCTAGTACAGGTGGTACTAGTGAGGTCCTGATTCCCTGCGCAATATTTTCCTAAGGTGGTTAGGGTTGCGTAGGTGGTACTTACCTGATACCAGTAGTTACTGGTTGTGTGCTACATGTTCTATTTTAGTGCTACAGTGATTGTAAGTGCTATGGTCTAAAGTATTGTTCCTAAGTTCTAAAAGTGCTCATTCCTGACAGTGGTCCATGTGGCCCTGTCGCCTGTACATATAATCCCTTGTAAATTCTGCCCGTGCCTGTTGGCACAGTGTAAAGTGTGTGTTTTTATCTAATGTGTTGTGTATAATACAAAGGCTATTTTTATAGAATACCTTGTGTGGAGTTTCCTTTGTGGTGGGCCTTGGGTGTTGTTGCTGGGTGCGCGCGCAAACGCTTTACACATCGCCTCAGAGATAAGCCTAACTGCTCGTGCCAAGCTACCAAGGGGGTGAGCAGGGGTTATCTTTGGCGTGTAACTCCCCAGCACTGACTAGAGTGGTGGTTCCTGCCTGACTTTGGCGCAAGCCTTAGCCAACCAGAAATCCCATTTCTAACATTGGTGATCAGCGGTGGGATTTGGACTTGCGTTTGCGCTGTACCGCAGTAGCAACTGGCCGCACTACAAAACTCTGCATTTAGATAAATCACATGGCATAGGGATTATTGTTTTAAGTTTGTTTTTAAATGTCATTTCTTTGGAAATGTGTTTCTTGTGCACTGTGAGTTAGGTGTCCCTAGCTCGGGAGGGTAGATCATCCCCCCAAGTGCATTGTGTTTTCTGGATTCACCAGAGGGTGGGATCCAGTGGTGGCAGCGTAATAGTGTCCAGTACATTTGTTCCCCGCCCTGCGCCCAGAGTTGGTACCTGTGTCACTTGTGGTCAGGTTGAGGAATCAGGGGTGGTAGAAACTGCCTTACCAGTCCGAGGGGAGGGTTGTGTGTGGATGGATGGTGTGTGGCACTAGGCAAGTGAGTGTGAGTTCTCTGGGTTAGAGAGCTTGCTGAATCCTTTTTGTGAATTGTGTACCCTGTGTTAAGCGCAGACCGCTAGGTTCCCTGTGTGATCTTTTCTCTAGAATGTCTGCCAGAATGGAGCCTGCTTGTGATCCCTATGAGCTAGCTTGGCGCCAGAGGCAGGAGTTAGAAAGGTCCTGTACAGGGAGAGAGTCCGACACTCGGTACGAACTTCAGGACCACCTGGTCCTATGGCAAAAGGGTCCATGGGATCTTGAGCACAGTATGGAAAGGGCCCGGGCCTCACACCTGGAGGGTGGTGGGTCTGTGGGGAGCCCAGAAGATTCAGAAGAGGAGGTAGAGGATGACAATACCTGGACGCCAGTAGAGAGTGAAGACCCCATAGGTAGGGAGTCCCTTTCTGGGTCCAGAGTAGGAGGCAGCGCCTCATCCCTTTCCCTGTCCCCAGAGGAGTGGGAAGATAAGAGGAAAGAAAGGGAGCACCAGCTGACGTTAGAAAAGCTCAGGTTGCAGCATGCCCAACCTATGGCGCAGCTGGAGGTCAAAAGACAGATGGCGGAGGCTGAGAGGGCCTTTGCCAGAGAGAAACTAGCTCTGGAGGGTAGGTTATCCCCTGAGCGCAGTTGTGGTTTTCTGGACTCCCCAGGGAGGGTTGAGTCCAGTGGTAGCAGCCAGATAGATTCCAGTGTAGGAAATCCCAGTCCCAGTTCCCCCAGTCTGGTACCTGTTTCCCAGGAGGAGGAGTTAAGGTTGAAATTCAGGGGCAGTAGGAAGCTGTCTCACCAGTCTTGGGAGGAGTTTGTGGATGACTGTCAGGATGCACTGGTGGAATGGCTGATGGTTAACCCGGAAGAGGATTTGAAGGCAGTGATCAAAATGATTATCAAAGAGCAGATGCTCAGTAGTTGTTCTCCAGGGTTGCGCCAACACCTGCAGAGGTACGACTCTTTTTGTCCTTGGGAGCTTGCAGAGGAAGCAGAGCGCTGGGAAACTGCTAGAGGTTCTCTAGAGACATTAAGGAGTGACTCCAAAAGTAGTGGGTCAGGTATCTTCCAGCCCAGCGTGGTGGAAGAGGCTCAGTGTAGCCCAGCTAGGTCCTAGGATAGCGAGTAGGGTGTAGGGGCTTACGGCCTGGCTCAGTGGAGCGGGAGTAAGTGGGTGACCGAGGGTCCCCAGACGTACGAAACCCTGCCTCAGGACTTGGATGGTTTCATGAGGGAACACCAAGTTGGGGACCTAGGCTGTCCTGTTACTTCACTTGAGGAAGATCTCTTAGTGAGTAGAGGACCTGGAGCACCTGTAACCAGGGCTCCTGTGGTTCTAGTGTCTGGCAGTACCGCTCCGGTAGGGAGGGTACAGGAGTCCAGCGTGAGGAGTGATTGGGGGATGAGTTCCCCAGTGGAAGAGCCTGTGGGTCAGGGACTACCCAGTTGGGCTAGGATCCCGTGTAGTGACCAGGGTGGCACCACTTCTGTTCTGGGGGATCTCTGCGCACTGTCAGGTGGACAGGGGACTGGAGATCAGCGCCAGACAGACAGTCGCTCGACATATGTGTCATTTGATAGCCTCAGGGGGATGGAGTGGAAATCCCCAGAAGTCCTGGAGTGCCAGGCAATTATTCCACCAAAGGTTCTAGGCCGGAGGTTGGAAGGCCAGGTTAAGGATCAGCCTGACCTGAAGGGTGGGCGTCTGTAACCAGCGTCCCGACCGGTTCTTCTTCCAGAAGTACCGCCCCAGTTGGTAGGGAGCAGGGCTCTGGAAGGGGGTGCAGAGGGTGGGAGAGCCCACCTCTAGCCCCGGTACAACCTGAGGGGTTAAACCCTGGGTTGGAATGGCGTTCTAGGTGTACCACTCGCCGGGGGAGGAGGAACCCTAGGAGAAGAGGTAGGGGGAGGAGAGCCTTCCCTGAGACTCCTGGTCCGCCTGAGGGTGTAGACCCTAGGCTGGAGAACCAGTGGCAGTCTAGTCCTGTCTTGCAGACAGGAAGAGTGGAGAATGGACGCTATGTGCCAGGGGTTCCTACCCCCCACTCTATGGTTAGGCAAAGACCAGTGGCACCTGGGTGGCCTAGGGCCTGGTCTTGGCCGCGGACAGCTTGGGAGTACCAGTGGGGTAGCCCAGTTGGTCCAGACAGTGGTGTTAGAAAGAATTCCATGGGTTCACCGTGGCGTAGAACCGGAGGGTGTCCCTGCAGTTGCGGGCCCGCGTCCGTGCTCTATCGCCCCAAGCAGGGAAGTCCATCACGGTGGTGATTGGTCTGCCCTGCGTTTTGGCTGGAAGGGGGTTGTGTTGGACTTGGCCCTTCTGGCAGGTTCACCCCTGAACTTTTTGCTTTTTATTGGTGACTTGGTGTGGTGATTTTTTTGGTTTCTGCGCACTTTCCCTGTGTCCCAGGGTAAAGTGCGTGCGCGCTCTGAGTGCATGTGGTGAGATAGGCCTGCCCTCCCATAGGAATGCATGGGGAATGTATGTGTCCCTAGTAGTTCCTGATGCGTGGGGTGTGCAGGCCCGAGTTTGGTATGTGCGGACTCGTGTGATTGAATGCTGCGTGATGATGTGTGCGGCGTGCATGTACCTAGTGTGGAAGTGCCACTTCTAGAAGTGGGCACTTCGGTGTGCAGTGTAAAATGTGTGCCTTGTCGCGTGATTGGCGGGTTGAGGTCATGTGACGGGCTAGGGATTCCCCAGAGTCAGGATGAGTCACCCAGTGGTGAATGGGGAGATCAGCAGCTAGATGGGTGGGAGGAGTACACCTGGGTCCTGAATAGGGCAGCGTTTTCCCCACACAATGCTGGCTCCGCCCCCTGTGGTGCGACTGACGACCCTAGCCCTGTCAGTGAATAGAGTGAGGGGCTGAGCACATCAAGGCTGCTCCCCAACCAGCTGCGACTGGTTTTCCCCCTCACCCTGAACCAAGAACAAAGGGTTTTAGTGTATAAAAATGGGGCTGTGTCCCCACAGAAACTGTTCTCTGCCAGGATCTTACCTGAGGGGGGCTGCTGCTGCTGCTGGACCAGAGGACCGCCACCTGGACTACCTCCCTGCCTGGAGGCCCAGTGATCTGGCTCTGGATCCAGCCTTGCCCCCCACCCCTGCCCTGCTGCATGCAGGGAAGAACTTTGCTGGACTTAGGTGTTGACTGGCACCCCTAAGCGCCTAGAAGCGCTTTTCTTTCCCCCAAAGCGCTTGGATTTGCCTTTAGCGCTCAGGAGCGCTTTATTTTTGGAAGCCGGTGCCCACCCGGCGTTTGCCCTGTGTTTGCCGATTCCGACGTCCACTGGCAGGTGCCCACCCTGCCAGGGACATTGCTGAGCGTGTTAGCGGGTGCCCACCCCGCTTTATCGAAAATTAATATCCCTAGCGGGTGCCCACCCCGCCAGGGACTTTGCCGCTTTTTTTGTTTTGCTCATCCCCCTAGCGGGTGCCCACCCCGCATCACCGCGATCCGAGAATCACCGCTGCAGTCCAGGTCGAAACCCCGGAAGTCAGGCAGCCTTCGTGAGACGTGGGCGGGGCTTTATGCAGGAAGCGACGGGAGCCTACCCCGCGCTCCTGCGCTGCGAGGCGGAAAAGGAATCCCGAAGACCGGAGCCCGGCCGGCTCCGCTCCCAAGTCCCGGGTCCCAGGAGGGGGCCCGGGCGAACGAAGGTCCGCGCCGCCGTGGAGACCCCCCCGTGAGGAGACGCCGCCTCTCTAGCCACAGGTGAGTGTGGGCGTCCCTGGGGGTCCCTCCTCTGCCGCACCCAGAGCTTCTTCCTGCTGCTCACAGAGGCAGCCCCACCACGGGACCGCCTGGTTGGAGGAGCGCGAGTACGCTCCCAAGCGGGGGGCAGGACTGTAGAGCCGAGTAAGGCTCCACCATTGCTTGCTTTGAGCGCAGTTGCGCTCCGACGTATCAGGGCAAGTCCTGGTTGAGTCCCAGAGGGGGACTCGGCCACAGTACTGTTGGGACCCAGCTGAGGCTCCCACGAAGGGGGGAGTATTGTTCTCGAGCCCACGAGGCTCCAACGAGGCCCGCATTGGTTTCTGAGCGCGAGGCGCTCCAGCGTGGTGAGTGATTTGTCCAAGAGTCCAGAGGGACTCAGATTGCAGGGGACATTTCTTTTGCACTCAGAGCGGCCCCGGAAGGCAGCGGGCCGCTCCCACGCATACGGGGGCATTTCTTTTGTAACTGAGTAGCCACAGATGGCAGCGGGCCACTCCCACCTTGCCCCACAGAGTTGTGCAGAGCCCCGAAGGCTCTAGGGGGCATTTTGTGCATTTAGAGTCCCGGAGAGGCTCCAACCCTTGCCATATTTATTTAGGAAGGCACAGTGGTGCCCCAGCATCTCTCCAGTTGCCCAGCACTTAGTGGGCAACTGCTACGTGTAGGTTGTGCTTTGTGCGCGCTGGTTTGCGCAGCCTGCGCCGACGCGCCCTGACTTTTTTGGACACCGGGCGTCCTTGCCCCTTCAAGGCCAGTTGGCCTAGGGACTGCCACAGTGGTGGTTAATGTGAGTTTGGCGCTATTCTTCCTAACCTGCACCGCTGAATGTGTTTTTATGCGTCATGTGCCTTGTTTTACACCTCTGAATGTTATGCATCATGTGTTCATGTGCTTAGACCCCTATAGGTATTGTGATACTTAGGTGGTTGTTTTCTCCCTAGTACAGGTGGTACTAGTGAGGTCCTGATTCCCTGCGCAATATTTTCCTAAGGTGGTTAGGGTTGCGTAGGTGGTACTTACCTGATACCAGTTGTGTGCTACATGTTCTATTTTAGTGCTACAGTGATTGTAAGTGCTATGGTCTAAAGTATTGTTCCTAAGTTCTAAAAGTGCTAATTCCTGACAGTGGTCCATGTGGCCCTGTCGCCTGTACATATAATCCCTTGTAAATTCTGCCCGTGCCTGTTGGCACAGTGTAAAGTGTGTGTTTTTATCTAATGTGTTGTGTATAATACAAAGGCTATTTTTATAGAATACCTTGTGTGGAGTTTCCTTTGTGGTGGGCCTTGGGTGTTGTTGCTGGGTGCGCGCGCAAACGCTTTACACATCGCCTCAGAGATAAGCCGGACTGCTCGTGCCAAGCTACCAAGGGGGTGAGCAGGGGTTATCTTTGGCGTGTAACTTCCTTGCCCTGACTAGAGTGGTGGTTTCTGCCTGACTTTGGCGCAAGCCTTAGCCAACCAGAAATCCCATTTCTAACATGTGCCTTGTCGCGTGATTGGCTTGCTGAGGTCATGTGACGGGCTAGGGATTCCCCAGAGTCAGGAGGAGTCACCCGGTGGTGAATAGGGAGATTAGCATGCTGATGGCTGGGGAGGAGTGCACCTTGGACCTGAATAGGGCAGGGCTTTCCCCACACAATGCTGGCTCCGCCCCCTGTGGTGCGACTGACGACCCTAGCCCTGCCAGTGAATAGAGTGAGGGGCTGAGCACATCAAGGGTGCTCCCCAACCAGCTGCGACTGGTTTTCCCCCTCACCCTGAACCAAGAACAAAGGGTTTTACTGTATAAAAATGGGTCTGTGTCCCCACAGAAGTTGTTCTCTGCCAGGATCTTACCTGAGGGGGGCTGCTGCTGCTGCTGGACCAGAGGACCGCCACTTGGACTACCTCCCTGCCTGGAGGCCCAGTGAGCTGGCTCTGGGTCCAGCCTTGCCCCCCACCCCTGCCCTGCTGCATGCAGGGAAGAACTTTGCCAGACTTTGTGGTTCTTTTGTCCCTAAAGCGCTGGGAGCGCTTTATTTGTGTCCCCAAAGCGCCTGGAAGTGCTTTTATTCGCCCTTAGCGCTCAGGAGCGCTTTATTACTGCCAGCCGGTGCCCACCCGGCATTTGCCCCGTCTTTACCGACCGAGCGGGAGCCACCCCGCTCATTTAATTATTTAATTGGCGGGTGCCCACCCCGCATTGTGGTGTGCTTGCGGGTGCCCACCCCGCTTATTTGATTATACTTACGGCGGGTGCCCACCCCGCCGTATATCACATCTAACGAGGGAGCCTACCCCTCTGTGGACCGAGTTTGGAGATCACCGCCGCGGCCGGGCTTGCAGGAAGTCAGGCAGGCCGAGGGCGGGACTCCGGGACAACCGGAAACGGATCTAGGAGGGTGGGAGCCTACCCGCCTCCTTCCAAAGCATCGCGGCTGCCTTGAGCCCCGGAGCCGGCAGGGGCCCACCCTGCACCCCGGGGCACTCTGCCTAGAAGAGGAAGCAGCGCCGTGACTGCCCCAGCCCCGCCGCGAGAGAAGTGACGGTGAGTGCTGCCGGCCCCGGAGCTGAGACAACAGAGGCGACGCGGGAGTCCCCAGAGCGACAGCCCGGTGAGTGCAGAAGGGCTGGGGGGGGGACTCCGTGTGCGCACTGGCTGGGAGCGCTAGTGCGCTCCAAAGACGAGGCCCGCATCCCAAAGAGTCCCCCGTGTGGGACTCCGACGTCTAGGGGGCCTGTCATTTGTTTCTCGAGCCCCAGGAAGTCTCCACCAACGAACGGCAGATATTTGTTCAGAGCCGTGAAGGCTCCAACGAACGGCAGATATTTGTTCAGAGCCTAGAGGGCTCCAACGTTACCGGGGCATTTCTTACGTGTTTGAGTGGCCCCAGATGGCAGCGGGCCACTCCCACCTTGCCCCACATTAGTTACAGAGCCACAGAGGCTTAGGGGTCTTGTGTTGTTGTTTAGAGCCCCGAGGCTCCAAAAAGGCGCCCTGTTTGGATTAGAGAGTCCCGAGAGGCCCCACGTGACTGTGATTTGTGTTCAAAGGGCACAGTGGTGCCCACGCTCCTTTTCCCAGCTGCCCAGCACTTAGTGGGCAGCTGCAACGTTTAGGTTGGGACCTTTTATGCTTTTTGCTTGCGCAGCTGGCGCAGCTTGACTGGGACAGAGCATCCTAGCCCCGACAAGGCCAGTTGGCCTAGGGACTGCCACAGGTGGTGGCGCATGTGAGTTTCTCGCTAAGGTTCCTGACCTGCACCTCTGAATGTATTTTATGCGTCATGTGCCTTGCTTTACACCGCTGAATGTGTTTTTATGCATCATGTGTTTTCCTAACCTGCACCTCTGAATGTATGTTTATGCGTCATGTGCCTTGCTTTACACCGCTGAATGTATTTTATGCATCATGTGTTTTCCTTCCCTACACCTCTGAATGTTTTAGGCATCATGTGTAATATGCGTTTACCCCTACAGGTATTGTGATACTTAGGCGGTTGTTTGTTTTCTCCTAGTACAGGTGGTGCTAGTAAGGTCCTGGTTCCCTGCGTGATATTTTCCTAAGGTGGTTAGAGTTGCGTAGGTGGTACTTACCTGATACCAGTAGTTACTGGTTGTGTGCTATATATGTTATTTTGTGCTACAGTAATTTTATTCCTATGTTCTAAGTGCTATTTCTAAAAAGTGCTAATTCCTGACAGTGGTCCATGTGGCCCTGTCCCCTGTACATATAATCCCTTGTAAATTCTGCCCGTGCCTGTTGGCACATTGTAGAGTGTGTGTTCTTATCTAATGTGTTGTGGTATAATACAAAGGTTATTTTTATACAATACCTTGTGTGGAGTTTCTTTTGTGGTGGGCCTTGGGTGTTGTTGCTGGGTGCGCGCGCAAACGCTTTACACATTGCCTCCGGGATAAGCCTGACTGCTCGTGCCAAGCTACCATGGGGGTGAGCAGGGGTTATCTTTGGCGTGTAACTTCCTTGCCCTGACTAGAGTGGTGGTTTCTGCCTGGCTTTGGCGCAAGCCCTAGCCAACCAGAAATCCCATTTCTAACAAGCACGAACCCCTACGCTGCCCGAACACCACTGCACTGCCCTAAACCCTGAAACACCCGCCCCAGCACGACCCCCTACGCTGCCCAAACACCACTGCACTGCCCTAAATCCTGAAACACCAGCCCCAGCACAACCCCCTACACTGCCCAAACACCACTGCACTGCCCTAAATCCTGAAACACCAGCTCCAGCAGAACCCACTACACTGCCCGAACACCACTGCACTGCCCTGAACCCTGAAACACCACCACCAGCAAGACCCCCTACATTGCCCGAACACCACTGCACTGCCCTGAACCCTGTAACACCACCCCCAGCAAGACAACGTAAACTGCCAGAACACCACTGCCCTAAACCCTGAAACAACACCCCCTGCACGACCCCCTACACTGCCCGAACACCACTGCACTGCCCTAAACCTTGAACCACCACCCCTTGCATGCCTCCCACACTGCCCGAACACCACACACTGCCCTAAACCATGAAACACCACCCCCAGCACGACCCCCTACATTGCCTGAGCACCACTGCACTGCTCTAAACCCTAAAACACCACCCCCAGCACTATACCCTACACTGCCCGAAGACCACTGCACTGCCCTTAACCCTGAAACACCACCTCCCAGCACGACCCCCTACACTGCCCAAACACCACTGCACTGCCCTAAACCCTGAAACACCAGCCCCAGCACGACCCCCTACAGTGTCCAAACACCACTGCACTGCCCTAAACCCTGAAATACCACCCCCAGCAAGACCCCCTACACTGCCCGAACACCACTGCACTGCCCTAAACCCTGAAACACCACCCCAAGCAAGAAGCCCTACACTGCCCAAACACCACTGCCCTAAACCCTGAAACACCACCCCCTGCACGACCCCCTACACTGCCCGAACACCACTGCACTGCGCTAAACCCTAAAACACCACCCCCAGCACGACCCCCTACACTGCCCGAACACCCTGCACTGCCCTAAATCCTAAAACACCACCCCAGCATGACCCCCTACACTGTCCGAACACCACTGCACTGCCCTAAACCCTGAAACACCAGCCCCAGCATGACCCTCTACGCTGCCCGAACACCACTGCACTGCCCTAAATCCTGAAACACCACCCCCAGCACAACCCCCTACACTGCCCGAACACCACTGCACTGCCCTGAACCCTGAGACACAACCCCCAGCAAGACCCCCTACACTGCCCGAACACCACTGCACTGCCCTGAACCCTGAAACACCACCCCCAGCAAGACCCCCTACACTGCCCGAATACCACTGCACAGCCCTAAACCCTGAAACACCACCCCCAGCACGACCAACCTATACTGCCCGAACACCACTGGCCTGCCCTAAACCCTGAAACACCACCCCCCAGCATGACCCGCTACACTGCCCGAACACCACTGAACTGCCCTAAACCCTAAAACACTACCCCGAGCATGACCCCCTACACTGCCCGAACACCCCTGCACTGCCCTAAATCCTAAAACACCACCCCAGCACGACCCCCTACTCTCTCCGAACAGCACTGCACTGCTCTAAACCCTGAAACACCCCCCAGCACGACCCCCTATGCTGCCCGAACACCGCTGCACTGCCCTAAACTCTGAAACACCAGCCCCAGCACGACCCCCTAAGTTGCCCGAACACCACGGCACTGCCCTAAATCCTGATACACCAGCCCAAGCACAACCCCCTACACTGCCCGAACACCACTGCACTGTCCTAAATCCTGAAACACCAGCCCCAGCAGAACCCCCTACACTGCCCAAACCCCACTGCACTGCCCTGAACCCTGAAACACCACCCCCAGCAAGACCTCCTACACTGCCCGAACACCACTGCACTGCCATGAACCCTGAAACACCACCCCCAGCAAGACACCCTAAACTGCCAGAACACCACTGCCCTAAACCCTGAAACACCACCCCCTGCATGACCCCCTACACTGCCCGAACACCACTGCACTGCCCTAAACCATGAAACACCACCCCCAGCACGACCCCCTACACTGCCTGAACTCCACTGCACTGCCCTGAACCACCACCCCCAGCAAGACCCCCTACACTGCCCGAGCACCACTGCACTGCCCTAAACCCTGAAACACCATCCCAAGCAAGACGCCCTACACTGCCCAAACACCACTGCACTAAACCCTGAAACACCACCCCCTGCACAACCCTCTACATTGCCCGAACACCACTGCACTGCTCTAAACCCTGAAACACCACCACCTACATGACCCCCTACACTGCCCAAACACCACTGCACTGCCCTAAACCCTGAAACACCACCCCCAGCACGACCCCCTACACTGCTCGAACACCACTGCACTGCCCTAAACCCTAAAACACCACCCCCACCACGACCCCCTACGCTGCCCGAACACCACTGCACTGCCCTAAACCCTGAAACACCAGCCTGAGCACGACCCCCACGCTTCCGGAACACCACTGCACTGCCCTAAACCCTGAAACACCAGCCCCAGCACGACCCCCTACACTGCCCAAACACCACTGCACTGCCCTAAAGCCTGAAACACCAGTGTGAGAAAGTGCCATCTTTCTTGCATGGTATGCCCCCACTTTTTGCTAAATTGCTGAATGTACTTCGATTGAGTGTACCCTGGGTTCCTGCCAATCAGGTGCCCAGGGCCTATGTTCCTTCCTTAAACCACACAAACTCCAAATTGGCAAACCCTAGCCACATGTCAGCCCCTAGTAAATGGTACCCTAGGTACCCAGGGCCTTGTGACCAGGGAAGGCCTCTAAGGGCTGCAGCACTCATTGTGCCACCCTCAGAGGCCCTGTACCCTTACACACACACTGCCCTTGCAGGCTGAGTGTCTGGGTGCAGGACAAAACAAAGAGTCGACATGGCACACATCACTGTGTACCATGCCCATCACCTACACTGCCAAGGCATATGTCAGCCACCCCTCTAGCTGGGTGCATTACGCCTATGGTGTGGGCACAGGAGCAGGAGCCCTGTGCCCCTACAGTACCCGGGTCCATTCCTGGGCACTGTAAGTGCAGTGCTGTCATTTAAAAATACATGGTGCTGAGAGCTTGTCAAACACGAGCTCCACAGCACCATATTGGCAACACTGAAGCCTGGGAAGTTTGGTATCAAACTTCTCAGCACATTGAACCCACACTGATGCCAGTGTAGGATTTAATGTACTAAGCACCCCAGAGGGCATCTTAGAAGATGCCCCCTTACAGCTAACTTACAATCCACGTCTGCTCTGAGGCTGCCCAGGCTGCCACACAGCAGACACGTTGCTGGACCCCTGGGTGGGAGAGCCCCTGCTCTCCCGGGCCTGCAACAATGCACATCCTGGGTGAGGTGAGAAATCTCCTCCCCCAGGATGAGCAAAGGGAAGCTTCAAAGGTATGCCGCCATTTGGAGTTTCCCCAGGCCACTGCAACCCCCCACTCTGGCGGGAAGCTTGGCCGGAAACCCCATACAAGGACAGGGGATGTGCCAGCCTGCCCACCCCACCCCTCAGGTGGGGGAGGCGAGGTGAAGCACATCTCCGGACTCTCGCCATCTTGAAGATGGGAGGCCCTACCCTATCAGGATTAGGCTACTGCCCCCCTCCCACAGGAGAGAGGCAGGATAGGGGGTGTACCCACCCCAGGACAAGGACCCATTGGTCCCTGGCCTTCACCTACCTGTAACGCCCCTAAATCTAGTATTTAGGGGCACCCTGAACCTTCCTTCCTTAGATTCCAGATAGAAAACGACAAGAAGAGCAAGAAGAACAAAGAGCTGCCCTGCAGCTGCTAAAAAGAGAAGAAGACACCAACTGCTTTGGCCCCAGCCCTACCGGCCTGTCGACTCTCGAACCTGCACCAGCGCGGCATCCCTCGTGGCCAGCAACCTCACCAACCCCGGAGGACCTGGCTACCTTTTAGCTCTAAGCCCCTGGGACTCCCACGAGTAGAGGCTCTACTCAAGAAACCTATTTGCTATCCCTGGCACCAGCCCGGGACCGCGGACCCAACACACTCTGCACCAGCCAAGCCTGGCCAGTGCCGGAGTGGACAAAGACCCAGAGGACGACCCCACGGCGACTGTGACCCAGAGTCCGGCACCCAAGGACCCCCCTCGACATCCCGGAAGAAGCCTGCAGCCTCAGAACCAAGTGCCACCCCAGCCGCGATCAACCAGAGGGTAAGATTCCCGACGTCAAAAGGCACCCCTGCACCCGGCGCCCTGCGACCCCCTGTGCCCAATCCCGGGGTACCCACCTAACCTACAACTACCCAACTTACCTCTCGAAGTGGTGGTGGCACCTGAAACATCCTCGTCCCCGAGCCTGCAGCCTCTTTCCAAACCGGAACATTCCCATTGATTTCCATTGAGCGCCCTAAGGCTCAAAAGCACCCTGCACCCAGCCGCCCGAGTGGCCCTGGCAGTGCCCTCTCTACACTAACCTACTTCCCCACTTGCCCTGAGTAAGTGACCAGGAGCCCAGCTCCCACAGCCGCGTGGCTTGCCAGACAGCAGCCACCAACCAAGGCCCCCCTATCCCTCATAGGATAACATTGGGCCCAACTCTCTCTGCACCCGGCCGTCCTGAAACCGCTGAGGGTGAACCAACTGTACCTACCTGACACTGGGGGACCCCTGAGTCCATGCCCGGAATTTCAACACTACCAGTCGAGTACTTACCCTTAAACCGCTAACTTCATTTTCCTCATAGGGTAACATTGACTGGCTTTTTCTTCAAAAATCTTCTAAGTGTGAACTTTTCAAAACTGCAAAAATTCACCAAAAATCAGCCAAGTGACAAAAACGAATTTACTCACCTGCTCCTAGGTGAGCTCCCAGTGCTGGATCTTGGTGCCCAGCCCTGACTCTGAAAAGTGTTCACAACTATACTTACCTCTAACTCATTTTTCTCCCATAGGAAACCATTGTCTGCTTTTCTGTGAAATTTCTTCTAAGTGTCTACTTTTGAAAATTTGAAATATTCTTTTAAAATCATACCATTTCTGCAAACGAAATTACTTACCTGCTTTTGATAAGGACCCCAGTCCTGGGTCTAGGCACCCAGTCCTGGATTACTAAAGTAACGAGAAAGTACTCTACCTGCAATTTGAATTTCTTGCCATAGAGATCCATTGAATGTTTTCTCTGAAATATTTTCTAAGTGCTAACTTTTGAAATAGCTAAATATTATTTAAAAATCATTACAGTTATTAAGTCGACTTTCATCACTTGATTCTGAATACTGACCCCAGGCTGGTTCTAGGAGCCAGACCTGGAATTCCAAAAGTAATCTGAAAAGTAATTTATTACAAATAACCTGAATTTACCATTGAGCTCAATGCATTGTTATGTTTAGGAAATAGGATTGTTTATTGCAACCAACTGTGACTGTTTACACAAATTTATTGCTTAAAACAAAAGTATTTATATTCAACCTCTCATTCTGAGAAAGTATATTTTTACCCCCTTTGTGGTTCTAAAAATAAAACAAGCATATATTTTATATATACAAATCATTGGCCTAGAGTTCAGTTATTGAGTGTGTGAAACCATTTGCTGACTGAGTGTGTACAATAAATGCTTTACACTGTCCTCTGGTACTGCCTTACTGCTCGACCAAGCTACCACTTTTGAGAGTAAGGTCATACCTAACTTTGACCTCTATCAGCCTCTGGGGGACTGTGGACTCTGTACACCCTGTACCTATTAGGGAACAGTATATACAGAGCCACTTTCTCACATTGGTGGATCAGCGGTGGGATACAAACTTGCATTTGTTGGACTACTTGGTTACCATCTGATCACACGACAGAACTCTTAAAAATTGCCTTTAGAATTCTGATTGGTTTTTCCAAAATTACTAAAAGTCTTGCTAGGGCCTTGCTTAAGTCCCATTAGAATTTTAGAAAAATAAAAGTCACTATAGTCAGGGTAGAGGGTTAGAACTGTCAGGTTAGAATGTCTCAAACAAACCCAGCTATTAGTGATAATAATAACATGGACCTGGTGGAGGAGCTCGACCTCACACCTTACTTACACTTGTCTTTCAAGGAATTGAGGTCCTTATGTAAACTCAAAAATTTACAAATGGGTCAGCATCCAACCAAACAAGGGCTCCAGGAGCTCCTGGCTGAGTATGCTAAAGACCACCCATCTGAACATGGTGATGGCCAGTCAGATGAGGAAAGGGAAACAGGGGAGGAGGACAGCAACCTCCCCATACTATTCCCTAGGGAGGAGATGGTACCCATACCCTCCAACTCAAGACATAGCATCTGGGCACCTAGAGACCACACAGGTGGCTCTGGTCCCAGAGACAACACTGGGGGACCCCCCAGTGAAGAGGACAGCCTTGTGAGGCTGGCCAAAAGAATAGATCTAGAGTCCAGGCTCCTGGCTCTAGAAAAGGAAAGGAGAGAGATGGGTTTAGCACCCATCAATGGTGGCAGCAATAATAAAAACAAGGATAGGGAGGAAACTTCTGACCTTAAAATCCCCAAAGGGATTGTCCCTAAATTTGAGGAAGGTGATGATATCACCAAATGGTTCACAGCCTTTGAGAGGGCTTGTGATATCAGGAAAGTAAAGAAACCTCTCTGGGGGGCACTCCTGTGGGAACTGTTCTCTGGTAACTGCAGGGACAGGCTCCTGACTCTCTCTGGGCCAGAAGCAGGATCCTATGACCTCATGAAGAAAGCTCTGATTGAGGGATTTGGATTCACCACTGAGGAGTATAGAATTAGATTCAGGGGGGCTCACAAAACCCAGACCCAGTCCTGGATTGATTTTGTAGATTTCTCAGTGAAGACACTGGATGGTTGGTTAGCTGGACATGGTGTGCAGGATTTTACTGGATTGTACAATTTATTCATGAAGGAACATATTTTGAGTAACTGCACAAATGAAAAGTTGCATCAGCATTTGGTAGACCTAGGTCTAATTTCTCCCCAAGAATTGGGAAAGAAGGCAGACCACTGGGTCAAGACTAGGGTGACCAAGACAACCACTGGGGGTGACCAAAAGAAGGTGGTCACAAAACCTCCCCAGGGGAAAGGTGGTGAGAATCCCCAAGATAAAAAGTCTGAGTCTTCCAAAGGGCCCCAAAAACCTGTTCAGGTGGGTGGGACCCAAACTACTCCCTATGTGCCCCAACCATATAGGGGGAAGAACTTTGATCCCTTAAAGGCCTGGTGTAATACCTGTAAGAAGCAGGGACACCTAACTGTATCTTGCCCCCAAAACAAAGCCCCTAAGGCACCCAGTACAGCCACTCCTGGGGCAGCAAGTATACAAATGGGATCAGAGGTGTACCCTGAGCAAATCTGGGAACACACTGAAGCAAGTTTAGTCTCCTTGGGAGAAGTGGAGTTTGCCACTGTGGCTGTGTGGCCCCCCAACTTAAAGAAATACTTACAGTACCCCTGGGTAAATGGAACTAGGGTAGAAGCTCTGAGGGATACAGGTGCCAGTGTCACTATGGTGAAAGACACACTGGTTTCCCCTGAGCAATACTTGATTGGGAAGTCTTACCCAGTCACCAACGCTGACAGTGTCACCACTAGTCATCCCATGGCCATGGTAACATTAGGCTGGGGGGGAAGGGGTTACTGGCCTGAAACAGGTAGTGGTCTCTCCAAAGTTGCCAGCTGCATGCCTGCTTGGAAATGATCTGGAAACCTCAGCCTGGGCTGAAGTTGAGTTAAAGGCCCATGCAGCCATGCTGGGCATCCCTGAATTGGTGTGTGTGCAAACCAGAGCACAGAGCAAGAGGAAGGGTGAAAAAGTAGGTTTGGAGCCTGGAATAATGGCCCAACCAACCAAGAGGAAGGGCAAGGAGACTGGGGGACCAGCTTCTGTACAGCCAAACACTCAGAACCCCTCTCCCCCTGGAGAGGATGTAGATACCCCTGAGGGAACTGAGTCCATGGAGCTTGACCCTTACCAGGTTGAACTCTTGGGCCCAGGGGGACCCTCTAGGGAAGAGCTGTGCCAGGGCCAGCGAGACTGTCCCACTCTTGAAAGCCTGAGACAACAAGCTGCTTCAGAAGCCAGGGGAGATGTCAGTGGTACCCACAGAGCTTATTGGGAAGAGGGATTACTGTATGCTGAGGCAAGAGACCCCACTCCTGGAGCCACCAGGAGGGTGGTAGTGCCACAGAAGTACAGGGAGTTCCTCCTAACTTTGGCTCATGACATCCCCCTAGCTGGACATCTGGGGCAATCCAAAACTTGGGAAAGGTTAGTGAGTCACTTTTACTGGCCCCAGATGCACCAAAAAGTGAAGGAGTTTGTCAGCTCCTGTGTTACCTGTCAGGCCAGTGGCAAGACAGGTGGCCACCCAAAGGCCCCCCTCATTCCACTACCAGTGGTGGGGGTCCCCTTTGAAAGGGTAGGTGTGGACATTGTGGGTCCACTTGAACCTCCCACAGCCTCAGGGAACAAATTCATTCTAGTAGTAGTGGATCATGCTACTAGGTACCCTGAAGCAATTCCACTTAGGACTACTACAGCTCCTGCAGTAGCCAAGGCCCTCCTGGGTGTCTTCACCAGGGTGGGTTTTCCTAAGGAGGTGGTTTCAGACAGAGGTTCCAACTTCATGTCTGCTTACCTAACACACATGTGGAAAGAGTGTGGAGTGCAGTACAAGTTTACTACACCCTACCACCCACAAACCAATGGCCTTGTTGAGAGGTTCAACAAGACATTGAAAGGTATGATCATGGGACTCCCTGAGAAACTCAAAAGGAGGTGGGATGTCCTGTTACCATGCTTGCTTTTCGCTTACAGGGAAGTGCCACAGAAGGGAGTAGGTTTCTCACCCTTTGAACTTCTGTTTGGTCATCCTGTAAGGGGACCACTATGTCTTGTAAAAGAGGGCTGGGAGAGGCCTCTTCAGGAACCCAAACAGGACATAGTGGACTATGTGCTTGGCCTAAGGTCCAGAATGGCTGAGTATATGGAAAAGGCATCCAAGAACCTTGAGGCCAGCCAGGAGCTCCAGAAGCACTGGTATGACCAAAAAGCTGCACTGGTTGAATTTCAACCAGGGCAACAGGTGTGGGTTTTGGAGCCAGTGGCACCAAGGGCTCTCCAAGACAAATGGAGTGGCCCTTACCCTATCCTAGAAAGAAAGAGTGAGGTCACCTATCTAGTTGACCTGGGCACTAGCAGGACACCCAAAAGGGTCATCCATGTGAACCGCCTTAAACTCTACAATGATAGGGCTGACATCACCATGCTGATGGTGACTGATGAAGAACAGGAAGCAGAGAGTGAACCCCTCCCTGACCTCCTATCCTACAGCCCAAAAGATGGGTCAGTAGATGGTGTGATTTTCTCAGACACCCTCTCTGCCCAACAGCAGACTGACTGCAAGCAAGTCTTGCAACAATATGCTAGCCTCTTTTCCCTGACCCCTGGTCTGACAAGCTGGTGTACCCATGATGTGGACACTGGTGACAGTGCACCTGTCAAGAACAAAATCTATCGACAGTCAGATCAAGTCAAGGAAAGCATCAAAGCTGAGGTCAGCAAGATGCTGGAGTTAGGGGTCATTAAGCCTTCAGAGAGCCCCTGGGCTAGCCCAGTGGTTCTGGTCCCCAAACCTCATCAACAGGGTGAAAAGAGAGAGATGAGGTTCTGTGTGGACTATAGAGGGCTCAACTCTGTCACTAAGACAGATGCTCACCCTATCCCAAGGGCAGATGAACTGATAGACAAATTGGGGGCTGCCAAATTTCTCAGTACCTTTGACTTAACTGCAGGGTACTGGCAGATTGGCATGGCCCCAGGAGCAAAAGAAAAGACAGCATTCTCCACCCCTGATGGGCATTATCAGTTTACTGTGATGCCCTTTGGGTTAAAGAATGCCCCTGCCACCTTCCAGAGGTTGGTGAACCATGTCCTGGCTGGGTTGGAGTCCTTTAGTGCAGCTTATCTTGATGATATTGCTGTCTTTAGCTCCACCTGGCAGGATCACCTGATCCACCTTGGGAAGGTTTTAGAGGCTCTGCAGAGTGCAGGTCTCACTATCAAGGCGTCCAAATGCCAGATAGGGCAGGGCACTGTGGTGTACTTGGGCCACCTTGTAGGTGGAGGCCAGGTACAGCCCTTACAACCCAAAATCCAGGCCATCATGGACTGGATAGCTCCAACAACCCAGACCCAAGTCAGGGCATTCCTTGGCTTGACTGGGTACTACAGGAGGTTTGTGAAGGGGTATGGGTCCATTGTGACCCCCTCACAGAACTCACCTCCAAGAAAATGCCCAAGAAAGTTAACTGGACAGTTAGTTGTCAAAAGGCTTTTGACACCCTAAAAGAAGCAATGTGCTCAGCACCAATTCTAAAAGCTCCAGATTATGCCAAGCAGTTCATAGTGCAGACTGATGCCTCTGAGCTAGGGATAGGAGCGGTCCTATCCCAGACCAATGATGAAGGCCAAGACCAACCTGTTGCTTTTATAAGCAGAAGACTACTCCCTAGAGAGCAGCGTTGGAGTGCCATTGAGAGGGAGGCCTTTGCTGTGGTTTGGTCCCTGAAGAAGCTGAGGCCATACTTGTTTGGCACTCACTTCCTAGTTCAAACTGACCACAGACCTCTCAGATGGCTAATGCAGATGAAAGGGGAAAATCCAAAACTACTGAGGTGGTCCATCTCCCTACAGGGAATGGACTTTGAAGTGGAACACAGACCAGGGACTGCCCATGCCAATGCAGATGGACTTTCCAGGTTCTTCCACTTAGACAATGAAGACTCCATAGGAGAAGGTTAGTCTCATCACCTTTCGTTTGGGGGGGGGGGGTTGTGTGAGAAAGTGCCATCTTTCTTGCATGGTATGCCCCCACTTTTTGCTAAATTGCTGAATGTACTTCGATTGAGTGTACCCTGGGTTCCTGCCAATCAGGTGCCCAGGGCCTATGTTCCTTCCTTAAACCACACAAACTCCAAATTGGCAAACCCTAGCCACATGTCAGCCCCTAGTAAATGGTACCCTAGGTACCCAGGGCCTTGTGACCAGGGAAGGCCTCTAAGGGCTGCAGCACTCATTGTGCCACCCTCAGAGGCCCTGTACCCTTACACACACACTGCCCTTGCAGGCTGAGTGTCTGGGTGCAGGACAAAACAAAGAGTCGACATGGCACACATCACTGTGTACCATGCCCATCACCTACACTGCCAAGGCATATGTCAGCCACCCCTCTAGCTGGGTGCATTACGCCTATGGTGTGGGCACAGGAGCAGGAGCCCTGTGCCCCTACAGTACCCGGGTCCATTCCTGGGCACTGTAAGTGCAGTGCTGTCATTTAAAAATACATGGTGCTGAGAGCTTGTCAAACACGAGCTCCACAGCACCATATTGGCAACACTGAAGCCTGGGAAGTTTGGTATCAAACTTCTCAGCACATTGAACCCACACTGATGCCAGTGTAGGATTTAATGTACTAAGCACCCCAGAGGGCATCTTAGAAGATGCCCCCTTACAGCTAACTTACAATCCACGTCTGCTCTGAGGCTGCCCAGGCTGCCACACAGCAGACACGTTGCTGGACCCCTGGGTGGGAGAGCCCCTGCTCTCCCGGGCCTGCAACAATGCACATCCTGGGTGAGGTGAGAAATCTCCTCCCCCAGGATGAGCAAAGGGAAGCTTCAAAGGCATGCCGCCATTTGGAGTTTCCCCAGGCCACTGCAACCCCCCACTCTGGCGGGAAGCTTGGCCGGAAACCCCATACCAGGACAGGGGATGTGCCAGCCTGCCCACCCCACCCCTCAGGTGGGGGAGGCGAGGTGAAGCACATCTCCGGACTCTCGCCATCTTGAAGATGGGAGGCCCTACCCTATCAGGATTAGGCTACTGCCCCCCTCCCACAGGAGAGAGGCAGGATAGGGGGTGTACCCACCCCAGGACAAGGACCCATTGGTCCCTGGCCTTCACCTACCTGTAACGCCCCTAAATCTAGTATTTAGGGGCACCCTGAACCTTCCTTCCTTAGATTCCAGATAGAAAACGACAAGAAGAGCAAGAAGAACAAAGAGCTGCCCTGCAGCTGCTAAAAAGAGAAGAAGACACCAACTGCTTTGGCCCCAGCCCTACCGGCCTGTCGACTCTCGAACCTGCACCAGCGCGGCATCCCTCGTGGCCAGCAACCTCACCAACCCCGGAGGACCTGGCTACCTTTTAGCTCTAAGCCCCTGGGACTCCCACGAGTAGAGGCTCTACTCAAGAAACCTATTTGCTATCCCTGGCACCAGCCCGGGACCGCGGACCCAACACACTCTGCACCAGCCAAGCCTGGCCAGTGCCGGAGTGGACAAAGACCCAGAGGACGACCCCACGGCGACTGTGACCCAGAGTCCGGCACCCAAGGACCCCCCTCGACATCCCGGAAGAAGCCTGCAGCCTCAGAACCAAGTGCCACCCCAGCCGCGATCAACCAGAGGGTAAGATTCCCGACGTCAAAAGGCACCCCTGCACCCGGCGCCCTGCGACCCCCTGTGCCCAATCCCGGGGTACCCACCTAACCTACAACTACCCAACTTACCTCTCGAAGTGGTGGTGGCACCTGAAACATCCTCGTCCCCGAGCCTGCAGCCTCTTTCCAAACCGGAACATTCCCATTGATTTCCATTGAGCGCCCTAAGGCTCAAAAGCACCCTGCACCCAGCCGCCCGAGTGGCCCTGGCAGTGCCCTCTCTACACTAACCTACTTCCCCACTTGCCCTGAGTAAGTGACCAGGAGCCCAGCTCCCACAGCCGCGTGGCTTGCCAGACAGCAGCCACCAACCAAGGCCCCCCTATCCCTCATAGGATAACATTGGGCCCAACTCTCTCTGCACCCGGCCGTCCTGAAACCGCTGAGGGTGAACCAACTGTACCTACCTGACACTGGGGGACCCCTGAGTCCATGCCCGGAATTTCAACACTACCAGTCGAGTACTTACCCTTAAACCGCTAACTTCATTTTCCTCATAGGGTAACATTGACTGGCTTTTTCTTCAAAAATCTTCTAAGTGTGAACTTTTCAAAACTGCAAAAATTCACCAAAAATCAGCCAAGTGACAAAAACGAATTTACTCACCTGCTCCTAGGTGAGCTCCCAGTGCTGGATCTTGGTGCCCAGCCCTGACTCTGAAAAGTGTTCACAACTATACTTACCTCTAACTCATTTTTCTCCCATAGGAAACCATTGTCTGCTTTTCTGTGAAATTTCTTCTAAGTGTCTACTTTTGAAAATTTGAAATATTCTTTTAAAATCGTACCATTTCTGCAAACGAAATTACTTACCTGCTTTTGATAAGGACCCCAGTCCTGGGTCTAGGCACCCAGTCCTGGATTACTAAAGTAACGAGAAAGTACTCTACCTGCAATTTGAATTTCTTGCCATAGAGATCCATTGAATGTTTTCTGTGAAATATTTTCTAAGTGCTAACTTTTGAAATAGCTAAATATTATTTAAAAATCATTACAGTTATTAAGTCGACTTTCATCACTTGATTCTGAATACTGACCCCAGGCTGGTTCTAGGAGCCAGACCTGGAATTCCAAAAGTAATCTGAAAAGTAATTTATTACAAATAACCTGAATTTACCATTGAGCTCAATGCATTGTTATGTTTAGGAAATAGGATTGTTTATTGCAACCAACTGTGACTGTTTACACAAATTTATTGCTTAAAACAAAAGTATTTATATTCAACCTCTCATTCTGAGAAAGTATATTGTTACCCCCTTTGTGGTTCTAAAAATAAAACAAGCATATATTTTATATATACAAATCATTGGCCTAGAGTTCAGTTATTGAGTGTGTGAAACCATTTGCTGACTGAGTGTGTACAATAAATGCTTTACACTGTCCTCTGGTACTGCCTTACTGCTCGACCAAGCTACCACTTTTGAGAGTAAGGTCATACCTAACTTTGACCTCTATCAGCCTCTGGGGGACTGTGGACTCTGTACACCCTGTACCTATTAGGGAACAGTATATACAGAGCCACTTTCTCACAACCAGCCCCAGCACGACCCCCTACGCTGCCCGAACACCACTGCACTGCCCTAAATCCTGAAACACCAGCCCCAGCACAACCCCCTACACTGCCCGACACCACTGCACTGCCCTAAATCCTGAAACACCAGCCCCAGCAGAACCCCCTAAACTGCCTGAACACCACTGCACTGCCCTGACCCCTGAAACACCACCCCCAGCAAGACCCCCTACACTGCCCGAACACCACTGCACTGCCCTGAACCCAGAAACACCACCCTCAGCAAGACACCCTAAACTGCCAGAACACCACTGCCCTAAACCCTGAAACACCACCCCTGCACGACCCCCTACACTGCCCGAACACCACTGCACTGCCCTAAACCATGAAACACCACCCCAGCACGACCCCCTACATTGCCTGAACACCATTGCACTGCCCTAAACCCTGAAACACCACCCCCAGCACAACCCCCTACACTGCCCGAACACCACTGCACTGCCCTAAACCCTGAAACACCAGCCCATGCACGACCCCCTACACTGCCCAAACACCACTGCACTGCCCTAAACCCTGAAACACCAGCCCCAGCACAACCCCCGACAGTGCCCGAACACCACTGCACTGCCGTAAACCCTGAAATACCACCCCAAGCAAGACCCCCTACACTGCCCGAACACCACTGCACTGCCCTAAACCCTGAAACACCACCCCAAGCAAGACACCCTACACTGCCCAAACACCACTGCCCTAAACCCTGAAACACCACCCCCTGCACAACCCCCTACATTGCCCGAACACCACTGCACTGCCCTAAACCCTGAAACACCACCACCTGCATGACCCCCTACACTGCTCGAACACCAGTGCACTGCCCTAAACCCTAAAACACCACCAAGGCACGACCCCCTACGCTGCCCGAACACTACTGCACTGCCCTAAACCCTGAAACACCACCCCCCAGCAGAACCCCCTACGCTGCCCGAACACCACTGCACTGCCCTAAATCCTGAAACACCAGCCCCAGCACGACCCCCACGCTTCACGAACACCACTGCACTGCCCTAAATCCTAAAACACCACCCCAGCACGACCTCCTACACTGTCCGAACACCACTGCACTGCCCTAAACCCTGAAACACCACCCCCCAGCACGACCACCTACCCTGCCCGAACACCTCTGCACAGCCCTAAACCCTGAAACACCAGCCCCAGCACGACCCCCAACGCTGCCCGAACACCACTGCACTGCCCGAAATCCTGAAACACCAGCCCCAGCACAACCCCCTACACTGCCCGAACACCACTGCACTGCCCTAAATCCTGAAACACCAGCCCCAGCAGAACCCCCTACATTGCCCGAACACCACTGCACTGCCCTGAACCCTGAAACACTACCCCCAGCAAGACCCCCTACACTGCCGAACACCACTGCACTGCCCTGAACCCTGAAACACCACCCCCAGCAAGACACCCTAAACTGCCAGAACACCACTGCCCTAAACCCTGAAACACCACCCCCTGCACGACCCCCTACACTGCCCGAACACCACTGCACTGCCCTAAACCTTGAAACACCACCCCTTGCATGACTCCCTACACTGCCCGAACACAACTGCACTGCCCTAAACCCTGAAACACCACCCCCCAGCACGACCCCCTACACTGCCCAAACACCACTGCACTGCCCTAAACCCTGAAACACCAGCCCCAGCATGACCCCTACAGTGTCCGAACACCACTGCACTGCCCTAAACCCTGAAATACCACCCCCAGCAAGACCTCCTACACTGCCCGAAGACCACTGCACTGCCCTAAACCCTAAAAAAAAAACCAGCCCCAGCACGACCCCCTACAGTGTCTGAACACCACTGCACTGCCCTGAACCCTGAAACACCACCCCCAGCAAGACAACCTAAACTGCCAGAACACCACTGCCCTAAATCCTGAAACACCACCCCCTGCACGACCCCCTACACTGCCCGAACACCACTGCACTGCGCTAAACCCTAAAACACCACCCCCAGCACGACCCCCTACACTGCCCGAACACCACTGCACTGCCCTAAATCCTAAAACACCACCCCTGCACGACCCCCTACACTGTCCGAACACCACTGCACTGCCCTAAACCCTGAAACACCACCCCCAGCACGACCCCCTACCCTGCCCGAAAACCCCTGCACTGCCCTAAACCCTGAAACACCAGACCCAGCACGACCCCCAACGCTGCCCGAACACCACTGCATTGCCCTAAATCCTGAAACACCAGCCCCAGCACAACCCCCTACACTGCCCGAACACCACTGCACTGCCCTAAATCCTGAAACACCAGCCCCAGCAGAACCCCCTACACTGCCTGAACACCACTGCACTGCCCTGAACCCTGAAACACCACCCCCAGCAAGACCCCCTACACTGCCCGAACACCACTGCACTGCCCTGAACCCTGAAACACCACCCCCAGCAAGACACCCTAAACTGCCAGAACACCACTGCCCTAAACCCTGAAACACCACCCCCTGCACAACCCCCTACACTTCCCGAACACCACTGCACTGCCCTAAACCTTGAAACACCACCCCTTGCATGACTCCCTACACTGCCCGAACACCACTGCACTGCCTTAAACCATGAAACACCACCCCCAGCATGACCCCCTACATTGCCTGATCACCACTGCACTGCTCTAAAGCCTAAAACACCACCCCAGCACTATACCCTACACTGCCCGAAGACCACTGCACTGCCCTAAACCCTGAAACACCACCCCCCAGCACGACCCCCTACACTGCCCAAACACCACTGCACTGCCCTAAACCCTGAAACATCAGCCCCAGCACGACCCCCTACAGTGTCCGAACACTATTGCACTACCCTAAACCCTGAAACACCACCCCCCAGCAGGACCCCCTACGCTGCCTGAACACCACTGCACTGCCCTAAACCCTGAAACACCAGCCCCAGCACGACCCCCACGCTTCACGAACACCACTGCACTGCCCTAAATCCTATAACACCACCCCAGCACAACCCCCTACACTGTCCGAACACCACTGCACTGCCCTAAACCCTGAAACACCACCCCCCAGCACGACCACCTACCCTGCCCGAACACCTCTGTACTGCCCTAAACCCTGAAACACCAGCCCCAGCACGACCCCCAACGCTGCCCGAACACCACTGCACTGCCCGAAATCCTGAAACACCAGCCCCAGCACAACCCCCTACACTGCCAAAACACCACTGCACTGCCCAAAATCCTGAAACACCACCCCCAGCAAGACACCCTAAACTGCCAGAAAACCACTGCCCTAAACCCTGAAACACCACCCCCTGCACGACCCCCTACACTGCCCGAACACCACTGCACTGCCCTAAACCTTGAAACACCACCCCTTGCATGACTCCCTACACTGCCCGAACACCACTGCACTGCCCTAAACCATGAAACACAACCCCCAGCATGACCCCCTACATTGCCTGATCACCACTGCACTGCTCTAAACCCTAAAACAACACCCGAGCACTACACCCTACACTGCCCGAACACCACTGCACTGCCCTAAACCCTGAAACACCACCCCCCAGCACGACCCCCTACACTGCCCAAACACCACTGCACTGCCCTAAACCCTGAAACACCAGCCCCAGCACGACCCCTACAGTGTCTGAACACCACTGCACTGCCCTAAACCCTGAAATACCACCCCCAGCAAGACCTCCTACACTGCCCGAAGACCACTGCACTGCCCTAAACCCTGAAACACCACTGTTAGAAATGGGATTTCTGGTTGGCTAGGGCTTGCGCCAAAGCCAGACAGAAACCACCACTCTAGTCAGGGCTGGGGAGTTACACGCCAAAGATAACCCCTGCTCACCCCCTTGGTAGCTTGGCACGAGCAGTCAGGCTTATCCCTGAGGCGATGTGTAAAGCGTTTGCGCGCGCACCCAGCAACAACACCCAAGGCCCACCACAAAGGAAACTCCACACAAGGTATTCTATAAAAATAGCCTTTGTATTATACACAACACATTAGATAAAAACACACACTCTACAATGTGCCAACAGGCACGGGCAGAATTTACAAGGGATTATATATACAGGGGACAGGGCCACCTGGACCACTGTCAGGAATTTGCACTTTTTAGAACATAGGAATAAGACCGTAGTACAAAATAACATATGTAGCACACAACCAGTAACTACTGGTATCAGGTAAGTACCACCTACGCAACCCTAACCACCTTAGGAAAATATTGCGCAGGGAATCAGGACCTCACTAGCACCACCTGTACTAGGGAGAAAACAGCCACCTAAGTATCACAATACCTGTAGGGGTCTAAGCACATAAACACATGATGCATAACATTCAGAGGTGTAAAGCACAGCACATGACGCATAAACACATTCAGAGGTGCAGAAAAGGTACAATGGTGCCAAAACTCACATTAGCCACTACTGTGGCAGTCCCTGGGCCAACTGGCCTAGTAGGGGCAAGGACGCCCTGCGTCCAGAAAAGTCAGGGCGCGCCGGCGCAGGCTGCGCAAGCCAGAACACCGAGGCCACAACCTAAACGTTGCAGTTGCCCACTAAGTGCTGGGCAACTGGAGAGATGCTGTGGCACCACTGTGCCTTGTTAAACAAATATGGCGGGGGGGTTGGAGCCTCTCCTGGGCTCTAATGTGTAACACGTGTGGCCCCCTGAGCCCCTCTGGGCTCTACAGCACGAAATGCCCCCTGAGCCTCGCAGGCTCTAAACAATAATGTACCCCGTCGTTGGAGCCTTCTAGGCTCTGAAAACACTGCCCCCGTGGTCGGGGCGCCTAGTGCTCGAAACAACAATGCCCCCAATGTCGTGGGGGCGGCCCACTGCCTTCCGGGGCCGCCCGGCACTCGTAGTGCCTCGGTGCGAGCAGGCACACAGAGATGCCGTCTACCGGCGGAGACCCTCACACCGGCGCGGAGTCCCCCAGCCCTTGGTACTTACCGGGCGCTCTCCGGGGACTCCCGCGTCGTCTCCGGTCTCGGTGCTTCTCCCAGGGCGCAGGGTAGGCTCCTGCTCGCTCCGGGACTTCTTATTTTCGGCAGGCTCTCCTTCGCCGACGGAGACGGGGTAGGCTCCCGCCCTCCGTCCGGACTCCTGCTTCTCTTCCGGGTCGCCGTCGCAGGAGCGTGGGGTGGGCTCCCGTCGCTTCCTGATTCAAGGGCACGCCCACGTCGTCCCCACGGCTGCCTGACTTCCTTGTCGCCGGGTCGCGGCAGTGATTTTGCAAATGAGAGGGGTAGGCTCCCTCGAAATACGTAATATGCGGCGGGGTGGACACCCGCCAACGAACGCCAATGTCCCTGGCAGGGTGGGCACCTGCCAGGGGACGTGAATGTCAGCGAACACGGGGCCAACGCCGGGTGGGCACCGGCTTGTTGAAATAAAGCGCTCCTTGCGCTAGAGGCCAACCCGAGATCTTCTAGCGCTGCAGGGCAGGGAGAAGCGCTTCCAGGCACTTAGAGGAAAATAGAGCGCTCCCAGCGCTTTAAGGCACACAACAGCAAAAGTCCAGGCAGTTTCTCCCCTGCATGCAGCAGGGCAGGGGTGGGGGGCAAGGATGGACCCAGAGCCAGCTCACTGGGCCTCCAGGCAGGGAGGTAGTCCAAGTGGCGGTCCTCTGGTCCAGCAGCAGCAGCAGCCCCCCTCAGGCAGGATCCTGGCAAAGAACAGTTTCTGTGGGGACACAGCCCCATTTTTATACAGGCAAACCCTTTGTTCTGGGTTCAGGGTGAGGGGGAAAACCAGTCGCAGCTGGTTGGGGAGCACCCTTGATGTGCTCAGCCCCTCACTCTATTCACTGGCAGGGCTAGGGTCGTCAGTCGCACCACAGGGGGCGGGGCCAGCATTGTGTGTGGAAAACCCTGTCCTATTCAGGACCCAGGTGTACTCCTCCCACCCATCTAGCTGCTGACCTCCCCATTCACCACTGGGTGACTCATCCTGACTCTGGGGAATCCCTAGCCCGTCACCTGACATGACCAGCCAATCACGCGACAGACACACTGCACACAGAAGTGCCCACTTCTAGAAGTGGCACTTCCACACTAGGTACATGCACGCCGCACACATCATCGCGCAGCATTCACTCCCACGAGTCCGCACATACCAAACTCGGGCCTGCACACCCCACGCATCAGGAACTACTAGGGACACATACACTCCCCATGCATTCCTATGGGAGGGCAGGCCTATCTCACCACATGCACTCAGAGCACGCACGCACTTTACCCTGGGACACAGGGAAAGTGCGCAGAAACCAAAAAAATTACCACACCAAGTCACCAATAAAAAGCCAAAAAGTCCAGGGGTGAACCTGCCAGAAGGGCCAAGTCCAACACAACCCCCTTCCAGCCAAAACGCAGGGCAGACCAATCACCACCGTGATGGACTTCCCTGCTTGGGGCGATAGAACACGGACGCGGGCCCGCAACTGCAGGGACACCCTCCGGTTCTACTCCACGGTGAACCCATGGAATTCTTTCTAACACCACTGTCTGGACCAACTGGGCTACCCCACTGGTACTCCCAAGCTGTCCGCGGCCAAGACCAGGCCCTAGGCCACCCAGGTGCCACTGGTCTTTGCCTAACCACAGAGTGGGGGGTAGTAACCCCTGGCACATAGCGGCCATTCTCCACTCTTCCTCTCTGAAAGACAGGACTAGACTGCCACTGGTTCTCCAGCCTAGGGTCTACACCCTCAGGCGGACCAGGAGTCTCAGGGAAGGCTCTCCTCCCCTTACCTCTTCTCCTAGGGTTCCTCCTCCTCTGGCGAGGGGTACACCTAGAACGCCATTCCAACCCAGGGTTTAACCCCTCAGGTTGTACCGGGGGCAGAGGTGGGCTCTCCCACCCTCTGCACCCCCTTCCAGAACCCTGCTCCCTACCAACTGGGGCGGTACCTCTGGAAGAAGAACTGGTCGGGACGCTGATTACAGACGTCCCACCCTTCAGGTCAGGCTGATCCTGAACCTGGCCTCCCAACCTCCGGCCTAGAACCTTTGGTGGAATAATTGCCTGGCACTCCAGGACTTCTGGGGATTTCCACTCCATCCCCCTGAGGCTATCAAAGGACACATATGTCGAGTGACTGTCTGTCTGGCGCTGATCTCCCGTCCCCTGTCCACCTGACAGTGCGCGGAGATCCCCCAGAACAGAAGTGGTGCCACCCTGGTCACTACACGGGATCCTAGCCCAACTGGGTAGTCCCTGACCCACAGGCTCTTCCACTGGGGAACTCATCCCCCAATCACTCCTCACACTGGACTCCTGTACCCTCCCTACCGGAGCGGTACTGCCAGACTCTAGAACCACGGGAGCCCTGGTTACAGGTGCTCCAGGTCCTCTACACACTAAGAGATCTTCCTCAAGTGGAGTAACAGGACAGCCTAGGTCCCCAACTTGGTGTTCCCTCAAGAAACCATCCAAGTCCTGAGGCAGGGTTTCGTGCGTCTGGGGACCCTCGGTCACCCTCTCACTCCTGCTCCACTGAGCCAGGCAGTGAGCCCCTACACCCTCCTCGCTATCCTGGGACCTAGCTGGGCTACACTGAGCCTCCTCCACCACGCTGGGCTGGAGGATCTCTGAACCACTACTGTTGGAATTACTCTCTAATGACACTAGAGGACCTCTAGCACTTTCCCAGTGCTCTGCTTCCTCTGCAAGCTCCCAAGGACAAAAAGAGTCGTACCTCTGCAGGTGTTGGCGCAACCCTGGAGAACAACTACTGAGCATCTGCTCTTTGATAATCATTTTGATCACTGCCTTCAAATCCTCTTCCGGGTTAACCATCAGCCATTCCACCAGTGCATCCTGACAGTCATCCACAAACTCCTCCCAAGACTGGTGAGACAGCTTCCTACTGCCCCTGAATTTCAACCTTAACTCCTCCTCCTGGGAAACAGGTACCAGACTAGGGGAACTGGGACTGGGATTTCCTACACTGGAATCTATCTGGCTGCTACCACTGGACGCAACCCTCCCTGAGGAGTCCAGAAAACCACAACAGCGCTCAGGGGATAACCTACCCTCCAGAGCTAGTTTCTCTCTGGCAAAGGCCCTCTCAGCCTCCGCCATCTGTCTTTTGACCTCCAGCTGCTCCATCGCCTGGGCATGCTGCAACCTGAGCTTTTCTAACGTCAGCTGGTGCTCCCTTTCTTTCCTCCTATCTTCCCACTCCTCTGGGGACAGGGAAAGGGATGAGGAGCTGCCTCCTACGCTGGACCCAGCAAGGGACTCCCTACCTATGGGGTCTTCACTCTCTACTGGCGTCCAGGTATTGTCATCCTCTACCTCCTCTTCTGACTCTTCAGGGCTCCCCACAGACCCACCACCCTCCAGGTGTGAGGCCCGGGCCCTTTCCATACTGTGCTCAAGATCCCATGGACCCTTTTGCCATAGGACCAGGTGGTCCTGAAGTTCGTACCGAGTGTCGGACTCTCTCCCTGTACAGGACCTTTCTAACTCCTGCCTCTGGCGCCAAGCTAGCTCATAGGGATCACTAGCAGGCTCCATTCTGGCAGACGTTATGGTAAAAAGATTATACAGGGGACCTAGGGGTCTGAGTTTCACACAGGAGCACACAATTCACAAAAAGATTCAGCAAGCTCTCTAACCCAGAGAACTCACACTCAATTGCCTAGTGCCACACACCATTCATCCACACACACAACCCTCCCCTCGGACTGGTAAGGCAGTTTCTACCACCCCTGATTCCTCAACCTGACCACCACGTGACACAGGTACCAACTCTGGGCGCAGGGCGGGGGACAAATGTACTGGACACTATTACGCTGCCACCACTGGATCCCACCCTCTGGTGAATCCAGAAACACAATGCACTAGGGGGATGATCTACCCTCCCGAGCTAGGGACACCTAACTCACAGTGCACAAGAAACACATTTCCAAAGAAATTACATTTAAAAGCAACCTTAGAACAATAATCCCTATACCATGTGATTTATCTAAATGCAGAGTTTTGTAGTGCGGCCAGTTGCCGCTGCGGTACAGCGCAAACGCAAGTCCAAATCCCACCGCTGATCACCAATGTTAGAAATGGGATTTCTGGTTGGCTAGGGCTTGCGCCAAAGCCAGACAGAAACCACCACTCTAGTCAGTGCTGGGGAGTTACACGCCAAAGATAACCCCTGCTCACCCCCTTGGTAGCTTGGCACGAGCAGTCAGGCTTATCGCTGAGGCGATGTGTAAAGCGTTTGCGCGCGCACCCAGCAACAACACCCAAGGCCCACCACAAAGGAAACTCCACACAAGGTATTCTATAAAAATAGCCTTTGTATTATACACAACACATTAGATAAAAACACACACTCTACAATGTGCCAACAGACACGGGCAGAATTTACAAGGGATTATATATACAGGGGACAGGGCCACCTGGACCACTGTCAGGAATTTGCACTTTTTAGAACATAGGAATAATACCGTAGTACAAAATAACATATGTAGCACACAACCAGTAACTACTGGTATCAGGTAAGTACCACCTACGCAACCCTAACCACCTTAGGAAAATATTGCGCAGGGAATCAGGACCTCACTAGCACCACCTGTACTAGGGAGAAAACAGCCACCTAAGTATCACAATACCTGTAGGGGTCTAAGCACATAAACACATGATGCATAACATTCAGAGGTGTAAAGCACAGCACATGACGCATAAACACATTCAGAGGTGCAGAAAAGGTACAATGGTGCCAAAACTCACATTAGCCACTACTGTGGCAGTCCCTGGGCCAACTGGCCTAGTAGGGGCAAGGACGCCCTGCGTCCAGAAAAGTCAGGGCGCGCCGGCGCAGGCTGCGCAAGCCAGAACACCGAGGCCACAACCTAAACGTTGCAGTTGCCCACTAAGTGCTGGGCAACTGGAGAGATGCTGTGGCACCACTGTGCCTTGTTAAACAAATATGGCGGGGGGGTTGGAGCCTCTCCTGGGCTCTAATGTGTAACACGTGTGGCCCCCTGAGCCCCTCTGGGCTCTACAGCACGAAATGCCCCCTGAGCCTCGCAGGCTCTAAACAATAATGTACCCCGTCGTTGGAGCCTTCTAGGCTCTGAAAACACTGCCCCCGTGGTCGGGGCGCCTAGTGCTCGAAACAACAATGCCCCCAATGTCGTGGGGGCGGCCCACTGCCTTCCGGGGCCGCCCGGCACTCGTAGTGCCTCGGTGCGAGCAGGCACACAGAGATGCCGTCTACCGGCAGAGACCCTCACACCGGCGCGGAGTCCCCCAGCCCTTGGTACTTACCGGGCGCTCTCCGGGGACTCCCGCGTCGTCTCCGGTCTCGGTGCTTCTCCCAGGGCGCAGGGTAGGCTCCTGCTCGCTCCGGGACTTCCTATTTTCGGCAGGCTCTCCTTCGCCGACGGAGACGGGGTAGGCTCCCGCCCTCCGTCCGGACTCCTGCTTCTCTTCCGGGTCGCCGTCGCAGGAGCGTGGGGTGGGCTCCCGTCGCTTCCTGATTCAAGGGCACGCCCACGTCGTCCCCACGGCTGCCTGACTTCCTGGTCGCCGGGTCGCGGCAGTGAGTTTGCAAATGAGAGGGGTAGGCTCCCTCGAAATACGTAATATGCGGCGGGGTGGACACCCGCCAACGAACGCCAATGTCCCTGGCAGGGTGGGCACCTGCCAGGGGACGTGAATGTCAGCGAACACGGGGCCAACGCCGGGTGGGCACCGGCTTGTTGAAATAAAGCGCTCCTTGCACTAGAGGCCAACCCGAGATCTCCTAGCGCTGCAGAGCAGGGAGAAGCGCTTCCAGGCACTTAGAGGAAAATAGAGCGCTCCCAGCGCTTTAAGGCACACAACAGCAAAAGTCCAGGCAGTTTCTCCCCTGCATGCAGCAGGGCAGGGGTGGGGGGCAAGGATGGACCCAGAGCCAGCTCACTGGGCCTCCAGGCAGGGAGGTAGTCCAAGTGGCGGTCCTCTGGTCCAGCAGCAGCAGCAGCCCCCCTCAGGCAGGATCCTGGCAAAGAACAGTTTCTGTGGGGACACAGCCCCATTTTTATACAGGCAAACCCTTTGTTCTGGGTTCAGGGTGAGGGGGAAAACCAGTCGCAGCTGGTTGGGGAGCACCCTTGATGTGCTCAGCCCCTCACTCTATTCACTGGCAGGGCTAG
This sequence comes from Triturus cristatus, assembly GCF_964204655.1. Classification (NCBI taxonomy): domain Eukaryota; kingdom Metazoa; phylum Chordata; class Amphibia; order Caudata; family Salamandridae; genus Triturus; species Triturus cristatus. The sequence goes on from NC_140579.1 coordinate 879,182,600, forward strand.
GGTCGTCAGTCGCACCACAGGGGGCGGGGCCAGCATTGTGTGTGGAAAACCCTGTCCTATTCAGGACCCAGGTGTACTCCTCCCACCCATCTAGCTGCTTACCTCCCCATTCACCACTGGGTGACTCATCCTGACTCTGGGGAATCCCTAGCCCGTCACCTGACATGACCAGCCAATCACGCGACAGACACACTGCACACAGAAGTGCCCACTTCTAGAAGTGGCACTTCCACACTAGGTACATGCACGCCGCACACATCATCGCGCAGCATTCACTCCCACGAGTCCGCACATACCAAACTCGGGCCTGCACACCCCACGCATCAGGAACTACTAGGGACACATACACTCCCCATGCATTCCTATGGGAGGGCAGGCCTATCTCACCACATGCACTCAGAGCACGCACGCACTTTACCCTGGGACACAGGGAAAGTGCGCAGAAACCAAAAAAATTACCACACCAAGTCACCAATAAAAAGCCAAAAAGTCCAGGGGTGAACCTGCCAGAAGGGCCAAGTCCAACAACCACCCCCAGCACGACTCCCTACACTGCCCAAACACCAATGCACTGCCCTAAACCCTGAAACACCAGCCCCAGCACGACCCCCTACAGTGTCTGAACACCACTTCACTGCCCTGAACCCTGAAACACCACCCCCAGCAAGACAACCTAAACTGCCAGAACACCACTGCCCTAAATCCTGAAACACCACCCCCTGCACGACCCCCTACACTGCCCGAACACCACTGCACTGCGCTAAACCCTAAAACACCACCCCCAGCACGACCCCCTACACTGCCCGAACACCACTGCACTGCCCTAAATCCTAAAACACCACCCCTGCACGACCCCCTACACTGTCCGAACACCACTGCACTTCCCTAAACCCTGAAACACCAGCCCCAGCACGACCCCCAACGCTGCCCGAACACCACTGCACTGCCCTAAATCCTGAAACACCAGCCCCAGCACAACCCCCTACACTGCCCGAACACCACTGCACTGCCCTAAATCCTGAAACACCAGCCCCAGCAGAACCCCCTACACAGCCCGAACACCACTGCACTGCCCTGAACCCTGAAACACCACCCCCAGCAAGACCCCCTACACTGCCCGAACACCACTGCACTGCCCTGAACCCTGAAACACCACCCCCAGCAAGACACCCTAAACTGCCAGAACACCACTGCCCTAAACCCTGAAACACCACCCCCTGCACGACCCCCTACACTGCCCGAACACCACTGCACTGCCTTAAACCATGAAACACCACCCCCAGCATGACCCCCTACATTGCCTGATCACCACTGCACTGCTCTAAACCCTAAAACACCACCCCCAGCACTATACCCTACACTGCCCGAAGACCACTGCACTGCCCTAAACCCTGAAACACCACCCCCAGCACGACCCCCTACACTGCCCAAACACCACTGCACTGCCCTAAACCCTGAAACATCAGCCCCAGCACGACCCCCTACAGTGTCCGAACACTACTGCACTGCCCTAAACCCTGAAATACCACCCCCAGCAAGACCCCCTACACTGCCCGAACACCACTGCACTGCACTAAACCCTGAAACACCACCCCAAGCAAGACGCCTGTTGGACTTGGCCCTTCTGGCAGGTTCACCCCTGAACTTTTTGCTTTTTATTGGTGACTTGGTGTGGTGATTTTTGGTTTCTGCGCACTTTCCCTGTGTCCCAGGGTAAAGTGCGTGCGTGCTCTGAGTGCATGTGGTGAGATAGGCCTGCCCTCCCATAGGAATGCATGGGGAATGTATGTGTCCCTAGTACTTCCTGATGCGTGGGGTGTGCAGGCTCGAGTTTGGTATGTGCGGACTCGTGTGATTGAATGCTGCGCGATGATGTGTGCGGCGTGCATGTACCTAGTGTGGAAGTGCCACTTCTAGAAGTGGGCACTTCGGTGTGCAGTGTAAAATGTGTGCCTTGTCGCGTGATTGGCTGGCTGAGGTCATGTGACGAACTAGGGATTCCCCAGAGTCAGGAGGAGTCACCCGGTGGTGAATAGGGAGATTAGCATGCTGATGGCTGGGGAGGAGTGCACCCTGGACCTGAATAGGGCAGGGCTTTCCCCACACAATGCTGGCTCCGCCCCCTGTGGTGCGACTGACGACCCTAGCCCTGCCAGTGAATAGAGTGAGGGGCTGAGCACATCAAGGGTGCTCCCAACCAGCTGCGACTGGTTTTCCCCCTCACCCTGAACCAAGAACAAAGGGTTTTACTGTATAAAAATGGGGCTGTGTCCCCACAGAGGTTGTTCTCTGCCAGGATCTTACCTGAGGGAGGCTGCTGCTGCTGCTGGACCAGAGGACTGCCACTTGGACTACCTCCCTGCCTGAAGGACCAGTGAGCTGGCTCTGGGTCCAGCCTTGCCCCCCACCCCTGCCCTGCTGCATGCAGGGAAGAACTTTGCTGGACTTTGTGGTTCTTTTGTCCCTAAAGCGCTGAGAGCGCTTTATTTGGGTCCCCAAAGCGCCTGGAAGCGCTTTTATTCGCCCTTAGCGCTCAGGAGCGCTTTATTACTGCCAGCCGGTGCCCACCCGGCATTTGCCCCGTCTTTACCGACCGAGCGGGAGCCACCCCGCTCATTTAATTATTTAATTGGCGGGTGCCCACCCCGCATTGTGGTGTGCTTGCGGGTGCCCACCCCGCTTATTTGATTATACTTACGGCGGGTGCCCACCCCGCCGTATATCACATCTAACGAGGGAGCCTACCCCTCTGTGGACCGAGTTTGGGATTCACTGTCGCGGCCGGGCTTGCAGGAAGTCAGGCGGGCCGGGGGCGGGCCTCCGGGACAACCGGAACAGGAAGTAGGAGGACGGGAGCCTACCCCGCCTCCCTCCGAAAGCTCGCGCTGGTCTATGCCCTCAAGACCCAGGCGGGAGCCTACCCCGCGCTGGGCCGGTCCGGAAAGAAAACGTGACCCCGCGACCCAGGCGGGAGCCTACCCCGCGCTGGGCCGAACGCCGGAGAAGAAGGAAGGCCCCGGGGAGGATCCTCACGGTGCTGGAGAGTCCCGGTGAGTGGGGGCCACCTGGGGAAGAACGCACTGCACGAAGGGGGCCTTGTACCTTGCTGAGTCCCCCGAGCGGGACTCCAACGTTTACGGGGGCATTCCTTCTCTGTTACGAGCGGCCCCGGAAGGCAGCGGGCTGCTCCAACGTTGCCTCCCCCCCCACAGCTGTTCCGAGCCCACGAGGCTCCACCGAAGGGGGCAGCGATTGTCTTTTGAGCGCGAGGCGCTCCAACGTGGGACTGATTTAAGCACATTATGATTTAGAGCCTGCGAGGCTCAGGGGGCATTAAGTGCTGAATCAGAGCGGCCCCGGAAGGCAGTGGGCCGCTCCAACGAAGGAACACATTATTATTTAGAGCCTGCGAGGCTCCAGGGGGCATTGGTTTAGAGCCTAGAGAGGCTCCAAGGGCGACAGATTGGTTTCAAAGGGCACAGTGGTGCCCACGCTCCTTGTTCACAGTTGCCCAGCACTTAGTGGGCAACTGCTACGTGTAGGTTGGGCTTTGTGCGCCCTGGTTTGCGCAGCCTGCGCAGGCGCGCCCTGAGTCTGCTGGACACAGGGCGTCCTTGCCCCTTCAAGGCCAGTTGGCCTAGGGACTGCCACAGTGGTGGCTAATGTGAGTTTTGCGTTATTCTTTCTAACCTGCACCGCTGAATGTGTTTTTATGCGTCATGTGTTTTCCTTCCCTACACCTCTGAATGTGATGCATCATGTAAACGTTCTATTACCCCTACAGGTATTGTGATACTTAGGTGGTTGTTTGTTTTCTCCTAGTACAGGTGGTGCTAGTGAGGTCCTAGTTCCCTGCGTGATATTTTCCTAAGGTGGTTAGGGTTGCGTAGGTGGTACTTACCTGATACCAGTAGCTACTGGTTGTGTGCTACATTTGCTATTTGGTACTACAGTATTTTATATCCTATGTGCTAATTTCCACAAGTGCTAATTCCTGACAGTGGTCCATGTGGCCCTGTCCCCTGTACATATAATCCCTTGTAAATTCTGCCCGTGCCTGTTGGCACATTGTAGAGTGTGTGTTTTTATCTAATGTGTTGTGTATAATACAAAGGTTATTTTTATATAATACCTTGTGTGGAGTTTCTTTTGTGGTGGGCCTTGGGTGTTGTTGCCTGGTGCGCGCGCAAACGCTTTACACATTGCCTCCGGGATAAGCCTGACTGCTCGTGCCAAGCTACCAAGGGGGTGAGCAGGGGTTATCTTTGGCGTGTAACTTCCTTACCCTGACTAGAGTGGTAGTTTCTGCCTGGCTTTGGCGCAAGCCCTAGCCAACCAGAAATCCCATTTCTAACAACGCCCTACACTGCCCAAACACCACTGCACTAAACCCTGAAACACCACCCCCTGCACGACCCCCTAGATTGCCCGAACACCAATGCACTGCCCTAAACCCTGAAACACCAGCCCCAGCAAGACCCTCTGTGCTGCCCGAACACCACTGCACTGCCGTAAACCCTGAAACACCAGCCCCAGCACGACCACCTACACTGGCCGAACACCTCTGCACTACCCTAAACCCTGAAACACCAGCCCCTGCACGACCCCCTACACTGCCCAAACAGCACTGCACTGCCCTAAACCCTGAAACACCAGCCCCAGTAAGACCCCCTACACTGCCCGAGCACCACTGCACTGCCCTAAACCCTGAAACACCACCCCAAGCAAGACGCCCTACACTGCCCAAACACCACTGCACTAAACCCTGAAACACCACCCCCTGCACAACCCCCTACATTGCCCGAACACCACTGCACTGCCCTAAACCCTGAAACACCACCACCTGCATGACCCCCTACACTACCCGAACACCACTGCACTGCCCTAAACCCTGAAACACCACCCCCAGCACGACCCCCTACACTGCTCGAACACCACTGCACTGCCCTATACCCTAAAACACCACCCCCACCATGACCCCCTACGCTGCCCGAACACAACTGCACTGCCCTAAACCCTGAAACACCAGCCCGAGCACGACCCCCGCGCTTCCCGAACACCACTGCACTGCCCTAAACCCTGAAACACCAGCCCCAGCAAAACCCTCTGCACTGCCCGAACACCACTGCACTGCCGTAAACCCTGAAACACCAGCCCCAGCACGACCCCCTACACTGCCCAAACACCACTGCACTGCCCTAAACCCTGAAACACCAGCCCCAGCACGACCCCCTACGCTGCCCGAACACCACTGCACCGCCCTAAATCCTGAAACACCGGTCCCAGCACAACCCCCTACACTGCCCGCACACCACTGCACTGCCCTAAACCTTAAAACACCACCCCCAGAACAACCCCCTACACTCCCCAAACACCACTGCTCTGCCCCAGCCCCTGAAACACCTCCCCCAGTACAACCCCCTACACTCCCCGAACACCACTGCACTGCCCTAAACCCTGAAACACCACCCCCAGCAAGACCCCCTACACTGACCGAACACCACTGCACTAAACCCTGAAACACCACCCCTGCAAGACCCCCTACACTGCCCGAACACCACTGCACTGCCCTAAACCCTGAAACACCAGCCCCAGCACGACCCCCTACAGTGCCCCAACACCACTGCACTGACCTCAACCCTGAAATACCACCCCAAGCAAGACCCCCTACACTGCCCGAACACCACTGCACTGCCCTAAACCCTGAAACACCAGCCCCAGCACGACCCCCACACTTCACGAACACCACTGCACTGCTCTAAACCCGGAAACTCCAGCCCCAGCAAGACCCTCTACGCTGCCCGAACACCACTGCACTGCCGTAAACCCTAAAACACCACCCCCAGAACGACCCCCTACACTGCCCAAACACCACTGCACTAAACCCTGAAACACCACCCCCTGCACGACCCCCTACATTGCCCGAACATCACTGCACTGCCCTAAACCCTGAAACACCACCACCTGCATGACCCCCTACACTGCTCGAACACCACTGCACTGCCCTAAACCCTGAAACATCACCACCTGCATGACCCCCTACACTGCTCGAACACCACTGCACTGCCCTAAACTCTGAAACACCACCCCCAGCACGACCCCCTACACTGCTCGAACACCACTGCACTGCCCTAAACCCTAAATCACCACCCAGGCACAACCCCCTATGCTGCCCTAACACTACTGCACTGCCTTAAACCCTGAAACACCACCCCCCAGCAGGACCCCCTACGCTGCCCAAACACCACTGCACTGCCCTAAACCCTGAAACACCAGCCCCAGCACGACCCCCACGCTTCACGAACACCACTGCACTGCCCTAAACCCTGAAACTCCAGCCCCAGCAAGACCCTCTGCGCTGCCCGAAAACCACTGCACTGCCGTGAACCCTAAAACACCACCCCCAGAACGACCCCCTACACTGCCCAAACACCACTGCTCTGCCCCAGCCCCTGAAACACCTCCCCCAGTACAACCCCCTACACTCCCCGAACACCACTGCACTGCCCTAAACCCTGAAACACCACCCCCAGCAAGACCCCCTACACTGACCGAACACCACTGCCCTAAACCCTGAAACACCACCCCCAGCAAGACACCCTACACTGCCCGAACACCACTGCACTGCCCTAAACCCTGAAACACCAGCCCCAGCACGACCCCCTACAGTGTCCGAACACCACTGCACTGCCCTAAACCCTGAAATACCACCCCCAGCAAGACCCCCTACACTGCCCGAAAACCACTGCACTGCCCTAAACCCTGAAACACCACCCCAAGCAAGACGCCCTACACTGCCCAAACACCACTGCACTAAACCCTGAAACACCACCCCCTGCACGACCCCCTACATTGCCCGAACACCACTGCACTTCCCTGAACCCTGAATCACCACCCCCGGCAAGACAACCTAAACTGCCAGAACACCACTGCCCTAAACCCTGAAACACCACCTCCTGCACGACCCCCTACGCTGCCCGAGCACCACTGCACTGCCCTAAACCCTAAAACACCACCCCCAGCACGACCCCCTACACTGCCTGAACACCACTGCACTGCCCTAAATCCTAAAACACCACCCCTGCACGACCCCTACACTGTCCGAACACCACTGCACTGCCCTAAACCCTGAAACACCACCCTCCAGCACGGCCCCCTACCCTGCCCAAACACCACTGCACTGCCCTATACCCTGAAACACCAGCCCTACCACGACCCCCTACGCTGCCCGAACACCACTGCACTGCCCTAAATCCTGAAACACCAGCCCCAGCACAACCCCCTACACTGCCCGAACACCACTACACTGCCCTAAATCCTGAAACACCAGCCCCAGCAGAACCCCCTACACAGCCCGAACACCACTGCACTGCCCTGAACCCTGAAACACCACCCCCAGCAAGACCCCTACACTGCCCGAACACCACTGCACTGCCCTGAACCCTGAAACACCACCCCCAGAAAGGCACCCAAAACTGCCAGAACACCACTGCCCTAAACCCTGAAACACCAGCCCCTGCACGACCCCCTACACTGCCCGAACACCACTGCACTGCCCTAAACCTTGAAACACCACCCCTTGCATGACACCCTACACTGCCCGAACACCCCTGCACTGCCCTAAACCATGAAACACCACCCCCAGCATGACCCCCTACATTGCCTGAGCACCACTGCACTGCTCTAAACCCTAAAACACCACCCCCAGCACTATACCCTACACTGCCCGAAGACCACTGCACTGCCCTAAACCCTGAAACACCACCCCCCAGCATGAGCCCCATGCTGCCCAAACACCACTGCACTGCCCTAAACCCTGAAACAACAGCCCCAGCACGACCCACTACAGTGTCCGAACACTACTGCACTGCCCTAAGCCCTGAAATACCACCCCCAGCAAGACCCCCTACACTGCCCGAACACCACTGCACTGCCCTAAACTCTGAAACACCACCCCAAGCAAGACGGCCTACACTGCCCAAACACCACTGCACTAAACCCTGAAACACCACCCCCTGCACGACCCCCTACATTGCCCGAACACCACTGCACTGCCCTAAACCCTATAACACCACCACCTGCATGACCCCCTACACTGCTCGAACACCACTGCACTGCCCTAAACCCTGAAACACCACCCCCAGCACTACCCCCTACACTTCTCGAACACCACTGCACTGCACTAAACCCTAAAACAACACCCAGGCATGACCCCCTACGCTGCCCGAACACTACTGCACTGCCCTAAACCCTAAAACAACACCCCCCAGCAGGACCCCCTACGCTGCCCGAAAACCACTGCACTGCCCTAAACCCTGAAACACCAGCCCTAGCACGACCCCCACGCTCCCCGAACACCACTGCACTGCCCTAAACTCTGAAACTCCAGCCCCAGCAAGACCCTCTGCGCTGCCCAAAAACCACTGCACTGCAGTAAACCCTAAAACACCACCCCCAGTACGACCCCCTACACTGCCCAAACACCACTGCTCTGCCCCAGCCCCTGCAACACCTCCCCCAGCAAAACCCCTACACTCCCCGAACCCCACTGCACTGCCCCAAACCCTGAAACACCACACCCAGCAAGACCCCCTACACTGCCCGAACACCACTGCACTGCCCTAAACCCTGAAACACCACCCCCAGCAAGACCCCCTACACTGACCGAACACCACTGCCCTAAACCCTGAAACACCACCCACAGCAAGACACCCTACACTGCCCGAACACCACTGCACTGCCCTAAACCCTGAAACACCAACTCCAGCATGACCCCTTACACTGCCAGAACACCACTGCTCTGCAGAAAACCCTAAAACACCAGCTACAACACGACCCTCTACACTGCTCGAACACCACTGTACTGCCCAAACCCCTAAAACACTAGCCCCAGCACGACCCTCTACACTGCCTGAACACCACTGCACTGCCCTAAACCCTGAAACACCAGCCCCAGCACGACCCCCTACACTGCCCGAACACCATTGCACTGCCCTAAACCCTGAAACACCAGCCCCAGCATGACCCCCTACACTGTCGAAAACACCACTGCACTGCCCTTAACCCTGAAACACCAGCCCCAGCACGACCCCCTACACTGCCCGAACACCACTGCACTGCCCTAAACCCTGAAATACCAGCCCCAGCACGATCCCCTACACTGCCCGAACACCATTGCCTTAAACCCTGAAACACCACCCCCAGCAAGACCCCCTACACTGCCAGAACACCAACGCACTGCCCTAAACCATGAAACACCAGCCCGAGCACTACCCCCCACGCTTCTCGAACACCACTGCACTGCCCTAAACCCTAAAACACCACCCCCAGCACGACCCCCTACACTGCCCGAACACCACTGCACTGCCCTAAATCCTAAAACACCACCCCAGCACGACCTCCTACACTGTCCGAACACCACTTCACTGCCCTAAACCCTGAAAAACACCCCCCAGTACGAACCCCTACGCTGCCCGAACACCACTGCACTGCCCTAAACCCTGAAACACCAGCCCCAGCACGACCCCCTACGCTGCCCAAACACCACTGCACTGCCCTAAATCCTGAAACACCAGCCCCAGCACAAACCCCTACCCTGCCCGAACACCACTGCACTGCCCTAAATCCTGAAACACCAGCCCCAGCAGAACCCACTACAGTGCCCGAACACCACTGCAATGCCCTGAACCCTGAAACACCACCACCAGCAAGACCCCCTACATTGCCCGAACACCACTGCACTGCCCTGAACCCTGTGACACCACCCCCAGCAAGACAACGTAAACTGCCAGAACACCACTGCCCTAAACCCTGAAACAACACCCCCTGCACGACCCCCTACACTGCCCGAACACCATTGCACTGCCCTAAACCTTGAAACACCACCCCTTGCATGACTCCCTACACTGCCCGAACACCACACACTGCCCTAAACCATGAAACACCACCCCTAGCACGACCTCCTACATTGCCTGAGCACCACTGCACTGCTCTAAACCCTAAAACACCACCCCCAGCACTATACCCTACACTGCCCAAAGACCACTGCACTGCCCTAAACCCTGAAACACCACCCCCCAGCACGACCCCCTACACTGCCCAAACACCACTGCACTGCCCTAAACCCTGAAACACCAGCCCCAGCACGACCCCCTACAGTGTCCAAACACCACTGCACTGCCCTAAACCCTGAAATACCACCCCAAGCAAGACGCCCTACACTGCCCAAACACCACTGCACTAAACCCTGAAACACCACCCCCTGCACGACCCCCTACATTGCCCGAACACCACTGCACTGCCCTGAACCCTGAAACACCACCCCCAGCAAGACAACCTAAACTGCCAGAACACCACTGCCCTAAACCCTGAAACACCACCCCCTGCACGAACCCCTACACTGCCCGAACACCACTACACTGCTCTAAATCCTAAAACACCACCCCAGCATGACCCCCTACACTGTCCGAACACCACTGCACTGCCCTAAACCCTGAAACACCACCCCCCAGCACGACCCCCTATGTTGCCCGAACACCACTGCACTGCCCTAAACCCTGAAACACCAGCCCCAGCACGACCCCCTACGCTGCCCGAACACCAGTGCACTGCCCTAAATCCTGAAACACCACCCCCAGCACAACCCCCTACACTTCCCGAACACCACTGCACTGCCCTGAACCCTGAAACACAACCCCCAGCAAGACCCCCTACACTGCCTGAACACCACTGCATGGCCCTGAACCCTGAAACACCACCCCCAGCAAGACCCCCTACACTGCCCGAATACCACTGCACAGCCCTAAACCCTGAAACACCACCCCCAGCACGACCAACCTATACTGCCCGAACACCACTGGCCTGCCCTAAACCCTGAAACACCACCCCCCAGCATGACCCGCTAGGCTGCCCGAACACCACTGAACTGCCCTAAACCCTAAAACACCACCCCCAGCATGAACCCCTACATTGCCCGAACACCCCTGCACTGCCCTAAATCCTAAAACACCACCCCAGCACGACCCCCTACACTGCCCGAACAACATTGCACTGCAATAAACCCTGAAACACCCCCCCAGCACGACCCCCTATGCTGCCCGAACACCTCTGCACTGCCCTAAACCCTGAAACACCAGCCCCAGCACGACCCCCTACGTTGCCCGAACACCACTGCACTGCCCTAAATCCTGAAACACCAGCCCAAGCACCACCCCCTACACTGCCCGAACACCACTGCACTACCCTAAATCCTGAAACACCAGCCCCAGCAGAACCCCCTACACTGCCCAAACCCCACTGCACTGCCCTGAACCCTGAAACACCAACCCCAGCAAGACCCCCTACACTGCCCGAACAACACTGCACTGCCATGAACCCCGAAACACCACCCCCAGCAAGACACCCTAAACTGCCAGAACACCACTGCCCTAAACCCTGAAACACCACCCCCTGCACGACCCCCTACACTGCCCGAACACCACTGCACTCCCGAAAACCTTGAAACACCACCCCTTGCATGACTCCCTACACTGCCCGAACACCACTGCACTGCCCTAAACCATGAAACACCACCCCCAGCATGACCCCCTACACGGCCTGAACTCCACTGCACTGCCCTGAACCCTGAAACACCAGCCCCAGCAAAACCCTCTGCACTGCCCGAACACCACTGCACTGCCCTGAACCCTGAAACACCAGCCCCAGCACGACCCCCTACACTGCCCAAACACCACTGCACTGCCCTAAACCCTGAAACACCAACCCCAGCATGACCCCCTACGCTGCCCGAACACCACTGCACTGTCCTAAATCCTGAAACACCAGCCCCAGCACAACCCCCTACACTGCCCGAACACCACTGCACTGCCCTAAATCCTGAAACACCAGCCCCAGCAGAACCACCTACACTGCCTGATCACCACTGCACTGACTTGACCCCTGAAACACCACCCCCAGCAAGACCCCCTACACTGCCCGAACACCACTGCACTGCCCTGAACCCTGAAAAACCACCCCCAGCAAGACACCCTAAACTGCCAGAACACCACTGCCCTAAACCCTAAAACACCACCCCTGCAAGACCCCCTACACTGCCCGAACACCACTGCACTGCCTAAACCATGAAACACCATCCCAGCACGACCCCCTACATTCCCTGAACACCACTGCACTGCTCTAACCCTAAAACACCACCCCAAACACTACACCCTACACTGCCCGAACACAACTACACTTCCCTAAACCCTGAAACACCACCCCCAGCACGACCCCCTACACTGCCCGAACACCACTGCACTGTCCTAAACCCTGAAACACCAGCCCATGCACAACCCCCTACACTGCCCAAACACCACTGCACTGCCCTAAACCCTGAAACACCAGCCCCAGCACAACACCCTACAATGCCCGAACACCACTGCACTGCCCTCAACCCTGAAATACCACCCCGAGCAAGACCCCCTACACTGCCCGAACACCACGGTACTGCCCTAAACCCTGAAACACCACCCCAAGCAAGACGCCCTACACTGCCCAAACACCACTGCACTAAACCCTGAAACACCACCCCCTGCACGACCCCCTACACTGCCCGAACACCACTGCACTGCCCTAAACCCTGAAACACCACCACCTGCATGACCCCCTACACTGCTCGAACACCACTGCACTGCCCTAAACCCTGAAACACCACCCCCAGCAAGACAACCTAAACTGCCAGAACACCACTGCCCTAAATCCTGAAACACCACCCCCTACACTGCCCGAACACCAGTGCACTGTGCTAAACCCTAAAACACCACCCCCACCACGACCCCCTACCCTGCCCGAAAACCACTGCACTGCCCTAAACCCTGAAACACCAGCCCCAGCACGACCCCCAACGCTGCCCGAACACCACTGCACTGCCCTAAATCCTGAAGCACCAGCCCCACCACAACCGCCTACACTGCCCGAACACCACTGCACTGCCCTAAATCCTGAAACACCAGCCCCAGCAGAACCCCCTACACTGCCCGAACACCACTGCACTGCCCTGAACCCTGAAACACCACCCCCAGCAAGAAACCCTAAACTGCCAGTCACCACTGCCCTAAACCCTGAAACACCACCCCCTGCACGACCCCTACACTTCCCGAACACCACTGCACTGCCCTAAACCTTGAAACACCACCCCTTGCATGACTCCCTACACTGCCCGAACACCACTGCACTGCCCTAAACCATGAAACACCACCCCCAGCACTATACCCTACACTGCCCGAAGACCACTGCACTGCCCTAAACCCTGAAACACCACCCCCCAGCACGACCCCCTACACTGCCCAAACACCACTGCACTGCCCTAAATCCTGAAACATCAGCCCCAGCACGACCCCCTACAGTGTCCGAACACTAATGCATTGCCCTAAACCCTGAAATACCACCCACAGCAAGACCTCGTACACTGCCCGAACACCACTGCACTGCACTAAACCCTGAAACACCACCCCAAGCAAGACGCCCTACACTGCCCAAACACCACTGCACTAAACCCTGAAACACCACCCCCTGCATGACCCCCTAGATTGCCCGAACACCAATGCACTGCCCTAAACCCTGAAACACCAGCCCCAGCAAGACCCTCTGTGCTGCCCGAACACCACTGCACTGCCGTAAACCCTGAAACACCAGCCCCAGCACGACCCCCTACAATGGCCGAACACCTCTGCACTACCCTAAACCCTGAAACACCAGCCCCTGCACGACCCCCTACACTGCCCAAACAGCACTGCAATGCCCTAAACCCTGAAACACCAGCCCCAGCAAGACCCCCTACACTGCCCGAGCACCACTGCACTGCCCTAAACCCTGAAACACCACCCCAAGCAAGACGCCCTACACTGCCCAAACACCACTGCACTAAACCCTGAAACACCACCCCCTGCACAACCCCCTACATTGCCCGAACACCACTGCACTGCCCTAATCCCTGAAACACCACCACCTGCATGACCCCCTACACTACCCGAACACCACTGCACTGCCCTAAACCCTGAAACACCACCCCCAGCACAACCCCCTACACTGCTCGAACACAACTGCACTGCCCTAAACCCTAAAACACCACCCCCACCACGACCCACTACGCTGCCCGAACACCACTGCACTGCCCTAAACCCTGAAACACCAGCCCGAACACAACCCCCGCGCTTCCCGAACACAACTGCACTGCCCTAAACCCTGAAACACCAGCCCCAGCAAAACCCTCTGCACTGCCCGAACACCACTGCACTGCCGTAAACCCTGAAACACCAGCCCCAGCATGACCCCCTACACTGCCCAAACACCACTGCACTGCCCTAAACCCTGAAACACCAGCCCCAGCACGACCCCCTATGCTGCCCGAACACCACTGCACTGCCCTAAATCCTGAAACACCAGCCCCACCACAACCCCCTACACTGCCCGAACACCACTGCACTGCCCTAAATCCTGAAACACCAGCCCCAGCAGAACCCCCTACACTGCCTGATCACCACTGCACTGCCTTGACCCCTGAAACACCACCCCCAGCAAGACCCCCTACACTGCCCAAACACCACTGCACTGCCCTGAACCCTGAAAAACCACCCCCAGCAAGACACCCTAAACTGCCAGAACACCACTGCCCTAAACCCTGAAACACCACCCCTGCAAGACCCCCTGCACTGCCGGAACATCACTGCACTGCCCTAAACCATGAAACACCACCCCAGCACGACCCCCTACATTCCCTGAACACCACTGCACTGCTCTAACCCTACAACACCACCCCAAACACTACACCCTACACTGCCCGAACACCACTACACTTCCCTAAACCCTGAAACACCACCCCCAGCACAACCCCCTACACTGCCCGAACACCACTGCACTGTCCTAAACCCTGAAACACCAGCCCATGCACGACCCCCTACACTGCCCAAACACCACTGCATTGCCCTAAACCCTGAAACACCAGCCCCAGCACGACCCCCTACAGTGCCCGAACACCACTGCACTGCCCTCAACCCTGAAATACCACCCCAAGCAAGACCCCCTACACTGCCAGAACATCACTTCTCTGCCCTAAACCCTGAAACACCACCCCAAGCAAGACGCCCTACACTGCCCAAACACCACTGCACTAAACCCTGAAACACCACCCCCTGCACGACCCCCTACATTGCCCGAACACCACTGCACTGCCCTAAACCCTGAAACACCACCACCTGCATGACCCCTACACTGCTCGAACACCACTGCACTGCCCTAAACCCTGAAAAACCACTCCCAGCACGACCCCCTACACTGCTCGAACACCACTGCACTGCCCTAAACCCTAAAACACCACCCAGGCACGACCCCCTACGCTGCCCTAACACTACTGCACTGCCCTAAACCCTGAAACACCACCCCCCAGCAGGACCCCCTACGCTGCCCAAACACCACTGCACTGCCCTAAACCCTGAAACACCAGCCCCAGCACGACCCCCACGCTTCACGAACACCACTGCACTGCCCTAAACCCTGAAACTCCAGCCCCAGCAAGACCGTCTGCGCTGCCCGAACACCACTGCACTGCCGTAAACCCTAAAACACCACCCCCAGAACAACCCCCTACACTCCCCAAACACCACTGCTCTGCCCCAGCCCCTGAAACACCTCCCCCAGTACAACCCCCTACACTCCCCGAACACCACTGCACTGCCCTAAACCCTGAAACACCACCCCCAGCAAGACCCCCTACACTGACCGAACACCACTGCCCTAAACCCTGAAACACCACCCCCAGCAAGACACCCTACACTGCCCAAACACCACTGCACTGCCCTAAACCCTGAAACACCAGCCCCAGCACGACCCCCTACAGTGTCCAAACACCACTGCACTGCCCTAAACCCTGAAATACCACCCCCAGCAAGACCCCCTACACTGCCCGAACACCACTGCACTGCCCTAAACCGTGAAAAACCACCCCAAGCAAAACGCCCTACACTGCCCAAACACCACTGCACTGCCCTAAATCCTGAAACATCAGCCCCAGCACGACCCCCTACAGTGTCCGAACACTAATGCATTGCCCTAAACCCTGAAATACCACCCCCAGCAAGACCTCGTACACTGCCCGAACACCACTGCACTGCACTAAACCCTGAAACACCACCCCAAGCAAGACGCCCTACACTGCCCAAACACCACTGCACTAAACCCTGAAACACCACCCCCTGCATGACCCCCTAGATTGCCCGGACACCAATGCACTGCCCTAAACCCTGAAACACCAGCCCCAGCAAGACCCTCTGTGCTGCCCGAACACAACTGCACTGCCGTAAACCCTGAAACACCAGCCCCAGCACGACCCCCTACAATGGCCGAACACCTCTGCACTACCCTAAACCCTGAAACACCAGCCCCTGCACGACCCCCTACACTGCCCAAACAGCACTGCAATGCCCTAAACCCTGAAACACCAGCCCCAGCAAGACCCCCTACACTGCCCGAGCACCACTGCACTGCCCTAAACCCTGAAACACCACCCCAAGCAAGACCCCCTACACTGCCCAAACACCACTGCACTAAACCCTGAAACACCACCCCCTGCACAACCCCCTACATTGCCCGAACACCACTGCACTGCCCTAATCCCTGAAACACCACCACCTGCATGACCCCCTACACTACCCGAACACCACTGCACTGCCCTAAACCCTGAAACACCACCCCCAGCACGACCCCCTACACTGCTCGAACACCACTGCACTGCCCTAAACCCTAAAACACCACCCCCACCACGACCCACTACGCTGCCCGAACACCACTGCACTGCCCTAAACCCTGAAACACCAGCCCGAACACAACCCCCGCGCTTCCCGAACACAACTGCACTGCCCTAAACCCTGAAACACCAGCCCCAGCAAAACCCTCTGCACTGCCCGAACACCACTGCACTGCCGTAAACCCTGAAACACCAGCCCCAGCATGACCCCCTACACTGCCCAAACACCACTGCACTGCCCTAAACCCTGAAACACCAGCCCCAGCACGACCCCCTATGCTGCCCGAACACCACTGCACTGCCCTAAATCCTGAAACACCAGCCCCACCACAACCCCCTACACTGCCCGAACACCACTGCACTGCCCTAAATCCTGAAACACCAGCCCCAGCAGAACCCCCTACACTGCCTGATCACCACTGCACTGCCTTGACCCCTGAAACACCACCCCCAGCAAGACCCCCTACACTGCCCAAACACCACTGCACTGCCCTGAACCCTGAAAAACCACCCCCAGCAAGACACCCTAAACTGCCAGAACACCACTGCCCTAAACCCTGAAACACCACCCCTGCAAGACCCCCTGCACTGCCGGAACATCACTGCACTGCCCTAAACCATGAAACACCACCCCAGCACGACCCCCTACATTCCCTGAACACCACTGCACTGCTCTAACCCTACAACACCACCCCAAACACTACACCCTACACTGCCCGAACACCACTACACTTCCCTAAACCCTGAAACACCACCCCCAGCACAACCCCCTACACTGCCCGAACACCACTGCACTGTCCTAAACCCTGAAACACCAGCCCATGCACGACCCCCTACACTGCCCAAACACCACTGCATTGCCCTAAACCCTGAAACACCAGCCCCAGCACGACCCCCTACAGTGCCCGAACACCACTGCACTGCCCTCAACCCTGAAATACCACCCCAAGCAAGACCCCCTACACTGCCAGAACATCACTTCACTGCCCTAAACCCTGAAACACCACCCCAAGCAAGACGCCCTACACTGCCCAAACACCACTGCACTAAACCCTGAAACACCACCCCCTGCACGACCCCCTACATTGCCCGAACACCACTGCACTGCCCTAAACCCTGAAACACCACCACCTGCATGACCCCTACACTGCTCGAACACCACTGCACTGCCCTAAACCCTGAAAAACCACCCCCAGCACGACCCCCTACACTGCTCGAACACCACTGCACTGCCCTAAACCCTAAAACACCACCCAGGCACGACCCCCTACGCTGCCCTAACACTACTGCACTGCCCTAAACCCTGAAACACCACCCCCCAGCAGGACCCCCTACGCTGCCCAAACACCACTGCACTGCCCTAAACCCTGAAACACCAGCCCCAGCACGACCCCCACGCTTCAAGAACACCACTGCACTGCCCTAAACCCTGAAACTCCAGCCCCAGCAAGACCGTCTGCGCTGCCCGAACACCACTGCACTGCCGTAAACCCTAAAACACCACCCCCAGAACAACCCCCTACACTCCCCAAACACCACTGCTCTGCCCCAGCCCCTGAAACACCTCCCCCAGTACAACCCCCTACACTCCCCGAACACCACTGCACTGCCCTAAACCCTGAAACACCACCCCCAGCAAGACCCCCTACACTGACCGAACACCACTGCCCTAAACCCTGAAACACCACCCCCAGCAAGACACCCTACACTGCCCAAACACCACTGCACTGCCCTAAACCCTGAAACACCAGCCCCAGCATGACCCCCTACAGTGTCCAAACACCACTGCACTGCCCTAAACCCTGAAATACCACCCCCAGCAAGACCCCCTACACTGCCCGAACACCACTGCACTGCCCTAAACCGTGAAAAACCACCCCAAGTAAAACGCCCTACACTGCCCAAACACCACTGCACTAAACCCTGAAACACCACCCCCTGCACAACACCCTACATTGCGCGAACACCACTGCACTGCCCTGAACCCTGAAACACCACCCCAGCAAGACAACCTAAACTGCCAGAACACCACTGCCCTAAACCCTGAAACACCACCCCCTGCACGACCCCCTACACTGCCCGAACACCACTGCACTGCCCTAAACCCTAAAACACCACCCCCAGCACGACCCCCTACACTGCCCGGACACCACTGCACTGCCCTAAATACTAAAACACCACCCCTGCACGACCCCCTACACTGTCCGAACACCACTGCACTGCCCTAAACCCTGAAACACCACCCCCAGCACGACCCCCTACCCTGCCCGAAAACCACTGCACTGCCATAAACCCTGAAACACCAGCCCCAGCACGACCCCCAACGCTGCCCGAACACCACTGCACTGCCCTAAATCCTGAAACACCAGCCCCAGCACAACCCCCTTCATTGCCGAACACCACTGCACTGCCCTAAACCCTGAAACACCACCCCCCAGCACGACCCCCTGCGCTGCCCGAACACCAATGCACTGCCCTAAACCCTGAAACACCAGCCCCAGCACGACCCCCTACGCTGCCCGAACACCACTGCACTGCCCTAAATCCTGAAACACCACCCCCAGCACAACCCCCTACACTGCCCGAACACCACTGCACTGCCCTGAACCCTGAAACACAACCCCCAGCAAGACCCCCTACACTGCCCGAACACCACTGCACTGCCCTGAACCCTGAAACACCACCCCCAGCAAGACCCCCTACACTGCCCGAATACCACTGCACAGCCCTAAACCCTGAAATACCACCCCCAGCACGACAAAACCTATACTGCCGGAAACACAACTGGCCTGCCCTACACCAGCCCAAGCACAACCCCCTACACTGCCCGAACACCACTGCACTGCCCTAAATCCTGAAACACCAGCCCCAGCAGAACCCCCTACACTGCCCGAACCCCACTGCACTGCCCTGAACCCTGAAACACCAATCCCAGCAAGACCCCCTACACTGCCCGAACACCACTGCACTGCCATGAACCCCGAAACACCACCCCCAGCAAGACACCCTCAACTGCCAGAACACCACTGCCCTAAACCCTGAAACACCACCCCCTGCACGACCCCTTACACTGCCCGAACACCACTGCACTGCCGAAAACCTTGAAACACCACCCCTTGCATGACTCCCTACACTGCCCGAACACCACTGCACTGCCCTAAACCATGAAACACCACCCCCTGCACGACCCCCTACACTGCCTGAACTCCACTGCACTGCCCTGAACCCTGAAACACCACCCCAGCAAGACCCCCTACACTGCCCGAGCACCACTGCACTGCCCTAAACCCTGAAACACCATCCCAAGCAAGACGCCCTACACTGCCCAAACACCACTGCACTAAACCCTGAAACACCACCCCCTGCACAACCCCCTACATTGCCCGAACACCACTGCACTGCCCTAAACCCTGAAACACCACCACCTGCATGACCCCCTACACTGCCCATACACCACTGCACTGCCCTAAACCCTGAAACACCACCCCGAGCACGACCCCCGACTGCTCGAACACCACTGCACTGCCCTAAACCCTAACACACCACCCCACCACGACCCCCTAGGCTGCCCGAACACCACTGCACTGCCCTAAACCCTGAAACACCAGCCCGAACACGACCCCTATGCTTCCGGAACACCGCTGCACGACCCCCTACCCTGCCCGAAAACCACTGCACTGCCCTAAACCCTGAAACACCAGCCCCAGCACGACCCCCAACGCTGCCCGAACACCACTGCACTGCCCTAAATCCTGAAACACCAGCCCCAGCACAACCCCCTTCATTGCTGAACACCACTGCACTGCCCTAAACCCTGAAACACCACCCCCCAGCACGACCCCCTGCGCTGCCCGAACACCACTGCACTGCCCTAAACCCTGAAACACCAGCCCCAGCACGACCCCCTACGCTGCCCGAACACCACTGCACTGCCCTAAATCCTGAAACACCACCCCCAGCACAACCCCCTACACTGCCCGAACACCACTGCACTGCCCTGAACCCTGAAACACAACCCCCAGCAAGACCCCCTACACTGCCCGAACACCACTGCACTGCCCTGAACCCTGAAACACCACCCCCAGCAAGACCCCCTACACTGCCCGAATACCACTGCACAGCCCTAAACCCTGAAATACCACCCCCAGCACGACAAAACCTATACTGTCGGAAACACAACTGGCCTGCCCTACACCAGCCCAAGCACAACCCCCTACACTGCCCGAACACCACTGCACTGCCCTAAATCCTGAAACACCAGCCCCAGCAGAACCCCCTACACTGCCCGAACCCCACTGCACTGCCCTGAACCCTGAAACACCAATCCCAGCAAGACCCCCTACACTGCCCGAACACCACTGCACTGCCATGAACCCCGAAACACCACCCCCAGCAAGACACCCTCAACTGCCAGAACACCACTGCCCTAAACCCTGAAACACCACCCCCTGCACGACCCCTTACACTGCCCGAACACCACTGCACTGCCGAAAACCTTGAAACACCACCCCTTGCATGACGCCCTACACTGCCCGAACACCACTGCACTGCCCTAAACCATGAAACACCACCCCCAGCACGACCCCCTACACTGCCTGAACTCCACTGCACTGCCCTGAACCCTGAAACACCACCCCAGCAAGACCCCCTACACTGCCCGAGCACCACTGCACTGCCCTAAACCCTGAAACACCATCCCAAGCAAGACGCCCTACACTGCCCAAACACCACTGCACTAAACCCTGAAACACCACCCCCTGCACAACCCCCTACATTGCCCGAACACCACTGCACTGCCCTAAACCCTGAAACACCACCACCTGCATGACCCCCTACACTGCCCATACACCACTGCACTGCCCTAAACCCTGAAACACCACCCCGAGCACGACCCCCGACTGCTCGAACACCACTGCACTGCCCTAAACCCTAAAACACCACCCCACCACGACCCCCTAGGCTGCCCGAACACCACTGCACTGCCCTAAACCCTGAAACACCAGCCCGAGCACGACCCCTATGCTTCCGGAACACCGCTGCACGACCCCCTACCCTGCCCGAAAACCACTGCACTGCCCTAAACCCTGAAACACCAGCCCCAGCACGACCCCCAACGCTGCCCGAACACCACTGCACTGCCCTAAATCCTGAAACACCAGCCCCAGCACAACCCCCTTCATTGCCGAACACCACTGCACTGCCCTAAACCCTGAAACACCACCCCCCAGCACGACCCCCTGCGCTGCCCGAACACCACTGCACTGCCCTAAACCCTGAAACACCAGCCCCAGCACGACCCCCTACGCTGCCCGAACACCACTGCACTGCCCTAAATCCTGAAACACCACCCCCAGCACAACCCCCTACACTGCCCGAACACCACTGCACTGCCCTGAACCCTGAAACACAACCCCCAGCAAGACCCCCTACACTGCCCGAACACCACTGCACTGCCCTGAACCCTGAAACACCACCCCCAGCAAGACCCCCTACACTGCCCGAATACCACTGCACAGCCCTAAACCATGAAATACCACCCCCAGCACAACAAAACCTATACTGCCGGAAACACAACTGGCCTGCCCTAAAACCTGAAACACCACCCCCCAGCATGACCCGCTACGCTGCCCGAACACCACTGAACTGCCCTAAACCCTAAAACACCACCCCCAGCATGACCCCCTACTCTGCACGAACACCCCTGCACTGCCCTAAATCCTAAAACACCACCCCAGCACGACCCCCTACACTGCCCGAACAGCACTGCACTGCTCTAAACCCTGAAACACCCCCCCCAGCACGACCCCCTATTCTGCCCGAACACCGCTGCACTGCCCTAAACCCTGAAACACCAGCCCCAGCACGACCCCCTACGTTGCCCGAACACCACTGCACTGCCCTAAATCCTGATACACCAGCCCAAGCACAACCCCCTACACTGCCCGAACACCACTGCACTGCCCTAAATCCTGAAACACCAGCCCCAGCAGAACCCCCTACACTGCCCGAACCCCACTGCACTGCCCTGAACCCTGAAACACCACCCCCAGCAAGACAACCTAAACTGCCAGAACACCACTGCCCTAAACCCTGAAACACCACCTCCTGCACGACCCCCTACGCTGCCCGAGCACCACTGCACTGCCCTAAACCCTAAAACACCACCCCCAGCACGACCCCCTACACTGCCTGAACACCACTGCACTGCCCTAAATCCTAAAACACCACGCCTGCAAGACCCCTACACTGTCCGAACACCACTGCACTGCCCTAAACCCTGAAACACCACCCTCCAGCACGACCCCCTACCCTGCCCAAACACCACTGCACTGCCCTAAACCCTGAAACACCAGCCCCAGCACGACCCCCTACACTGTCCGAACACCACTGCACTGCCCTATATCCTGAAACACCAGCCCCAGCACAACCCCCTACACTGCCCGAACACCACTGCACTGCCCTAAATCCTGAAACACCAGCTCCAGCAGAACCCCCTACACAGCCCGAACACCACTGCACTGCCCTGAACCCTGAAACACCACCCCCAGCAAGACCCCTACACTGCCCGAACACCACTGCACTGCCCTGAACCCTGAAACACCACCCCCAGCAAGGCACCCTAAACTGCCAGAACACCACTGCCCTAAACCCTGAAACACCACCCCCTGCACGACACCCTACACTGCCCGAACACCACTGCACTGCCCTAAACCTTGAAACACCACCCCTTGCATGACTCCCTACACTGCCCGAACACCACTGCACTGCCCTAAACCATGAAACACCACCCCCAGCACGACCCCCTACATTGCCTGAGCACCACTGCACTGCTCTAAACCCTAAAACACCAACCCCAGCACTATACCCTACACTGCCCGAAGACCACTGCACTGCCCTAAACCCTGAAACACCACCCCCCAGCACGACCCCCTACACTGCCCAAACACCACTGCACTGCCCTAAACCCTGAAATACCACCCCCAGCAAGACCCCCTACACTGCCCGAACACCACTGCACTGCCCTAAACCGTGAAACTCCACCCCAAGCAAAACGCCCTACACTGCCCAAACACCACTGCACTAAACCCTGAAACACCACCCCCTGCACGACACCCTACATTGCCCGAACACCACTGCACTGCCCTGAACCCTGAAACACCACCCCAGCAAGACAACCTAAACTGCCAGAACACCACTGCCCTAAACCCTGAAACACCACCCCCTGCACGACCCCCTACACTGCCCGAACACCACTGCACTGCCCTAAACCCTAAAACACCACCCCCAGCACGATCCCCTACACTGCCCGAACACCACTGCACTGCCCTAAATCCTAAAACACCACCCCTGCACGACCCCCTACACTGTCCGAACACCACTGCACTGCCCTAAACCCTGAAACACCACCCCCAGCACGACCCCCTATCCTGCCCGAACACCACTGCACTGCCCTAAACCCTGAAACGCCAGCCCCAGCACGACCCCCTACGCTGCCCGAACACCACTGCACTGCCCTAAATCCTGAAACACCACCCCCAGCACAACCCCCTACACTGCCCGAACACCACTGCACTGCCCTAAACCCTGAAACGCCACCCCCAGCAAGACCCCCTACACTGCCCAAACACCACTGCACTGCCCTGAACCCTGAAAAACCACCCCCAGCAAGACACCCTAAACTGCCAGAACACCACTGCCCTAAACCCTGAAACACCACCCCTGCAAGACCCCCTGCACTGCCGGAACACCACTGCACTGCCCTAAACCATGAAACACCACCCCAACACGACCCCCTACATTCCCTGAACACCACTGCACTGCTCTAACCCTACAACACCACCCCAAACACTACACCCTACACTGCCCGAACACCACTACACTTCCCTAAACCCTGAAACACCACCCCCAGCACAACCCCCTACACTGCCCGAACACCACTGCACTGTCCTAAACCCTGAAACACCAGCCCATGCACGACCCCCTACACTGCCCAAACACCACTGCATTGCCCTAAACCCTGAAACACCAGCCCCAGCACGACCCCCTACAGTGCCCGAACACCACTGCACTGCCCTCAACCCTGAAATACCACCCCAAGCAAGACCCCCTACACTGCCAGAACATCACTTCACTGCCCTAAACCCTGAAACACCACCCCAAGCAAGACGCCCTACACTGCCCAAACACCACTGCACTAAACCCTGAAACACCACCCCCTGCACGACCCCCTACATTGCCCGAACACAACTGCACTGCCCTAAACCCTGAAACACCACCCCCAGCACGACCCCCTACACTGCTCGAACACCACTGCACTGCCCTAAACCCTAAAACACCACCCAGGCACGACCCCCTACGCTGCCCTAACACTACTGCACTGCCCTAAACCCTGAAACACCACCCCCCAGCAGGACCCCCTACGCTGCCCAAACACCACTGCACTGCCCTAAACCCTGAAACACCAGCCCCAGCACGACCCCCACGCTTCACGAACACCACTGCACTGCCCTAAACCCTGAAACTCCAGCCCCAGCAAGACCGTCTGCGCTGCCCGAACACCACTGCACTGCCGTAAACCCTAAAACACCACCCCCAGAACAACCCCCTACACTCCCCAAACACCACTGCTCTGCCCCAGCCCCTGAAACACCTCCCCCAGTACAACCCCCTACACTCCCCGAACACCACTGCACTGCCCTAAACCCTGAAACACCACCCCCAGCAAGACCCCCTACACTGACCGAACACCACTGCCCTAAACCCTGAAACACCACCCCCAGCAAGACACCCTACACTGCCCAAACACCACTGCACTGCCCTAAACCCTGAAACACCAGCCCCAGCACGACCCCCTACAGTGTCCAAACACCACTGCACTGCCCTAAACCCTGAAATACCACCCCCAGCAAGACCCCCTACACTGCCCGAACACCACTGCACTGCCCTAAACCGTGAAAAACCACCCCAAGCAAAACGCCCTACACTGCCCAAACACCACTGCACTAAACCCTGAAACACCACCCCCTGCACAACACCCTACATTGCCCGAACACCACTGCACTGCCCTGAACCCTGAAACACCACCCCAGCAAGACAACCTAAACTGCCAGAACACCACTGCCCTAAACCCTGAAACACCACCCCCTGCACGACCCCCTACACTGCCCGAACACCACTGCACTGCCCTAAACCCTAAAACACCACCCCCAGCACGACCCCCTACACTGCCCGGACACCACTGCACTGCCCTAAATCCTAAAACACCACCCCTGCACGACCCCCTACACTGTCCGAACACCACTGCACTGCCCTAAACCCTGAAACACCACCCCCAGCACGACCCCCTACCCTGCCCGAAAACCACTGCACTGCCCTAAACCCTGAAACACCAGCCCCAGCACGACCCCCAACGCTGCCCGAACACCACTGCACTGCCCTAAATCCTGAAACACCAGCCCCAGCACAACCCCCTTCATTGCCGAACACCACTGCACTGCCCTAAACCCTGAAACACCACCCCCCAGCACGACCCCCTGCGCTGCCCGAACACCACTGCACTGCCCTAAACCCTGAAACACCAGCCCCAGCACGACCCCCTATGCTGCCCGAACACCACTGCACTGCCCTAAATCCTGAAAAACCACCCCCAGCACAACCCCCTACACTGCCCGAACACCACTGCACTGCCCTGAACCCTGAAACACAACCCCCAGCAAGACCCCCTACACTGCCCGAACACCACTGCACTGCCCTGAACCCTGAAACACCACCCCCAGCAAGACCCCCTACACTGCCCGAATACCACTGCACAGCCCTAAACCCTGAAATACCACCCCCAGCACGACAAAACCTATACTGCCGGAAACACAACTGGCCTGCCCTACACCAGCCCAAGCACAACCCCCTACACTGCCCGAACACCACTGCACTGCCCTAAATCCTGAAACACCAGCCCCAGCAGAACCCCCTACACTGGCCGAACCCCACTGCACTGCCCTGAACCCTGAAACACCAATCCCAGCAAGACCCCCTACACTGCCCGAACACCACTGCACTGCCATGAACCCCGAAACACCACCCCCAGCAAGACACCCTCAACTGCCAGAACACCACTGCCCTAAACCCTGAAACACCACCCCCTGCACGACCCCTTACACTGCCCGAACACCACTGCACTGCCCTAAACCATGAAACACCACCCCCAGCACGACCCCCTACACTGCCTGAACTCCACTGCACTGCCCTGAACCCTGAAACACCACCCCAGCAAGACCCCCTACACTGCCCGAGCACCACTGCACTGCCCTAAACCCTGAAACACCATCCCAAGCAAGACGCCCTACACTGCCCAAACACCACTGCACTAAACCCTGAAACACCACCCCCTGCACAACCCCCTACATTGCCCGAACACCACTGCACTGCCCTAAACCCTGAAACACCACCACCTGCATGACCCCCTACACTGCCCATACACCACTGCACTGCCCTAAACCCTGAAACACCACCCCGAGCACGACCCCCGACTGCTCGAACACCACTGCACTGCCCTAAACCCTAAAACACCACCCCACCACGACCCCCTAGGCTGCCCGAACACCACTGCACTGCCCTAAACCCTGAAACACCAGCCCGAGCACGACCCCTATGCTTCCGGAACACCGCTGCACGACCCCCTACCCTGCCCGAAAACCACTGCACTGCCCTAAACCCTGAAACACCAGCCCCAGCACGACCCCCAACGCTGCCCGAACACCACTGCACTGCCCTAAATCCTGAAACACCAGCCCCAGCACAACCCCCTTCATTGCCGAACACCACTGCACTGCCCTAAACCCTGAAACACCACCCCCCAGCACGACCCCCTGCGCTGCCCGAACACCACTGCACTGCCCTAAACCCTGAAACACCAGCCCCAGCACGACCCCCTACGCTGCCCGAACACCACTGCACTGCCCTAAATCCTGAAACACCACCCCCAGCACAACCCCCTACGCTGCCCGAACACCACTGCACTGCCCTGAACCCTGAAACACAACCCCCAGCAAGACCCCCTACACTGCCCGAACACCACTGCACTGCCCTGAACCCTGAAACACCACCCCCAGCAAGACCCCCTACACTGCCCGAATACCACTGCACAGCCCTAAACCATGAAATACCACCCCCAGCACGACAAAACCTATACTGCCGGAAACACAACTGGCCTGCCCTAAAACCTGAAACACCACCCCCCAGCATGACCCGCTACGCTGCCCGAACACCACTGAACTGCCCTAAACCCTAAAACACCACCCCCAGCATGACCCCCTACACTGCACGAACACCCCTGCACTGCCCTAAATCCTAAAACACCACCCCAGCACGACCCCCTACACTGCCCGAACAGCACTGCACTGCTCTAAACCCTGAAACACCCCCCCAGCACGACCCCCTATGCTGCCCGAACACCGCTGCACTGCCCTAAACCCTGAAACACCAGCCCCAGCACGACCCCCTACGTTGCCCGAACACCACTGCACTGCCCTAAATCCTGATACACCAGCCCAAGCACAACCCCCTACACTGCCCGAACACCACTGCACTGCCCTAAATCCTGAAACACCAGCCCCAGCAGAACCCCCTACACTGCCCGAACCCCACTGCACTGCCCTGAACCCTGAAACACCACCCCCAGCAAGACAACCTAAACTGCCAGAACACCACTGCCTTAAACCCTGAAACACCACCTCCTGCACGACCCCCTACGCTGCCCGAGCACCACTGCACTGCCCTAAACCCTAAAACACCACCCCCAGCACGACCCCCTACACTGCCTGAACACCACTGCACTGCCCTAAATCCTAAAACACCACGCCTGCAAGACCCCTACACTGTCCGAACACCACTGCACTGCCCTAAACCCTGAAACACCACCCTCCAGCACGACCCCTACCCTGCCCAAACACCACTGCACTGCCCTAAACCCTGAAACACCAGCCCCAGCACGACCCCCTACACTGTCCGAACACCACTGCACTGCCCTATATCCTGAAACACCAGCCCCAGCACAACCCCCTACACTGCCCGAACACCACTGCACTGCCCTAAATCCTGAAACACCAGCCCCAGCAGAACCCCCTACACAGCCCGAACACCACTGCACTGCCCTGAACCCTGAAACACCACCCCCAGCAAGACCCCTACACTGCCCGAACACCACTGCACTGCCCTGAACCCTGAAACACCACCCCCAGCAAGGCACCCTAAACTGCCAGAACACCACTGCCCTAAACCCTGAAACACCACCCCCTGCACGACACCCTACACTGCCCGAACACCACTGCACTGCCCTAAACCATGAAACACCACCCCCAGCACGACCCCCTACATTGCCTGAGCACCACTGCACTGCTCTAAACCCTAAAACACCACCCCCAGCACTATACCCTACACTGCCCGAAGGCCACTGCACTGCCCTAAACCCTGAAACACCACCCCCCAGCACGACCCCCTACACTGCCCAAACACCACTGCACTGCCCTAAACCCTGAAACACCAGCCCCAGCACGACCCCCTACAATGTCCAAATACCACTGCACTGCCCTAAACCCTGAAATACCACCCCCAGCAAGACCCCCTACACTGCCCGAACACCACTGCACTGCCCTAAACCGTGAAACTCCACCCCAAGCAAAACGCCCTACACTGCCCAAACACCACTGCACTAAACCCTGAAACACCACCCCCTGCACGACACCCTACATTGCCCGAACACCACTGCACTGCCCTGAACCCTGAAACACCACCCCAGCAAGACAACCTAAACTGCCAGAACACCACTGCCCTAAACCCTGAAACACCACCCCCTGCACGACCCCCTACACTGCCTGAACACCACTGCACTGCCCTAAACCCGAAAACACCACCCCAGCACGATCCCCTACACTGCCCGAACACCACTGCACTGCCCTAAATCCTAAAACACCACCCCTGCACGACCCCCTACACTGTCCGAACACCACTGCACTGCCCTAAACCCTGAAACACCACCCCCAGCACGACCCCCTATCCTGCCCGAACACCACTACACTGCCCTAAACCCTGAAACGCCAGCCCCAGCACGACCCCCTACGCTGCCCGAACACCACTGCACTGCCCTAAATCCTGAAACACCACCCCCAGCACAACCCCCTACACTGCCCGAACACCACTGCACTGCCCTGAACCCTGAAACACAACCCCCAGCAAGACCCCCTACACTGCCCGAACACCACTGCACTGCCCTGAACCCTGAAACACCACCCCCAGCAAGACCCCCTACACTGCCCGAATACCACTACACAGCCCTAAACCCTGAAATACCACCCCCAGCACGACCAACCTATACTGCCGGAAACACAACTGGCCTGCCCTAAACCCTGAAACACCACCCCCCAGCATGACCCGCTACGCTGCCCGAACACCACTGAACTGCCCTAAACCCTAAAACACCACCCCCAGCATGACCCCCTACACTGCACGAACACCCCTGCACTGCCCTAAATCCTAAAACACCACCCCAGCACGACCCCCTACACTGCCCGAACAGCACTGCACTGCTCTAAACCCTGAAACACCCCCCCAGCACGACCCCCTATGCTGCCCGAACACCGCTGCACTGCCCTAAACCCTGAAACACCAGCCCCAGCACGACCCCCTACGTTGCCCGAACACCACTGCACTGCCCTAAATCCTGATACACCAGCCCAAGTACAACCCCCTACACTGCCTGAACACCACTGCACTGCCCTAAATCCTGAAACACCAGCCCCAGCAGAACCCCCTACACTGCCCGAACCCCACTGCACTGCCCTGAACCCTGAAACACCATCCCCAGCAAGACACCCTCAACTGCCAGAACACCACTGCCCTAAACCCTGAAACACCACCCCCTGCACGACCCCTACACTGCCCGAACACCACTGCACTGCCGAAAACCTTGAAACACCACCCCTTGCATGACTCCCTACACTGCCCGAACACCACTGCACTGCCCTAAACCATGAAACACCACCCCCTACACGACCCCCTACACTGCCTGAACTCCACTGCACTGCCCTGAACCCTGAAACACCACCCCCAGCAAGACCCCCTACACTGCCCGAGCACCACTGCACTGCCCTAAACCCTGAAAGACCATCCCAAGCAAGACGCTCTACACTGCCCAAACACCACTGCACTAAACCCTGAAACACCACCCCCTGCACAACCCCCTACACTGCCCGAACACCACTGCACTGCCCTAAACCCTGAAACACCACCACCTGCATGACCCCCTACACTGCCCAAACACCACTGCACTGCCCTAAACCCTGAAACACCACCCCGGGCACGACCCCCTACACTGCTCGAACACCACTGCACTGCCCTAAACCCTAAAACACCACCCCCAGCACGACCCCCTACCCTGCCCGAAAACCACTGCACTGCCCTAAACCCTGAAAAACAAGCCCCAGCACGACCCCCTATGCTGCCCGAACACCACTGCACTGCCCTAAATCCTGAAACACCACCCCCAGCACAACCCCCTACACTGCCCGAACACCACTGCACTGCCCTGAACCCTGAAACACAACCCCCAGCAAGACCCCCTACACTGCCCGAACACCACTGCACTGCCTTGAACCCTGAAACACCACCCCCAGCAAGACCCCCTACACTGCCCGAATACCACTGCACAGCCCTAAACCCTGAAACACCACCCCCAGCACGACTAACCTATACTGCCCGAACACCACTGGCCTGCCCTAAACCCTGAAACACCACCCCCCAGCATGACCCGCTACGCTGCCCGAACACCACTGAACTGCCCTAAACCCTAAAACACCACCCCCAGCATGACCCCCTACACTGCACGAACACCCCTGCACTGCCCTAAATCCTAAAACACCACCCCAGCACGACCCCCTACACTGCCCGAACAGCACTGCGCTGCTCTAAACCCTGAAACACCCCCCCAGCACGACCCCCTATGCTGCCCGAACACCGCTGCACTGCCCTAAACCCTGAAACACCAGCCCCAGCACGACCCCCTACGTTGCCCGAACACCACTGCACTGCCCTAAATCCTGATACACCAGCCCAAGCACAACCCCCTACACTGCCCGAACACCACTGCACTGCCCTAAATCCTGAAAACCAGCCCCAGCAGAACCCCCTACACTGCCCGAACCCCACTGCACTGCCATGAACCCTGAAACACCACCCCCAGCAAGACAACCTAAACTGCCAGAACACCACTGCCCTAAACCCTGAAACACCACCTCCTGCACGACCCCCTACGCTGCCCGAGCACCACTGCACTGCCCTAAACCCTAAAACACCACCCCCAGCACGACCCCCTACACTGCCTGAACACCACTGCACTGCCCTAAACCGTGAAACACCACCCCAAGCAAAACGCCCTACACTGCCCAAACACCACTGCACTAAACCCTGAAACACCACCCCCTGCACGACACCCTACATTGCCCGAACACCACTGCACTGCCCTGAACCCTGAAACACCACCCCAGCAAGACAACCTAAACTGCCAGAACACCACTGCCCTAAACCCTGAAACACCACCCCCTGCACGACCCCCTACACTGCCCGAACACCACTGCACTGCCCTAAACCCTAAAACACCACCCCAGCACGATCCCCTACACTGCCCGAACACCACTGCACTGCCCTAAATCCTAAAACACCACCCCTGCACGACCCCCTACACTGTCCGAACACCACTGCACTGCCCTAAACCCTGAAACACCAGCCCCAGCACGACCCCCTATCCTGCCCGAACACCACTGCACTGCCCTAAACCCTGAAACGCCAGCCCCAGCACGACCCCCTACACTGCCCAAACACCACTGCACTGCCCTAAATCCTGAAACACCAGCCCCAGCACAACCCCCTACACTGCCCGAACACCACTGCACTGCCCTGAACCCTGAAACACAACCCCCAGCAAGACCCCCTACACTGCCCGAACACCACTGCACTGTCCTGAACCCTGAAACACCACTCCCAGCAAGACCCCCTACACTGCCCGAATACCACTGCACAGCCCTAAACCCTGAAATACCACCCCCAGCACGACCAACCTATACTGCCGGAAACACAACTGGCCTGCCCTAAACCCTGAAACACCACCCCCCAGCATGACCCGCTACGCTGCCCGAACACCACTGAACTGCCCTAAACCCTAAAACACCACCCCCAGCATGACCCCCTACACTGCACGAACACCCCTGCACTGCCCTAAATCCTAAAACACCACCCCAGCACGACCCCCTACACTGCCCGAACAGCACTGCACTGCTCTAAACCCTGAAACACCCCCCCAGCACGACCCCCTATGCTGCCCGAACACCGCTGCACTGCCCTAAACCCTGAAACACCAGCCCCAGCACGACCCCCTACGTTGCCCGAACACCACTGCACTGCCCTAAATCCTGATACACCAGCCCAAGTACAACCCCCTACACTGCCTGAACACCACTGCACTGCCCTAAATCCTGAAACACCAGCCCCAGCAGAACCCCCTACACTGCCCGAACCCCACTGCACTGCCCTGAACCCTGAAACACCAACCCCAGCAAGACCCCCTACACTGCCCGAACACCACTGCACTGCCATGAACCCCAAAACACCACCCCCAGCAAGACACCCTCAACTGCCAGAACACCACTGCCCTAAACCCTGAAACACCACCCCCTGCACGACCCCCTACACTGCCCGAACACCACTGCACTGCCGAACACCTTGAAACACCACCCCTTGCATGACTCCCTACACTGCCCGAACACCACTGCACTGCCCTAAACCATGAAACACCACCCCCTGCACGACCCCCTACACTGCCTGAGCTCCACTGCACTGCCCTGAACCCTGAAACACCACCCCCAGCAAGACCCCCTACACTGCCCGAGCACCACTGCACTGCCCTAAACCCTGAAACACCATCCCAAGCAAGACGCCCTACACTGCCCAAACACCACTGCACTAAACCCTGAAACACCACCCCCTGCACAACCCCCTACACTGCCCGAACACCACTGCACTGCCCTAAACCCTGAAACACCAGCCCCAGCAGAACCCCCTACACTGCCCGAACCCCACTGCACTGCCCTGAACCCTGAAACACCAATCCCAGCAAGACCCCCTACACTGCCCGAACACCACTGCACTGCCATGAACCCCGAAACACCACCCCCAGCAAGACACCCTCAACTGCCAGAACACCACTGCCCTAAACCCTGAAACACCACCCCCTGCACGATCCCTTACACTGCCCGAACACCACTGCACTGCCGAAAACCTTGAAACACCACCCCTTGCATGACTCCCTACACTGCCCGAACACCACTGCACTGCCCTAAACCATGAAACACCACCCCCAGCACGACCCCCTACACTGCCTGAACTCCACTGCACTGCCCTGAACGCTGAAACACCACCCCAGCAAGACCCCCTACACTGCCCGAGCACCACTGCACTGCCCTAAACCCTGAAACACCATCCCAAGCAAGACGCCCTACACTGCCCAAACACCACTGCACTAAACCCTGAAACACCACCCCCTGCACAACCCCCTACATTGCCCGAACACCACTGCACTGCCCTAAACCCTGAAACACCACCACCTGCATGACCCCCTACACTGCCCATACACCACTGCACTGCCCTAAACCCTGAAACACCACCCCGAGCACGTCCCCCTACACTGCTCGAACACCACTGCACTGCCCTAAACCCTAAAACACCACCCCACCACGACCCCCTAGGCTGCCCGAACACCACTGCACTGCCCTAAACCCTGAAACACCAGCCCGAGCACGACCCCTATGCTTCCGGAACCTCACTGCACTGCCCTAAACCCTGAAACACCAGCCCCAGCACGACCCCCTATACTGCCCAAACACCACTGCACTGCCCTAAACCCTGAAACACCAGCCCCAGCACGACCCCCTACGCTGCCCGAAAACCACTGCACTGCCCTAAATCCTGAAACACCAGCCCCAGCACAACCCCCTACACTGCCCAAACACCACTGCACTGCCCTAAATCCTGAAACACCAGCCCCAGCAGAGCCCCCTACACTGCCTGAACACCACTGCACTGCCCTGACTCCTGAAACACCACCCCCAGCAAGACCCCCTACACTGCCCGAACACCACTGCACTGCCCTAAACCCTGAAACACCACCCCTTGCATGACTCCCTACACTGCCCGAACACCACTGCACTGCCTTAAACCATGAAACACCACCCCCAGCACGACCCCCTACATTGCCTGAGCACCACTGCACTTCTCTAAGCCCTAAAACACCACCCCCAGCACTATACCCGACACTGCCCGAAGACCACAGCACTGCCCTAAACCCTGAAACACCACCCCCCAGCACGACCCTCTACACTGCCCAAACACCACTGCACTGCCCTAAACCCTGAAACATCAGCCCCAGCACGACCCCCTACAGTGTCCGAACACTACTGCACTGCCCTAAACCCTGAAATACCACCCCCAGCAAGACCCCCTACACTGCCCGAACACCACTGCACTGCACTAAACCCTGAAACATCACCCCAAGCAAGACGCCCTACACTGCCCAAACACCACTGCACTGCCCTAAACCCTGAAACACCAGCCCCAGCAAGACCCTCTGTGCTGCCCGAACACCACTGCACTGCCGTAAACCCTGAAACCCCAGCCCCAGCATGACCCCCTACACTGGCCGAACACCTCTGCACTACCCTAAACCCTGAAACACCAGCCCCTACACCACCCCCTACACTGCCCATACAGCACTGCACTGCCCTAAACCCTGAAACACCAGCCCCAGCAAGACCCCCTACACTGCCCGAGCACCACTGCACTGCCCTAAACCCTGAAACACCACCCCAAGCAAAACACCCTACACTGCCCAAACACCACTGCACTAAACCCTGAAACACCACCCCCTGCACAACCCTCTACATTGCCCGAACACCACTGCACTGCCCTAAACCCTGAAACACCACCACCTGCATGACCCCTACACTACCCGAACACCACTGCACTGCCCTAAACCCTGAAACACCACCCCCAGCACGACCCCCTACACTGCTCGAACACCACTGCACTGCCCTAAACCCTAAAACACCACCCCCACCACGACCCCCTACGCTGCCCGAACACCACTGCACTGCCCTGCACCCTGAAAGACCAGCCCGAGCACGACCCCCGCGCTTCCCGAACGCCACTGCACTGCCCTAAACCCTGAAACACCAGGCCCAGCAAAACCCTCTGCACTGCCCGAACACAACTGCACTGCCGTAAACCCTGAAACACCAGCCCCAGCACGACCCCCTACACTGCCCAAACACCACTGCACTGCCCTAAACCCTGAAACACCAGCCCCAGCACGACCCCCTATGCTGCCCGAACACCACTGCACTGCCCTAAATGCTGAAACACCAGCCCCAGCACAACCCCCTACACTGCCCGAACACCACTGCACTGCCCTAAATCCTGAAACACCAGCCCCAGCAGAGCCCCCTACACTGCCTGAACACCACTGCACTGCCCTGACTCCTGAAACACCACCCCCAGCAAGACCCCCTACACTGCCCGAACACCACTGCACTGCCCTAAACCCTGAAACACCACCCCTTGCATGACTCCCTACACTGCCCGAACACCACTGCACTGCCTTAAACCATGAAACACCACCCCCAGCACGACCCCCTACATTGCCTGAGCACCACTGCACTTCTCTAAGCCCTAAAACACCACCCCCAGCACTATACCCGACACTGCCCGAAGACCACAGCACTGCCCTAAACCCTGAAACACCACCCCCCAGCACGACCCTCTACACTGCCCAAACACCACTGCACTGCCCTAAACCCTGAAACATCAGCCCCAGCACGACCCCCTACAGTGTCCGAACACTACTGCACTGCCCTAAACCCTGAAATACCACCCCCAGCAAGACCCCCTACACTGCCCGAACACCACTGCACTGCACTAAACCCTGAAACATCACCCCAAGCAAGACGCCCTACACTGCCCAAACACCACTGCACTGCCCTAAACCCTGAAACACCAGCCCCAGCAAGACCCTCTGTGCTGCCCGAACACCACTGCACTGCCGTAAACCCTGAAACCCCAGCCCCAGCATGACCCCCTACACTGGCCGAACACCTCTGCACTACCCTAAACCCTGAAACACCAGCCCCTACACCACCCCCTACACTGCCCATACAGCACTGCACTGCCCTAAACCCTGAAACACCAGCCCCAGCAAGACCCCCTACACTGCCCGAGCACCACTGCACTGCCCTAAACCCTGAACCACCACCCCAAGCAAAACACCCTACACTGCCCAAACACCACTGCACTAAACCCTGAAACACCACCCCCTGCACAACCCTCTACATTGCCCGAACACCACTGCACTGCCCTAAACCCTGAAACACCACCACCTGCATGACCCCTACACTACCCGAACACCACTGCACTGCCCTAAACCCTGAAACACCACCCCCAGCACGACCCCCTACACTGCTCGAACACCACTGCACTGCCCTAAACCCTAAAACACCACCCCCACCACGACCCCCTACGCTGCCCGAACACCACTGCACTGCCCTGCACCCTGAAAGACCAGCCCGAGCACGACCCCCGCGCTTCCCGAACACCACTGCACTGCCCTAAACCCTGAAACACCAGGCCCAGCAAAACCCTCTGCACTGCCCGAACACAACTGCACTGCCGTAAACCCTGAAACACCAGCCCCAGCACGACCCCCTACACTGCCCAAACACCACTGCACTGCCCTAAACCCTGAAACACCAGCCCCAGCACGACCCCCTATGCTGCCCGAACACCACTGCACTGCCCTAAATGCTGAAACACCAGCCCCAGCACAACCCCCTACACTGCCCGAACACCACTGCACTGCCCTAAATCCTGAAATACCAGCCCCAGCAGAACCCCCTACACTGCCTGATCACCACTGCACTGCCTTGACCCCTGAAACACCACCCCCAGCAAGACCCCCTACACTGCCCGAACACCACTGCACTGCCTTGAACCCTGAAAAACCACCCCCTGCAAGACACCCTAAACTGCCAGAACACCACTGCCCTAAACCCTGAAACACCACCCCTGCAAGACCCCCTACACTGCCCGAACACCACTGCACTGCCCTAAACCATGAAACACCACCCCAGCACGACCCCCTACATTCCCTAAACACCACTGCACTGCTCTAACCCTAAAACACCACCCCAAGCACTACACCCTACACTGCCCGAACACCACTACACTTCCCTAAACCCTGAAACACCACCCCCAGCACGACCCCCTACACTGCCCGAACACCACTGCACTGTCCTAAACCCTGAAACACCAGCCCATGCACGACCCCCTACACTGCCCAAACACCACTGCACTGCCCTAAACCCTGAAACACCAGCCCCAGCACGACCCCCTACAGTGCCCGAACACCACTGCACTGCCCTCAACCCTGAAATACCACCCCGAGCAAGACCCCTACACTGCCCGAACACCACTGCACTGCCCTAAACTCTGAAACACCACCCCATGCATGATGCCCTACACTGCCCAAACACCACTGCACTGCCCTAAACCCTGAAACACCCCCACCTGCATGACCCCCTACACTGCTCGAAAACCACTGCACTGCCCTAAACCGTGAGACACCACCCCCAGCACGACCCCCTACACTGCTCGAACACCACTGCACTGCCCTAAACCCTAAAACACCACCCAGGCACGACCCCCTACGCTGCCCTAACACTACTGCACTGCCCTAAACTCTGAAACACAACCCGCAGCAGGACCCCCTACGCTGCCCAAACACCACTGCACTGCCCTAAACCCTGAAACACCAGCCCCAGCACGACCCCCACGCTTCACGAACACCACTGCACTGCCCACTCTAGTCAGGGCTGGGGAGTTACACGCCAAAGATAACCCCTGCTCACCCCCTTGGTAGCTTGGCACGAGCAGACAGGCTTATCCCTGAGGCAATGTGTAAAGCGTTTGCGCGCGCACCCAGCAACAACACCCAAGGCCCACCACAAAGGAAACTCCACACAAGGTATTCTATAAAAAATAGCCTTTGTATTATACACAACACCTTAGATAAAAACACACACTCTACAATGTGCCAACAGGCACGGGCAGAATTTACAAGGGATTATATGTACAGGGGACAGGGCCACATGGACCACTGTCAGGAATTAGCACTCTTAGAACATAACACAAATTACCAAGTGTACATGTAGAACATAACCAGTATCTACTGGCGCAATAATGACCTCAGCGTCATCACACTAGCATCAGGTATAAAACCTATCCTGCATCTATCACAGGGGCATAAATCACATTATGCAACTCTCATTGGTCTAACGTATTAGACCTAGCCACCTAAGTACACCTACACTAGGGGCGTACATAACACAGGGAAGTACATTCTCCCTACCATCAACCTAAACAAGGTAAAACAACCTCCTAGGCAGAACTAACCACATTTAGAGGTACACAACACAGGGTGCGCAAAACATACTATACACCGTACATTTCCTAGCACCAAAAGCATGAACACAGGGTGCGCCAAACATACTACACAGTACATTTCCTGGCACCCAAAATCACATTATAGTCCAGGTTGCGCCAAAACCTAAACGTAGCAGCTGCCCACTACTTGCTGGGCAGCTGGGGACAAGCACAGGGCCTAAACGCTGCAGCTGGCACTAAGTGCTGCGCAGCTGGGGAAGGCAAATAGGAGGCATGGGCTCTCACTGGCCCCTGAACACATTATCCAAAACGCTGGAGCCACCTGGCTCAGAAAATAACATGTCCCCCTTGGAGTCCCTCTGGACTCTAGACAAATGATGCCCTCTTCGTTGGAGCGCACGAGCGCTCTAAAACAAATATGCCCCCACCGTTGGAGCCACGTGGGCTCAGAGAAAACAATGCCCAGTAACGTTGGAGCGGCCCGCTGCCTTCCGGGGCCGCTCTGAGTACCAAACGAACTGCCCCCGTATGCGTTGGAGCCTCGTGGGCTCCCAGGCAGAGAATGCTGTCCCCTTTGGTGGAGCCTCCTCGTGGGGGGGGCTCAGACACGCACAGAGACCACCCCGAGCCCTCTCCTTACCGGGGTCTCCTACGCGCCGGCTCTGCTCCTAATGTCGGCTCTCCTGAGGCCGGGCAGCCGAGTCGCGCTGCCTGGCTCTCTCCACGGCCGGCTTGTGGGGCGTTGGCCAGAGCGGGGTAGGCTCCCGCCTGGCTTCGTGAGGCTGCGAGGCTTTCCAGCTCCCGGGTGCTTCTCGGTGGAGCCTGCGAGGCTCCGGGACAGTTTGCCGGCAATGGCCGCACTTCCCCTTCCGTCCCGCGGCCCCGCCCACAACCAGGCGGGCCGCGGGCTCGGCGATGCCTTTCAAAGGCAGCTTGGGCCGCGGCGGTGATTTCTTTGTAAGAGGGGTAGGCTCCCTCTAAATTCACGACATAAGGCGGGGTGGGCACCCGCCGGACACACCAAACAGCGGGGTGGGCACCCGCCACACACGGTGAATCACGGGGTGGGCACCCGCTCCCCTTAAAGGAGGCATAACGTGGGGTGGCACCCGCAATCTACAATTACCGATGAAGCGGGGTGGGCACCCGCAATCTAGGACAAGGATGAAGCGGGGTGGCTCCCGCTCGGCAGCCATGACGGGGGAATCCCTCCAGTGGGGATTCCCTCAGGCAATAGGCAGCAGCATGCTGCAGAGCTCCAGTGCTCCGTCAGGAGCCCGATTTCAGCGCTCCCAGGCGCTAGAAGGCTGTATCAAGCCTGGGCAGTGTAAAAGGACCAGCAAAAGGTCCAAAAAGGTCCTGAAGGCATCCAGGGGGCAACGCAGGGCCCAGGGGCCAGCACACAGGGCCCTCCAGCAGGAAGGTAGCCCCCATGGCGGTCCCTCCTGGGCCCCAGCAGCAGCGCGCCCCTGGCAGATTCAAGTCAGAACAAGAACATTTTGTAAGGGGACACAGCCCCTTTTTATACACCAAATCCCTTTGTCTGGGTTCAGGGTGAGGGGGAAAACCAGTCGCAGCTGGTTGGGGAGCACCCTTGATGTGCTCAGCCCCTCACTCTATTCACTGGCAGGGCTAGGGTCGTCAGTCGCACCACAGGGGGCGGAGCCAGCAGTGTGTGGGGAAAACCCTGCCCTATTCAGGTCCAAGGTGCACTCCTCCCCAGCCATCAGCATGCTAATCTCACACTCACCACTGGGGCAGACCCAACCAGACTCCTGGAGCCAGGCTCACCAGCCAGCTCCAGCCAATCACACGCCAGACGCACTGCACACAGAAGTGCCCACTTCTAGAAGTGGCACTTCCACACTAGGTACATGCACGCCGCACACATCATCGCGCAGCATTCACTCCCACGAGTCCGCACATACCAAACTCGGGCCTGCACACCCCACACCTCAGGAACTACTAGGGACACATACATTCCCCATGCATTCCTATGGGAGGGCAGGCCTATCTCACCACATGCACTCAGAGCACGCACGCACTTTACCCTGGGACACAGGGAAAGTGCGCAGGAACCAAACAAATCACCACACCAAGTCACCAATAAAAAGCAAAAAGTTCAGGGGTGAACCTGCCAGAAGGGCCAAGTCCAACACAACCCCCTTCCAGCCAAAACGCAGGGCAGACCAATCACCACCGTGATGGTCTTCCCTGCTTGGGGCGATAGAACACGGACGCAGGCCCGCACTGCAGGGACACTCTCCTGTTCTACGCCATTCTCAATCAACATGGTTCCATCTTAAAAAAAAAACATAACCGAAAAGAACTCAGGCCCAACTAGGCTACCCCACTGGTACTACCTAGTTGTCCACGGCCAGGACCAGGCCCTAGGCCACCCAGATACCACTGGTCCTTGCCAAACCCAGAGTGGGGGGTAGTAACCCCTGGCATACAAGCCATTCTCCACTCTCCCTCTCAGTGTAGTTCCCAACTACCACTGATCCTTCAACCTAGGGTCCGCACCCTCAGGCTGACCAGAGGTCACGGGCAAGAATGCCCCACCCTACCTCTACTTCTGGGGTTCCGCACCCTCCCAGGGAAGCACCCACCAGAACACAACTCTCCCACCAGTTTAGGACCTCTCTCCACCAACTGGTC
Organism: Triturus cristatus; assembly: GCF_964204655.1. Taxonomy (NCBI): domain Eukaryota; kingdom Metazoa; phylum Chordata; class Amphibia; order Caudata; family Salamandridae; genus Triturus; species Triturus cristatus. The sequence goes on from NC_140579.1 coordinate 879,224,571, forward strand.
TACCACCTGGGATCCAAGGGGTCAGAGGCGAGGACTCCCTCCCTCTGCACCCCCTTCCACTGTAGAGCAGGGTCTCTTTACTTAAGATGAGCCCCACCTGCCCTCAGGACTACAGCTGCCCTTACGTCCAGATCCGGAAACACCGACTACTGGCTCCCCAACCGAGGGACGTACCCTTTGGTCAGATGCCTGGCGAACCAGGACTTAACGAGGGTGACACATACCTAATGGGTCGTGTGACAGTCTGCCTGGCGCTGATCTCACGACCTCCTGTCCATCTGACAGTGCGTGCAGACCCCCCAGGACAGAAGTGGCGACACCACGGTCACTCAGTGGTGACACAGCCCTCCCGGCTGGTCCCTGACCTACTGGTTCCCACTGGGGAATCCCTCCCCCTCTCACCCCTCCCTCTGGACTTCCGCACCCTCCCAACTGGAGCGGTACCGCCAGACACCAGGACTACTGGAGCTCTGATTACAGACGCTCCACGCCCTATAGACACTGGGAGATCCTCCTCAAATGACCTATTGGTACAGCCTAGGCCCCCGACCTGATGGTCCCTAAAGAAACCATCCAGGCCCTGACACTGGGTTTCGGGCACCTGGAGACACGCAGTCCCACCCACTCCTTCTCCGCAGAGACAGGCCTAGAGCCCCTACACCGAGACCTAGCTGGGCTACTCTGAACCTCTTCCACCACGCTGGGCTGGAAGACACCTCAGCCACTACTTTTGGAATCACTCCCCAATGCAAGTTCCCTATCCCAGAGAACTCACACCCAATCAACCAGCAAGCTCCTTATTTCAGAGAACTCACACCAAAGAATTCAGCAAGCTCCTTATTTCAGAGAACTCACACCATTCATCCACACACACACCCCCCAGACTAGTAAAACAGTTTCTACCGCCCCTGATTTTCTCAACCTGACCACCACGTGACACAGGTACTATTACTCTGGGAACTGGGAATGGGACATTCACATTCATCCAGCGCATTACACATTCATCCCCAAACCCCTCCCAAGACTGGTAAGACAGTTTCTACCGCCCCTGATTTCTCAACCTGACCACCACGTGACACAGGTACCACTACCCCTGGAACTGGGAATGGGAATACATGCACTGGACACATCTGCTGCCACCACTGGATCCCACCCTCTGGTGAATCCAGAAAACACAATGCACTAAGGGGGATGATCTACCCTCCCGAGCTAGGGACACCTAACTCACAGTGCACAAAAAAAACACATTTCCAAAGAAATGACATTTAAAAGCAACCTTAGAACAATAATCCCTATACCATGTGATTTATCTAAATGCAGAGTTTTGTAGTGCGGCCAGTTGCTGCTGCGGTACAGCGCAAACGCAAGTCCAAATCCCACCGCTGATCACCAATGTTAGAAATGGGATTTCTGGTTGGCTAAGGCTTGCGCCAAAGTCAGGCAGAAACCACCACTCTAGTCAGGGCTGGGGAGTTACACGCCAAAGATAACCCCTGCTCACCCCCTTGGTAGCTTGGCACGAGCAGACAGGCTTATCCCTGAGGCAATGTGTAAAGCGTTTGCGCGCGCACCCAGCAACAACACCCAAGGCCCACCACAAAGGAAACTCCACACAAGGTATTCTATAAAAAATAGCCTTTGTATTATACACAACACCTTAGATAAAAACACACACTCTACAATGTGCCAACAGGCACGGGCAGAATTTACAAGGGATTATATGTACAGGGGACAGGGCCACATGGACCACTGTCAGGAATTAGCACTCTTAGAACATAACACAAATTACCAAGTGTACATGTAGAACATAACCAGTATCTACTGGCGCAATAATGACCTCAGCGTCATCACACTAGCATCAGGTATAAAACCTATCCTGCATCTATCACAGGGGCATAAATCACATTATGCAACTCTCATTGGTCTAACGTATTAGACCTAGCCACCTAAGTACACCTACACTAGGGGCGTACATAACACAGGGAAGTACATTCTCCCTACCATCAACCTAAACAAGGTAAAACAACCTCCTAGGCAGAACTAACCACATTTAGAGGTACACAACACAGGGTGCGCAAAACATACTATACACTGTACATTTCCTAGCACCAAAAGCATGAACACAGGGTGCGCCAAACATACTACACAGTACATTTCCTGGCACCCAAAATCACATTATAGTCCAGGTTGCGCCAAAACCTAAACGTAGCAGCTGCCCACTACTTGCTGGGCAGCTGGGGACAAGCACAGGGCCTAAACGCTGCAGCTGGCACTAAGTGCTGCGCAGCTGGGGAAGGCAAATAGGAGGCATGGGCTCTCACTGGCCCCTGAACACATTATCCAAAACGCTGGAGCCACCTGGCTCAGAAAATAACATGTCCCCCTTGGAGTCCCTCTGGACTCTAGACAAATGATGCCCTCTTCGTTGGAGCGCACGAGCGCTCTAAAACAAATATGCCCCCACCGTTGGAGCCACGTGGGCTCAGAGAAAACAATGCCCAGTAACGTTGGAGCGGCCCGCTGCCTTCCGGGGCCGCTCTGAGTACCAAACGAACTGCCCCCGTATGCGTTGGAGCCTCGTGGGCTCCCAGGCAGAGAATGCTGTCCCCTTTGGTGGAGCCTCCTCGTGGGGGGGGCTCAGACACGCACAGAGACCACCCCGAGCCCTCTCCTTACCGGGGTCTCCTACGCGCCGGCTCTGCTCCTAATGTCGGCTCTCCTGAGGCCGGGCAGCCGAGTCGCGCTGCCTGGCTCTCTCCACGGCCGGCTTGTGGGGCGTTGGCCAGAGCGGGGTAGGCTCCCGCCTGGCTTCGTGAGGCTGCGAGGCTTTCCAGCTCCCGGGTGCTTCTCGGTGGAGCCTGCGAGGCTCCGGGACAGTTTGCCGGCAATGGCCGCACTTCCCCTTCCGTCCCGCGGCCCCGCCCACAACCAGGCGGGCCGCGGGCTCGGCGATGCCTTTCAAAGGCAGCTTGGGCCGCGGCGGTGATTTCTTTGTAAGAGGGGTAGGCTCCCTCTAAATTCACGACATAAGGCGGGGTGGGCACCCGCCGGACACACCAAACAGCGGGGTGGGCACCCGCCACACACGGTGAATCGCGGGGTGGGCACCCGCTCCCCTTAAAGGAGGCATAACGTGGGGTGGCACCCGCAATCTACAATTACCGATGAAGCGGGGTGGGCACCCGCAATCTAGGACAAGGATGAAGCGGGGTGGCTCCCGCTCGGCAGCCATGACGGGGGAATCCCTCCAGTGGGGATTCCCTCAGGCAATAGGCAGCAGCATGCTGCAGAGCTCCAGTGCTCCGTCAGGAGCCCGATTTCAGCGCTCCCAGGCGCTAGAAGGCTGTATCAAGCCTGGGCAGTGTAAAAGGACCAGCAAAAGGTCCAAAAAGGTCCTGAAGGCATCCAGGGGGCAACGCAGGGCCCAGGGGCCAGCACACAGGGCCCTCCAGCAGGAAGGTAGCCCCCATGGCGGTCCCTCCTGGGCCCCAGCAGCAGCGCGCCCCTGGCAGATTCAAGTCAGAACAAGAACATTTTGTAAGGGGACACAGCCCCTTTTTATACACCAAATCCCTTTGTCTGGGTTCAGGGTGAGGGGGAAAACCAGTCGCAGCTGGTTGGGGAGCACCCTTGATGTGCTCAGCCCCTCACTCTATTCACTGGCAGGGCTAGGGTCGTCAGTCGCACCACAGGGGGCGGAGCCAGCAGTGTGTGGGGAAAACCCTGCCCTATTCAGGTCCAAGGTGCACTCCTCCCCAGCCATCAGCATGCTAATCTCACACTCACCACTGGGGCAGACCCAACCAGACTCCTGGAGCCAGGCTCACCAGCCAGCTCCAGCCAATCACACGCCAGACGCACTGCACACAGAAGTGCCCACTTCTAGAAGTGGCACTTCCACACTAGGTACATGCACGCCGCACACATCATCGCGCAGCATTCACTCCCACGAGTCCGCACATACCAAACTCGGGCCTGCACACCCCACACCTCAGGAACTACTAGGGACACATACATTCCCCATGCATTCCTATGGGAGGGCAGGCCTATCTCACCACATGCACTCAGAGCACGCACGCACTTTACCCTGGGACACAGGGAAAGTGCGCAGGAACCAAACAAATCACCACACCAAGTCACCAATAAAAAGCAAAAAGTTCAGGGGTGAACCTGCCAGAAGGGCCAAGTCCAACACTGTGTAACAGTGAGTCCGACCCCGACAGAGCCTTCGTCTGCCACTCTCACACTGACTTTGTGTCCCCCACCATATCCCCTCTGTACCCACAGCACCCGGTCTCACGGATCAGACCTACAGCCTTTGGCAGCGCCGAGACGCCTGACGAACACTGTTACTTTAATTGGGACGAGCTAGCAGCAGACCCCGCCCCCGACGAGGACGTCACAGAGACGGAGCCGTCATATCCCGGAAGGCGAGGACGAGAGGCGTGTGTTATCACCGGAGCGGAGAAGAGAGAGAGAGAAGGAGAACGAGAGGAGAACCGAGAGGACCGAGTGGAGAGTATCGTGGAAGAGAAGACCGAGGAGACAACCAGGCGACGAGCTGTGGTGCCGGTAGCCGAGCCAGGAGGCCAACGACCCCGTGATTCGCCCCGCCACGTTTCCGAGGGAGAAGCGTGGCACCAGCAGGTACGGGCTCGTATCGCGGGTTGGGTGGGTCTTCGTAGTGTGCCTAGAACCTAAGAGTCGTACCCCTCACCGTACCCTTTCCTCACTACCTTCGCCTCATAGGTTAGGAGTTTTGAGCACGGTGATCCTCCTCCACTCCCTGGGCCCCCTCACGGTATTACCTTTTGAGCAAATCACTGATACGCCTCTCCCTTCTGTCCTTTCTTCCCTCACCTCGCCCTGAGGACCGGAGAACCGCCCTGTCCCGAAGACCTCGACATCCTGGAGCGGAGTCAGAGAGGGAAGACGCCCCCTACCAGTTGCCGGACACCAGAACTCGACGAGGAGAGCACCTTACCGTACTATAGACCCTCAAAAGATAGAAAACGTGTACCTAAAAAGAATAAAGCACCTAGAGAAACAGCTCCTGTTTCAGAGCCTCCTTTCATCCCGCAACAAGTGGTGGAGAATGCGGGCATAAGTACCGACATCTGCAAAGAAAAGATGGATGAACTCCTGCAGCACATTATACAAGGACAAGAAAAGTTAGGATGGGTGGTTGAACAACAACTGAAGTCCGCAGAAGCGGATAGAGAGACCTTTAAATCTACCATCGCGGCTCAGTTAGACGGCATCCAAACGATGATTCGAGACCCTTTTACCGGATCCGTCCCAAGTCCCAGACCAGCACTGCCGGGACCATCCGGTATAGCACTCCAGAAATATGTAGCCGGAGAGGATCCCGATGAGTTCCTCCTGAACTTTGAAAGAGCCGCTCTAGCCTGCGGATGGCCGGTAGAAAGGTGGCCTTTCTTTCTGGCACCTTTGCTCACCAGTGAGGCCCAAGCGGCCTATCAGGTTGCTAACGCGAACGGCACCGTTCCCTATGGCACCATCAAGGCCATTATTTTGGACCATCTAGGCCTGGATGCCAAGACGTACAGAGTACGGTTTAGAAAAGAAAGAGGGAGACCCGGCGAGAATCCCAAGACTTTGTTTTTCCGCCTAAAAATGGCTGCTGACAAGTGGTTGACCCCGAACACCAGTACCAAAGAGGATATCATGGACAAGGTGTACCTAGAGCAATACCTGGAAGCTCTACCCTTCAGCATCCAAAGATGGTTGCGGCAGCAACCACACTTGACAGTGGCCCAAGCCATAGAGCTGGCGACCTCATACGCACGAGCCCAACCTCGTAGCGCTCCATGGGAGACCGAAAAAACACCACGCCCCTCCCCGTTGAAACCAGAAAGAAAGCCCCGACCTCCCGGAGAAACCCTCCCACTAAAACCCTTCAAACCCAAAACCTACCCCGTAAGAGGACCACAGTGTTTCGAATGTGGGACTTGGGGGCATATAGCCCGTTTATGTCCCCACCGCAGGTCCACCGAAGAACCCATGGAAGTGGGATACGTACCCAAGTCCGTCCTGTACACCGCTGAACTTGGGAGTTCCTTCTACGTAAGTGTAATGGTGAATGGGAGAACAGTCAGGGCTCTTCTTGATTCAGGGTGCCGACAGTCTGTGATTCAAGAGAAATTGGTAGAGTCCACACAGGTGCTGCCCAGCTCAGTAGTAAACATTAAGTGTGTGCATGGGGACATAAAACCATATCCGATGACTGTCCTACGTCTAGAGCTCCCGGGTGGGATTCAACATAGAGTAAAATTGGGGGTCTTAGAATCCTTGCCAGAGGAGTTGATTATTGGGACGGACAATCCTGACTTCCTGGAACTGTTTTTTCAATCCACCTCTAGGCCGTCCATACAGACCCAGACCTCCCTACTGCAGGGTCAGGCCCATCCCGCGTATATCACACCAGAACCATGGGTGGGAGACAAGAACTTTAGCTTCGCCCAGGCAAACGACCGATCTCTCTTTAATGCATGGGAACATGCCCACCAGTCTAAAGACGACCCTAACCCCACGTACCCACGGTTCACCATCAGAGAAGGGTTGTTATACAGAGAAGGAAATAAGGGCGAACCCCTACAGCTGCTGGTACCCTGCCCCTTTCGTGATCAAATAATGTTCTACGCTCATTCCCATCTCCTGGCAGGACATATAGGGAGTGAAAAGACGACTCAGAACGTACTTCGGCATTTCTATTGGCCAGGTATCTATAAAGATATCAAACTACACTGTACAGCCTGTGAGGTGTGTCAAAAGAAAAACCTGCACCGCCCTCCCCAGGTTCCCTTGCAGTCATTACCCATTATCGGGACCCCCTTCGAGAGGGTTGGCATGGACCTAATAGGACCCCTGCCAAAAACAAAAAAAGGGAACCAATACGCACTGGTTATAGTCGACTATGCCACTCGCTTCCCGGAAGCCTTTCCATTGCGTAATCCCACCACCAGAGTAATCGCGGACAAAATGATAGAACTGTTCTCTCGGGTTGGGTTCCCGAAGGAAATCCTAACGGATCAGGGTTCTCCGTTTATGTCACACCTAATGAGGGAAGTGTGTCAACTAGTGGATCTACGTCAAATAAGAACCTCCGTGTACCACCCACAAACCGACGGCCCCGTGGAAAGGTACAACGGGACCCTCAAGACAGTCCTAAAAAAGATGCTCGCAGTAAGTGGGAAAGAGTGGGACGCTGTTCTACCGTTGTCCCTGTACGTCATACGAGGACAAACCCAAAGTAGCCGGGATGTTCGGCCTTTGAGATGCTCTACGGAAGGCAGCCACGCCCGCTACTGGAGATGACCAAAGAGGCGTGGGAGAAAGAGACGGGGGAAAACCATGGAATATTGGAATATACCCAAGACCTGAAAAACAAGCTAGGAAAATTGAGAGACCTGGCCTATGTACACCTAACCCAAAGCCAGACCCGACAAAAACACTGGTACGACAAAGGGAAAAAATGGAGACAACTGAAGATAAACGACTGGGCTTTGGTGCTATTGCCTTCGGCCACCCGACGGTTCCAGACGGAATGGATGGGACCTTATAAAGTGACCGCCACCATTGGGAAGACCAGTTACCGGTTACAAATATCCCCTAGGAAAACACAGGTGTACCATATCAATTTGCTTAAGAAATGGATCGGGCCTCCGCCCAAAGACGTACACATGGCCAGGCCAGCACCCGAGCCCACTACTTCTACGTTAGTGGACTTGAACATAAACGACGACCTATCAATGCACCAGAGGGAGACATTGCTCGAGACGCTGACGCCATATGATTATTTGTTTTCGGATGTGCCTGGGAAAACAACGGCGATTGAACATCGAATCGACACTCCTCCCGGAACTGTAGTGAAGAAGAGACCCTACCGCATTCCAGCCGCCAAACGCCCGGCCATACAGAAGGAGGTCCGAGAAATGCTACGGCTTGGGATCATAAGGCCGTCTGGAAGTGAATGGTCATCCCCGATTGTAATGGTACCAAAACCGGATGGAAGTACCAGGTTTTGCATGGACTTCCGAGCCTTAAATCAACTGTCCTCTTTCGATGCATACCCCATCCCACGGGTGGATGAACTCAACGAGCAATTAGGTGAAGCCAAATATATCAGTACGCTAGACCTAACAAAGGAGTACTGGCAGGTACCCCTGAGGGAAGAAGACCGCAAAAAAACCGCCTTCGCAACACCAGAAGGATTGTTTGAATTCAACGTCCTACCCTTCGGCCTGCATGGAGCCCCCGCAACATTCCAGCGGCTAATGAATGAGACCCTTCGTGAACATTCCACCTTCACCTCAGCATACCTGGATGACATTATCATCTTCAGCCCTAGCTGAGAAGAACACCTCATTCATCTCACTTTAGTTCTTCAAGCACTCAAAAAAGCAGGGCTACACATAAACGCAAAGAAATCCCGGGTGGGCTATCAAAAGGTAAAATATTTGGGGTACATACTAGGCCACGGGGTTATTGAACCCCAGATCGAGAAGGTCCGGGCTATTTCAGAAACACCCTTTCCCGCCAATAAAAAGGAAATGAGAGCCTTTCTCGGGCTGATAGGCTATTACAGAAGATTCATCCCCTCCTTTTCGGACATAGCCTCACCTCTGACAGACACCCTAAAAAGACAAATCACCCCTCAGGCTTTTCGGTCACCGTCGCCGGCTATCTGGAAAGCCTTTAACACCCTGAAAGGGATCATTACCACAAATCCTGTTTTGGCATCCCCCGACTACTCCAAGCCCTTTATCCTTCATACGGACGCCTCCGACTATGGGGTGGGGTCGGTGTTATCGCAACAGACGGACAAAGGAATCGAGCACCCCATCCTGTACATCAGCAGGAAACTGTTCCCCCGGGAAGTGAAATATCCCACAATTGAGAAAGAGTGTTTAGCCATCAAATGGGCAGTGGACAAATTAAGGTATTATCTGGAAGGTCACCCGTTTACCCTCTATACAGACCATGCCCCATTACAATGGATGAGCCGCAACATGTCGAACAATCCCAGAGTGCTACGCTGGTTTCTGTCCCTACAACCCTTTTCATTTACCGTCCTCCACCGTAAGGGTGTTGAGAATGGTAGTGCGGACTTTCTCTCACGACATCCTCTCCCCGATCGGGAGAATCCAAGGGGGGAGGTGTGTAACAGTGAGTCCGACCCCGACAGAGCCTTCGTCTGCCACTCTCACACTGACTTTGTGTCCCCCACCATATCCCCTCTGTACCCACAGCACCCGATCTCACGGATCAGACCTACAGCCTTTGGCAGCGCCGAGACGCCTGACGAACACTGTTACTTTAATTGGGCCGAGCTAGCAGCAGACCCCGCCCCCGACGAGGACGTCACAGAGACGGAGCCGTCATATCCCGGAAGGCGAGGACGAGAGGCGTGTGTTATCACCGGAGCGGAGAAGAGAGAGAGAGAAGGAGAACGAGAGGAGAACCGAGAGGACCGAGTGGAGAGTATCGTGGAAGAGAAGACCGAGGAGACAACCAGGCGACGAGCTGTGGTGCCGGTAGCCGAGCCAGGAGGCCAACGACCCCGTGATTCGCCCCGACACGTTTCCGAGGGAGAAGCGTGGCACCAGCAGGTACGGGCTCGTATCGCGGGTTGGGCGGGTCTTCGTAGTGTGCCTAGAACCTAAGAGTCGTACCCCTCACCGTACCCTTTCCCCACTACCTTCGCCACATAGGTTAGGAGTTTTGAGCACGGTGATCCTCCTCCACTCCCTGGGCCCCCTCACGGTATTACCTTTTGAGCAAATCACTGATACACCTCTCCCTTCTGTCTTTTCTTCCCTCACCTCGCCCTGAGGACCGGAGAACCGCCCTGTCCCGAAGACCTCGACATCCTGGAGCGGAGTCAGAGAGGGAAGACGCCCCCTACCAGTCGCCGGACACCAGAACTCGACGAGGAGAGCACCTTACCGTACTATAGACCCTCAAAAGATAGAAAATGTGTACCTAAAAAGAATAAAGCACCTAGAGAAACAGCTCCTGTTTCAGAGCCTCCTTTCATCCCGCAACACCCAGCAAGACCCTCTGCGCTGCCCGAACACCACTGCACTGCCGTAAACCCTAAAACACCACGCCCAGAACGACCCCCTACACTGCCCAAACACCACTGCTCTGCCCCAGCCCCTGAAACACCATCCCCAGTACAAACCCCTACACTCCCCGAACACCACTGCACTGCCCTAAACCCAGAAACACCACCCCCAGCAAGACCCCCTACACTGACCGAACACCACTGCCCTAAACCCTGAAACACCACCCCCAGCAAGACACCCTACACTGCCCGAACACCACTGCACTGCCCTAAACCCTGAAACACCAGCCCCAGCACGACCCCCTACAGTGTCCGAACACCACTGCACTGCCCTAAACCCTGAAATACCACCCCCAGCAAGACCCCCTACACTGCCCGAAAACCACTGCACTGCCCTAAACCCTGAAACACCACCCCAAGCAAGACGCCCTACACTGCCCAAACACCACTGCACGAAACCCTGAAACACCACCCCCTGCACGACCCCCTACATTGCCCGAACACCACTGCACTGCCCTGAACCCTGAAACACCACCCCCAGCAAGACAACCTAAACTGCCAGAACACCACTGCCCTAAACCCTGAAACACCACCTCCTGCACGACCCCCTACGCTGCCCGAGCACCACTGCACTGCCCTAAACCCTAAAACACCACCCCCAGCACGACCCCCTACACTGCCTGAACACCACTGCACTGCCCTAAATCCTAAAACACCACGCCTGCACGACCCCTACACTGTCCGAACACCACTGCACTGCCCTAAACCCTGAAACACCACCCTTCAGCACGACCCCCTACCCTGCCCAAACACCACTGCACTGCCCTAAACCCTGAAACACCAGCCCCAGCACGACCCCCTACGCTGCCCGAACACCACTGCACTGCCCTAAATCCTGAAACACCAGCCCCAGCACAACCCCCTACACTGCCCGAACACCACTGCACTGCCCTAAATCCTGAAACACCAGCCCCAGCAGAACCCCCTAAACAGCCCGAACACCACTGCACTGCCCTGAACCCTGAAACACCACCCCCAGCAAGACCCCTACACTGCCCGAACACCACTGCACTGCCCTGAACCCTGAAACACCACCCCCAGCAAGGCCCCCTAAACTGCAAGAACACCACTGCCCTAAACCCTGAAACACCACCCCCTGCACGACCCCCTACACTGCCCGAACACCACTGCACTGCCCTAAACCTTGAAACACCACCCCTTGCATGACTCCCTACACTGCCCGAACACCACTGCACTGCCCTAAACCATGAAACACCACCCCCAGCACGACCCCCTACATTGCCTGAGCACCACTGCACTGCTCTAAACCCTAAAACACCACCCCCAGCACTATACCCTACACTGCCCGAAGACCACTGCACTGCGTTAAACCCTGAAACACCACCCCCCAAGATGACCCCCTACACTGCCCAAACACCACTGCACTGCCCTAAACCCTGAAACACCAGCCCCAGCACGACCCCCTACAGTGTCCAAACACTACTGCACTGCCCTAAACCCTGAAATACCACCCCCAGCAAGACCCCCTACACTGCCCGAACACCACTGCACTGCCCTAAACCCTGAAACACCACCCCAAGCAAGATGGCCTACACTGCCCAAACACCACTGCACTAAACCCTGAAACACCACCCCCTGCACGACCCCCTACATTGCCCGAACACCACTGCACTGCCCTAAACCCTGAAACACCACCACCTGCATGACCCCCTACACTGCTCGAACACCACTGCACTGCCCTAAACCCTGAAACACCACCCCCAGCACGACCCCCCACACTGCTCGAACTCCACTGCACTGCACTAAACCCTAAAACAACACCCAGGCACGACCCCCTACGCTGCCCGAACACCACTGCACTGCCCTAAACCCTGAAACACCACCCCCAGCAAGACCCCCTACACTGCCCGAAAACCACTGCACTGCCCTAAACCCTGAAACACCACCCCAAGCAAGACGCCCTACACTGCCCAAACACCACTGCACTAAACCCTGAAACAGCACCCCCTGCACGACCCCCTACATTGCCCGAACACCGCTGCACTGCCCTGAACACTGAAACACCACCCCCAGCAAGACAACCTAAATTGCCAGAACACCACTGCCCTAAACCCTGAAACACCACCTCCTGCACGACCCCCTACGCTGCCCGAGCACCACTGCACTGCCCTAAACCCTAAAACACCACCCCCAGCACGACCCCCTACACTGCCTGAACACCACTGCACTGCCCTAAATCCTAAAACACCACGCCTGCACGACCCCTACACTGTCCGAACACCACTGCACTGCCCTAAACCCTGAAACACCACCCTCCAGCACGACCCCCTACCCTGCCCAAACACCACTGCACTGCCCTAAACCCTGAAACACCAGCCCCAGCACGACCCCCTACGCTGCCCGAACACCACTGCACTGCCCTAAATCCTGAAACACCAGCCCCAGCACAACCCCCTACACTGCCCGAACACCACTGCACTGCCCTAAATCCTGAAACACCAGCCCCAGCAGAACCCCCTACACAGCCCGAACACCACTGCAATGCCTTGAACCCTGAAACACCACCCCCAGCAAGACCCCTACACTGCCCGAACACCACTGCACTGCCCTGAACCCTGAAACACCACCCCCAGCAAGGCACCCTACATTGCCTGAGCACCACTGCACTGCCCTAAACCCTAAAACACCACCCCCAGCACTATACCCTACACTGCCCGAAGACCACTGCACTGCCCTAAACCCTGAAACACCACCCCCCAGCATGACCCCCTACACTGCCCAAACACCACTGCACTGCCCTAAACCCTGAAACACCAGCCCCAGCACGATCCCCTACAGTGTCCGAACACTACTGCACTGCCCTAAACCCTGAAATACCACCCCCAGCAAGACCCCATACACTATCCGAACACCACTGCAATGCCCTAAACCCTGAAACACCACCCCAAGCAAGACGGCCTACACTGCCAAACACCACTGCACTAAACCCTGAAACACCACCCCCTGCACGACCCCCTACATTGCCCGAACACCACTGCACTGCCCTAAACCCTGAAACACCACCACCTGCATGACCCCCTACACCACTCGAACACCACTGCACTGCCCTAAACCCTGAAACACCACCCCCAGCACGACCCCCTACACTGCTCGAACCCCACTGCACTGCACTAAACCCTAAAACAACACCCAGGCACGACCCCCTACGCTGCCCGAACACTACTGCACTGCCCTAAACCCTGAAACACCACCCCCCAGCAGGACCCCCTACGCTGCCCGAACACCACTGCACTGCCCTAAACCCTGAAACACCAGCCCTAGCACGACCCCCACGCTCCCCGAACACCACTGCACTGCCCTAAACTCTGAAACTCCAGCCCCAGCAAGACCCTCTGCGCTGCCCGAAAACCAATGCACTGCCGTAAACCCTAAAACACCACCCCCAGTACGACCCCCTACACTGCCCAAACACCACTGCTCTGCCCCAGCCCCTGAAACACCTCCCCCAGCACAACCCCTACACTCCCCGAACACCACTGCACTGCCCCAAACCCTGAAACACCACCCCCAGCAAGACCCCCTACACTGCCCGAACACCACTGCACTGCCCTAAACCCTGAAACACCACCCCCAGCAAGAGCCCCTACACTGACCGAACACCACTGCCCTAAACCCTGAAACACCACCCACAGCAAGACACCCTACACTGCCCGAACACCACTGCACTGCCCTAAACCCTGAAACACCAACTCCAGCACGTCCCCTTACACTGCCCGAACACCACTGCTCTGCAGAAAACCCTAAAACACCAGCTACAACACGATTCCCTACACTGCTCGAACACCACTGTATTGCCAAAACCCCTAAAACACTAGCCCCAGCACGACCCTCTACACTGCCTGAACACCACTGCACTGCCCTAAACCCTGAAATACCAGCCCCAGCATGACCCCCTACACTGCCCGAACACCATTGCACTGCCCTAAACCCTGAAACACCAGCCCCAGCATGACCCCCTACACTGTCAAAAACACCACTGCACTGCCCTAAACCCTGAAACACCAGCCCCAGCACGACCCCCTACACTGCCCGAACACCACTGCACTGCCCTAAACCCTGAAATACCAGCCCCAGCACGACCCCCTACACTGCCCGAACACCATTGCCCTAAACCCTGAAACACCACCCCCTGCACGACCCCCTACACTGCCCGAACACCACTGCACTGCCCTAAACCCTAAAACACCACCCCCAGCACGACCCCCTACACGGCCCGAACACCACTGCAATGCCCTAAATCCTAAAACACCACCCCAGCATGACCCCCTACACTGTCCGAACACCACTGCACTGCCTTAAACCCTGAAACACCACCCCCCAGCACGACCCCCTACGCTGCCCGAACACCACTGCACTGCCCTAAACCCTGAAACACCAGCCCCAGCACGACCCCCTACGCTGCCCGAACACCACTGCACTGCCCTAAATCCTGAAACACCACCCCCAGCACAACCCCCTACACTGCCCGAACACCACTGCACTGCCCTGAACCCTGAAACACAACCCCCAGCAAGACCCCCTACACTGCCCGAACACCACTGCACTGCCCTGAACCCTGAAACACCACCCCCTGCACGACCCCCTACACTGCCCGAACACCACTGCACTGCCCTAAACCCTAAAACACCACCCCCAGCACGACCCCCTACACGGCCCGAACACCACTGCAATGCCCTAAATCCTAAAACACCACCCCAGCATGACCCCCTACACTGTCCGAACACCACTGCCCTGCCTTAAACCCTGAAACACCACCCCCCAGCACGACCCCCTACGCTGCCCGAACACCACTGCACTGCCCTAAACCCTGAAACACCAGCCCCAGCACGACCCCCTACGCTGCCCGAACACCACTGCACTGCCCTAAATCCTGAAACACCACCCCCAGCACAACCCCCTACACTGCCCGAACACCACTGCACTGCCCTGAACCCTGAAACACAACCCCCAGCAAGACCCCCTACACTGCCCGAACACCACTGCACTGCCCTGAACCCTGAAACACCACCCCCAGCAAGACCCCCTACACTGCCCGAATACCACTGCACAGCCCTAAACCCTGAAACACCACCACCAGCACGACCAACCTATACTGCCCAAACACCACTGGCCTGCCCTAAACCCTGAAACACCACCCCCCAGCATGACCCGCTACGCTGCCCGAACACCACTGAACTGCCCCAAACCCTAAAACGCCACCCCCAGCATGACCCCCTACACTGCCCGAACACCCCTGCACTGCCCTAAATCCTAAAACACCACCCCAGCATGACCCCCTACACTGCCCGAACAGCACTGCACTGCTCTAAACCCTGAAACACCACCCCCCAGCACGACCCCCTACGCTGCCCGAACACCACTGCACTGCCCTAAATCCTGAAACACCAGCCCCAGCAGAGCCCCCTACACTGCCTGAACACCACTGCACTGCCCTGACTCCTGAAACACCACCCCCAGCAAGACCCCCTACACTGCCCGAACACCACTGCACTGCCCTAAACCCTGAAACACCACCCCTTGCATGACTCCCTACACTGCCCGAACACCACTGCACTGCCTTAAACCATGAAACACCACCCCCAGCACGACCCCCTACATTGCCTGAGCACCACTGCACTTCTCTAAGCCCTAAAACACCACCCCCAGCACTATACCCGACACTGCCCGAAGACCACAGCACTGCCCTAAACCCTGAAACACCACCCCCCAGCACGACCCTCTACACTGCCCAAACACCACTGCACTGCCCTAAACCCTGAAACATCAGCCCCAGCACGACCCCCTACAGTGTCCGAACACTACTGCACTGCCCTAAACCCTGAAATACCACCCCCAGCAAGACCCCCTACACTGCCCGAACACCACTGCACTGCACTAAACCCTGAAACATCACCCCAAGCAAGACGCCCTACACTGCCCAAACACCACTGCACTGCCCTAAACCCTGAAACACCAGCCCCAGCAAGACCCTCTGTGCTGCCCGAACACCACTGCACTGCCGTAAACCCTGAAACCCCAGCCCCAGCATGACCCCCTACACTGGCCGAACACCTCTGCACTACCCTAAACCCTGAAACACCAGCCCCTACACCACCCCCTACACTGCCCATACAGCACTGCACTGCCCTAAACCCTGAAACACCAGCCCCAGCAAGACCCCCTACACTGCCCGAGCACCACTGCACTGCCCTAAACCCTGAAACACCACCCCAAGCAAAACACCCTACACTGCCCAAACACCACTGCACTAAACCCTGAAACACCACCCCCTGCACAACCCTCTACATTGCCCGAACACCACTGCACTGCCCTAAACCCTGAAACACCACCACCTGCATGACCCCTACACTACCCGAACACCACTGCACTGCCCTAAACCCTGAAACACCACCCCCAGCACGACCCCCTACACTGCTCGAACACCACTGCACTGCCCTAAACCCTAAAACACCACCCCCACCACGACCCCCTACGCTGCCCGAACACCACTGCACTGCCCTGCACCCTGAAAGACCAGCCCGAGCACGACCCCCGCGCTTCCCGAACACCACTGCACTGCCCTAAACCCTGAAACACCAGGCCCAGCAAAACCCTCTGCACTGCCCGAACACAACTGCACTGCCGTAAACCATGAAACACCAGCCCCAGCACGACCCCCTACACTGCCCAAACACCACTGCACTGCCCTAAACCCTGAAACACCAGCCCCAGCACGACCCCCTATGCTGCCCGAACACCACTGCACTGCCCTAAATGCTGAAACACCAGCCCCAGCACAACCCCCTACACTGCCCGAACACCACTGCACTGCCCTAAATCCTGAAACACCAGCCCCAGCAGAGCCCCCTACACTGCCTGAACACCACTGCACTGCCCTGACTCCTGAAACACCACCCCCAGCAAGACCCCCTACACTGCCCGAACACCACTGCACTGCCCTAAACCCTGAAACACCACCCCTTGCATGACTCCCTACACTGCCCGAACACCACTGCACTGCCTTAAACCATGAAACACCACCCCCAGCACGACCCCCTACATTGCCTGAGCACCACTGCACTTCTCTAAGCCCTAAAACACCACCCCCAGCACTATACCCGACACTGCCCGAAGACCACAGCACTGCCCTAAACCCTGAAACACCACCCCCCAGCACGACCCTCTACACTGCCCAAACACCACTGCACTGCCCTAAACCCTGAAACATCAGCCCCAGCACGACCCCCTACAGTGTCCGAACACTACTGCACTGCCCTCAACCCTGAAATACCACCCCCAGCAAGACCCCCTACACTGCCCGAACACCACTGCACTGCACTAAACCCTGAAACATCACCCCAAGCAAGACGCCCTACACTGCCCAAACACCACTGCACTGCCCTAAACCCTGAAACACCAGCCCCAGCAAGACCCTCTGTGCTGCCCGAACACCACTGCACTGCCGTAAACCCTGAAACCCCAGCCCCAGCATGACCCCCTACACTGGCCGAACACCTCTGCACTACCCTAAACCCTGAAACACCAGCCCCTACACCACCCCCTACACTGCCCATACAGCACTGCACTGCCCTAAACCCTGAAACACCAGCCCCAGCAAGACCCCCTACACTGCCCGAGCACCACTGCACTGCCCTAAACCCTGAAACACCACCCCAAGCAAAACACCCTACACTGCCCAAACACCACTGCACTAAACCCTGAAACACCACCCCCTGCACAACCCTCTACATTGCCCGAACACCACTGCACTGCCCTAAACCCTGAAACACCACCACCTGCATGACCCCTACACTACCCGAACACCACTGCACTGCCCTAAACCCTGAAACACCACCCCCAGCACGACCCCCTACACTGCTCGAACACCACTGCACTGCCCTAAACCCTAAAACACCACCCCCACCACGACCCCCTACGCTGCCCGAACACCACTGCACTGCCCTGCACCCTGAAAGACCAGCCCGAGCACGACCCCCGCGCTTCCCGAACACCACTGCACTGCCCTAAACCCTGAAACACCAGGCCCAGCAAAACCCTCTGCACTGCCCGAACACAACTGCACTGCCGTAAACCCTGAAACACCAGCCCCAGCACGACCCCCTACACTGCCCAAACACCACTGCACTGCCCTAAACCCTGAAACAACAGCCCCAGCACGACCCCCTATGCTGCCCGAACACCACTGCACTGCCCTAAATGCTGAAACACCAGCCCCAGCACAACCCCCTACACTGCCCGAACACCACTGCACTGCCCTAAATCCTGAAATACCAGCCCCAGCAGAACCCCCTACACTGCCTGATCACCACTGCACTGCCTTGACCCCTGAAACACCACCCCCAGCAAGACCCCCTACACTGCCCGAACACCACTGCACTGCCTTGAACCCTGGAAAACCACCCCCTGCAAGACACCCTAAACTGCCAGAACACCACTGCCCTAAACCCTGAAACACCACCCCTGCAAGACCCCCTACACTGCCCGAACACCACTGCACTGCCCTAAACCATGAAACACCACCCCAGCACGACCCCCTACATTCCCTAAACACCACTGCACTGCTCTAACCCTAAAACACCACCCCAAGCACTACACCCTACACTGCCCGAACACCACTACACTTCCCTAAACCCTGAAACACCACCCCCAGCACGACCCACTACACTGCCCGAACACCACTGCACTGTCCTAAACCCTGAAACACCAGCCCATGCACGACCCCCTACACTGCCCAAACACCACTGCACTGCCCTAAACCCTGAAACACCAGCCCCAGCACGACCCCCTACAGTGCCCGAACACCACTGCACTGCCCTCAACCCTGAAATACCACCCCGAGCAAGACCCCTACACTGCCCGAACACCACTGCACTGCCCTAAACTCTGAAACACCACCCCATGCATGATGCCCTACACTGCCCAAACACCACTGCACTGCCCTAAACCCTGAAACACCCCCACCTGCATGACCCCCTACACTGCTCGAAAACCACTGCACTGCCCTAAACCCTGAGACACCACCCCCAGCACGACCCCCTACACTGCTCGAACACCACTGCACTGCCCTAAACCCTAAAACACCACCCAGGCACGACCCCCTACGCTGCCCTAACACTACTGCACTGCCCTAAACTCTGAAACACAACCCGCAGCAGGACCCCCTACGCTGCCCAAACACCACTGCACTGCCCTAAACCCTGAAACACCAGCCCCAGCACGACCCCCACGCTTCACGAACACCACTGCACTGCCCACTCTAGTCAGGGCTGGGGAGTTACACGCCAAAGATAACCCCTGCTCACCCCCTTGGTAGCTTGGCACGAGCAGACAGGCTTATCCCTGAGGCAATGTGTAAAGCGTTTGCGCGCGCACCCAGCAACAACACCCAAGGCCCACCACAAAGGAAACTCCACACAAGGTATTCTATAAAAAATAGCCTTTGTATTATACACAACACCTTAGATAAAAACACACACTCTACAATGTGCCAACAGGCACGGGCAGAATTTACAAGGGATTATATGTACAGGGGACAGGGCCACATGGACCACTGTCAGGAATTAGCACTCTTAGAACATAACACAAATTACCAAGTGTACATGTAGAACATAACCAGTATCTACTGGCGCAATAATGACCTCAGCGTCATCACACTAGCATCAGGTATAAAACCTATCCTGCATCTATCACAGGGGCATAAATCACATTATGCAACTCTCATTGGTCTAACGTATTAGACCTAGCCACCTAAGTACACCTACACTAGGGGCGTACATAACACAGGGAAGTACATTCTCCCTACCATCAACCTAAACAAGGTAAAACAACCTCCTAGGCAGAACTAACCACATTTAGAGGTACACAACACAGGGTGCGCAAAACATACTATACACCGTACATTTCCTAGCACCAAAAGCATGAACACAGGGTGCGCCAAACATACTACACAGTACATTTCCTGGCACCCAAAATCACATTATAGTCCAGGTTGCGCCAAAACCTAAACGTAGCAGCTGCCCACTACTTGCTGGGCAGCTGGGGACAAGCACAGGGCCTAAACGCTGCAGCTGGCACTAAGTGCTGCGCAGCTGGGGAAGGCAAATAGGAGGCATGGGCTCTCACTGGCCCCTGAACACATTATCCAAAACGCTGGAGCCACCTGGCTCAGAAAATAACATGTCCCCCTTGGAGTCCCTCTGGACTCTAGACAAATGATGCCCTCTTCGTTGGAGCGCACGAGCGCTCTAAAACAAATATGCCCCCACCGTTGGAGCCACGTGGGCTCAGAGAAAACAATGCCCAGTAACGTTGGAGCGGCCCGCTGCCTTCCGGGGCCGCTCTGAGTACCAAACGAACTGCCCCCGTATGCGTTGGAGCCTCGTGGGCTCCCAGGCAGAGAATGCTGTCCCCTTTGGTGGAGCCTCCTCGTGGGGGGGGCTCAGACACGCACAGAGACCACCCCGAGCCCTCTCCTTACCGGGGTCTCCTACGCGCCGGCTCTGCTCCTAATGTCGGCTCTCCTGAGGCCGGGCAGCCGAGTCGCGCTGCCTGGCTCTCTCCACGGCCGGCTTGTGGGGCGTTGGCCAGAGCGGGGTAGGCTCCCGCCTGGCTTCGTGAGGCTGCGAGGCTTTCCAGCTCCCGGGTGCTTCTCGGTGGAGCCTGCGAGGCTCCGGGACAGTTTGCCGGCAATGGCCGCACTTCCCCTTCCGTCCCGCGGCCCCGCCCACAACCAGGCGGGCCGCGGGCTCGGCGATGCCTTTCAAAGGCAGCTTGGGCCGCGGCGGTGATTTCTTTGTAAGAGGGGTAGGCTCCCTCTAAATTCACGACATAAGGCGGGGTGGGCACCCGCCGGACACACCAAACAGCGGGGTGGGCACCCGCCACACACGGTGAATCGCGGGGTGGGCACCCGCTCCCCTTAAAGGAGGCATAACGTGGGGTGGCACCCGCAATCTACAATTACCGATGAAGCGGGGTGGGCACCCGCAATCTAGGACAAGGATGAAGCGGGGTGGCTCCCGCTCGGCAGCCATGACGGGGGAATCCCTCCAGTGGGGATTCCCTCAGGCAATAGGCAGCAGCATGCTGCAGAGCTCCAGTGCTCCGTCAGGAGCCCGATTTCAGCGCTCCCAGGCGCTAGAAGGCTGTATCAAGCCTGGGCAGTGTAAAAGGACCAGCAAAAGGTCCAAAAAGGTCCTGAAGGCATCCAGGGGGCAACGCAGGGCCCAGGGGCCAGCACACAGGGCCCTCCAGCAGGAAGGTAGCCCCCATGGCGGTCCCTCCTGGGCCCCAGCAGCAGCGCGCCCCTGGCAGATTCAAGTCAGAACAAGAACATTTTGTAAGGGGAAACAGCCCCTTTTTATACACCAAATCCCTTTGTCTGGGTTCAGGGTGAGGGGGAAAACCAGTCGCAGCTGGTTGGGGAGCACCCTTGATGTGCTCAGCCCCTCACTCTATTCACTGGCAGGGCTAGGGTCGTCAGTCGCACCACAGGGGGCGGAGCCAGCAGTGTGTGGGGAAAACCCTGCCCTATTCAGGTCCAAGGTGCACTCCTCCCCAGCCATCAGCATGCTAATCTCACACTCACCACTGGGGCAGACCCAACCAGACTCCTGGAGCCAGGCTCACCAGCCAGCTCCAGCCAATCACACGCCAGACGCACTGCACACAGAAGTGCCCACTTCTAGAAGTGGCACTTCCACACTAGGTACATGCACGCCGCACACATCATCGCGCAGCATTCACTCCCACGAGTCCGCACATACCAAACTCGGGCCTGCACACCCCACACCTCAGGAACTACTAGGGACACATACATTCCCCATGCATTCCTATGGGAGGGCAGGCCTATCTCACCACATGCACTCAGAGCACGCACGCACTTTACCCTGGGACACAGGGAAAGTGCGCAGGAACCAAACAAATCACCACACCAAGTCACCAATAAAAAGCAAAAAGTTCAGGGGTGAACCTGCCAGAAGGGCCAAGTCCAACACAACCCCCTTCCAGCCAAAACGCAGGGCAGACCAATCACCACCGTGATGGTCTTCCCTGCTTGGGGCGATAGAACACGGACGCAGGCCCGCACTGCAGGGACACTCTCCTGTTCTACGCCATTCTCAATCAACATGGTTCCATCTTAAAAAAAAAACATAACCGAAAAGAACTCAGGCCCAACTAGGCTACCCCACTGGTACTACCTAGTTGTCCACGGCCAGGACCAGGCCCTAGGCCACCCAGATACCACTGGTCCTTGCCAAACCCAGAGTGGGGGGTAGTAACCCCTGGCATACAAGCCATTCTCCACTCTCCCTCTCAGTGTAGTTCCCAACTACCACTGATCCTTCAACCTAGGGTCCGCACCCTCAGGCTGACCAGAGGTCACGGGCAAGAATGCCCCACCCTACCTCTACTTCTGGGGTTCCGCACCCTCCCAGGGAAGCACCCACCAGAACACAACTCTCCCACCAGTTTAGGACCTCTCTCCACCAACTGGTCTACCACCTGGGATCCAAGGGGTCAGAGGCGAGGACTCCCTCCCTCTGCCACCCTTCCACTGTAGAGCAGGGTCTCTTTACTTAAGATGAGCCCCACCTGCCCTCAGGACTACAGCTGCCCTTACGTCCAGATCCGGAAACACCGACTACTGGCTCCCCAACCGAGGGACGTACCCTTTGGTCAGATGCCTGGCGAACCAGGACTTAACGAGGGTGACACATACCTAATGGGTCGTGTGACAGTCTGCCTGGCGCTGATCTCACGACCTCCTATCCATCTGACAGTGCGTGCAGACCCCCCAGGACAGAAGTGGCGACACCACGGTCACTCAGTGGTGACACAGCCCTCCCGGCTGGTCCCTGACCTACTGGTTCCCACTGGGGAATCCCTCCCCCTCTCACCCCTCCCTCTGGACTTCCGCACCCTCCCAACTGGAGCGGTACCGCCAGACACCAGGACTACTGGAGCTCTGATTACAGACGCTCCACGCCCTCTAGACACTGGGAGATCCTCCTCAAATGACCTATTGGTACAGCCTAGGCCCCCGACCTGATGTTCCCTAAAGAAACCATCCAGGCCCTGACACTGGGTTTCGGGCACCTGGAGACACGCAGTCCCACCCACTCCTTCTCCGCAGAGACAGGCCGTGAGCCCCTACACCGAGACCTAGCTGGGCTACTCTGAACCTCTTCCACCACGCTGGGCTGGAAGACACCTCAGCCACTACTTTTGGAATCACTCCCCAATGCAAGTTCCCTATCCCAGAGAACTCACACCCAATCAACCAGCAAGCTCCTTATTTCAGAGAACTCACACCAAAGAATTCAGCAAGCTCCTTATTTCAGAGAACTCACACCATTCATCCACACACACACCCCCCAGACTAGTAAGACAGTTTCTACCGCCCCTGATTTTCTCAACCTGACCACCACGTGACACAGGTACTATTACTCTGGGAACTGGGAATGGGACATTCACATTCATCCAGCGCATTACACATTCATCCCCAAACCCCTCCCAAGACTGGTAAGACAGTTTCTACCGCCCCTGATTTCTCAACCTGACCACCACGTGACACAGGTACCACTACCCCTGGAACTGGGAATGGGAATACATGCACTGGACACATCTGCTGCCACCACTGGATCCCACCCTCTGGTGAATCCAGAAAACACAATGCACTAAGGGGGATGATCTACCCTCCCGAGCTAGGGACACCTAACTCACAGTGCACAAAAAAAACACATTTCCAAAGAAATGACATTTAAAAGCAACCTTAGAACAATAATCCCTATACCATGTGATTTATCTAAATGCAGAGTTTTGTAGTGCGGCCAGTTGCTGCTGCGGTACAGCGCAAACGCAAGTCCAAATCCCACCGCTGATCACCAATGTTAGAAATGGGATTTCTGGTTGGCTAAGGCTTGCGCCAAAGTCAGGCAGAAACCACCACTCTAGTCAGGGCTGGGGAGTTACACGCCAAAGATAACCCCTGCTCACCCCCTTGGTAGCTTGGCACGAGCAGACAGGCTTATCCCTGAGGCAATGTGTAAAGCGTTTGCGCGCGCACCCAGCAACAACACCCAAGGCCCACCACAAAGGAAACTCCACACAAGGTATTCTATAAAAAATAGCCTTTGTATTATACACAACACCTTAGATAAAAACACACACTCTACAATGTGCCAACAGGCACGGGCAGAATTTACAAGGGATTATATGTACAGGGGACAGGGCCACATGGACCACTGTCAGGAATTAGCACTCTTAGAACATAACACAAATTACCAAGTGTACATGTAGAACATAACCAGTATCTACTGGCGCAATAATGACCTCAGCGTCATCACACTAGCATCAGGTATAAAACCTATCCTGCATCTATCACAGGGGCATAAATCACATTATGCAACTCTCATTGGTCTAACGTATTAGACCTAGCCACCTAAGTACACCTACACTAGGGGCGTACATAACACAGGGAAGTACATTCTCCCTACCATCAACCTAAACAAGGTAAAACAACCTCCTAGGCAGAACTAACCACATTTAGAGGTACACAACACAGGGTGCGCAAAACATACTATACACTGTACATTTCCTAGCACCAAAAGCATGAACACAGGGTGCGCCAAACATACTACACAGTACATTTCCTGGCACCCAAAATCACATTATAGTCCAGGTTGCGCCAAAACCTAAACGTAGCAGCTGCCCACTACTTGCTGGGCAGCTGGGGACAAGCACAGGGCCTAAACGCTGCAGCTGGCACTAAGTGCTGCGCAGCTGGGGAAGGCAAATAGGAGGCATGGGCTCTCACTGGCCCCTGAACACATTATCCAAAACGCTGGAGCCACCTGGCTCAGAAAATAACATGTCCCCCTTGGAGTCCCTCTGGACTCTAGACAAATGATGCCCTCTTCGTTGGAGCACACGAGCGCTCTAAAACAAATATGCCCCCACCGTTGGAGCCACGTGGGCTCAGAGAAAACAATGCCCAGTAACGTTGGAGCGGCCCGCTGCCTTCCGGGGCCGCTCTGAGTACCAAACGAACTGCCCCCGTATGCGTTGGAGCCTCGTGGGCTCCCAGGCAGAGAATGCTGTCCCCTTTGGTGGAGCCTCCTCGTGGGGGGGGCTCAGACACGCACAGAGACCACCCCGAGCCCTCTCCTTACCGGGGTCTCCTACGCGCCGGCTCTGCTCCTAATGTCGGCTCTCCTGAGGCCGGGCAGCTGAGTCGCGCTGCCTGGCTCTCTCCACGGCCGGCTTGTGGGGCGTTGGCCAGAGCGGGGTAGGCTCCCGCCTGGCTTCGTGAGGCTGCGAGGCTTTCCAGCTCCCGGGTGCTTCTCGGTGGAGCCTGCGAGGCTCCGGGACAGTTTGCCGGCAATGGCCGCACTTCCCCTTCCGTCCCGCGGCCCCGCCCACAACCAGGCGGGCCGCGGGCTCGGCGATGCCTTTCAAAGGCAGCTTGGGCCGCGGCGGTGATTTCTTTGTAAGAGGGGTAGGCTCCCTCTAAATTCACGACATAAGGCGGGGTGGGCACCCGCCGGACACACCAAACAGCGGGGTGGGCACCCGCCACACACGGTGAATCGCGGGGTGGGCACCCGCTCCCCTTAAAGGAGGCATAACGTGGGGTGGCACCCGCAATCTACAATTACCGATGAAGCGGGGTGGGCACCCGCAATCTAGGACAAGGATGAAGCGGGGTGGCTCCCGCTCGGCAGCCATGACGGGGGAATCCCTCCAGTGGGGATTCCCTCAGGCAATAGGCAGCAGCATGCTGCAGAGCTCCAGTGCTCCGTCAGGAGCCCGATTTCAGCGCTCCCAGGCGCTAGAAGGCTGTATCAAGCCTGGGCAGTGTAAAAGGACCAGCAAAAGGTCCAAAAAGGTCCTGAAGGCATCCAGGGGGCAACGCAGGGCCCAGGGGCCAGCACACAGGGCCCTCCAGCAGGAAGGTAGCCCCCATGGCGGTCCCTCCTGGGCCCCAGCAGCAGCGCACCCCTGGCAGATTCAAGTCAGAACAAGAACATTTTGTAAGGGGACACAGCCCCTTTTTATACACCAAATCCCTTTGTCTGGGTTCAGGGTGAGGGGGAAAACCAGTCGCAGCTGGTTGGGGAGCACCCTTGATGTGCTCAGCCCCTCACTCTATTCACTGGCAGGGCTAGGGTCGTCAGTCGCACCACAGGGGGCGGAGCCAGCAGTGTGTGGGGAAAACCCTGCCCTATTCAGGTCCAAGGTGCACTCCTCCCCAGCCATCAGCATGCTAATCTCACACTCACCACTGGGGCAGACCCAACCAGACTCCTGGAGCCAGGCTCACCAGCCAGCTCCAGCCAATCACACGCCAGACGCACTGCACACAGAAGTGCCCACTTCTAGAAGTGGCACTTCCACACTAGGTACATGCACGCCGCACACATCATCGCGCAGCATTCACTCCCACGAGTCCGCACATACCAAACTCGGGCCTGCACACCCCACACCTCAGGAACTACTAGGGACACATACATTCCCCATGCATTCCTATGGGAGGGCAGGCCTATCTCACCACATGCACTCAGAGCACGCACGCACTTTACCCTGGGACACAGGGAAAGTGCGCAGGAACCAAACAAATCACCACACCAAGTCACCAATAAAAAGCAAAAAGTTCAGGGGTGAACCTGCCAGAAGGGCCAAGTCCAACACTGTGTAACAGTGAGTCCGACCCCGACAGAGCCTTCGTCTGCCACTCTCACACTGACTTTGTGTCCCCCACCATATCCCCTCTGTACCCACAGCACCCGGTCTCACGGATCAGACCTACAGCCTTTGGCAGCGCCGAGACGCCTGACGAACACTGTTACTTTAATTGGGACGAGCTAGCAGCAGACCCCGCCCCCGACGAGGACGTCACAGAGACGGAGCCGTCATATCCCGGAAGGCGAGGACGAGAGGCGTGTGTTATCACCGGAGCGGAGAAGAGAGAGAGAGAAGGAGAACGAGAGGAGAACCGAGAGGACCGAGTGGAGAGTATCGTGGAAGAGAAGACCGAGGAGACAACCAGGCGACGAGCTGTGGTGCCGGTAGCCGAGCCAGGAGGCCAACGACCCCGTGATTCGCCCCGCCACGTTTCCGAGGGAGAAGCGTGGCACCAGCAGGTACGGGCTCGTATCGCGGGTTGGGTGGGTCTTCGTAGTGTGCCTAGAACCTAAGAGTCGTACCCCTTACCGTACCCTTTCCTCACTACCTTCGCCTCATAGGTTAGGAGTTTTGAGCACGGTGATCCTCCTCCACTCCCTGGGCCCCCTCACGGTATTACCTTTTGAGCAAATCACTGATACGCCTCTCCCTTCTGTCCTTTCTTCCCTCACCTCGCCCTGAGGACCGGAGAACCGCCCTGTCCCGAAGACCTCGACATCCTGGAGCGGAGTCAGAGAGGGAAGACGCCCCCTACCAGTTGCCGGACACCAGAACTCGACGAGGAGAGCACCTTACCGTACTATAGACCCTCAAAAGATAGAAAACGTGTACCTAAAAAGAATAAAGCACCTAGAGAAACAGCTCCTGTTTCAGAGCCTCCTTTCATCCCGCAACAAGTGGTGGAGAATGCGGGCATAAGTACCGACATCTGCAAAGAAAAGATGGATGAACTCCTGCAGCACATTATACAAGGACAAGAAAAGTTAGGATGGGTGGTTGAACAACAACTGAAGTCCGCAGAAGCGGATAGAGAGACCTTTAAATCTACCATCGCGGCTCAGTTAGACGGCATCCAAACGATGATTCGAGACCCTTTTACCGGATCCGTCCCAAGTCCCAGACCAGCACTGCCGGGACCATCCGGTATAGCACTCCAGAAATATGTAGCCGGAGAGGATCCCGATGAGTTCCTCCTGAACTTTGAAAGAGCCGCTCTAGCCTGCGGATGGCCGGTAGAAAGGTGGCCTTTCTTTCTGGCACCTTTGCTCACCAGTGAGGCCCAAGCGGCCTATCAGGTTGCTAACGCGAACGGCACCGTTCCCTATGGCACCATCAAGGCCATTATTTTGGACCATCTAGGCCTGGATGCCAAGACGTACAGAGTACGGTTTAGAAAAGAAAGAGGGAGACCCGGCGAGAATCCCAAGACTTTGTTTTTCCGCCTAAAAATGGCTGCTGACAAGTGGTTGACCCCGAACACCAGTACCAAAGAGGATATCATGGACAAGGTGTACCTAGAGCAATACCTGGAAGCTCTACCCTTCAGCATCCAAAGATGGTTGCGGCAGCAACCACACTTGACAGTGGCCCAAGCCATAGAGCTGGCGACCTCATACGCACGAGCCCAACCTCGTAGCGCTCCATGGGAGACCGAAAAAACACCACGCCCCTCCCCGTTGAAACCAGAAAGAAAGCCCCGACCTCCCGGAGAAACCCTCCCACTAAAACCCTTCAAACCCGAAACCTACCCCGTAAGAGGACCACAGTGTTTCGAATGTGGGACTTGGGGGCATATAGCCCGTTTATGTCCCCACCGCAGGTCCACCGAAGAACCCATGGAAGTGGGATACGTACCCAAGTCCGTCCTGTACACCGCTGAACTTGGGAGTTCCTTCTACGTAAGTGTAATGGTGAATGGGAGAACAGTCAGGGCTCTTCTTGATTCAGGGTGCCGACAGTCTGTGATTCAAGAGAAATTGGTAGAGTCCACACAGGTGCTGCCCAGCTCAGTAGTAAACATTAAGTGTGTGCATGGGGACATAAAACCATATCCGATGACTGTCCTACGTCTAGAGCTCCCGGGTGGGATTCAACATAGAGTAAAATTGGGGGTCTTAGAATCCTTGCCAGAGGAGTTGATTATTGGGACGGACAATCCTGACTTCCTGGAACTGTTTTTTCAATCCACCTCTAGGCCGTCCATACAGACCCAGACCTCCCTACTGCAGGGTCAGGCCCATCCCGCGTATATCACACCAGAACCATGGGTGGGAGACAAGAACTTTAGCTTCGCCCAGGCAAACGACCGATCTCTCTTTAATGCATGGGAACATGCCCACCAGTCTAAAGACGACCCTAACCCCACGTACCCACGGTTCACCATCAGAGAAGGGTTGTTATACAGAGAAGGAAATAAGGGCGAACCCCTACAGCTGCTGGTACCCTGCCCCTTTCGTGATCAAATAATGTTCTACGCTCATTCCCATCTCCTGGCAGGACATATAGGGAGTGAAAAGACGACTCAGAACGTACTTCGGCATTTCTATTGGCCAGGTATCTATAAAGATATCAAACTACACTGTACAGCCTGTGAGGTGTGTCAAAAGAAAAACCTGCACCGCCCTCCCCAGGTTCCCTTGCAGTCATTACCCATTATCGGGACCCCCTTCGAGAGGGTTGGCATGGACCTAATAGGACCCCTGCCAAAAACAAAAAAAGGGAACCAATACGCACTGGTTATAGTCGACTATGCCACTCGCTTCCCGGAAGCCTTTCCATTGCGTAATCCCACCACCAGAGTAATCGCGGACAAAATGATAGAACTGTTCTCTCGGGTTGGGTTCCCGAAGGAAATCCTAACGGATCAGGGTTCTCCGTTTATGTCACACCTAATGAGGGAAGTGTGTCAACTAGTGGATCTACGTCAAATAAGAACCTCCGTGTACCACCCACAAACCGACGGCCCCGTGGAAAGGTATAACGGGACCCTCAAGACAGTCCTAAAAAAGATGCTCGCAGTAAGTGGGAAAGAGTGGGACGCTGTTCTACCGTTGTCCCTGTACGTCATACGAGGACAAACCCAAAGTAGCCGGGATGTTCGGCCTTTGAGATGCTCTACGGAAGGCAGCCACGCACGCTACTGGAGATGACCAAAGAGGCGTGGGAGAAAGAGACGGGGGAAAACCATGGAATATTGGAATATACCCAAGACCTGAAAAACAAGCTAGGAAAATTGAGAGACCTGGCCTATGTACACCTAACCCAAAGCCAGACCCGACAAAAACACTGGTACGACAAAGGGAAAAAATGGAGACAACTGAAGATAAACGACTGGGCTTTGGTGCTATTGCCTTCGGCCACCCGACGGTTCCAGACGGAATGGATGGGACCTTATAAAGTGACCGCCACCATTGGGAAGACCAGTTACCGGTTACAAATATCCCCTAGGAAAACACAGGTGTACCATATCAATTTGTTTAAGAAATGGATCGGGCCTCCGCCCAAAGACGTACACATGGCCAGGCCAGCACCCGAGCCCACTACTTCTACGTTAGTGGACTTGAACATAAACGACGACCTATCAATGCACCAGAGGGAGACATTGCTCGAGACGCTGACGCCATATGATTATTTGTTTTCGGATGTGCCTGGGAAAACAACGGCGATTGAACATCGAATCGACACTCCTCCCGGAACTGTAGTGAAGAAGAGACCCTACCGCATTCCAGCCGCCAAACGCCCGGCCATACAGAAGGAGGTCCGAGAAATGCTACGGCTTGGGATCATAAGGCCGTCTGGAAGTGAATGGTTATCCCCGATTGTAATGGTACCAAAACCGGATGGAAGTACCAGGTTTTGCATGGACTTCCGAGCCTTAAATCAACTGTCCTCTTTCGATGCATACCCCATCCCACGGGTGGATGAACTCAACGAGCAATTAGGTGAAGCCAAATATATCAGTACGCTAGACCTAACAAAGGAGTACTGGCAGGTACCCCTGAGGGAAGAAGACCGCAAAAAAACCGCCTTCGCAACACCAGAAGGATTGTTTGAATTCAACGTCCTACCCTTCGGCCTGCATGGAGCCCCCGCAACATTCCAGCGGCTAATGAATGAGACCCTTCGTGAACATTCCACCTTCACCTCAGCATACCTGGATGACATTATCATCTTCAGCCCTAGCTGGGAAGAACACCTCATTCATCTCACTTTAGTTCTTCAAGCACTCAAAAAAGCAGGGCTACACATAAACGCAAAGAAATCCCGGGTGGGCTATCAAAAGGTAAAATATTTGGGGTACATACTAGGCCACGGGGTTATTGAACCCCAGATCGAGAAGGTCCGGGCTATTTCAGAAACACCCTTTCCCGCCAATAAAAAGGAAATGAGAGCCTTTCTCGGGCTGATAGGCTATTACAGAAGATTCATCCCCTCCTTTTCGGACATAGCCTCACCTCTGACAGACACCCTAAAAAGACAAATCACCCCTCAGGCTTTTCGGTCACCGTCGCCGGCTATGTGGAAAGCCTTTAACACCCTGAAAGGGATCATTACCACAAATCCTGTTTTGGCATCCCCCGACTACTCCAAGCCCTTTATCCTTCATACGGACGCCTCCGACTATGGGGTGGGGTCGGTGTTATCGCAACAGACGGACAAAGGAATCGAGCACCCCATCCTGTACATCAGCAGGAAACTGTTCCCCCGGGAAGTGAAATATCCCACAATTGAGAAAGAGTGTTTAGACATCAAATGGGCAGTGGACAAATTAAGGTATTATCTGGAAGGTCACCCGTTTACCCTCTATACAGACCATGCCCCATTACAATGGATGAGCCGCAACATGTCGAACAATCCCAGAGTGCTACGCTGGTTTCTGTCCCTACAACCCTTTTCATTTACCGTCCTCCACCGTAAGGGTGTTGAGAATGGTAGTGCGGACTTTCTCTCACGACATCCTCTCCCCGATCGGGAGAATCCAAGGGGGGAGGTGTGTAACAGTGAGTCCGACCCCGACAGAGCCTTCGTCTGCCACTCTCACACTGACTTTGTGTCCCCCACCATATCCCCTCTGTACCCACAGCACCCGGTCTCACGGATCAGACCTACAGCCTTTGGCAGCGCCGAGACGCCTGACGAACACTGTTGCTTTAATTGGGACGAGCTAGCAGCAGACCCCGCCCCCGACGAGGACGTCACAGAGACGGAGCCGTCATATCCCGGAAGGCGAGGACGAGAGGCGTGTGTTATCACCGGAGCGGAGAAGAGAGAGAGAGAAGGAGAACGAGAGGAGAACCGAGAGGACCGAGTGGAGAGTATCGTGGAAGAGAAGACCGAGGAGACAACCAGGCGACGAGCTGTGGTGCCGGTAGCCGAGCCAGGAGGCCAACGACCCCGTGATTCGCCCCGACACGTTTCCGAGGGAGAAGCGTGGCACCAGCAGGTACGGGCTCGTATCGCGGGTTGGGCGGGTCTTCGTAGTGTGCCTAGAACCTAAGAGTCGTACCCCTCACCGTACCCTTTCCCCACTACCTTCGCCACATAGGTTAGGAGTTTTGAGCACGGTGATCCTCCTCCACTCCCTGGGCCCCCTCACGGTATTACCTTTTGAGCAAATCACTGATACACCTCTCCCTTCTGTCTTTTCTTCCCTCACCTCGCCCTGAGGACCGGAGAACCGCCCTGTCCCGAAGACCTCGACATCCTGGAGCGGAGTCAGAGAGGGAAGACGCCCCCTACCAGTCGCCGGACACCAGAACTCGACGAGGAGAGCACCTTACCGTACTATAGACCCTCAAAAGATAGAAAATGTGTACCTAAAAAGAATAAAGCACCTAGAGAAACAGCTCCTGTTTCAGAGCCTCCTTTCATCCCGCAACACCCAGCAAGACCCTCTGCGCTGCCCGAACACCACTGCACTGCCGTAAACCCTAAAACACCACGCCCAGAACGACCCCCTACACTGCCCAAACACCACTGCTCTGCCCCAGCCCCTGAAACACCATCCCCAGTACAAACCCCTACACTCCCCGAACACCACTGCACTGCCCTAAACCCAGAAACACCATCCCCAGCAAGACCCCCTACACTGACCGAACACCACTGCCCTAAACCCTGAAACACCACCCCCAGCAAGACACCCTACACTGCCCGAACACCACTGCACTGCCCTAAACCCTGAAACACCAGCCCCAGCACGACCCCCTACAGTGTCCGAACACCACTGCACTGCCCTAAACCCTGAAATACCACCCCCAGCAAGACCCCCTACACTGCCCGAAAACCACTGCACTGCCCTAAACCCTGAAACACCACCCCAAGCAAGACGCCCTACACTGCCCAAACACCACTGCACGAAACCCTGAAACACCACCCCCTGCACGACCCCCTACATTGCCCGAACACCACTGCACTGCCCTGAACCCTGAAACACCACCCCCAGCAAGACAACCTAAACTGCCAGAACACCACTGCCCTAAACCCTGAAACACCACCTCCTGCACGACCCCCTACGCTGCCCGAGCACCACTGCACTGCCCTAAACCCTAAAACACCACCCCCAGCACGACCCCCTACACTGCCTGAACACCACTGCACTGCCCTAAATCCTAAAACACCACGCCTGCACGACCCCTACACTGTCCGAACACCACTGCACTGCCCTAAACCCTGAAACACCACCCTTCAGCACGACCCCCTACCCTGCCCAAACACCACTGCACTGCCCTAAACCCTGAAACACCAGCCCCAGCACGACCCCCTACGCTGCCCGAACACCACTGCACTGCCCTAAATCCTGAAACACCAGCCCCAGCACAACCCTCTACACTGCCCGAACACCACTGCACTGCCCTAAATCCTGAAACACCAGCCCCAGCAGAACCCCCTAAACAGCCCGAACACCACTGCACTGCCCTGAACCCTGAAACACCACCCCCAGCAAGACCCCTACACTGCCCGAACACCACTGCACTGCCCTGAACCCTGAAACACCACCCCCAGCAAGGCCCCCTAAACTGCAAGAACACCACTGCCCTAAACCCTGAAACACCACCCCCTGCACGAACCCCTACACTGCCCGAACACCACTGCACTGCCCTAAACCTTGAAACACCACCCCTTGCATGACTCCCTACACTGCCCGAACACCACTGCACTGCCCTAAACCATGAAACACCACCCCCAGCACGACCCCCTACATTGCCTGAGCACCACTGCACTGCTCTAAACCCTAAAACACCACCCCCAGCACTATACCCTACACTGCCCGAAGACCACTGCACTGCGTTAAACCCTGAAACACCACCCCCCAAGATGACCCCCTACACTGCCCAAACACCACTGCACTGCCCTAAACCCTGAAACACCAGCCCCAGCACGACCCCCTACAGTGTCCAAACACTACTGCACTGCCCTAAACCCTGAAATACCACCCCCAGCAAGACCCCCTACACTGCCCGAACACCACTGCACTGCCCTAAACCCTGAAACACCACCCCAAGCAAGATGGCCTACACTGCCCAAACACCACTGCACTAAACCCTGAAACACCACCCCCTGCACGACCCCCTACATTGCCCGAACACCACTGCACTGCCCTAAACCCTGAAACACCACCACCTGCATGACCCCCTACACTGCTCGAACACCACTGCACTGCCCTAAATACTGAAACACCACCCCCAGCACGACCCCCACACTGCTCGAACTCCACTGCACTGCACTAAACCCTAAAACAACACCCAGGCACGACCCCCTACGCTGCCCGAACACCACTGCACTGCCCTAAACCCTGAAACACCACCCCCAGCAAGACCCCCTACACTGCCCGAAAACCACTGCACTGCCCTAAACCCTGAAACACCACCCCAAGCAAGACGCCCTACACTGCCCAAACACCACTGCACTAAACCCTGAAACAGCACCCCCTGCACGACCCCCTACATTGCCCGAACACCGCTGCACTGCCCTGAACACTGAAACACCACCCCCAGCAAGACAACCTAAATTGCCAGAACACCACTGCCCTAAACCCTGAAACACCACCTCCTGCACGACCCCCTACGCTGCCCGAG
Source organism: Triturus cristatus (assembly GCF_964204655.1). Taxonomy (NCBI): domain Eukaryota; kingdom Metazoa; phylum Chordata; class Amphibia; order Caudata; family Salamandridae; genus Triturus; species Triturus cristatus. The sequence continues at coordinate 879,259,503 of NC_140579.1, forward strand.
CACCACTGCACTGCCCTAAACCCTAAAACACCACCCCCAGCACGACCCCCTACACTGCCTGAACACCACTGCACTGCCCTAAATCCTAAAACACCACGCCTGCACGACCCCTACACTGTCCGAACACCACTGCACTGCCCTAAACCCTGAAACACCACCCTCCAGCACGACCCCCTACCCTGCCCAAACACCACTGCACTGCCCTAAACCCTGAAACACCAGCCCCAGCACGACCCCCTACGCTGCCCGAACACCACTGCACTGCCCTAAATCCTGAAACACCAGCCCCAGCACAACCCCCTACACTGCCCGAACACCACTGCACTGCCCTAAATCCTGAAACACCAGCCCCAGCAGAACCCCCTACACAGCCCGAACACCACTGCAATGCCTTGAACCCTGAAACACCACCCCCAGCAAGACCCCTACACTGCCCGAACACCACTGCACTGCCCTGAACCCTGAAACACCACCCCCAGCAAGGCACCCTACATTGCCTGAGCACCACTGCACTGCCCTAAACCCTAAAACACCACCCCCAGCACTATACCCTACACTGCCCGAAGACCACTGCACTGCCCTAAACCCTGAAACACCACCCCCCAGCATGACCCCCTACACTGCCCAAACACCACTGCACTGCCCTAAACCCTGAAACACCAGCCCCAGCACGATCCCCTACAGTGTCCGAACACTACTGCACTGCCCTAAACCCTGAAATACCACCCCCAGCAAGACCCCCTACACAATCCGAACACCACTGCAATGCCCTAAACCCTGAAACACCACCCCAAGCAAGACGGCCTACACTGCCAAACACCACTGCACTAAACCCTGAAACACCACCCCCTGCACGACCCCCTACATTGCCCGAACACCACTGCACTGCCCTAAACCCTGAAACACCACCACCTGCATGACCCCCTACACCACTCGAACACCACTGCACTGCCCTAAACCCTGAAACACCACCCCCAGCACGACCCCCTACACTGCTCGAACCCCACTGCACTGCACTAAACCCTAAAACAACACCCAGGCACGACCCCCTACGCTGCCCGAACACTACTGCACTGCCCTAAACCCTGAAACACCACCCCCCAGCAGGACCCCCTACGCTGCCCGAACACCACTGCACTGCCCTAAACCCTGAAACACCAGCCCTAGCACGACCCCCACGCTCCCCGAACACCACTGCACTGCCCTAAACTCTGAAACTCCAGCCCCAGCAAGACCCTCTGCGCTGCCCGAAAACCAATGCACTGCCGTAAACCCTAAAACACCACCCCCAGTACGACCCCCTACACTGCCCAAACACCACTGCTCTGCCCCAGCCCCTGAAACACCTCCCCCAGCACAACCCCTACACTCCCCGAACACCACTGCACTGCCCCAAACCCTGAAACACCACCCCCAGCAAGACCCCCTACACTGCCCGAACACCACTGCACTGCCCTAAACCCTGAAACACCACCCCCAGCAAGAGCCCCTACACTGACCGAACACCACTGCCCTAAACCCTGAAACACCACCCACAGCAAGACACCCTACACTGCCCGAACACCACTGCACTGCCCTAAACCCTGAAACACCAACTCCAGCACGTCCCCTTACACTGCCCGAACACCACTGCTCTGCAGAAAACCCTAAAACACCAGCTACAACACGATTCCCTACACTGCTCGAACACCACTGTATTGCCCAAACCCCTAAAACACTAGCCCCAGCACGACCCTCTACACTGCCTGAACACCACTGCACTGCCCTAAACCCTGAAATACCAGCCCCAGCATGACCCCCTACACTGCCCGAACACCATTGCACTGCCCTAAACCCTGAAACACCAGCCCCAGCATGACCCCCTACACTGTCAAAAACACCACTGCACTGCCCTAAACCCTGAAACACCAGCCCCAGCACGACCCCCTACACTGCCCGAACACCACTGCACTGCCCTAAACCCTGAAATACCAGCCCCAGCACGACCCCCTACACTGCCCGAACACCATTGCCCTAAACCCTGAAACACCACCCCCTGCACGACCCCCTACACTGCCCGAACACCACTGCACTGCCCTAAACCCTAAAACACCACCCCCAGCACGACCCCCTACACGGCCCGAACACCACTGCAATGCCCTAAATCCTAAAACACCACCCCAGCATGACCCCCTACACTGTCCGAACACCACTGCACTGCCTTAAACCCTGAAACACCACCCCCCAGCACGACCCCCTACGCTGCCCGAACACCACTGCACTGCCCTAAACCCTGAAACACCAGCCCCAGCACGACCCCCTATGCTGCCCGAACACCACTGCACTGCCCTAAATCCTGAAACACCAGCCCCAGCACAACCCCCTACACTGCCCGAACACCACTGCACTGCCCTGAACCCTGAAACACAACCCCCAGCAAGACCCCCTACACTGCCCGAACACCACTGCACTGCCCTGAACCCTGAAACACCACCCCCTGCACGACCCCCTACACTGCCCGAACACCACTGCACTGCCCTAAACCCTAAAACACCACCCCTAGCACGACCCCCTACACGGCCCGAACACCACTGCAATGCCCTAAATCCTAAAACACCACCCCAGCATGACCCCCTACACTGTCCGAACACCACTGCCCTGCCTTAAACCCTGAAACACCACCCCCCAGCACGACCCCCTACGCTGCCCGAACACCACTGCACTGCCCTAAACCCTGAAACACCAGCCCCAGCACGACCCCCTACGCTGCCCGAACACCACTGCACTGCCCTAAATCCTGAAACACCACCCCCAGCACAACCCCCTACACTGCCCGAACACCACTGCACTGCCCTAAACCCTGAAACACAACCCCCAGCAAGACCCCCTACACTGCCCGAACACCACTGCACTGCCCTGAACCCTGAAACACCACCCCCAGCAAGACCCCCTACACTGCCCGAATACCACTGCACAGCCCTAAACCCTGAAACACCACCACCAGCACGACCAACCTATACTGCCCAAACACCACTGGCCTGCCCTAAACCCTGAAACACCACCCCCCAGCATGACCCGCTACGCTGCCCGAACACCACTGAACTGCCCTAAACCCTAAAACGCCACCCCCAGCATGACCCCCTACACTGCCCGAACACCCCTGCACTGCCCTAAATCCTAAAACACCACCCCAGCATGACCCCCTACACTGCCCGAACAGCACTGCACTGCTCTAAACCCTGAAACACCACCCCCCAGCACGACCCCCTACGCTGCCCGAACACCACTGCACAGCCCTAAACCCTGAAACACCCCCTCCTGCACGATCCTCTACACTGCCAGAACACCACTGCACTGCCCTAAACCCTGAAACACCACCCCCTGCATGACCCCCTACACTGCCCTAAACCCTAAAACACCACCCCCAGCACGACCCCCTACACTGCCTGAACACCACTGCACTGCCCTAAATCCTAAAACACCACCCCTGCACGACCCCCTACACTGTCTAAACACCACTGCACTGCCCTAAATCCTGAGACACCACCCCAGGCACGACCCCCTACCCTGCCCGAAAACCACTGCACTGCCCTAAACCCTGAAACACCAGCCCCAGCACGACCCCCAACGCTGCCCGAACACCACTGCACTGCCCTAAATCCTGAAACACCAGCCCCAGCACAACCCCCTACACTGCCCGAACACCACTGCACTGCCCTAAATCCTGAAACACCAGCCCCAGCAGAACCCCCTACACTGCCCGAACACCACTGCACTGCCCTGAACCCTGAAACACCACCCCCAGCAAGACCCCCTACACTGCCCGAACACCACTGCACTGCCCTGAACCCTGAAACACCACCCCCAGCAAGACACCCTAAACTGCCAGAACACCACTGCCCTAAACCCTGAAACACCACCCTCTGCACGACCCCCTACACTTCCCAAACACCACTGCACTGCCCTAAACCTTGAAACACCACCCCTTGCATGACTCCCTACACTGCCCGAACACCACTGCACTGCCTTAAACCATGAAACACCACCCCCAGCATGACCCCCTACATTGCCTGATCACCACTGCACTGCCCTAAACCCTGAAACACCACCCCCCAGCACGACCCCCTACACTGCCCAAACACCACTGCACTGCCCTAAACCCTGAAACATCAGCCCCAGCACGACCCCCTACAGTGTCCGAACACTATTGCACTGCCCTAAACCCTGAAACACCACCCCCCAGCAGGACCCCCTACGCTGCCTGAACACCACTGCACTGCCCTAAACCCTGAAACACCAGCCCCAGCACGACCCCCACGCTTCACGAACACCACTGCACTGCCCTAAATCCTATAACACCACCCCAGCACAACCCCCTACACTGTCCGAACACCACTGCACTGCCCTAAACCCTGCAACACCACCCCCCAGCACGACCACCTACCCTGCCCGAACACCTCTGTACTGCCCTAAACCCTGAAACACCAGCCCCAGCACGACCCCCAACGCTGACCGAACACCACTGCACTGCCCGAAATCCTGAAACACCAGCCCCAGCATGACCCCCTACACTGCCAAAACACCACTGCACTGCCCTAAATCCTGAAACACCAGCCCCAGCAGAACCCCCTACACTGCCCGAACACCACTGCACTGCCCTCAACCCTGAAACACCACCCCCAGCCAGACCCCCTACACTGCCCGAACACCACTGCACTGCCCTGAACCCTGAAGCACCACCCCAGCAAGACACCCTAAACTGCCAGAACACCACTGCCCTAAACCCCGAAACACCACCCCCTGCACGACCCCCTACACTGCCCGAACACCATTGCACTGCCCTAAACCTTGAAACACCACCCCTTGCATGACTCCCTACACTGCCCGAACACCACTGCACTGCCCTAAACAATGAAACACCACCCCCAGCACGACCCCCTACATTGCCTGAGCACCACTGCACTGCTCTAAACCCTAAAACACCACCCCCAGCACTATACCCTACACTGCCCGAAGACCACTGCACTGCCCAAAACCCTGAAACACCACCCCCCAGCACGACCCCCTACACTACCCAAACACCACTGCACTGCCCTAAACCCTGAAACACCAGCCCCAGCAGTGTCCGAACACCACTGCACTGCCCTAAACCCTGAAATACCACCCCCAGCAAGACCCCCTACACAGCCCGAAGACCACTGCGCTGCCCTAAACTCTGAAACACCACCCCCCAGCACGACCCCCTACACTGCCCAAACACCACTGCACTGTCCTAAACCCTGAAACACCAGCCCCAGCACGACCCCCTACAGTGTCCGAACACCACTGCACTGCCCTGAACCCTGAAACACCACCCCCAGCAAGACAACCTAAACTGCCAGAACACCACTGCCCTAAATCCTGAAATACCACCCCCTGCACGACCCCCTACACTGCCCGAACACCACTGCACTGCGCTAAACCCTAAAACACCACCCCCAGCACGACCCCCTACACTGCCCGAACACCACTGCACTGCCCTAAATCCTAAAACACCACCCTAGACGACCCCCTACACTGACCAAACACCACTGCACTGCCCTAAACCCTGAAACACCACCCCCCAGCACGACCCCCTACCCTGCCCGAAAACCACTGCACTGCCCTAAACCCTGAAACACCAGCCCCAGCATGACCCCCAACGCTGCCCAAACACCACTGCACTGCCCTAAATCCTGAAACTCCAGCCCCAGCAGAACCCCCTACACTGCCCGAACACCACTGCACTGCCCTGAACCCTGAAACACCACCCCCAGCAAGACCCCCTACACTGCCCGAACACCACTGCACTGCCCTGAACCCTGAAACACCACCCCCAGCAAGACACCCTAAACTGCCAGAACACCACTGCCCTAAACCCTGAAACACCACCCCCTGCACGACCCCCTACACTTCCTGAACACCACTGCACTGCCCTAAACCTTGAAACACCACCCCTTGCATGACTCCCTACACTTCCCGAACACCACTGCACTGCCCTAAACCTTGAAACACCACCCCCAGCACGACCCCTACACAGCCTGAGCACCACTGCACTGCTCTAAACCCTAAAACACCACCCCCAGCACTATACCCTACACTGCCCGAAGACCACTGCACTGCCCTAAACCCTGAAACACCACCCACCAGCACGACCCCCTACACTGCCCAAACACCACTGCACTGCCCTAAACCCTGAAACACCAGCTCCAGCACGACCCCCTACAGTGTCCGAACACTACTGCACTGCCCTAAACCCTGAAATACCACCCCCAGCAAGACCCCCTACACTGCCCGAACACCACTGCACTGCACTAAACCCTGAAACACCACCCCAAGCAAGACGCCCTACACTGCCCAAACACCACTGCACTAAACCCTGAAACACCACCCCCTGCACGACCCCCTAGATTGCCCGAACACCAATGCACTGCCCTAAACCCTGAAACACCAGCCCCAGCAAGACCCTCTGTGCTGCCCGAACACCACTGCACTGCCGTAAACCCTGAAACGCCAGCCCCAGCACGACCCCCTACACTGCCCGAACACCTCTGCACTACCCTAAACCCTGAAACACCAGCCCCTGCACGACCCCCTACACTGCCCAAACAGCACTGCACTGCCCTAAACCCTGAAACACCAGCCCCAGCAAGACCCCCTACACTGCCCGAGCACCACTGCACTGCCCTAAACCCTGAAACACCACCGCCTGCATGACCCCTACACTGCTCGAACACCACTGCACTAAACCCTGAAACACCACCCCCTGCACAACCCCCTACATTGCCCGAACACCACTGCACTGCCCTAAACCCTGAAACACCACTACCTACATGACCCCCTACACTACCCGAACACCACTGCACTGCCCTAAACCCTGAAACACCACCCCCAGCACGACCTCCTACACTGCTCGAACACCACTGCACTGCCCTAAACCCTAAAACACCACCCCCACCACGACCCCCTACGCTGCCCAAACACCACTGCACTGCCCTAAACCCTGAAACACCAGCCCGAGCACGACCCCCACGCTTCCCGAACGCCACTGCACTGTCCTAAACCCTGAAACACCAGCCCCAGCAAAACCCTCTGCACTGCCCGAACACCACTGCACTGTTATGTTATGTTATTTTCATTTATACAGCGCACAGATACTCAGAAGTGTCCCGGCGCTATAGACCGCTGGGGAACCCGTCCTGCCTATCCCTGTGAGATGGTCCCTTTCTGGGTATCTCCAAGGTGAAACCAGGCATCCCCGGCGTCTGTGGGGGGCCGTTGTAGAGATGAGGCAAGCTTAATGCCCAGAGTTGCCGAATGTGTTCCTGGTTAGAGTAGGTACCGAGGCGAGAATTATCGAGTCCGTTTTGACCCTGGTCCACGACCCTGCCGCGTCGGGAATTGAACCCTGGTCCCTGGCCGATTCTCTGCTTACGGATCTGCCACCTCTAACCAGTGAGCCACACCTCTCCACTTTACTGCCGTAAACCCTGAAACACCCGGAAACACCAGCCCCAGCACGACCCCCTACACTGCCCAAACACCACTGCACTGCTCTAAACCCTGAAACACCAGCCCCAGCACGACCCCCTACGCTGCCCGAACACCACTGCACTGCCCTAAATCCTGAAACACCAGCCCCAGCACAACCCCCTACACTGCCCGAACACCACTGCACTGCCCTAAATCCTGAAACACCAGCCCCAGCAGAACCCCCTACACTGCCTGGTCACCACTGCACTGCCTTGACCCCTGAAACACCACCCCCAGCAAGACTCCCTACACTGCCCGAACACCACTGCACTGCCCTGAACCCTGAAAAACCACCCCCAGCAAGACACCCTAAACTGCCAGAACCCACTGCCCTAAACCCTGAAACACCACCCCTGCACGACCCCCTACACTGCCCGAACACCACTGCACTGCCCTAAACCATGAAACACCACCCCAGCACGACCCCCTACATTCCCTGAATACCACTGCACTGCTCTAACCCTAAAACACCACCCCAAGCACTACACCCTACACTGCCCGAACACCACTACACTTCCCTGAAACACCACCCCCAACACTGCCCGAACACCACTGCACTGCCCTAAACCCTGAAACACCAGCCCCAGCACGACCCCCTACAGTGCCCGAACACCACTGCATTGCCCTCAACCCGGAAATATCACCCCCAGCAATACCCCCTACACTGCCCGAACACCACTGCACTGCCCTAAACCCTGAAACACCACCCCAAGCAAGACGCCCTACACTGCCCAAACACCACTGCACTAAACCCTGAAACACTACCCCCTGCACGACCCCCTACATTGCCCGAACACCACTGCCCTGAACCCTGAAACACCACCCCCAGCAAGACACCCTAAACTGCCAGAACTCCACTGCCCTAAACCCTGAAACACAACCCCTGTATGACCCCCTACACTGCCCGAACACCACTGCACTGCCCTAAACCATGAAACACCACCCCAGCATGACCACCTACATTCCCTGAACACCACTGCACTGCTCTAACCCTAAAACACCACCCCAAGCACTACACCCTACACTGCCCGAACACCACTACACTTCCCTAAACCCTGAAACACCACCGCCGACACTGCCCGAACACCACTGCACTGCCCTGAACCCTGAAACACCACCCCCAGCAAGACCCCCTACACTGCCCGAACACCACTGCACTGCCCTGAACCCTGAAACACCACCCCCAGCAAGACACCCTAAACTGCCAGAACACCACTGCCCTAAACCCTGAAACACCACCCCCTGCACGACCCCCTACACTTCCTGAACACCACTGCACTGCCCTAAACCTTGAAACACCACCCCTTGCATGACTCCCTACACTTCCCGAACACCACTGCACTGCCCTAAACCTTGAAACACCACCCCCAGCACGACCCCTACACAGCCTGAGCACCACTGCACTGCTCTAAACCCTAAAACACCACCCCCAGCACTATACCCTACACTGCCCGAAGACCACTGCACTGCCCTAAACCCTGAAACACCACCCACCAGCACGACCCCCTACACTGCCCAAACACCACTGCACTGCCCTAAACCCTGAAACACCAGCTCCAGCACGACCCCCTACAGTGTCCGAACACTACTGCACTGCCCTAAACCCTGAAATACCACCCCCAGCAAGACCCCCTACACTGCCCGAACACCACTGCACTGCACTAAACCCTGAAACACCACCCCAAGCAAGACGCCCTACACTGCCCAAACACCACTGCACTAAACCCTGAAACACCACCCCCTGCACGACCCCCTAGATTGCCCGAACACCAATGCACTGCCCTAAACCCTGAAACACCAGCCCCAGCAAGACCCTCTGTGCTGCCCGAACACCACTGCACTGCCGTAAACCCTGAAACGCCAGCCCCAGCACGACCCCCTACACTGCCCGAACACCTCTGCACTACCCTAAACCCTGAAACACCAGCCCCTGCACGACCCCCTACACTGCCCAAACAGCACTGCACTGCCCTAAACCCTGAAACACCAGCCCCAGCAAGACCCCCTACACTGCCCGAGCACCACTGCACTGCCCTAAACCCTGAAACACCACCGCCTGCATGACCCCTACACTGCTCGAACACCACTGCACTAAACCCTGAAACACCACCCCCTGCACAACCCCCTACATTGCCCGAACACCACTGCACTGCCCTAAACCCTGAAACACCACTACCTACATGACCCCCTACACTACCCGAACACCACTGCACTGCCCTAAACCCTGAAACACCACCCCCAGCACGACCTCCTACACTGCTCGAACACCACTGCACTGCCCTAAACCCTAAAACACCACCCCCACCACGACCCCCTACGCTGCCCAAACACCACTGCACTGCCCTAAACCCTGAAACACCAGCCCGAGCACGACCCCCACGCTTCCCGAACGCCACTGCACTGTCCTAAACCCTGAAACACCAGCCCCAGCAAAACCCTCTGCACTGCCCGAACACCACTGCACTGTTATGTTATGTTATTTTCATTTATACAGCGCACAGATACTCAGAAGTGTCCCGGCGCTATAGACCGCTGGGGAACCCGTCCTGCCTATCCCTGTGAGATGGTCCCTTTCTGGGTATCTCCAAGGTGAAACCAGGCATCCCCGGCGTCTGTGGGGGGCCGTTGTAGAGATGAGGCAAGCTTAATGCCCAGAGTTGCCGAATGTGTTCCTGGTTAGAGTAGGTACCGAGGCGAGAATTATCGAGTCCGTTTTGACCCTGGTCCACGACCCTGCCGCGTCGGGAATTGAACCCTGGTCCCTGGCCGATTCTCTGCTTACGGATCTGCCACCTCTAACCAGTGAGCCACACCTCTCCACTTTACTGCCGTAAACCCTGAAACACCCGGAAACACCAGCCCCAGCACGACCCCCTACACTGCCCAAACACCACTGCACTGCTCTAAACCCTGAAACACCAGCCCCAGCACGACCCCCTACGCTGCCCGAACACCACTGCACTGCCCTAAATCCTGAAACACCAGCCCCAGCACAACCCCCTACACTGCCCGAACACCACTGCACTGCCCTAAATCCTGAAACACCAGCCCCAGCAGAACCCCCTACACTGCCTGGTCACCACTGCACTGCCTTGACCCCTGAAACACCACCCCCAGCAAGACTCCCTACACTGCCCGAACACCACTGCACTGCCCTGAACCCTGAAAAACCACCCCCAGCAAGACACCCTAAACTGCCAGAACCCACTGCCCTAAACCCTGAAACACCACCCCTGCACGACCCCCTACACTGCCCGAACACCACTGCACTGCCCTAAACCATGAAACACCACCCCAGCACGACCCCCTACATTCCCTGAATACCACTGCACTGCTCTAACCCTAAAACACCACCCCAAGCACTACACCCTACACTGCCCGAACACCACTACACTTCCCTGAAACACCACCCCCAACACTGCCCGAACACCACTGCACTGCCCTAAACCCTGAAACACCAGCCCCAGCACGACCCCCTACAGTGCCCGAACACCACTGCATTGCCCTCAACCCGGAAATATCACCCCCAGCAATACCCCCTACACTGCCCGAACACCACTGCACTGCCCTAAACCCTGAAACACCACCCCAAGCAAGACGCCCTACACTGCCCAAACACCACTGCACTAAACCCTGAAACACTACCCCCTGCACGACCCCCTACATTGCCCGAACACCACTGCCCTGAACCCTGAAACACCACCCCCAGCAAGACACCCTAAACTGCCAGAACTCCACTGCCCTAAACCCTGAAACACAACCCCTGTATGACCCCCTACACTGCCCGAACACCACTGCACTGCCCTAAACCATGAAACACCACCCCAGCATGACCACCTACATTCCCTGAACACCACTGCACTGCTCTAACCCTAAAACACCACCCCAAGCACTACACCCTACACTGCCCGAACACCACTACACTTCCCTAAACCCTGAAACACCACCGCCGACACTGCCCAAACACCACTGCACTGCCCTAAACCCTGAAACACCAGCCCATGCACGACCCCCTACACTGCCCAAACACCACTGCACTGCCCTAAACCCTGAAACACCAGCCCCAGCACGACCCCCTACAGTGCCCGAACACCACTGCACTGCCCTCAACCCTGAAATACCACCGCCAGCAAGACCCCTACACTGCCCGAACACCACTGCACTGCCCTAAACCCTGAAACACCACCCCAAGCAAGACGCCGTACACTGCCCAAACACCACTGCCCTAAACCCTAAAACACCACCCAGGCACGACTCCCTACGCTGCCCTAACACTACTGCACTGCCCTAAACCCTGAAACACCACCCCCCAGCAGGACCCCCTACGCTGCCCAAACACCACTGCACTGCCCTAAACCCTGAAACTCCAGCCCCAGCAAGACCCTATGCGCTGCCCGAACACCACTGCACTGCCGTAAACCCTAAAACACCACCCCCAGAACGACCCCCTACACTGCCCAAACACCACTGCTCTGCACTAAACCCTGAAACACCACCCTCTGCACGACCCCCTACATTGCCCGAACACCACTGCACTGCCCTGAACCCTGAAACACCACCCCCAGCAAGACAACCTAAACTGCCAGAACACCACTGCCCTAAACCCTGAAACACCACCCCCTGCACGACCCCCTACGCTGCCCGGACACCACTGCACTGCCCTAAACCCTAAAACACCACCCCCAGCACGACCCCCTACACTGCCTGAACACCACTGCACTGCCCTATATCCTAAAAAACCACCCCTGCACGACCCCTACACTGTCCGAACACCACTGCACTGCCCTAAACCCTGAAACACCACCCTCCAGCATGACCCCCTACCCTGCCCGAACACCACTGCACTGCCCTAAACCCTGAAACACCAGCCCCAGCACGACCCCCTACGCTGCCTGAATACCACTGCACTGCCCTAAATCCTGAAACACCAGCCCCAGCACAACCCCCTACACTGCCCGAACACCACTGCACTGCCCTATATCCTGAAACACCAGCCCCAGCAGCACCCCCTACACTGCCCGAACACCACTGCACTGCCCTTAACCCTGAAACACCACCCCCAGCAAGGCACCCTAAACTGCCAGAACACCACTGCCCTAAACCTTGAAACACCACCCCCTGCACGACCCCCTACACTGCCCGAACACCACTGCACTGCCCTAAACCTTGAAACACCACCCCTTGCATGACTCCCTACACTGCCCGAACACCACTGCACTGCCCTAAACCATTGAACACCACCCCCAGCACGACCCCCTACATTGCCTGAGCACCACTGCACTGCTCTAAACCCTAAAACAGCACCCCCAGCACTATACCCTACACTGCCCGAAGACCACTGCACTGCCCTAAACCCTGAAACACCACCCCCCAGCATGACCCCCTACACTGCCCAAACACCACTGCACTGCCCTAAACCCTGAAACACCAGCCCCAGCACGACCCCCTACAGTGTCCGAACACTACTGCAGTGCCCTAAACCCTGAAATACCACCCCCAGCAAGACCCCCTACACTGCCCGAACACCACTGCACTGCCCTACACCCTGAAACACCACCCCAAGCAAGACGCCCTACACTGCCCAAACACCACTGCACTAAACCCTGAAACACCACCCCCTGCACGACCCCCTACATTGCCCGAACACCACTGCACTGCCCTAAACCCTGAAACACCACCACCTGCATGACCCCCTACACTGCTCGAACACCACTGCACTGCCCTAAACCCTGAAACACCACCCCCAGCACGACCCCCTACACTGCACGAACCCCTACGCTGCCCGAACACTACTGCACTGCCCTAAACCCTGAAACACCACCCCCCAGCAGGACCCCCTATGCTGCCCGAACACCACTGCACTGCCCTAAACCCTGAACCACCAGCCGTAGCACGACCCCCACGCTCCCCGAACACCACTGCACTGCCCTAAACTCTGAAACTCCAGCCCCAGCAAAACCCTCTGCGCTGCCCGAAAACCACTGCACTGCCGTAAACCCTAAAACACCACCCCCAGTACGACCCCCTACACTGCCCAAACACCACTGCTCTGCCCCAGTCCCTAAAACACCTCCCCCAGCACAACCCCTACACTCCCCGAACACCACTGCACTGCCCCAAACCCTGAAACACCACCCCCAGCAAGACCCCCTACACTGCCCGAACACCACTGCACCGCCCTAAACCCTGAAACACCACCCCCAGCAAGACCCCCTACACTGACCGAACACCACTGCCCTAAACCCTGAAACACCACCCACAGCAAGACACCCTACACTGCCCAAACACTACTGCACTGCCCTAAACCCTGAAACACCAACTCCAGCACGACCCCTTACACTTTCTGAACACCACTGCTCTGCAGAAAACCCTAAAACACCAGCTACAACACGACCCCCTACACTGCTTGAACACCACTGTACTGCCCAAACCCCTAAAACACTAGCCCCAGCACGACCCCCTACACTGCCCGAACACCATTGCACTGCCCTAAACCCTGAAACACCAGCCCCAGCATGACCCCCTACACTGTCAAAAACACCACTGCGCTGGCCTAAACTCTGAAACACCAGCCCCAGCACGACACCCTACACTGCCCGAAAACCACTGCACTGCCCTCAACCCTGAAATACCACCCCCAGCAAGACCCCCTACACTGCCCCAACACCACTGCACTGCCCTAAACCCTGAAACACCACCCCAAGCAAGACGCCCTACACTGCCCCAACACCACTGCACTAGACCCTGAAACGCCACCCCCTGCACGACCCCCTACATTGCCCGAACACCACTGCACTGCCCTAAACCCTGAAACACCACCACCTGCATGACCCCTACACTGCTCGAACACCACTGCACTGCCCTAAACCCTGAAACACCACCCCCAGCACGACCCCCTACACTGCTCGAACACCACTGCACTGCCCTAAACCCTAAAACACCACCCAGGCACGACCCCCTACGCTGCCCTAACACTACTGCACTGCCCTAAACCCTGAAACACCACCCCCCAGCAGGACCCCCTTCGCTGCCCAAACACCACTGCACTGCCCTAAACCCTGAAACTCCAGCCCCAGCAAGACCCTATGCGCTGCCCGAACACCACTGCACTGCCGTAAACCCTAAAACACCACCCCCAGAACGACCCCCTACACTGCCCAAACACCACTGCTCTGCCCCAGCCCCTGAAACACCTCCCCCAGTACAACCCCCTACAGTGTCCGAACACCACTGCACTGCCCTAAACCCTGAAATACCACCCCCAGCAAGACCACCTACACTGCCCGAACACCACTGCACTGCCCTAAACCCTGAAACACCACCCCAAGCAAGACGCCCTACACTGCCCAAACACCACTGCACTAAACCCTGAAACACCACCCCCTGCACGACCCCCTACATTGCCCGAACACCACTGCACTGCCCTAAACCCTGAAACACCACCACCTGCATGACCCCTACACTGCTAGAACACCACTGCACTGCCCTAAACCCTGAAACACCACCCCCAGCACGACCCCCTACACTGCTCGAACACCACTGCACTGCCCTAAACCCTAAAACACCACCCAGGCACGACCCCCTACGCTGCCCTAACACTACTGCACTGCCCTAAACCCTGAAACACCACCCCCCAGCAGGACCCCCTACGCTGCCCAAACACCACTGCACTGCCCTAAACCCTGAAACTCCAGCCCCAGCAATACCCTATGCGCTGCCCGAACACCACTGCACTGCCGTAAACCTTAAAACACCACCCCCAGAACGACCCCCTACACTGCCCAAACACCACTGCTCTTCCCCAGCCCCTGAAACACCTCCCCCAGTACAACCCCCTACACTCCCCGAACACCACTGCACTGCCCTAAACCCTGAAACACCAGCCCCAGCACAACCCCCTACAGTGTCCGAACACCACTGCACTGCCCTAAACCCTGAAATACCACCCCCAGCAAGACCCCCTACACTGCCCGAACACCACTGCACTGCCCTAAACCCTGAAACACTACCCCTGCACGACACCTACACTGTCCGAACACCACTGCACTGCCCTAAACCCTGAAACACCACCCTCCAGCACGACCCCCTACCCTGCCCGAACACCACTGCACTGCACTAAACCCTGAAACACCACCCTCTGCACGACCCCCTACATTGCCCGAACACCACTGCACTGCCCTGAACCCTGAAACACCACCCCCAGCAAGACAACCTAAACTGCCAGAAAACCACTGCCCTAAACCCTGAAACACCACCCCCTGCACGACCCCCTACGCTGCCCGGACACCACTGCACTGCCCTAAACCCTAAAACACCACCCCCAGCACGACCCCCTACACTGCCTGAACACCACTGCACTGCCCTAAACCCTGAAACACCACCCTCCAGCACGACCCCCTACCCTGCCCGAACACCACTGCACTGCCCTAAACCCTGAAACACCAGCCCCAGCACGACCCCCTACGCTGCCCGAATACCACTGCACTGCCCTAAATCCTGAAACACCAGCCCCAGCACAACCCCCTACACTGCCCGAACACCACTGCACTGCCCTATATCCTGAAACACCAGCCCCAGCAGAACCACCTACACAGCCCGAACACCACTGCACTGCCCTGAACCCTGAAACACCACCCCCAGCAAGACCCCTACACTGCCCGAACACCACTGCACTGCCCTGAACCCTGAAACACCACCCCCAGCAAGGCACCCTAAACTGCCAGAACACCACTGCCCTAAACCTTGAAACACCATCCCCTGCACGACCCCCTACACTGCCCGAACACCACTGCACTGCCCTAAACCTTGAAACACCACCCCTTGCATGACTCCCTACACTGCCGGAACACCACTGCACTGCCCTAAACCATTGAACACCACCCCCAGCACGACCCCCTACATTGCCTGAGCACCACTGCACTGCCCTAAACCCTGAAACACCAGCCCCAGCACGACCCCCTACAGTGTCCGAACACTACTGCACTGCCCTAAACCCTGAAATATCACCCCCAGCAAGACCCCCTACACTGCCCGAACACCACTGCACTGCCCTACACCCTGAAACACCACCCCAAGCAAGACGCCCTACACTGCCCAAACACCACTGCGCTAAACCCTGAAACACCACCCCCTGCACGACCCCCTACATTGCCCGAACACCACTGCACTGCCCTAAACCCTGAAACACCACCACCTGCATGACCCCCTACACTGCTCGAACACCACTGCACTGCCCTAAACCCTGAAACACCACCCCCAGCACGACCCCCTACACTGCTCGAACACCACTGCACTGCCCTAAACCCTAAAACAACACCCAGGCCGACCCCCTACGCTGCCCGAACACTACTGCACTGCCCTAAACCCTGAAACACCACCCCCCAGCAGGACCCCCTACGCTGCCCGAACACCACTGCACTGCCCTAAACCCTGAAACACCAGCCCTAGCACGACCCCCACGCTCCCCGAACACCACTGCACTGCCCTAAACTCTGAAACTCCAGCCCCAGCAAGACCCTCTGCGCTGCCCGAAAACCACTGCACTGCCGTAAACCCTAAAACACCACCCCAGTACGACCCCCTACACTGCCCAAACACCACTGCTCTGCCCCAGTCCCTGAAACACCTCCCCCAGCACAACCCCTACACTCCCCGAACACCACTGCACTGCCCCAAACCCTGAAACACCACCCCCAGCAAGACCCCCTACACTGCCCGAACACCACTGCACCGCCCTAAACCCTGAAACACCACCCCAGCAAGACCCCCTACACTGACCGAACACCACTGCCCTAAACCCTGAAACACCACCCACAGCAAGACACCCTACACTGCCTGAACACTACTGCACTGCCCTAAACCCTGAAACACCAACTCCAGCACGACCCCTTACACTGCCCGAACACCACTGCTCTGCAGAAAACCCTCAAACACCAGCTACAACACGACCCCCTACACTGCTCGAACACCACTGTACTGCCCAAACCCCTAAAACACTAGCCCCAGCATGACCCTCTACACTGCCTGAACACCACTGCACTGCCCTAAACCCTGAAACACCAGCCCCAGCACAACCCCCTACACTGCCCGAACACCATTGCACTGCCCTAAACCCTGAAACACCAGCCCCAGCATGACCCCCTACACTGTCAAAAACACCACTGCGCTGCCCTAAACCCTGAAACACCAGCCCCAGCACGACCCCCTACACTGCCCGAACACCACTGCACTGCCCTCAACCCTGAAATACCACCCCCAGCAAGACCCCCTACACTGCCCGAACACCACTGCACTGCCCTAAACCCTGAAACACCACCCCAAGAAAGACGCCCTACACTGCCCAAACACCACTGCACTAGACCCTGAAACACCACCCCCTGCACGACCCTCTACATTGCCCGAACACCACTGCACTGCCCTAAACCCTGAAACACCACCACCTGCATGACCCCTACACTGCTCGAACACCACTGCACTGCCCTAAACCCTGAAACACCACCCCCAGCATGACCCCCTACACTGCTCGAACACCACTGCACTGCCCTAAACCCTAACACACCACCCAGGCACGACCCCCTACGCTGCCCTAACACTACTGCACTGCCCTAAACCCTGAAACACCACCCCCCAGCAGGACCCCCTACGCTGCCCAAACACCACTGCACTGCCCTAAACCCTGAAACTCCAGCCCCAGCAAGACCCTATGCGCTGCCCGAACACCACTGCACTGCCGTAAACCCTAAAACACCACCCCCAGAACGACCCCCTACACTGCCCAAACACCACTGCTCTGCCCCAGCCCCTGAAACACCTCCCCCAGTACAACCCCCTACAGTGTCCGAACACCACTGCACTGCCCTAAACCCTGAAATACCACCCCCAGGAAGACCCCCTACACTGCCCGAACACCACTGCACTGCCCTAAACCCTGAAACACCACCCCAAGCAAGACGCCCTACACTGCCCAAACACCACTGCACTAAACCCTGAAACACCACCCCCTGCACGACCCCCTACATTGCCCGAACACCACTGCACTGCCCTGAACCCTGAAACACCACCAGCTGCATGACCCCTACACTGCTCGAACACCACTGCACTGCCCTAAACCCTGAAACACCACCCCCAGCACGACCCCCTACACTGCTCGAACACCACTGCACTGCCCTAAACCCTAAAACACCACCAGGCACGACCCCCTACGCTGCCCTAACACTACTGCACTGCCCAAAATCCTAAAACACCACCCCTGCATGACCCCTACACTGTCCGAACACCACTGCACTGCCCTAAACCCTGAAACACCACCCTCCAGCACGACCCCCTACCCTGCCCGAACACCACTGCACTGCCCTAAACCCTGAAACACCAGCCCCAGCACGACCCCCTACGCTGCCCGAATACCACTGCACTGCCCTAAATCCTGAAACACCAACCCCAGCACAACCCCCTACACTGCCCGAACACCACTGCACTGCCCTATATCCTGAAACACCAGCCCCAGCAGAACCCCCTACACAGCCCGAACACCACTGCACTGCCCTGAACCCTGAAACACCACCCCCAGCAAGACCCCTACACTGCCCGTACACCACTGCACTGCCCTGAACCCTGAAACACCACCCCCAGCAAGGCACCCTAAACTGCCCGAACACCACTGCCCTAAACCCTGAAACACCACCCCCTGCACGACCCCCTACACTGCCCGAACACCACTGCACTGCCCTAAACCTTGAAACACCACCCCTTGCATGACTCCCTACACTGCCCGAACACCACTGCACTGCCCTAAACCATGAAACACCACCCCCAGCACAACCCCCTACATTGCCTGAGCACCACTGCACTGCTCTAAACCCTAAAACACCACCCCCAGCACTATACCCTACACTGCCCGAAGACCACTGCACTGCCCTAAACCCTGAAACACCACCCCCCAGCATGACCCCCTACACTGCCCAAACATCACTGCACTGCCCTAAACCCTGAAACACCAGCCGCAGCACGACCCCATACAGTGTCCGAACACTACTGCACTGCCCTAAACCCTGAAATACCAACCCCAGCAAGACCCCCTACACTGCCCGAACACCACTGCACTGCCCTAAACCCTGAAACACCACCCCAAGCAAGACGCCCTACACTGCCCAAACACCACTGCACTAAACCCTGAAACACCACCCCCTGCACGACCCCCTACATTGCCCGAACACCACTGCACTGCCCTAAACCCTGAAACACCAGCCCTAGCACGACCCCCACGCTCCCCGAACACCACTGCACTGCCCTAAACTCTGAAACTCCAGCCCCCGCAAGACCCTCTGCGCTGCCCGAAAACCACTGCACTGCCGTTAACCCTAAAACACCACCCCCAGTACGACCCCCTATACTGCCCAAACACCACTGCTCTACCCCAGTCCCTGAAACACCTCCCCCAGCACAACCCCTACACTCCCCGAACACCACTGCACTGCCCCAAACCCTGAAACACCACCCCCAGCAAGACCCCCTACACTGCCCGAACACCACTGCACTGCCCTAAACCCTGAAACACCACCCCCAGCAAGACCCCCTACACTGACCGAACACCACTGCCCTAAACCCTGAAACACCACCCACAGCAAGACACCCTACACTCCCCGAACACCACTGCACTGCCCTAAACCCTGAAAAACCACCCCCAGCAAGTCCCCCTACCCTGCCCGAACACCACTGCACTGCCCTAAACCCTGAAACACCACCCCCTGCATGACCCCCTACGCTGCCCGGACACCACTGCACTGCCCTAAACCCTAAAACACCACCCCCAGCACGACCCCCTACACTGCCTGAACACCACTGCACTGCCCTAAATCCTAAAACACCACCCCTGCACGACCCCTACACTGTCCGAACACCACTGCACTGCCCTAAACCCTGAAACACCACCCTCCAGCACGATCCCCTACCCTGCCCGAACACCACTGCACTGCCCTAAACCCTGAAACACCAGCCCCAGCACGACCCCCTACGCTGCCCGAATACCACTGCACTGCCCTAAATCCTGAAACACCAGCCCCAGCACAACCCCCTACACTGCCCGAACACCACTGCACTGCCCTATATCCTGAAACACCAGCCCCAGCAGAACCCCCTACACAGCCCGAACACCACTGCACTGCCCTGAACCCTGAAAGACCACCCCCAGCAAGACCCCTACACTGCCCGAACACCACTGCACTGCCCTGAACCCTGAAACACCACCCCCAGCAAGGCACCCTAAACTGCCAGAACACCACTGCCCTAAACCTTGAAACACCACCCCCTGCACGACCCCCTACACTGCCCGAACACCACTGCACTGCCCTAAACCTTGAAACACCACCCCTTGCATGACTCCCTACACTGCCCGAACACCACTGCACTGCCCTAAACCATTGAACACCACCCCCAGCACGACCCCCTACATTGCCTGTGCACCACTGCACTGCCCTAAACCCTGAAACACCAGCCCCAGCACGACCCCCTACAGTGTCCGAACACTACTGCACTGCCCTAAACCCCAGAAATACCACCCCCAGCAAGACCCCCTACACTGCCCGAACACCACTGCACTGCCCTACACCCTGAAACACCACCCCAAGCAAGACGCCCTACACTGCCCAAACACCACTGCGCTAAACCCTGAAACACCACCCCCTGCACGACCCCCTACATTGCCCGAACACCACTGCACTGCCCTAAACCCTGAAACACCACCACCTGCATGACCCCCTACACTGCTCGAACACCACTGCACTGCCCTAAACCCTGAAACACCACCCCCCAGCAGGACCCCCTACGCTGCCCGAACACCACTGCACTGCCCTAAACCCTGAAACACCAGCCCTAGCACGACCCCCACGCTCCCCGAACACCACTGCACTGCCCTAAACTCTGAAACTCCAGCCCCAGCAAGACCCTCTGCGCTGCCCGAAAACCACTGCACTGCCGTAAACCCTAAAACACCACCCCCAGTACGACCCCCTACACTGCCCAAACACCACTGCTCTGCCCCAGTCCCTGAAACACCTCCCCCAGCACAACCCCTACACTCCCCGAACACCACTGCACTGCCCCAAACCCTGAAACACCACCCCCAGCAAGACCCCCTAAACTGCCTGAACACCACTGCACCGCCCTAAACCCTGAAACACCACCCCAGCAAGACCCCCTACACTGACAGAACACCACTGCCCTAAACCCTGAAACACCACCCACAGCAAGACACCCTACACTGCCCGAACACTACTGCACTGCCCTAAACCCTGAAACACCAACTCCAGCACGACCCCTTACACTGCCCGAACACCACTGCTCTGCAGAAAACCCTAAAACACCAGCTACAACACGACCCCCTACACTGCTCGAACACCACTGTACTGCCCAAACCCCTGAAACACTAGCCCCAGCACGACCCTCTACACTGCCTGAACACCACTGCACTGCCCTAAACCCTGAAACACCAGCCCCAGCACAACCCCCTACACTGCCCGAACACCATTGCACTGCCCTAAACCCTGAAACACCAGCCCCAGCATGACCCCCTACACTGTCAAAAACACCACTGCGCTGCCCTAAACACTGAAACACCAGCCCCAGCACGACCCCCTACACTGCCCGAACACCACTGCACTGCCCTCAACCCTGAAATACCACCCCCAGCAAGACCCCCTACACTGCCCGAACACCACTGCACTGCCCTAAACCCTGAAACACCACCCCAAGCAAGACGCCCTACACTGCCCAAACACCACTGCACTAGACCCTGAAACACCACCCCCTGCACGACCCTCTACATTGCCCGAACACTACTGCACTGCCCTAAACCCTGAAACACCACCACCTGCATGACCCCTACACTGCTCAAACACCACTGCACTGCCCTAAACCCTGAAACACCACCCCCAGCACGACCCCCTACACTGCCCTAACACTACTGCACTGCCCTAAACCCTGAAACACCACCCCCCAGCAGGACCCCCTACGCTGCCCAAACACCACTGCACTGCCCTAAACCCTGAAACTCCAGCCCCAGCAAGACCCTATGCGCTGCCCGAACACCACTGCAAACCCTAAAACACCACCCCCAGAACGACCCCCTACACTGCCCAAACACCACTGCTCTGCCCCAGCCCCTGAAACACCTCCCCCAGTACAACCCCCTACAGTGTCCGAACACCACTGCACTGCCCTAAACCCTAAAACACCACCCAGGCACGACCCCCTACGCTGCCCTAACACTACTGCACTGCCCAAAATCCTAAAACACCACCCCTGCATGACCCCTACACTGTCCGAACACCACTGCACTGCCCTAAACCCTGAAACACCACCCTCCAGCACGACCCCCTACCCTGCCCGAACACCACTGCACTGCCCTAAACCCTGAAACACCAGCCCCAGCACGACCCCCTACGCTGCCCGAATACCACTGCACTGCCCTAAATCCTGAAACACCAACCCCAGCACAACCCCCTACACTGCCCGAACACCACTGCACTGCCCTATATCCTGAAACACCAGCCCCAGCAGAACCCCCTACACAGCCCGAACACCACTGCACTGCCCTGAACCCTGAAACACCACCCCCAGCAAGACCCCTACACTGCCCGTACACCACTGCACTGCCCTGAACCCTGAAACACCACCCCCAGCAAGGCACCCTAAACTGCCCGAACACCACTGCCCTAAACCCTGAAACACCACCCCCTGCATGACCCCCTACACTGCCCGAACACCACTGCACTGCCCTAAACCTTGAAACACCACCCCTTGCATGACTCCCTACACTGCCCGAACACCACTGCACTGCCCTAAACCATGAAACACCACCCCCAGCATAACCCCCTACATTGCCTGAGCACCACTGCACTGCTCTAAACCCTAAAACACCACCCCCAGCACTATACCCTACACTGCCCGAAGACCACTGCACTGCCCTAAACCCTGAAACACCACCCCCCAGCATGACCCCCTACACTGCCCAAACACCACTGCACTGCCCTAAACCCTGAAACACCAGCCGCAGCACGACCCCCTACAGTGTCCAAACACTACTGCACTGCCCTAAACCCTGAAATACCAACCCCAGCAAGACCCCCTACACTGCCCGAACACCACTGCACTGCACTAAACCCTGAAACACCACCCCCTACACAACCCCCTACATTGCCCGAACACCACTGCACTGCCCTAAACCCAGAAACACCACCACCTGCATGACCCCCTACACTGCTCGAACACCACTGCACTGCCCTAAACCCTGAAACACCACCCCCAGCACGACCCCCTACACTGCTCAAACACCACTGCACTGCCCTCAACCCTAAAACAACACCCAGGCATGACCCCCTACGCTGCCCGAACACTACTGCACTGCCCTAAACCCTGAAACACCACCCCCCAGCAGGACCCGCTACGCTCCCCGAACACCACTGCACTGCCCTAAACCCTGAAACACCACCCCTAGCACGACCCCCACGCTCCCCGAACACCACTGCACTGCCCTAAACTCTGAAACTCCAGCCCCCGCAAGACCCTCTGCGCTGCCCGAAAACCACTGCACTGCCGTTAACCCTAAAACACCACCCCCAGTACGACCCCCTACACTGCCCAAACACCACTACTCTGCCCCAGTCCCTGAAACACCTCCCCCAGCACAACCCCTACACTCCCCGAACACCACTGCACTGCCCCAAACCCTGAAACACCACCCCCAGCAAGACCCCCTACACTGCCCGAACACCACTGCACTGCCCTAAACCCTGAAACACCACCCCCAGCAAGACCCCCTACACTGACCGAACACCACTGCCCTAAACCCTGAAACACCACCCACAGCAAGACACCCTACACTCCCCGAACACCACTGCACTGCCCTAAACCCTGAAAAACCACCCCCAGCAAGACCCCCTACCCTGCCCGAACACCACTGCACTGCACTAAACCCTGAAACACCACCCTCTGCACGACCACCTACATTGCCCGAACACCACTGCACTGCCCTAAACCCTGAAACACCACCCCCAGCAAGACACCCTACACTGCCCGATCACCACTGCACTGCCCTAAACCCTGAAACACCAGCCCCAGCACGACCCCCTACAGTGTCCGAACACCACTGCACTGCCCTAAACCCTGAAATACCACCCCCAGCAAGACCCCCTACACTGCCCGAACACCACTGCACTGCCCTAAACCCTGAAACACCACCCCTGCATGACACCTACACTGTCCGAACACCACTGCACTGCCCTAAACCCTGAAACACCACCCTCCAGCACGACCCCCTACCCTGCCCGAACACCACTGCACTGCACTAAACCCTGAAACACCACCCTCTGCACGACCCCCTACATTGCCCGAACACCACTGCACTGCCCTGAACCCTGAAACACCACCCCCAGCAAGACAACCTAAACTGCCAGAACACCACTGCCCTAAACCCTGAAACACCACCCTCTGCACGACCCCCTACGCTGCCCGGACACCACTGCACTGCCCTAAACCCTAAAACACCACCCCCAGCACGACCCCCTACACTGCCTGAACACCACTGCACTGCCCTAAATCCTAAAACACCACCCCTGCACGACCCCTACACTGTCCGAACACCACTGCACTGCCCTAAACCCTGAAACACCACCCTCCAGCACGACCCCCTACCCTGCCCGAACACCACTGCACTCCCCTTAACCCTGAAACACCAGCCCCAGCACGACCCCCTACGCTGCCCGAATACCACTGCACTGCCCTAAATCCTGAAACACCAGCCCCAGCACAACCCCCTACACTGCCCGAACACCACTGCACTGCCCTATATCCTGAAACACCAGCCCCAGCAGAACCCCCTACACAGCCCGAACACCACTTCACTGCCCTGAACCCTGAAACAACACCCCCAGCAAGACCCCTACACTGCCCGAACACAACTGCACTGCCCTGAACCCTGAAACACCACCCTCAGCAAGGCACCCTAAACTGCCAGAACACCACTGCCCTAAACCTTGAAACACCACCCCCTGCACGACCCCCTACACTGCCCGAACACCACTGCACTGCCCTAAACCTTGAAACACCACCCCTTGCATGACTCCCTACACTGCCCGAACACCACTGCACTGCCCTAAACCATTGAACACCACCCCCAGCACGACCCCCTACATTGCCTGAGCACCACTGCACTGCTCTAAACCCTAAAACAGCACCCCCAGCACTATACCCTACACTGCCCGAAGACCACTGCACTACCCTAAACCCTGAAACACCACCCCCCAGCATGACCCCCTACACTGCCCAAACACCACTGCACTGCCCTAAACCCTGAAACACCAGCCCCAGCACGACCCCCTACAGTGTCCGAACACTACTGCAGTGCCCTAAACCCTGAAATACCACCCCCAGCAAGACCCCCTACACTGCCCGAACACCACTGCACTGCCCTACACCCTAAAACACCACCCCAAGCAAGACGCCCTACACTGCCCAAACACCACTGCACTAAACCCTGAAACACCACCCCCTGCACGACCCCCTACATTGCCCGAACACCACTGCACTGCCCTAAACCCTGAAACACCACCACCTGCATGACCCCCTACACTGCTCGAACACCACTGCACTGCCCTAAACCCTGAAACACCACCCCCAGCACGACCCCCTACACTGCTCGAACACCACTGCACTGCCCTAAACCCTAAAACAACACCCAGGCACGAACCCCTACGCTGCCCGAACACTACTGCACTGCCCTAAACCCTGAAACACCACCCCCCAGCAGGACCCCCTATGCTGCCCGAACACCACTGCACTGCCCTAAACCCTGAACCACCAGCCGTAGCACGACCCCCACGCTCCCCGAACACCACTGCACTGCCCTAAACTCTGGAACTCCAGCCCCAGCAAGACCCTCTGCGCTGCCCGAAAACCACTGCACTGCCGTAAACCCTAAAACACCATCCCCAGTACGACCCCCTACACTGCCCAAACACCACTGCTCTGCCCCAGTCCCTAAAACACCTCCCTCAGCACAACCCCTACACTCCCCGAACACCACTGCACTGCCCCAAACCCTGAAACACCACCCCCAGCAAGACCCCCTACACTGCCCGAACACCACTGCACCGCCCTAAACCCTGAAACACCACCCCCAGCAAGACCCCCTACACTGACCGAACACCACTGCCCTAAACCCTGAAACACCACCCACAGCAAGACACCCTACACTGCCCGAACACTACTGCACTGCCCTAAACCCTGAAACACCAACTCCAGCACGACCCCTTACACTGCCCGAACACCACTGCTCTGCAGAAAACCCTAAAACACCAGCTACAACACGACCCCCTACACCGCTCGAACACCACTGTACTGCCCAAACCACTAAAACACTAGCCCCAGCACGACCCTCTACACTGCCTGAACACCACTGCACTGCCCTAAACCCTGAAACACCAGCCCCAGCACGACCCCCTACACTGCCCGAACACCATTGCACTGCCCTAAACCCTGAAATACCACCCCCAGCAAGACCCCCTACACTGCCCGAACACCACTGCACTGCCCTAAACCCTGAAACACCACCCCAAGCAAGACGCCCTACACTGCCCAAACACCACTGCACTAGACCCTGAAACACCACCCCCTGCACGACCCCCTACATTGCCCGAACACCACTGCACTGCCCTAAACCCTGAAACACCACCACCTGCATGAGCCCTCCACTGCTCGAACACCACTGCACTGCCCTAAACCCTGAAACACCACCCCCAGCACGACCCCCTACACTGCTCGAACACCACTGCACTGCCCTAAACCCTAAAACACCACCCAGGCACGACCCCCTACGCTGCCCTAACACTACTGCACTGCCCTAAACCCTGAAACACCACCCCCCAGCAGGACCCCCTACGCTGCCCAAACACCACTGCACTGCCCTAAACCCTGAAACTCCAGCCCCAGCAAGACCCTATGCGCTGCCCGAACACCACTGCACTGCCGTAAACCCTAAAACACGACCCCCAGAACGACCCCCTACACTGCCCAAACACCACTGCTCTGCCCCAGCCCCTGAAACACCTCCCCCAGTACAACCCCCTACAGTGTCCGTACACCACTGCACTGCCCTAAACCCTGAAATACCACCCCCAGCAAGACTCCCTACACTGCCCGAACACCACTGCACTGCCCTAAACCCTGAAACACCACCCCAAGCAAGACGCCCTACACTGCCCAAACACCACTGCACTAAACCCTGAAACACCACCCCCTGCACGACCCCCTACATTGCCCGAACACCACTGCACTGCCCTAAACCCTGAAACACCACCACCTGCATGACCCCTACACTGCTAGACCACTGCACTGCCCTAAACCCTGAAACACCACCCCCAGCACGACCCCCTACACTGCTCGAACACCATTGCACTGCCCTAAACCCTGAAACACCACCCAGGCACGACCCCCTACGCTGCCCTAACACTACTGCACTGCCCTAAACCCTGAAACACCACCCCCCAGCAGGACCCCCTACGCTGCCCAAACACCACTGCACTGCCCTAAACCCTGAAACTCCAGCCCCAGCAAGACCCTATGCGCTGCCCGAACACCACTGCACTGCCGTAAACCTTAAAACACCACCCCCAGAACGACCCCCTACACTGCCCAAACACCACTGCTCTGCCCCAGCCCCTGAAACACCTCCCCCAGTACAACCCCCTACACTCCCCGAACACCACTGCACTGCCCTAAACCCTGAAAAACCACCCCCAGCAAGACCCCCTACACTGACCGAACACCACTGCCCTAAACCCTGAAACACCACCCCCAGCAAGACACCCTACACTGCCCGAACACCACTGCACTGCCCTAAACCCTGAAACACCAGCCCCAGCACGACCCCCTACAGTGTCCGAACACCACTGCACTGCCCTAAACCCTGAAATACCACCCCCAGCAAGACCCCCTACACTGCCCGAACACCACTGCACTGCCCTAAACCCTGAAACACCACCCCTGCACGACACCTACACTGTCCGAACACCACTGCACTGCCCTAAACCCTGAAACACCACCCTCCAGCACGACCCCCTACCCTGCCCGAACACCACTGCACTGCACTAAACCCTGAAACACCACCCTCTGCATGACCCCCTACATTACCCGAACACCACTGCACTGCCCTGAACCCTGAAACACCACCCCCAGCAAGACAACCTAAACTGCCAGAACACCACTGCCCTAAACCCTGAAACACCACCCCCTGCACGACCCCCTACGCTGCCCGGACACCACTGCACTGCCCTAAACCCTAAAACACCACACCCAGCACGACCCCCTACACGGCCTGAACACCACTGCACTGCCCTAAATCCTAAAACACCACCCCTGCACGACCCCTACACTGTCCGAACACCACTGCACTGCCCTAAACCCTGAAACACCACCCCCAGCACGACCCCCTACACTGCACACACATCACTGCACTGCCCTCAACCCTAAAACAACACCCAGGCACGACCCCCTACGCTGCCCGAACACTACTGCACTGCCCTAAACCCTGAAACACCACCCCCCAGCAGGACCCCCTACGCTGCCCGAACACCACTGCACTGCCCTAAACCCTGAAATACCACCCCCAGCAAGACCCCCTACACTGCCCGAACACCACTGCACTGCCCTAAACCCTGAAACACCACCCCAAGCAAGACGCCCTACACTGCCCAAACACCACTGCACTAGACCCTGAAACACCACCCCCTGCACGACCCTCTACATTGCCCGAACACTACTGCACTGCCCTAAACCCTGAAACACCACCACCTGCATGAACCCTACACTGCTCAAACACCACTGCACTGCCCTAAACCCTGAAACACCACCCCCAGCACGACCCCCTACACTGCCCTAACACTACTGCACTGCCCTAAACCCTGAAACACCACCCCCCAGCAGGACCCCCTACGCTGCCCAAACACCACTGCACTGCCCTAAACCCTGAAACTCCAGCCCCAGCAAGACCCTATGCGCTGCCCGAACACCACTGCACTGCCGTAAACCCTAAAACACCACCCCCAGAACGACCCCCTACACTGCCCAAACACCACTGCTCTGCCCCAGCCCCTGAAACACCTCCCCCAGTACAACCCCCTACAGTGTCCGAACACCACTGCACTGCCCTAAACCCTAAAACACCACCCAGGCACGACCCCCTACGCTGCCCTAACACTACTGCACTGCCCAAAATCCTAAAACACCACCCCTGCATGACCCCTACACTGTCCGAACACCACTGCACTGCCCTAAACCCTGAAACACCACCCTCCAGCACGACCCCCTACCCTGCCCGAACACCACTGCACTGCCCTAAACCCTGAAACACCAGCCCCAGCACGACCCCCTACGCTGCCCGAATACCACTGCACTGCCCTAAATCCTGAAACACCAACCCCAGCACAACCCCCTACACTGCCCGAACACCACTGCACTGCCCTATATCCTGAAACACCAGCCCCAGCAGAACCCCCTACACAGCCCGAACACCACTGCACTGCCCTGAACCCTGAAACACCACCCCCAGCAAGACCCCTACACTGCCCGTACACCACTGCACTGCCCTGAACCCTGAAACACCACCCCCAGCAAGGCACCCTAAACTGCCCGAACACCACTGCCCTAAACCCTGAAACACCACCCCCTGCATGACCCCCTACACTGCCCGAACACCACTGCACTGCCCTAAACCTTGAAACACCACCCCTTGCATGACTCCCTACACTGCCCGAACACCACTGCACTGCCCTAAACCATGAAACACCACCCCCAGCATAACCCCCTACATTGCCTGAGCACCACTGCACTGCTCTAAACCCTAAAACACCACCCCCAGCACTATACCCTACACTGCCCGAAGACCACTGCACTGCCCTAAACCCTGAAACACCACCCCCCAGCATGACCCCCTACACTGCCCAAACACCACTGCACTGCCCTAAACCCTGAAACACCAGCCGCAGCACGACCCCCTACAGTGTCCAAACACTACTGCACTGCCCTAAACCCTGAAATACCAACCCCAGCAAGACCCCCTACACTGCCCGAACACCACTGCACTGCACTAAACCCTGAAACACCACCCCCTACACAACCCCCTACATTGCCCGAACACCACTGCACTGCCCTAAACCCTGAAACACCACCACCTGCATGACCCCCTACACTGCTCGAACACCACTGCACTGCCCTAAACCCTGAAACACCACCCCCAGCACGACCCCCTACACTGCTCAAACACCACTGCACTGCCCTCAACCCTAAAACAACACCCAGGCATGACCCCCTACGCTGCCCGAACACTACTGCACTGCCCTAAACCCTGAAACACCACCCCCCAGCAGGACCCGCTACGCTCCCCGAACACCACTGCACTGCCCTAAACCCTGAAACACCACCCCTAGCACGACCCCCACGCTCCCCGAACACCACTGCACTGCCCTAAACTCTGAAACTCCAGCCCCCGCAAGACCCTCTGCGCTGCCCGAAAACCACTGCACTGCCGTTAACCCTAAAACACCACCCCCAGTACGACCCCCTACACTGCCCAAACACCACTACTCTGCCCCAGTCCCTGAAACACCTCCCCCAGCACAACCCCTACAATCCCCGAACACCACTGCACTGCCCCAAACCCTGAAACACCACCCCCAGCAAGACCCCCTACACTGCCCGAACACCACTGCACTGCCCTAAACCCTGAAACACCACCCCCAGCAAGACCCCCTACACTGACCGAACACCACTGCCCTAAACCCTGAAACACCACCCACAGCAAGACACCCTACACTCCCCGAACACCACTGCACTGCCCTAAACCCTGAAAAACCACCCCCAGCAAGACCCCCTACCCTGCCCGAACACCACTGCACTGCACTAAACCCTGAAACACCACCCTCTGCACGACCACCTACATTGCCCGAACACCACTGCACTGCCCTAAACCCTGAAACACCACCCCCAGCAAGACACCCTACACTGCCCGATCACCACTGCACTGCCCTAAACCCTGAAACACCAGCCCCAGCACGACCCCCTACAGTGTCCGAACACCACTGCACTGCCCTAAACCCTGAAATACCACCCCCAGCAAGACCCCCTACACTGCCCGAACACCACTGCACTGCCCTAAACCCTGAAACACCACCCCTGCATGACACCTACACTGTCCGAACACCACTGCACTGCCCTAAACCCTGAAACACCACCCTCCAGCACGACCCCCTACCCTGCCCGAACACCACTGCACTGCACTAAACCCTGAAACACCACCCTCTGCACGACC
Source organism: Triturus cristatus (assembly GCF_964204655.1). NCBI lineage: Eukaryota > Metazoa > Chordata > Amphibia > Caudata > Salamandridae > Triturus > Triturus cristatus. The sequence goes on from NC_140579.1 coordinate 879,291,388, forward strand.
CCCTACATTGCCCGAACACCACTGCACTGCCCTGAACCCTGAAACACCACCCCCAGCAAGACAACCTAAACTGCCAGAACACCACTGCCCTAAACCCTGAAACACCACCCTCTGCACGACCCCCTACGCTGCCCGGACACCACTGCACTGCCCTAAACCCTAAAACACCACCCCCAGCACGACCCCCTACACTGCCTGAACACCACTGCACTGCCCTAAATCCTAAAACACCACCCCTGCACGACCCCTACACTGTCCGAACACCACTGCACTGCCCTAAACCCTGAAACACCATCCTCCAGCACGACCCCCTACCCTGCCCGAACACCACTGCACTCCCCTTAACCCTGAAACACCAGCCCCAGCACGACCCCCTACGCTGCCCGAATACCACTGCACTGCCCTAAATCCTGAAACACCAGCCCCAGCACAACCCCCTACACTGCCCGAACACCACTGCACTGCCCTATATCCTGAAACACCAGCCCCAGCAGAACCCCCTACACAGCCCGAACACCACTTCACTGCCCTGAACCCTGAAACAACACCCCCAGCAAGACCCCTACACTGCCCGAACACAACTGCACTGCCCTGAACCCTGAAACACCACCCTCAGCAAGGCACCCTAAACTGCCAGAACACCACTGCCCTAAACCTTGAAACACCACCCCCTGCACGACCCCCTACACTGCCCGAACACCACTGCACTGCCCTAAACCTTGAAACACCACCCCTTGCATGACTCCCTACACTGCCCGAACACCACTGCACTGCCCTAAACCATTGAACACCACCCCCAGCACGACCCCCTACATTGCCTGAGCACCACTGCACTGCTCTAAACCCTAAAACAGCACCCCCAGCACTATACCCTACACTGCCCGAAGACCACTGCACTACCCTAAACCCTGAAACACCACCCCCCAGCATGACCCCCTACACTGCCCAAACACCACTGCACTGCCCTAAACCCTGAAACACCAGCCCCAGCACGACCCCCTACAGTGTCCGAACACTACTGCAGTGCCCTAAACCCTGAAATACCACCCCCAGCAAGACCCCCTACACTGCCCGAACACCACTGCACTGCCCTACACCCTAAAACACCACCCCAAGCAAGACGCCCTACACTGCCCAAACACCACTGCACTAAACCCTGAAACACCACCCCCTGCACGACCCCCTACATTGCCCGAACACCACTGCACTGCCCTAAACCCTGAAACACCACCACCTGCATGACCCCCTACACTGCTCGAACACCACTGCACTGCCCTAAACCCTGAAACACCACCCCCAGCACGACCCCCTACACTGCTCGAACACCACTGCACTGCCCTAAACCCTAAAACAACACCCAGGCACGAACCCCTACGCTGCCCGAACACTACTGCACTGCCCTAAACCCTGAAACACCACCCCCCAGCAGGACCCCCTATGCTGCCCGAACACCACTGCACTGCCCTAAACCCTGAACCACCAGCCGTAGCACGACCCCCACGCTCCCCGAACACCACTGCACTGCCCTAAACTCTGGAACTCCAGCCCCAGCAAGACCCTCTGCGCTGCCCGAAAACTGCTGCACTGCCGTAAACCCTAAAACACCATCCCCAGTACGACCCCCTACACTGCCCAAACACCACTGCTCTGCCCCAGTCCCTAAAACACCTCCCTCAGCACAACCCCTACACTCCCCGAACACCACTGCACTGCCCCAAACCCTGAAACACCACCCCCAGCAAGACCCCCTACACTGCCCGAACACCACTGCACCGCCCTAAACCCTGAAACACCACCCCCAGCAAGACCCCCTACACTGACCGAACACCACTGCCCTAAACCCTGAAACACCACCCACAGCAAGACACCCTACACTGCCCGAACACTACTGCACTGCCCTAAACCCTGAAACACCAACTCCAGCACGACCCCTTACACTGCCCGAACACCACTGCTCTGCAGAAAACCCTAAAACACCAGCTACAACACGACCCCCTACACCGCTCGAACACCACTGTACTGCCCAAACCACTAAAACACTAGCCCCAGCACGACCCTCTACACTGCCTGAACACCACTGCACTGCCCTAAACCCTGAAACACCAGCCCCAGCACGACCCCCTACACTGCCCGAACACCATTGCACTGCCCTAAACCCTGAAATACCACCCCCAGCAAGACCCCCTACACTGCCCGAACACCACTGCACTGCCCTAAACCCTGAAACACCACCCCAAGCAAGACGCCCTACACTGCCCAAACACCACTGCACTAGACCCTGAAACACCACCCCCTGCACGACCCCCTACATTGCCCGAACACCACTGCACTGCCCTAAACCCTGAAACACCACCACCTGCATGAGCCCTCCACTGCTCGAACACCACTGCACTGCCCTAAACCCTGAAACACCACCCCCAGCACGACCCCCTACACTGCTCGAACACCACTGCACTGCCCTAAACCCTAAAACACCACCCAGGCACGACCCCCTACGCTGCCCTAACACTACTGCACTGCCCTAAACCCTGAAACACCACCCCCCAGCAGGACCCCCTACGCTGCCCAAACACCACTGCACTGCCCTAAACCCTGAAACTCCAGCCCCAGCAAGACCCTATGCGCTGCCCGAACACCACTGCACTGCCGTAAACCCTAAAACACGACCCCCAGAACGACCCCCTACACTGCCCAAACACCACTGCTCTGCCCCAGCCCCTGAAACACCTCCCCCAGTACAACCCCCTACAGTGTCCGTACACCACTGCACTGCCCTAAACCCTGAAATACCACCCCCAGCAAGACCCCCTACACTGCCCGAACACCACTGCACTGCCCTAAACCCTGAAACACCACCCCAAGCAAGACGCCCTACACTGCCCAAACACCACTGCACTAAACCCTGAAACACCACCCCCTGCACGACCCCCTACATTGCCCGAACACCACTGCACTGCCCTAAACCCTGAAACACCACCACCTGCATGACCCCTACACTGCTAGACCACTGCACTGCCCTAAACCCTGAAACACCACCCCCAGCACGACCCCCTACACTGCTCGAACACCATTGCACTGCCCTAAACCCTGAAACACCACCCAGGCACGACCCCCTACGCTGCCCTAACACTACTGCACTGCCCTAAACCCTGAAACACCACCCCCCAGCAGGACCCCCTACGCTGCCCAAACACCACTGCACTGCCCTAAACCCTGAAACTCCAGCCCCAGCAAGACCCTATGCGCTGCCCGAACACCACTGCACTGCAGTAAACCTTAAAACACCACCCCCAGAACGACCCCCTACACTGCCCAAACACCACTGCTCTGCCCCAGCCCCTGAAACACCTCCCCCAGTACAACCCCCTACACTCCCCGAACACCACTGCACTGCCCTAAACCCTGAAAAACCACCCCCAGCAAGACCCCCTACACTGACCGAACACCACTGCCCTAAACCCTGAAACACCACCCCCAGCAAGACACCCTACACTGCCCGAACACCACTGCACTGCCCTAAACCCTGAAACACCAGCCCCAGCACGACCCCCTACAGTGTCCGAACACCACTGCACTGCCCTAAACCCTGAAATACCACCCCCAGCAAGACCCCCTACACTGCCCGAACACCACTGCACTGCCCTAAACCCTGAAACACCACCCCTGCACGACACCTACACTGTCCGAACACCACTGCACTGCCCTAAACCCTGAAACACCACCCTCCAGCACGACCCCCTACCCTGCCCGAACACCACTGCACTGCACTAAACCCTGAAACACCACCCTCTGCATGACCCCCTACATTACCCGAACACCACTGCACTGCCCTGAACCCTGAAACACCACCCCCAGCAAGACAACCTAAACTGCCAGAACACCACTGCCCTAAACCCTGAAACACCACCCCCTGCACGACCCCCTACGCTGCCCGGACACCACTGCACTGCCCTAAACCCTAAAACACCACACCCAGCACGACCCCCTACACGGCCTGAACACCACTGCACTGCCCTAAATCCTAAAACACCACCCCTGCACGACCCCTACACTGTCCGAACACCACTGCACTGCCCTAAACCCTGAAACACCACCCCCAGCACGACCCCCTACACTGCACACACATCACTGCACTGCCCTCAACCCTAAAACAACACCCAGGCACGACCCCCTACGCTGCCCGAACACTACTGCACTGCCCTAAACCCTGAAACACCACCCCCCAGCAGGACCCCCTACGCTGCCCGAACACCACTGCACTGCCCTAAACCCTGAAACACGAGCCCTAGCATGACCCCCACGCTCCCCGAACACCACTGCACTGCCCTAAACTCTGAAACTCCAGCCCCCGCAAGACCCTCTGCGCTGCCCGAAAACCACTGCACTGCCGTAAACCCTAAAACACCACCCCCAGTACGACCCCCTACACTGCCCAAACACCACTGCTCTGCCCCAGTCCCTGAAACACCTCCCCCAGCACAACCCCTACACTCCCCGAACACCACTGCACTGCCCCAAACCCTAAAACACCACCCCCAGCAAGACCCCCTACACTGCCCGAACACCACTGCACTGCCCTAAACCCTGAAACACCACCCCCAGCAAGACCCCCTACACTGACCGAACACCACTGCCCTAAACCCTGAAACACCACCCACAGCAAGACACCCTACACTCCCCGAACACCACTGCACTGCCCTAAACCCTGAAAAACCACCCCCAGCAAGACCCCCTACCCTGCCCGAACACCACTGCACTGCCCTGAACCCTGAAACACCACCCTCTGCACGACCCCCTACATTGCCCGAACACCACTGCACTGCCCTAAACCCTGAAACACCACCCCCAGCAAGACACCCTACACTGCCCGAACACCACTGCACTGCCCTAAACCCTGAAACACCAGCCCCAGCACGACCCCTTACAGTGTCCGAACACCACTGCACTGCCCTAAACCCTGAAATACCACCCCCAGCAAGACCCCCTACACTGCCCGAACACCACTGCACTGCCCTAAACCCTGAAACACCACCCCTGCACGACACCTACACTGTCCGAACACCACTGCACTGCCCTAAACCCTGAAACACCACCCTCCAGCACGACCCCCTACCCTGCCCGAACACCACTGCACTGCACTAAACCCTGAAACACCACCCTCTGCACGACCCCCTACATTGCCCGAACACCACTGCACTGCCCTGAACCCTGAAACACCACCCCCAGCAAGACAACCTAAACTGCCAGAACACCACTGCCCTAAACCCTGAAACACCACCCCCTGCACGACCCCCTACGCTGCCCGGACACCACTGCACTGCCCTAAACCCTAAAACACCACCCCCAGCACGACCCCCTACACTGCCTGAACAGCACTGCACTGCCCTAAATCCTAAAACACCACCCCTGCACGACCCCTACACTGTCCGAACACCACTGCACTGCCCTAAACCCTGAAACACCACCCTCCAGCACGACCCCCTACCCTGCCCAAACACCACTGCACTGCCCTAAACCCTGAAACACCAGCCCCAGCACGACCCCCTACGCTGCCCGAATACCACTGCACTGCCCTAAATCCTGAAACACCAGCCCCAGCACAACCCCCTACACTGCCCGAACACCACTGCACTGCCCTATATCCTGAAACACCAGCCCCAGTAGAACCCCCTACACAGCCCGAACACCACTGCACTGCCCTGAACCCTGAAACAACACCCCCAGCAAGACCCCTACACTGCCCGAACACCACTGCACTGCCCTGAACCCTGAAACACCACCCCCAGCAAGGCACCCTAAACTGCCAGAACACCACTGCCCTAAACCTTGAAACACCACCCCCTGCACGACCCCCTACACTGCCCGAACACCACTGCACTGCCCTAAACCTTGAAACACCACCCCTTGCATGACTCCCTACACTGCCTGAACACCACTGCACTGCCCTAAACCATTGAACACCACCCCCAGCACGACCCCCTACATTGCCTGAGCACCACTGCACTGCTCTAAACCCTAAAACAGCACCCCCAGCACTATACCCTACACTGCCTGAAGACCACTGCACTGCCCTAAACCCTGAAACACCACCCCCCAGCATGACCCCCTACACTGCCCAAACACCACTGCACTGCCCTAAACCCTGAAACACCAGCCCCAGCACGACCCCCTACAGTGTCCGAACACTACTGCACTGCCCTAAACCCTGAAATACCACCCCCAGCAGGACCCCCTACACTGCCCGAACACCACTGCACTGCCCTACACCCTGAAACACCACCCCAAGCAAGACGCCCTACACTGCCCAAACACCACTGCACTAAACCCTGAAACACCACCCCCTGCACGACCCCCTACATTGCCCGAACACCACTGCACTGCCCTAAACCCTGAAACACCACCACCTGCATGACCCCCTACACTGCTCGAACACCCCTGCACTGCCCTAAACCCTGAAACACCACCCCCAGCACGACCCCCTACACTGCTCGAACACCACTGCACTGCCCTAAACCCTAAAACAACACCCAGGCACGAACCCCTACGCTGCCCGAACACTACTGCACTGCCCTAAACCCTGAAACACCACCCCCCAGCAGGACCACCTATGCTGCCCGAACACCACTGCACTGCCCTAAACCCTGAACCACCAGCCGTAGCACGACCCCCACGCTCCCCGAACACCACTGCACTGCCCTAAACTCTGAAACTCCAGCCCCAGCAAGACCCTCTGCGCTGCCCGAAAACCACTGCACTGCCGTAAACCCTAAAACACCACCCCCAGTACGACCCCCTATGCTGCCCGAACACCACTGCACTGCCCTAAACCCTGAGCCACCAGCCGTAGCACAACCCCTACACTCCCCGAACACCACTGCACTGCCCCAAACCCTGAAACACCACCCCCAGCAAGACCCCCTACACTGCCCGAACACCACTGCACCGCCCTAAACCCTGAAACACCACTGTTGGACTTGGCCCTTCTGGCAGGTTCACCCCTGAACTTTTTTTGCTTTTTACTGGTGACTTGGTGTGGTGATTTTTTTGGTTTCTACGCACTTTCCCTGTGTCCCAGGGTAAAGTGCGTGCGTGCTCTGAGTGCATGTGGTGAGATAGGCCTGCCCTCCCATAGGAATGCATGGGGAATGTATGTGTCCCTAGTAGTTCCTGATGCGTGGGGTGTGCAGGCCCGAGTTTGGTATGTGCGGACTCGTGGGAGTGAATGCTGCGCGATGATGTGTGCGGCGTGCATGTACCTAGTGTGGAAGTGCCACTTCTAGAGGTGGGCACTTCTGTGTGCAGTGTGTCTGTCGCGTGATTGGCTGGTCATGTCATGTGATGGGCTAGGGATTCCCCAGAGTCAGGATGAGTCACCCAGTGGTGAATGGGGAGATCAGCAGCTAGATGGGTGGGAGGAGTACACCTGGGTCCTGAATAGGACAGGGTTTTCCACACACAATGCTGGCTCCGCCCCCTGTGGTGCGACTGACGACCCTAGCCCTGCCAGTGAATAGAGTGAGGGGCTGAGCACATCAAGGGTGCTCCCCAACCAGCTGCGACTGGTTTTCCCCCTCACCCTGAACCCAGAACAAAGGGTTTTTCTGTATAAAAATGGGGCTGTGTCCCCACAGAAACTGTTCTTTAGAGCCTGTGCATGGCTCCAACGTGGGGGCAGGATTGTTAGAGCTTAGTGGGCTCCACCCCCAAGCCGGGCATTGTGTGCTTTAAAGCGCTGGTGCGCTCCAACAACGGGGCAGTATTTAGCAGAGCCTAGAGAGGCTCCAACGCGTGGCATACACCATTCCAGAGCCCAGAGAGGGCTCCCAAGGGCACAGTGGTGCCCAAGCCTTTCCCCAGCTGCCCAGCACTTAGTGGGCAGCTGCAACGTTCAGGTGGTACGCTTGGTGCTTTGCCCTGACTGCGTGCGCAGTCTTGCCCTGACTGAGTTTTGGACTGCGCCTCCTGCGCAGTCTTGCCCCTGACTTTGCTGGGACACAGGGCGTCCTTGCCCCTTCATGGCCAGTTGGCCTAGGGACTGCCACAGGTAGTGGCTCATGTGAGTTTTTGCGCTGTTGTTCCTACCTGCACCTCTGAATGTGTTTTTATGCATCATGTGTTTCCCTTGTTCTACACCTCTGAATGTGATGCATCATGTGTAATGTGCGTTTACCCCTACAGGTATTGTGATACTCAGGTGGTTGTTTGTTTTCTCCTAGTACAGGTGGTGCTAGTGAGGTCCTAGTCCCCTGCGTGACATTTTCCTAAGGTGGTTAGGGTTGCGTAGGTGGTACTTACCTGATACCAGTAGTTACTGGTTGTGTGCTACATTTGCTATTTTTGTACTACAGTATTTTATATCCTATGTGCTAATTTCTACAAAGTGCTAATCCCTGACAGTGGTCCATGTGGCCCTGTCCCCTGTACATATAATCCCTTGTAAACTCTGCCCGTGCCTGTTGGCACATTGTAAAGTGTGTGTTTTTATCTAATGTGTTGTGTATAATACAAAGGTTATTTTTATAGAATACCTTGTGTGGAGTTTCCTTTGTGGTGGGCCTTGGGTGTTGGTGCTGGGTGCGCGCGCAAACGCTTTACACATCGCCTCAGGGATAAGCCTGTCTGCTCGTGCCAAGCTACCAAGGGGGTGAGCAGGGGTTATCTTTGGCGTGTAACTCCCCAGCCCTGACTAGAGTGGTGGTTTCTGTCTGGCTTTGGCGCAAGCCCTAGCCAACCCGAAATCGCCATTTCTAACATTGGTGATCAGCGGTGGGATTTGGACTTGCGTTTGCGCTGTACCGCAGCGGCAACTGGCCGCACTACAAAACTCTGCATTTAGATAAATCACATGGTATAGGGATTATTGTTCTAAGTTTGTTTTTAATTGTCATTTCTTTGGAAATGTGGTTTTGTGCACTGTGAGTTAGGTGTCCCTAGCTCGGGAGGGTAGATCATCCCCCTTAGTGCATTGTGTTATCTGGATTCACCAGAGGGTGGGATCCAGTGGTGGCAGCATAATAGTGTCCAGTACATTTGTTCCCCGCCCTGCGCCCAGAGTTGGTACCTGTGTCACTTGCGGTCAGGTTGAGGAATGAGGGGTGGTAGAAACTGCCTTACCAGTCCGAGGGGAGGGTCGTGTGTGGATGAATGGTGTGTGGCACTAGGCAAGTGAGTGTGAGTTCTCTGGGTTAGAGAGCTTGCTGAATCTTTTTGTGAATTGTGTGCTCCTGTTAGGCTCAGACCCCTAGGTTCCCTGTGTGATCTTTTCTCAAGAACGTCCGCCAAAATGGAGCCAGCTTTTGATTTCGGTGATCTGTTTGGGTACAGTATGTTGGAGTTGGTAACGTTCTGTGAAGAGAGAGACATAGGGGTGGATGAGTCAGACTCTCAGTCCGAACTTAGAAGCAGCCTGATCCTATGGCAAAAGGGTCAATGGGGTCTTGAGCGCAGTAGGATAAGGGCCCGGGCCTCACACCAGGAGGGTGGTGGGTCTGTGGGGAGCCCTAAAGATTTAGAAGAGGAGGAAGAAAGTAACCTGACAGGGACGCCAGTAGATAGTGGAGACCCCATGGATAGGGAGTCCCTTGCTGGGTCCAGTGTCAGGAGCAGCACCCCATCCCTTTCCCTGTCCCCAGAGGAGTGGGTAGATAGGAGGGAAGAAAGGGAGCATCAGCTGGCCATGGAGAAGCTCAGGATAGAGCATGCCAAGCTGGAGACCGAGAGGGTCTTAGCTCAGAAACAGATGGCGGAGGCTGAGCGGGCCTTTGCCACAGAGAAATTAGCTCTGGAGGGTAAGTTGTCCCCTGAGCGCAGTTGTAGTTGTCTGGGCTCCCCAGGGAGGGTTGAGTCCAGTGGTGACAGCGAGATAAAGTCCAGTGCAGGAAGTCCCATTCCCAGTTTACCCAGTCTGGTACCTGTTTCCCAAGAAGAGGAGTATAGGTTGAAATTCAGGGGCAGTAGGAAGCTGTCTCACCAGTCTTGGGACACGTTTGTGGGTGAATGTGAGGATGCACTGGATGATTGGGTAAGAGTAAACACGAAACGGGATTTTGAAGGACTGTATGCTCTGGTTATCAAAGAGCAGCTACTCAGTAGTTTTTACCCCGGGTTGCGCCAACACCTGTTGGGATATTACGATTTGGATGCTTGGGACCTTGCAAAAAGAGCAGACCGATGGGAAGGGGTCCCAAGTTCTGATGAGGAATGGGAGAGTGATTCCAACAGTAGTGGTTCAGAGATCCTCCAGCCCAGCGTGGTGGAGGAGGCTCAGTGTAGCCCAACTAGGTCCCCGGATAGCGAGGAGGGTGTAGGGGCTTACGGCCTGGCTCAGTGGAGCGGGAGTAAGTGGGTGACCGAGGGTCCCCAGACGCACGAAACCCTGCCTCATGACTTGGATGGTTTCATGAGGGAACACCAAGTCTGGGACCTAGGCTGTCCGGTTAGTCCATTTGATGAGGATCACCCAGTGTATGGAGGACCTGGAGCGTCTGTAAATAAAGCTCCAGTGGTTCTGATGTCTGGCAGTACCGCTCCAGTAGGGAGGGTACAGAAGTCCAGCGAGAGGAGTGGCATGGGGCGGTGTTCCCCGGTGGAGGAGCCAGTGGGTCAGGGACCAGCCGGGAGGGCTGAGTCTCCTCGAGGTGACCATGGTGACCACACGTCTGTCCTGGGGGATCTTCGCGCACTGTCAGGTGGACAGGGGACGGGAGATCTGCGCCAGGCAGACTGTCATGCAACATATGAGGCATATGTTCCTCTTGGTGGGATGGTGTGTAAGTCCCCCGAAGTCCTGGAGTGCCAGGCAAGTATTCCACCAAAGGTTCTAGACCCGAGGTTGGGAGGCCAGGTTCAGGATCAGCCTGACCTGAAGGGTAGGACGACTGTAACCAGTGTCCTGACCGGTTCTTCTTCCAGAGGTACCGCCCCAGTTGGTAGGGAGCAGGACTCTGGAAGGGGGTGCAGAGGGTGGGAGAGCCCACCTCTGACCCCAGTGCAACCTGAGGGGTTAAACCCTAGGTTGGGAGACCAGTTCTCAGGGAGGGGTCCTGAGCTGGTAGGTGAATTGCGTTACGGGGTCGCCTCTCAGAGGAAGAGAGGGCGGAACCCCAGATGAAGAGGTAGGGGGAGGAGAGCCTCACCCGTGACTTTTGGTCAGCTTGAGGGTACAGACCCTAGGCTGGAGGATCAGTGGCAGTTTAGAACTGCCCTGATGAGGGGTAGAGTGGAGAATGGCCGCTATGTGCCAGGGGTTACTACCCCCCACTCTATGGTTAGGCAAAGACCCGTGGCACCTGGGTGGCCTAGGGCCTGGTCTTGGCCGCGGACAGCTTGGGAGTACCAGTGGGGTAGCCCAGTTGGTCCAGACAGTGGTGTTAGAAAGAATTCCATGGGTTCACCGTGGCGTAGAACCGGAGGGTGTCCCTGCAGTTGCGGGCCCGCGTCCGTGTTCTATCGCCCCAAGCAGGGAAGTCCATCATGGTGGTGATTGGTCTGCCCTGCGTTTTGGCTGGAAGGGGGTTGTGTTGGACTTGGCCCTTCTGGCAGGTTCACCCCTGAACTTTTTTTGCTTTTTACTGGTGACTTGGTGTGGTGATTTTTTTGGTTTCTACGCACTTTCCCTGTGTCCCAGGGTAAAGTGCGTGCGTGCTCTGAGTGCATGTGGTGAGATAGGCCTGCCCTCCCATAGGAATGCATGGGGAATGTATGTGTCCCTAGTAGTTCCGGATGCGTGGGGTGTGCAGGCCCGAGTTTGGTATGTGCGGACTCGTGGGAGTGAATGCTGCGCGATGATGTGTGCGGCTTGCATGTACCTAGTGTGGAAGTGCCGCTTCTAGAGGTGGGCACTTCTGTGTGCAGTGTGTCTGTCGCGTGATTGGCTGGTCATGTCATGTGACGGGCTAGGGATTCCCCAGAGTCAGGATGAGTCACCCAGTGGTGAATGGGGAGATCAGCAGCTAGATGGGTGGGAGGAGTACACCTGGGTCCTGAATAGGACAGGGTTTTCCACACACAGTGCTGGCTCCACCCCCTGTGGTGCGACTGACGACCCTAGCCCTGCCAGTGAATAGAGTGAGGGGCTGAGCACATCAAGGGTGCTCCCCAACCAGCTGCGACTGGTTTTCCCCCTCACCCTGAACCCAGAACAAAGGGTTTTTCTGTATAAAAATGGGGCTGTGTCCCCACAGAAACTGTTCTTTAGAGCCTGTGCATGGCTCCAACGTGGGGGCAGGATTGTTAGAGCTTAGTGGGCTCCACCCCCAAGCCGGGCATTGTGTGCTTTAAAGCGCTGGTGCGCTCCAACAACGGGGCAGTATTTAGCAGAGCCTAGAGAGGCTCAAACGCGTGGCATACACCATTCCAGAGCCCAGAGAGGGCTCCCAAGGGCACAGTGGTGCCCAAGCCTTTCCCCAGCTGCCCAGCACTTAGTGGGCAGCTGCAACGTTCAGGTGGTACGCTTGGTGCTTTGCCCTGACTGCGTGCGCAGTCTTGCCCTGACTGAGTTTTGGACTGCGCCTCCTGCGCAGTCTTGCCCCTGACTTTGCTGGGACACAGGGCGTCCTTGCCCCTTCATGGCCAGTTGGCCTAGGGACTGCCACAGGTAGTGGCTCATGTGAGTTTTTGCGCTGTTGTTCCTACCTGCACCTCTGAATGTGTTTTTATGCATCATGTGTTTCCCTTGTTCTACACCTCTGAATGTGATGCATCATGTGTAATGTGCGTTTACCCCTACAGGTATTGTGATACTTAGGTGGTTGTTTGTTTTCTCCTAGTACAGGTGGTGCTAGTGAGGTCCTAGTCCCCTGCGTGACATTTTCCTAAGGTGGTTAGGGTTGCGTAGGTGGTACTTACCTGATACCAGTAGTTACTGGTTGTGTGCTACATTTGCTATTTTTGTACTACAGTATTTTATATCCTATGTGCTAATTTCTACAAAGTGCTAATCCCTGACAGTGGTCCATGTGGCCCTGTCCCCTGTACATATAATCCCTTGTAAACTCTGCCCGTGCCTGTTGGCACATTGTAAAGTGTGTGTTTTTATCTAATGTGTTGTGTATAATACAAAGGTTATTTTTATAGAATACCTTGTGTGGAGTTTCCTTTGTGGTGGGCCTTGGGTGTTGGTGCTGGGTGCGCGCGCAAACGCTTTACACATCGCCTCAGGGATAAGCCTGTCTGCTCGTGCCAAGCTACCAAGGGGGTGAGCAGGGGTTATCTTTGGCGTGTAACTCCCCAGCCCTGACTAGAGTGGTGGTTTCTGTCTGGCTTTGGCGCAAGCCCTAGCCAACCAGAAATCGCCATTTCTATCAACCACCCCCAGCAAGACCCCCTACACTGACCGAACACCACTGCCCTAAACCCTGAAACACCACCCACAGCAAGACACCCTACACTGCCCGAACACTACTGCACTGCCCTAAACCCTGAATCACCAACTCCAGCACGACCCCTTACACTGCCCGAACACCACTGCTCTGCAGAAAACCCTAAAACACCAGCTACAACACGACCCCCTACACTGCTCGAACACCACTGTACTGCCCAAACCCCTAAAACACTAGCCCCAGCACGACCCTCTACACTGCCTGAACACCACTGCACTGCCCTAAACCCTGAAACACCAGCCCCAGCACGACCCCCTACACTGCCCGAACACCACTGCACTGCCCTAAACCCTGAAACACCAGCCCCAGCATGACCCCCTACACTGTCAAAAACACCACTGCCCTGGCCTAAACTCTGAAACACCAGCCCCAGCACGACCCCCTACACTGCCCGAACACCACTGCACTGCCCTCAACCCTGAAATACCACCCCCAGCAAGACCCCCTACACTGCCCGAACACCACTGCACTGCCCTAAACCCTGAAACACCACCCCAAGCAAGACGCCCTACACTGCCCAAACACTACTGCACTAGACCCTGAAACACCACCCCCTGCACGACCCCCTACATTGCCCGAACACCACTGCACTGCCCTAAACCCTGAAACACCACCACCTGCATGAGCCCTACACTGCTCGAACACCACTGCACTGCCCTAAACCCTGAAACACCACCCCCAGCACGACCCCCTACACTGCTCGAACACCACTGCACTGCCCTAAACCCTAAAACACCACCCAGGCACAACCCCCTACGCTGCCCTAACACTACTGCACTGCCCTAAACCCTGAAACACCACCCCCCAGCAGGACCCCCTACGCTGCCCAAACACCACTGCACTGCCCTAAACCCTGAAACTCCAGCCCCAGCAAGACCCTATGCGCTGCCCGAACACCACTGCACTGCCGTAAACCCTAAAACACCACCCCCAGAACGACCCCCTACACTGCCCAAACACCACTGCTCGGGCCCAGCCCCTGAAACACCTCCCCCAGTACAACCCCCTACAGTGTCCAAACACCACTGCACTGCCCTAAACCCTGAAATACCACCCCCAGCAAGACCCCCTACACTGCCCGAACACCACTGCACTGCCCTAAACCCTGAAACACCACCCCAAGCAAGACGCCCTACACTGCCCAAACACCACTGCACTAAACCCTGAAACACCACCCCCTGCACGACCCCCTACATTGCCCGAACACCACTGCACTGCCCTAAACCCTGAAACACCACCACCTGCATGACCCCTACACTGCTAGAACACCACTGCACTGCCCTAAACCCTGAAACACCACCCCCAGCACGACCCCCTACACTGCTCGAACACCACTGCACTGCCCTAAACCCTAAAATACCACCCAGGCACGCCCCCCTACGCTGCCCTAACACTACTGCACTGCCCTAAACCCTGAAACACCAGCCCCAGCAAGACCCTATGCGCTGCCCGAACACCACTGCACTGCCGTAAACCTTAAAACACCACCCCCAGAACGACCCACTACACTGCCCAAACACCACTGCTCTGCCCCAGCCCCTGAAACACCTCCCCCAGTACAACCCCCTACACTCTCCGAACACCACTGCACTGCCCTAAACCCTGAAAAACCACCCCCAGCAAGACCCCCTACACTGACCGAACACCACTGCCCTAAACCCTGAAACACCACCCCCAGCAAGACACCCTACACTGCCCGAACACCACTGCACTGCCCTAAACCCTGAAACACCAGCCCCAGCACGACCCCCTACAGTGTCCGAACACCACTGCACTGCCCTAAACCCTGAAATACCACCCCCAGCAAGACCCCCTACACTGCCCGAACACCACTGCACTGCCCTAAACCCTGAAACACCACCCCTGCACGACACCTACACTGTCCGAACACCACTGCACTGCCCTAAACCCTGAAACACCACCCTCCAGCATGACCCCCTACCCTGCCCGAACACCACTGCACTGCACTAAACCCTGAAACACCACCCTCTGCACGACCCCCTACATTGCCCGAACACCACTGCACTGCCCTGAACCCTGAAACACCACCCCCAGCAAGACAACCTAAACTGCCAGGACACCACTGCCCTAAACCCTGAAACACCACCCCCTGCACGACCCCCTACGCTGCCCGGACACCACTGCACTGCCCTAAACCCTAAAACACCACCCCCAGCACGACCCCCTACACTGCCTGAACACCACTGCACTGCCCTAAATCCTAAAACACCACCCCTGCACGACCCCTACACTGTCCGAACACCACTGCACTGCCCTAAACCCTGAAACACCACGCTCCAGCACGACCCCCTACCCTGCCCGAACACCACTGCACTGCCCTAAACCCTGAAACACCAGCCTCAGCACGACCCCTTACGCTGCCCGAATACCACTGCACTGCCCTAAATCCTGAAACACCAGCCCCAGCACAACCCCCTATACTGCCCGAACACCACTGCAGTGCCCTATAGCCTGAAACACCAGCCCCAGCAGAACCCCCTACACAGCCCGAACACCACTGCACTGCCCTGAACCCTGAAACACCACCCCCAGCAAGACCCCTACACTGCCCGAACACCACTGCACTGCCCTGAACCCTGAAACACCACCCCCAGCAAGGCACCCTAAACTGCCAGAACACCACTGCCCTAAACCTTGAAACACCACCCCCTGCACGACCCCCTACACTGCCCGAACACCACTGCACTGCCCTAAACCTTGAAACACCACCCCTTGCATGACTCCCTACACTGCCCGAACACCACTGCACTGCCCTAAACCATTGAACACCACCCCCAGCACGACCCCCTACATTGCCTGAGCACCACTGCACTGCTCTAAACCCTAAAACACCACCCCCAGCACTATACCCTACACTGCCCGAAGACCACTGCACTGCCCTAAACCCTGAAACACCACCCCCCAGCATGACCCCCTACACTGCCCAAACACCACTGCACTGCCCTAAACCCTGAAACACCAGCCCCAGCACGACCCCCTACAGTGTCCGAACACTACTGCACTGCCCTAAACCCTGAAATACCACCCCCAGCAAGACCCCCTACACTGCCCGAACACCACTGCACTGCCCTACACCCTGAAACACCACCCCAAGCAAGACGCCCTACACTGCCCAAACACCACTGCGCTAAACCCTGAAACACCACCCCCTGCACGACCCCCTACATTGCCCGAACACCACTGCACTGCCCTAAACCCTGAAACACCACCACCTGCATGACCCCCTACACTGCTCGAACACCACTGCACTGCCCTATATCCTGAAACACCACCCCCAGCACGACCCCCTACACTGCTCGAACACCACTGCACTGCCCTAAACCCTAAAACAACACCCAGGCCGACCCCCTACGCTTCCCAAACACTTCTGCACTGCCCTAAACCCTGAAACACCACCCCCCAGCAGGACCCCCTACGCTGCCCGAACACCACTGCACTGCCCTAAACCCTGAAACACCAGCCCCAGCACGACCCCCTACGCTGCCCGAATACCACTGCACTGCCCTAAATCCTGAAACACCAGCCCCAGCACAACCCCCTACACTGCCCGAACACCACTGCACTGCCCTATATCCTGAAACACCAGCCCCAGCAGAACCCCCTACACAGCCCGAACACCACTGCACTGCCCTGAACCCTGAAACACCACCCCCAGCAAGACCCCTACACTGCCCGTACACCACTGCACTGCCCTGAACCCTGAAACACCACCCCCAGCAAGGCACCCTAAACTGCCCGAACACCACTGCCCTGAACCCTGAAACACCACCCAAGCAAGACCCCCTACACTGACCGAACACCACTGCCCTAAACCCTGAAACACCACCCAGAGCAAGACACCCTACACTGCCCGAACACTACTGCACTGCCCTAAACCCTGAAACACCAACTCCAGCACGACCCCTTACACTGCCCGAACACCACTGCTCTGCAGAAAACCCTAAAACACCAGCTACAACACGACCCCCTACACTGCTCGAACACCACTGTACTGCCCAAACCCCTAAAACACTAGCCCCAGCACGACCCTCTACACTGCCTGAACACCACTGCACTGCCCTAAACCCTGAAACACCAGCCCCAGCACAACCCCCTACACTGCCCGAACACCATTGCACTGCCCTAAACCCTGAAACACCAGCCCCAGCATGACCCCCTACACTGTCAAAAACACCACTGCGCTGCCCTAAACCCTGAAATACCAGCCCCAGCACGACCCCCTACACTGCCCGATCACCACTGCACTGCCCTCAACCCTGAAATACCACCCCCAGCAAGACCCCCTACACTGCCCGAACACCACTGCACTGCCCTAAACCCTGAAACACCACCCCAAGAAAGACGCCCTACACTGCCCAAACACCACTGCACTAGACCCTGAAACACCACCCCCTGCACGACCCTCTACATTGCCCGAACACCACTGCACTGCCCTAAACCCTGAAACACCACCCCCCAGCAGGACCCCCTACGCTGCCCAAACACCACTGCACTGCCCTAAACCCTGAAACTCCAGCCCCAGCAAGACCCTATGCACTGCCCGAACACCACTGCACTACCGTAAACCCTAAAACACCACCCCCAGAACGACCCCCTACACTGCCCAAACACCACTGCTCTGCCCCAGCCCCTGAAACACCTCCCCCAGTACAACCCCCTACAGTGTCCGAACACCACTGCACTGCCCTAAACCCTGAAATACCACCCCCAGCAAGACCCCCTACACTGCCCGAACACCACTGCACTGCCCTAAACCCTGAAACACCACCCCAAGCATGACGCCCTATACTGCCCAAACACCACTGCACTAAACCCTGAAACACCACCCCCTACACGACCCCCTACATTGCCCGAACACCACTGCACTGCCCTGAACCCTGAAACACCACCACCTGCATGACCCCTACACTGCTCGAACACCACTGCACTGCCCTAAACCCTGAAACACCACCCCCAGCACGACCCCCTACACTGCTCGAACACCACTGCACTGCCCTAAACCCTAAAACACCACCCAGGCACGACCCCTTACGCTGCCCTAACACTACTGCACTGCCCAAAATCCTAAAACACCACCCCTGCATGACCCCTACACTGTCCGAACACCACTGCACTGCCCTAAACCCTGAAACACCACCCTCCAGCACGACCCCCTACCCTGCCCGAACACCACTGCACTGCCCTAAACCCTGAAACACCAGCCCCAGCACGACCCCCTACGCTGCCCGAATACCACTGCACTGCCCTAAATCCTGAAACACCAGCCCCAGCACAACCCCCTACACTGCCCGAACACCACTGCACTGCCCTATATCCTGAAACACCAGCCCTAGCAGAACCCCCTACACAGCCCGAACACCACTGCACTGCCCTGAACCCTGAAACACCACCCCCAGCAAGACCCCTACACTGCCCGTACACCACTGCACTGCCCTGAACCCTGAAACACCACCCCCAGCAAGGCACCCTAAACTGCCCGAACACCACTGCCCTAAACCCTGAAACACCACCGCCTGCACGACCCCCTACACTGCCCGAACACCACTGCACTGCCCTAAACCTTGAAACACCACCCCTTGCATGACTCCCTACACTGCCCGAACACCACTGCACTGCCCTAAACCATGAAACACCACCCCCAGCACAACCCCCTACATTGCCTGAGCACCACTGCACTGCTCTAAACCCTAAAACACCACCCCCAGCACTATACCCTACACTGCCCGAAGACCACTGCACTGCCCTAAACCCTGAAACACCACCCCCCAGCATGACCCCCTACACTGCCCAAACACCACTGCACTGCCCTAAACCCTGAAACACCAGCCCCAGCACGACCCCCTACAGTGTCCGAACACTACTGCACTGCCCTAAACCCTGAAATACCACCCCCAGCAAGACCCCCTACACTTCCCGAACACCACTGCACTGCCCTAAACCCTGAAACACCACCCCAAGCAAGACGCCCTACACTGCCCAAACACCACTGCATTAAACCCTGAAACACCACCCCCTGCACGACCCCCTACATTGCCCGAACACCACTGCACTGCCCTAAACCCTGAAACACCACCACCTGCATGACCCCCTACACTGCTCGAACACCACTGCACTGCCCTAAACCCTGAAACACCACCCCCAGCACGACCCCCTACACTGCTCAAACACCACTGCACTGCCCTCAACCCTAAAACAACACCCAGGCACGACCCCCTACGCTGCCCGAACACTACTGCACTGCCCTAAACCCTGAATCACCACCCCCCAGCAGGACCCCCTACGCTGCCCGAACACCACTGCACTGCCCTAAACCCTGAAATACCAGCCCTAGCACGACCCCCACGCTCCCCGAACACCACTGCACTGCCCTAAACTCTGAAACTCCAGCCCCCGCAAGACTCTCTGCGCTGCCCGAAAACCACTGCACTGCCGTAAACCCTAAAACACCACCCCCAGTACGACCCCCTACACTGCCCAAACACCACTGCTCTGCCCCAGTCCCTGAAACACCTCCCCCAGCACAACCCCTATACTCCCCGAACACCACTGCACTGCCCCAAACCCTGAAACACCACCCCCAGCAAGACCCCCTACACTGCCCGAACACCACTGCACTGCCCTAAACCCCGAAACACCACCCCCAGCAAGACCCCCTACACTGACCGAACACCACTGCCCTAAACCCTGAAACACCACTCACAGCAAGACACCCTACACTGCCCGAACACTACTGCACTGCCCTAAACCCTGAAACACCAACTCCAGCACGACCCCTTACACTACCCGAACACCACTGCTCTTCAGAAAACCCTAAAACACCAGCTACAACACGACCCCCTACACTGCTCGAACACCACTGTACTGCCCAAACCCCTAAAACACTAGCCCCAGCACGACCCTCTACACTGCCTGAACACCACTGCACTGCCCTAAACCCTGAAACACCAGCCCCAGCACGACCCCCTACACTGCCCGAACACCATTGCACTGCCCTAAACCCTGAAACACCAGCCCCAGCATGACCCCCTACACTGTCGAAAACACCACTGCACTGCCATTAACCCTGAAACACCAGCCCCAGCACGACCCCCTACACTGCCCGAACACCACTGCACTGCCCTAAACCCTGAAATACCAGCCCCAGCACGACCCCCTACACTGCCCGAACACCATTGCCCTAAACCCTGAAACACCACCCCCAGCAAGACCCCCTACACTGCCAGAACACCAACGCACTGCCCTAAACCCTGAAACACGAGCCCGAGCATGACCCCCCATGCTTCTCGAACACCACTGCACTGCCCTAAACCCTGAAACACCAGCCCCAGCAAGACCCTCTGCGCTGCCTGAACACCACTGCACTGCCGTAAACCCTGAAACACCAGCCCCAGCATGACCCCCTACACTGCCCGAACACCACTGCACTGCCCTAAGCCCTAAAACACCACCCCCAGTACGACCCCCTACACAGCCCGAACACCACTGCACTGCCCTAAATCCTAAAACACCACCCCAGAACGACCCCCTACACTGTCCGAACACCAATGCACTGCCATAAAACCTGAAAACCACCCCCAGCACGAACCCCTACGCTGCCCAAACACCACTGCACTGCCCTAAATCCTGGAACACCAGCCCCAGCACAACCCCCTACACTGCCCGAACACCACTGCACTGCCCTAAACCCTGAAACACCAGCCCCAGCACGACCCCCTACAGTGCCCGAACACCACTGCACTGCCCTCAACCCTGAAATACCACCCCCAGCAAGACCCCCTACACTGCCTGAACACCACTGCACTGCCCTAAACCCTGAAACACAACCCCAAGCAAGACGCCCTACACTGCCCAAACACCACTGCACTAAACCCTGAAACACCACCCCCTCCACGACCCCCTACATTGCCCGAACACCACTGCACTGCCCTAAACCCTGAAACACCACCCCCAGCAAGACACCCTAAACTGCCAGAACTCCACTGCCCTAAACCCTGAAACACAACCCCTGTACGACCCCCTACACTGCCCGAACACCACTGCACTGCCCTAAACCATGAAACACCACCCCAGCACGACCCCCTACATTCCCTGAACACCACTGCACTGCTCTAACCCTAAAACACCACCCCAAGCACTACACCCTACACTGCCCGAACACCACTACACTTCCCTAAACCCTGAAACACCACCCCCAACACTGCCCGAACACCACTGCACTGCCCTAAACCCTGAAACACCAGCCCATGCACGACCCCCTACACTGCCCAAACACCACTGCACTGCCCTAAACCCTGAAACACCAGCCCCAGCACGACCCCCTACAGTGCCCGAACACCACTGCACTGCCCTCAACCCTGAAATACCACCCCCAGCAAGACCCCCTACACTGCCCGAACACCACTGCACTGCCCTAAACCCTGAAACACCACCCCAAGCAAGACGCCCTACACTGCCCAAACACCACTGCACTAGACCCTGAAACACCACCCCCTGCACGACCCCCTACATTGCCCGAACACCACTGCACTGCCCTAAACCCTGAAACACCACCACCTGCATGACCCCTACACTGCTCGAACACCACTGCACTGCCCTAAACCCTGAAACACCACCCCATGCACGACCCCCTACCCTGCTCGAACACCACTGCACTGCCCTAAACCCTAAAACACCACCCAGGCATGACCCCCTACGCTGCCCTAACACTACTGCACTGCCCTAAACCCTGAAACACCACCCCCCAGCAGGACCCCCTACGCTGCCCAAACACCACTGCACTGCCCTAAACCCTGAAACTCCAGCCCCAGCAAGCCCCTATGCGCTGCCCGAATACCACTGCACTGCCCTAAATTCTGAAACACCAGCCCCAGCACAACCCCCTACACTGCCCGAACACCACTGCACTGCCCTATATCCTGAAACACCAGCCCCAGCAGAACCCCCTACACAGCCCGAACACCACTGCACTGCCCTGAACCCTGAAACACCACCCCCAGCAAGACCCCTACACTGCCCGAACACCACTGCACTGCCAGAACCCTGAAACACCACCCCGAGCAAGGCACCCTAAACTGCCAGAACACCACTGCCCTAAACCCTGAAACACCACCCCCTGCACGACCCCCTACACTGCCCGAACACCACTGCACTGCCCTAAACCTTGAAACACCCCCCCTAGCATGACTCCCTACACTGCCCGAACACCAGTGCACTGCCCTAAACCATTGAACACCACCCCCAGCACGACCCCCTACATTGCCTGAGCACCACTGCACTGCTCTAAACCCTAAAACACCACCCCCAGCACTATACCCTACACTGCCCGAAGACCACTGCACTGCCCTAAACCCTGAAACACCACCCCCAGCATGACCCCCTACACTGCCCAAACACCACTGCACTGCCCTAAACCCTGAAACACCAGCCCCAGCACGACCCCCTACAGTGTCCGAACACTACTGCACTGCCCTAAACCCTGAAATACCACCCCCAGCAAGACCCCCTACACTGCCCGAACACCACTGCACTGCCCTACACCCTGAAACACCACCCCAAGCAAGACGCCCTACACTGCCCAAACACCACTGCACTAAACCCTGAAACACCACCCCCTGCACGACCCCCTACATTGCCCGAACACCACTGCACTGCCCTAAACCCTGAAACACCACCACCTGCATGACCCCCTACACTGCTCGAACACCACTGCACTGCCCTAAACCCTGAAACACCACCCCCAGCACGACCCCCTACACTTCTCAAACACCACTGCCCTGAACCCTGAAACACCACCCAAGCAAGACCCCCTACACTGACCGAACACCACTGCCCTAAACCCTGAAACACCACCCAGAGCAAGACACCCTACACTGCCCGAACACTACTGCACTGCCCTAAACCCTGAAACACCAACTCCAGCACGACCCCTTACACTGCCCGAACACCACTGCTCTGCAGAAAACCCTAAAACACCAGCTACAACACGACCCCCTACACTGCTCGAACACCACTGTACTGCCCAAACCCCTAAAACACTAGCCCCAGCACGACCCTCTACACTGCCTGAACACCACTGCACTGCCCTAAACCCTGAAACACCAGCCCCAGCACAACCCCCTACACTGCCCGAACACCATTGCACTGCCCTAAACCCTGAAACACCAGCCCCAGCATGACCCCCTACACTGTCAAAAACACCACTGCGCTGCCCTAAACCCTGAAACACCAGCCCCAGCACGACCCCCTACACTGCCCGATCACCACTGCACTGCCCTCAACCCTGAAATACCACCCCCAGCAAGACCCCCTACACTGCCCGAACACCACTGCACTGCCCTAAACCCTGAAACACCACCCCAAGAAAGACGCCCTACACTGCCCAAACACCACTGCACTAGACCCTGAAACACCACCCCCTGCACGACCCTCTACATTGCCCGAACACCACTGCACTGCCCTAAACCCTGAAACACCACCCCCCAGCAGGACCCCCTACGCTGCCCAAACACCACTGCACTGCCCTAAACCCTGAAACTCCAGCCCCAGCAAGACCCTATGCACTGCCCGAACACCACTGCACTACCGTAAACCCTAAAACACCACCCCCAGAACGACCCCCTACACTGCCCAAACACCACTGCTCTGCCCCAGCCCCTGAAACACCTCCCCCAGTACAACCCCCTACAGTGTCCGAACACCACTGCACTGCCCTAAACCCTGAAATACCACCCCCAGCAAGACCCCCTACACTGCCCGAACACCACTGCACTGCCCTAAACCCTGAAACACCACCCCAAGCATGACGCCCTATACTGCCCAAACACCACTGCACTAAACCCTGAAACACCACCCCCTACACGACCCCCTACATTGCCCGAACACCACTGCACTGCCCTGAACCCTGAAACACCACCACCTGCATGACCCCTACACTGCTCGAACACCACTGCACTGCCCTAAACCCTGAAACACCACCCCCAGCACGACCCCCTACACTGCTCGAACACCACTGCACTGCCCTAAACCCTAAAACACCACCCAGGCACGACCCCTTACGCTGCCCTAACACTACTGCACTGCCCAAAATCCTAAAACACCACCCCTGCATGACCCCTACACTGTCCGAACACCACTGCACTGCCCTAAACCCTGAAACACCACCCTCCAGCACGACCCCCTACCCTGCCCGAACACCACTGCACTGCCCTAAACCCTGAAACACCAGCCCCAGCACGACCCCCTACGCTGCCCGAATACCACTGCACTGCCCTAAATCCTGAAACACCAGCCCCAGCACAACCCCCTACACTGCCCGAACACCACTGCACTGCCCTATATCCTGAAACACCAGCCCTAGCAGAACCCCCTACACAGCCCGAACACCACTGCACTGCCCTGAACCCTGAAACACCACCCCCAGCAAGACCCCTACACTGCCCGTACACCACTGCACTGCCCTGAACCCTGAAACACCACCCCCAGCAAGGCACCCTAAACTGCCCGAACACCACTGCCCTAAACCCTGAAACACCACCGCCTGCACGACCCCCTACACTGCCCGAACACCACTGCACTGCCCTAAACCTTGAAACACCACCCCTTGCATGACTCCCTACACTGCCCGAACACCACTGCACTGCCCTAAACCATGAAACACCACCCCCAGCACAACCCCCTACATTGCCTGAGCACCACTGCACTGCTCTAAACCCTAAAACACCACCCCCAGCACTATACCCTACACTGCCCGAAGACCACTGCACTGCCCTAAACCCTGAAACACCACCCCCCAGCATGACCCCCTACACTGCCCAAACACCACTGCACTGCCCTAAACCCTGAAACACCAGCCCCAGCACGACCCCCTACAGTGTCCGAACACTACTGCACTGCCCTAAACCCTGAAATACCACCCCCAGCAAGACCCCCTACACTTCCCGAACACCACTGCACTGCCCTAAACCCTGAAACACCACCCCAAGCAAGACGCCCTACACTGCCCAAACACCACTGCACTAAACCCTGAAACACCACCCCCTGCACGACCCCCTACATTGCCCGAACACCACTGCACTGCCCTAAACCCTGAAACACCACCACCTGCATGACCCCCTACACTGCTCGAACACCACTGCACTGCCCTAAACCCTGAAACACCACCCCCAGCACGACCCCCTACACTGCTCAAACACCACTGCACTGCCCTCAACCCTAAAACAACACCCAGGCACGACCCCCTACGCTGCCCGAACACTACTGCACTGCCCTAAACCCTGAATCACCACCCCCCAGCAGGACCCCCTACGCTGCCCGAACACCACTGCACTGCCCTAAACCCTGAAATACCAGCCCTAGCACGACCCCCACGCTCCCCGAACACCACTGCACTGCCCTAAACTCTGAAACTCCAGCCCCCGCAAGACTCTCTGCGCTGCCCGAAAACCACTGCACTGCCGTAAACCCTAAAACACCACCCCCAGTACGACCCCCTACACTGCCCAAACACCACTGCTCTGCCCCAGTCCCTGAAACACCTCCCCCAGCACAACCCCTATACTCCCCGAACACCACTGCACTGCCCCAAACCCTGAAACACCACCCCCAGCAAGACCCCCTACACTGCCCGAACACCACTGCACTGCCCTAAACCCCGAAACACCACCCCCAGCAAGACCCCCTACACTGACCGAACACCACTGCCCTAAACCCTGAAACACCACTCACAGCAAGACACCCTACACTGCCCGAACACTACTGCACTGCCCTAAACCCTGAAACACCAACTCCAGCACGACCCCTTACACTACCCGAACACCACTGCTCTTCAGAAAACCCTAAAACACCAGCTACAACACGACCCCCTACACTGCTCGAACACCACTGTACTGCCCAAACCCCTAAAACACTAGCCCCAGCACGACCCTCTACACTGCCTGAACACCACTGCACTGCCCTAAACCCTGAAACACCAGCCCCAGCACGACCCCCTACACTGCCCGAACACCATTGCACTGCCCTAAACCCTGAAACACCAGCCCCAGCATGACCCCCTACACTGTCAAAAACACCACTGCACTGCCATTAACCCTGAAACACCAGCCCCAGCACGACCCCCTACACTGCCCGAACACCACTGCACTGCCCTAAACCCTGAAATACCAGCCCCAGCACGACCCCCTACACTGCCCGAACACCATTGCCCTAAACCCTGAAACACCACCCCCAGCAAGACCCCCTACACTGCCAGAACACCAACGCACTGCCCTAAACCCTGAAACACCAGCCCCAGCATGACCCCCCATGCTTCTCGAACACCACTGCACTGCCCTAAACCCTGAAACACCAGCCCCAGCAAGACCCTCTGCGCTGCCTGAACACCACTGCACTGCCATAAACCCTGAAACACCAGCCCCAGCATGACCCCCTACACTGCCCGAACACCACTGCACTGCCCTAAACCCTAAAACACCACCCCCAGTACGACCCCCTACACAGCCCGAACACCACTGCACTGCCCTAAATCCGAAAACACCACCCCAGAACGACCCCCTACACTGTCCGAACACCAATGCACTGCCATAAAACCTGAAAACCACCCCCAGCACGAACCCCTACGCTGCCCGAACACCACTGCACTGCCCTAAACCCTGAAACACCAGCCCCAGCACGACCCCCTACGCTGCCCAAACACCACTGCACTGCCCTAAATCCTGGAACACCAGCCCCAGCACAACCCCCTACACTGCCCGAACACCACTGCACTGCCCTAAACCCTGAAACACCAGCCCCAGCACGACCCCCTACAGTGCCCGAACACCACTGCACTGCCCTCAACCCTGAAATACCACCCCCAGCAAGACCCCCTACACTGCCTGAACACCACTGCACTGCCCTAAACCCTGAAACACAACCCCAAGCAAGACGCCCTACACTGCCCAAACACCACTGCACTAAACCCTGAAACACCACCCCCTCCACGACCCCCTACATTGCCCGAACACCACTGCACTGCCCTAAACCCTGAAACACCACCCCCAGCAAGACACCCTAAACTGCCAGGACTCCACTGCCCTAAACCCTGAAACACAACCCCTGTACGACCCCCTACACTGCCCGAACACCACTGCACTGCCCTAAACCATGAAACACCACCCCAGCACGACCCCCTACATTCCCTGAACACCACTGCACTGCTCTAACCCTAAAACACCACCCCAAGCACTACACCCTACACTGCCCGAACACCACTACACTTCCCTAAACCCTGAAACACCACCCCCAACACTGCCCGAACACCACTGCACTGCCCTAAACCCTGAAACACCAGCCCATGCACGACCCCCTACACTGCCCAAACACCACTGCACTGCCCTAAACCCTGAAACACCAGCCCCAGCACGACCCCCTACAGTGCCCGAACACCACTGCACTGCCCTCAACCCTGAAATACCACCCCCAGCAAGACCCCCTACACTGCCCGAACACCACTGCACTGCCCTAAACCCTGAAACACCACCCCAAGCAAGACGCCCTACACTGCCCAAACACCACTGCACTAGACCCTGAAACACCACCCCCTGCACGACCCCCTACATTGCCCGAACACCACTGCACTGCCCTAAACCCTGAAACACCACCACCTGCATGACCCCTACACTGCTCGAACACCACTGCACTGCCCTAAACCCTGAAACACCACCCCATGCACGACCCCCTACCCTGCTCGAACACCACTGCACTGCCCTAAACCCTAAAACACCACCCAGGCATGACCCCCTACGCTGCCCTAACACTACTGCACTGCCCTAAACCCTGAAACACCACCCCCCAGCAGGACCCCCTACGCTGCCCAAACACCACTGCACTGCCCTAAACCCTGAAACTCCAGCCCCAGCAAGCCCCTATGCGCTGCCCGAATACCACTGCACTGCCCTAAATTCTGAAACACCAGCCCCAGCACAACCCCCTACACTGCCCGAACACCACTGCACTGCCCTATATCCTGAAACACCAGCCCCAGCAGAACCCCCTACACAGCCCGAACACCACTGCACTGCCCTGAACCCTGAAACACCACCCCCAGCAAGACCCCTACACTGCCCGAACACCACTGCACTGCCAGAACCCTGAAACACCACCCCGAGCAAGGCACCCTAAACTGCCAGAACACCACTGCCCTAAACCCTGAAACACCACCCCCTGCACGACCCCCTACACTGCCCGAACACCACTGCACTGCCCTAAACCTTGAAACACCCCCCCTAGCATGACTCCCTACACTGCCCGAACACCAGTGCACTGCCCTAAACCATTGAACACCACCCCCAGCACGACCCCCTACATTTCCTGAGCACCACTGCACTGCTCTAAACCCTAAAACACCACCCCCAGCACTATACCCTACACTGCCCGAAGACCACTGCACTGCCCTAAACCCTGAAACACCACCCCCCAGCATGACCCCCTACACTGCCCAAACACCACTGCACTGCCCTAAACCCTGAAACACCAGCCCCAGCACGACCCCCTACAGTGTCCGAACACTACTGCACTGCCCTAAACCCTGAAATACCACCCCCAGCAGGACCCCCTACACTGCCCGAACACCACTGCACTGCCCTACACCCTGAAACACCACCCCAAGCAAGACGCCCTACACTGCCCAAACACCACTGCACTAAACCCTGAAACACCACCCCCTGCACGACCCCCTACATTGCCCGAACACCACTGCACTGCCCTAAACCCTGAAACACCACCACCTGCATGACCCCCTACACTGCTCGAACACCACTGCACTGCCCTAAACCCTGAAACACCACCCCCAGCACGACCCCCTACACTGCTCAAACACCACTGCACTGCCCTAAACCCTAAAACAACACCCAGGCACGACCCCCTACGCTACCCGAACACTACTGCACTGCCCTAAACCCTGAAACACAACACCCCAGCAGGACCCCCTACGCTGCCCGAACACCACTGCACTGCCCTAAACCCTGAAACACCAGCCCTAGCACGACCCCCACGTTCCCCGAACACCACTGCACTGCCCTAACTCTGAAACTCCACCCCCAGCAAGACCCTCTGTGCTGCCCGAAAACCACTGCACTGCCGTAAACCCTAAAACACCACCCCCAGTACGACCCCCTACACTGCCCAAACACCACTGCTCTGCCCCAGTCCCTGAAACACCTCCCCAGCAAGACCCCCTACACTGCCCGAACACCACTTCACTGCCCTAAAACCTGAGACACCACCCCCAGCAAGACCCCCTACACTGACCGAACACCACTGCCCTAAACCCTGAAACACCACCCACAGCAAGACACCCTACACTGCCCGAACACTACTGCACTGCCCTAAACCCTGAAACACCAACTCCAGCACGACCCCTTACACTGCCCGAACACCACTGCTCTGCAGAAAACCCTAAAACACCAGCTACAACACGACCCCCTACACTGCTCGAACACCACTGTACTGCCCAAACCCCTAAAACACTAGCCCCAGCACGACCCTATACACTGCCTGAACACCACTGCACTGCCCTAAACCCTGAAACACCAGCCCCAGCACGACCCCCTACACTGCCCGAACACCATTGCACTGCCCTAAACCCTGAAACACCAGCCCCAGCATGACCCCCTACACTGTCAAAAACACCACTGCGCTGCCCTAAACCCTGAAACACCAGCCCCAGCACGACCCCCTACACTGCCCGAACACCACTGCACTGCCCTCAACCCTGAAATACCACCCCCAGCAAGACCCCCTACACTGCCCGAACACCACTGCACTGCCCTAAACCCTGAAACACCACCCCAAGAGAGACGCCCTACACTGCCCAAACACCACTGCACTAGACCCTGAAACACCACCACCTGCATGACCCCTACACTGCTCGAACACCACTGCACTGCCCTAAACCCTGAAACACCACCCCCAGCACGACCCCCTACACTGCTCGAACACCACTGCACTGCCCTAAACCCTAAAACACCACCCAGGCACGACCCCCTATGCTGCCCTAACACTACTGCACTGCCCTAAACCCTGAAACACCACCCCCCAGCAGGACCCCCTACGCTGCCCAAACACCACTGCACTGCCCTAAACCCTGAAACTCCAGCCCCAGCAAGACCCTATGCGCTGCCCGAACACCACTGCACTGCCGTAAACCCTAAAACACCATCCCCAGAACGACCCCCTACACTGCCCAAACACCACTGCTCTGCCCCAGCCCCTGAAACACCTCCCCCAGTACAACCCCCTACACTCCCCGAACACCACTGCACTGCCCTAAACCCTGAAAAACCACCCCCAGCAAGACCCCCTACACTGACCGAACACCACTGCCCTAAACCCTGAAACAACACCCCCAGCAAGACACCCTACACTGCCCGAACACCACTGCACTGCCCTAAACCCTGAAACACCAGCCCCAGCACGACCCCCTACAGTGTCCGAACCCCACTGCACTGCCCTAAACCCTGAAATACCACCCCCAGCAAGACCCCCTACACTGCCCGAACACCACTGCACTGCCCTAAACCCTGAAACACCACCCCAAGAAAGACGCCCTACACTGCCCAAACACCACTGCACTAAACCCTGAAACACCACCCCCTGCACGACCCCCTACATTGCGCGAACACCACTGCACTGCCCTGAACCCTGAAACACCACCCCCAGCAAGACAACCTAAACTGCCAGAACACCACTGCCCTAAACCCTGAAACACCACCCCCTGCACGACCCCCTACGCTGCCCGGACACCACTGCACTGCCCTAAACCCTAAAACACCACCCCCAGCACGACCCCCTACACTGCCTGAACACCACTCCCCTGCCCTAAATCCTAAAACACCACCCCTGCACGACCCCTACACTGTCCGAACACCACTGCACTGCCCTAAACCCTGAAACACCACCCTCCAGCACGACCCCCTTCCCTGCCCGAACACCACTGCACTGCCCTAAACCCTGAAACACCAGCCCCAGCACGACCCCCTACGCTGCCCGAATACCACTGCACTGCCCTAAATCCTGAAACACCAGCCCCAGCACAACCCCCTACAATGCCCGAACACCACTGCACTGCCCTATATCCTGAAACACCAGCCCCAGCAGAACCCCCTACACAGCCCGAACACCACTGCACTGCCCTGAACCCTGAAACACCACCCCCAGCAAGACCCCTACACTGGCCGAACACCACTGCACTGCCCTGAACCCTGAAACACCACCCCCAGCAAGGCACCCTAAACTGCCAGAACACCACTGCCCTAAACCCTGAAACACCACCCCCTGCACGACCCCCTACACTGCCCGAACACCACTGCACTGCCCTAAACCTTGAAACACCACCCCTTGCATGACTCCCTACACTGCCCGAACACCACTGCACTGCCCTAAACCATGAAACACCACCCCCAGCACGACCCCCTACATTGCCTGAGCACCACTGCACTGCTCTAAACCCTAAAACACCACCCCCAGAACTATACCCTACACTGCCCGAAGACATCTGCACTGCCCTAAACCCTGAAACATCAGCCCCAGCACGACCCCCTACAGTGTCCGAACACTACTGCACTGCCCTAAACCCTGAAATACCACCCCCAGCAAGACCCCCTACACTGCCCGAACACCACTGCACTGCCCTAAACCCTGAAACACCACCCCAAGCAAGACGCCCTACACTGCCCAAACACCACTGCACTAAACCCTGAAACACCACCCCCTGCCCGACCCCCTACATTGCCCGAACACCACTGCACTGCCCTAAACCCTGAAACACCACCACCTGCATGACCCCCTACACTGCTCGAACACCACTGCACTGCCCTAAACCCTGAAACACCACCCCCAGCACGACCCCCTACACTGCTCGAACACCACTGCACTGCCCTAAACCCTGAAACACCACCCCCAGCAGGACCCCCTACGCTGCCCGAACACCACTGCACTGCCCTAACCCTGAAACAACAGCCCTAGCACGACCCCCACGCTCCCCGAACACCACTGCACTGCCCTAAACTCTGAAACTCCAGCCCCAGCAAGACCCTCTGCGCTGCCCGAAAACCACTGCACTGCCGTAAACCCTAAAACACCACCCCCAGTACGACCCCCTACACTGCCCCAACACCACTGCTCTGCCCCAGTCCCTGAAACACCTCCCCCAGCACAACCCCTACACTCCCCAAACACTACTGCACTGCCCCAAACCCTGAAACACCACCCCCAGCAAGACCCCCTACACTGCCCGAACACCACTGCACTGCCCTAAACCCTGAAACACCACCCCCAGCAAGACCCCCTACACTGACCGAACACCACTGCCCTAAACCCTGAAACACAACCCACAGCAAGACACCCTACACTGCCCGAACACTACTGCACTGCCCTAAACCCTGAAACACCAACTCCAGCACGACCCCTTACACTGCCCGAACACCACTGCTCTGCAGAAAACCCTAAAACACCAGCTACAACAAGACCCCCTACACTGCTCGAACACCACTGTACAGCCCTGAACCCTGAAACACCACCCCCAGCAAGACAACCTAAACTGCCAGAACACCACTGCCCTAAACCCTGAAACACCACCCCCTGCACGACCCCCTACACTGCCCGAACACCACTGCACTGCGCTAAACCCTAAAACACCACCCCCAGCACGACCCCCTACACTGCCCGAACACCACTGCACTGCCCTAAATCCTAAAACACCACCCCAGCATGACCCCCTACACTGTTCGAACACCACTGCACTGCCCTAAACCCTGAAACACCAGCCCCAGCATGACCCCCTACGCTGCCCGAACACCACTGCACTGCCCTAAATCCTGAAACACCACCCCCAGCACAACCCCCTACACTGCCCGAACACCACTGCACTGCCCTAAATCCTGAAACACCACCCCCAGCACAACCCCCTACACTGCCCGAACACCACTGCACTGCCCTGAACCCTGAAACACCACCCCCAGCAAGACCCCCTACACTGCCCGAATACCACTGCACAGCCCTAAACCCTGAAACACCACCCACAGCACGACCAACCTATACTGCCCGAACACCACTGGCCTGCCCTAAACCCTGAAACACCACCCCCCAGCATGACCCGCTACACTGCCCGAACACCACTGAACTGCCCTAAACCCTAAAACACTACCCCCAGCATGACCCCCTACACTGCCCGAACTCCCCTGCACTGCCCTAAATCCTAAAACACCACCTCAGCCCGACCCCCTACACTGCCCGAACAGCACTGCACTGCTCTAAACCCTGAAACACCCCCCCCAGCACGACCCCCTATGCTGCCCGAACACCGCTACACTGCCCTAAACCCTGAAACACCAACCCCAGCACGACCCCCAAGTTGCCCGAACACCACTGCACTGCCCTGAACCCTGAAACACCACCCCCAGCAAGACCCCCTACACTGCCCGAACGCCACTGCACTGCCCTGAACCCTGAAACACCACCCCCAGCAAGACACCCTAAACTGCCAGAACACCACTGCCCTAAACCTTGAAACACCACCCCTTGCATGACTCCCTACACTGCCCGAACACCACTGCACTGCCCTAAACCATTGAACACCACCCCCAGCACGACCCCCTACATTGCCTGAGCACCACTGCACTGCTCTAAACCCTAAAACACCACCCCAGCACTATACGCTACACTGCCCGAACACCACTGCACTGCCCTAAACCCTGAAACACCACCCCCCAGCACGACCCCCTACACTGCCCAAACACCACTGCACTGCCCTAAACCCTGAAACTCCAGCCCCAGCAAGCCCCTATGCGCTGCCCGAATACCACTGCACTGCCCTAAATTCTGAAACACCAGCCCCAGCACAACCCCCTACACTGCCCGAACACCACTGGCCTGCCCTAAACCCTGAAACACCACCCCCCAGCATGACCCCCTACACTGCCCGAACTCCCCTGCACTGCCCTAAATCCTAAAACACCACCTCAGCACGACCCCCTACACTGCACGAACAGCACTGCACTGCTCTAAACCCTGAAACACCCCCCCAGCACGACCCCCTATGCTGCCCGAACACCGCTGCACTGCCCTAAACCCTGAAACACCAACCCCAGCACGACCCCCAAGTTGCCCGAACACCACTGCACTGCCCTGAACCCTGAAACACCACCCCCAGCAAGACCCCCTACACTGCCCGAACACCACTGCACTGCCCTGAACCCTGAAACACCACCCCCAGCAAGACACCCTAAACTGCCAGAACACCACTGCCCTAAACCTTGAAACACCACCCCTTGCATGACTCCCTACACTGCCCGAACACCACTGCACTGCCCTAAACCATGAAACACCACCCCCAGCACGACCCCCTACATTGCCTGAGCACCACTGCACTGCTCTAAACCCTAAAACACCACCCCAGCACTATACCCTACACTGCCCGAACACCACTGCACTGCCCTAAACCCTGAAACACCACCCCCCAGCACGACCCCCTACACTGCCCAAACACCACTGCACTGCCCTAAACCCTGAAACTCCAGCCCCAGCAAGCCCCTATGCGCTGCCCGAATACCACTGCACTGCCCTAAATTCTGAAACACCAGCCCCAGCACAACCCCCTACACTGCCCGAACACCACTGCACTGCCCTATATCCTGAAACACCAGCCCCAGCAGAACCCCCTACACAGCCCGAACACCACTGCACTGCCCTGAACCCTGAAACACCACCCCCAGCAAGACCCCTACACTGCCCGAACACCACTGCACTGCCAGAACCCTGAAACACCACCCTGAGCACGACCCCCTACACTGCCCGAACACCACTGCACTGCCCTAAACCTTGAAACACCCCCCCTAGCATGACTCCCTACACTGCCCGAACACCAGTGCACTGCCCTAAACCATTGAACACCACCCCCAGCACGACCCCCTACATTGCCTGAGCACCACTGCACTGCTCTAAACCCTAAAACACCACCCCCAGCACTATACCCTACACTGCCCGAAGACCACTGCACTGCCCTAAACCCTGAAACACCACCCCCCAGCATGACCCCCTACACTGCCCAAACACCACTGCACTGCCCTAAACCCTGAAACACCAGCCCCAGCACGACCCCCTACAGTGTCCGAACACTACTGCACTGCCCTAAACCCTGAAATACCACTCCCAGCAAGACCCCCTACACTGCCCGAACACCACTGCACTGCCCTACACCCTGAAACACCACCCCAAGCAAGACGCCCTACACTGCCCAAACACCACTGCACTAAACCCTGAAACACCACCCCCTGCACGACCCCCTACATTGCCCGAACACCACTGCACTGCCCTAAACCCTGAAACACCACCACCTGCATGACCCCCTACACTGCTCGAACACCACTGCACTGCCCTAAACCCTGAAACACCACCCCCAGCACGACCCCCTACACTGCTCAAACACCACTGCACTGCCCTAAACCCTAAAACAACACCCAGGCACGACCCCCTACGCTACCCGAACACTACTGCACTGCCCTAAACCCTGAAACACAACACCCCAGCAGGACCCCCTACGCTGCCCGAACACCACTGCACTGCCCTAAACCCTGAAACACCAGCCCTAGCACGACCCCCACGCTCCCCGAACACCACTGCACTGCCCTAAACTCTGAAACTCCACCCCCAGCAAGACCCTCTGTGCTGCCCGAAAACCACTGCACTGCCGTAAACCCTAAAACACCACCCCCAGTACGACCCCCTACACTGCCCAAACACCACTGCTCTGCCCCAGTCCCTGAAACACCTCCCCAGCAAGACCCCCTACACTGCCCGAACACCACTTCACTGCCCTAAACCCTGAGACACCACCCCCAGCAAGACCCCCTACACTGACCGAACACCACTGCCCTAAACCCTGAAACACCACCCACAGCAAGACACCCTACACTGCCCGAACACTACTGCACTGCCCTAAACCCTGAAACACCAACTCCAGCACGACCCCTTACACTGCCCGAACACCACTGCTCTGCAGAAAACCCTAAAACACCAGCTACAACACGACCCCCTACACTGCTCGAACACCACTGTACTGCCCAAACCCCTAAAACACTAGCCCCAGCACGACCCTATACACTGCCTGAACACCACTGCACTGCCCTAAACCCTGAAACACCAGCCCCAGCACGACCCCCTACACTGCCCGAACACCATTGCACTGCCCTAAACCCTGAAACACCAGCCTGTTGGACCTGGCCCTTTTTGAAGGGTCATCCCTAAACTTTTTGCCTTCCTCCTGTATTTTTTCTGACCTGGTGTTGGCTGATTTATGACTCTGGGCACCTTACCACTGCTGACCAGTGCTAAGGTGCATATGCTCTCCCTATGGTAAAATGTATACATTGATTGGTGTCCATGATTGGTTTATTTGGTTTACTGTCAGCCCCTAGTAAAGTGCACCAGGAGTGCCAGGGCTTGTAAATACAAATGCTGCTGGTGGGCTTGCAGCACTGGTTGTGCCACCCACAGAAGCGGCCTAGTAAAATGTGTCTAGGATCTGCCACTGCAGAACCTGCGCGCAGTCTGATACTGTCGCGCTGACTGCGCAAGTGCACCCACTTGCCAGTCCCTAAACCTTCCCTTAACTACATATTAGTCACCCCTCTGGTAGGCCCAAGGGCAGGGTGCATTGTAGGCATAAGGTAGGACATGCCCTGATGTGTGTGGCATGTCTTAATAGTGAATTACAGCCATTTTCGTTTTTCACTATTGAAGGCTACCTGCTCTCCATAGGCCAGAATGGGCTGCTGGAATTACTACACCCTGTAATCCCAGTGGACTCATAGAGCATGGTAGACAATTATGTTTAGTATGCCTGAACTCAGAATAATAAAATACTTCTTTTAGTAAAGTTTATTTTAATATCCTGCGTTTGTAAATACTACTTTTAGAAAGTTAGTATTTACTGACCTGGCCATTTCAGTCCGCCTCTGCTGTGTGTGTGTGTTCTGCCTAGCAACAGTAAGGAGCAGGGTTGGGGAATCCCCAGAGACAGGCTGGCTGCCAGGTGGTGGGTAGAGAGATTACACCAGGATGGGTGGGAGGAGTCCACCCTTGACTCTGAATAGACCTGTGCTCTGACAGCACAAAGCCGGCGCCGCCCCCTGTGGAGCGGCTGATGTCTCTGCCCTGCTGCTGAAAGGAAAGAGCAGAGTCACCATAACAAAGTGCTCCAGAACTGGACTGAGCCAGGCCCAGGCCCCCTGGCGCTAAAGAACAAAAGAATCGCACTATAAAAGTAGGAGCCTGGCTCCTAAGAAATCAGATCCTGTTTACGCAACGACGAACCTCTGCCTGAAGGAGAAGGACCTGGAGAAGCTGAAGGAGGAATACTGTCTCTCTGCCTGAGAGACTGGCCTGCAGTGGGTGCCTGTCTGCTGGAAGGAGAGGAAAAGACTGAAGGAAAAAGACTTTGAATCAACTTGTGCTGAACAATCTCCAAGGGCTTGCTTGTGAACTTGCCCCCTGATCTGCGCCCCAGGAACAGTGGGCGCAACCTACCCCCAGAAGAGGAGAAGTCGCTGGACGCCATCCCGTGACGCTGATCCCCAGAGAACCTGTGTGCCTCTCCCCCTTTCTCTACACCGCGACGTCTGCCACCTGGGACTACCACGAGCACCGCAAGGACCTACCTACCTGGTCCAAGCACCGCAAGTACCAGCCCCTCCGAGCCGTAGCTCGCAACGCGGAGAAAGGCACCTGAAGGCCTGCGCACCGAGCCCTGGCGACCCTGCGCCGTCAAGATCACCGCGAGGCCCTGTGCACACTTGTGATCCCCTGAAAAGCTGATCGCGCTGCAACAGCGCTGTGGATTGCCCCGGAGCTGCTTCCCCCTCCTCTGCCCTTGGTCGTGTGGCTGAGACCTTTTTCGGGTGCCCCACGAAGCACCGCCGCCCTCTGACTGCGAGGGACGACACCGCGACGTGGGACACCGCTCCGTCGAAACCCGAGGCCGCTGGGGCCATCCCCGTGCGAACAAAAAGGTATTGGTGGCTTCGCGCGCTAAATCCCGGCCCGTACTAGCCTTTGTACGAACCGTGCCAGCATTAGAAGTATTTGTGATTTAGTGCGCTGTTTGTACGGCCCGTGCCTGCCTTGTACGGACCGTACTTACATCTGACGTGTTTTGAGCCGTCCTGCCTTGCCAGTATCCTGGGATTGCACCGTACTGTTGGCCCGTACTGTTTTCACGCCCTGTTTGCACCGGACTATTGGCACGTACTACTGAGCCATACTGCCTTTGCCAATATCCTGGGATTGCATCATACTGCCCGTGTACACACAGGCATCCTGTTTGAATCGTACTGTGTGCATCATAGTACGAGCCGTACCGACCGTACTTACATCTGGAGGAGCTTGTGTTTACTTTGGAACCGTACCTGCCTTTGGCATATGGGTGTCTGGGGCCGTAGTTCACCCCTACTGCTCCCTGTTCGCACCGTATTGACCCGCTCTGAGTTCGCACCGTACTGAGGAAGCCGTGTTCGCACTGGACCGGTGCTTCCCTCCAGGTACGGAGCGTCCCTGACAGTCCGAACCGTACCCGCATAGAAAAGCATTACCGGTGCTCACTCGAGAAGAGTGAGACTCGGCAAGCGTACTCGTGCTCACGCGAGAAGCGTGAGAAACGGCAAGGTCCTGTTAAAACCTTGCCCAGAGCACCCCAAAGGCGCTACGAAGTGCGCAGAAGACCTAAAGAACTTGATTTTAATCAGAACTTTGCCATTATTAAGACCTGTGGACTACCTTTGAGCATTTAAAGAGTAACTGGATTATTTCCCCAAGAGAACTGTATTTATGCAACCCGCCTGAAAGAAAAACTTTTATATAAAGAAATATATGTTACTATAAATACAGCCTTATGTCTTTGTGTGGTGGGGAGGTGATTATTGTGTGGGACAACTTGAACGCTTAACCTTATGCCCTCTGGAAATTTAGCCTGACTGCTCGCGCCACGTTACCTAGAGGGTGAGCAGGGGTTATTTTTAAAGAGGTGATCCTTTACCCTGACTTAGAGGAAAGGGTCCCTGCTTGTCGCAAGTGCATACCTGCGCCAACCAGAGACCCCGGATTCTAACATTGGTGGCAGCGGTGAGGATTTACGGATTTGCGTTCTTGGTGTCTGCACAGTGATTACTAACCATTGCACAGTAGACAGTCCAGTAGCTTGAGCCACAGAACTTTTTATTTTTGCTTGCCAAGAGAAGACGATCCCTTGTGTTTGGAGTCATGCCGGGCCCAAACAGCATAGAGAAAACCGCGCTGAAAGCCTGGATTGAATCAAGGGGTGCAACCAAGGAAGTTACACCATTGAAACCAGCGGGAAGTGTTCGCAGTTTTGGTAGAGGCCTGTCGCCAGAGGAGCTGGCAGACAGACAGGCCACCAGGGATCACGAAGTATTGTTGGCAAAGCTGGAAGTAAATGCCCAACTGGAGCTAGAGAGCAAGAAGCTGGCTCTGGAAGAAAAGAAAATGCAAATGGAGCATGACTTCCTAATGAAGAAATATGATATGGAGCTCGAGAGGCTTGAGGCCATGAGTGTCTCAGCCCAGCAACAAGAAAGGTGCGTAGCTCAGAGATTGAGCTTTTCTGAGTGGGAGGAGGAATCCAGCTCAGATGGTGGCAGCAGTATTGAATTCTCTAGTGTTGAAAGAGTAGTACGCACACCCAGAGATGTGGCGCCTGACTTGAAGGAGGGGGTTAACACACACCAGGAGGTTCAAGGGCATGAGGTAGCTCCAGTAGTGCGCAGTATCCCTGAAGGGAATAGGGTAACTGGCGCAGGGGTTCATAGTCCTAGTGGCGGGAGGGACACTCTACTGGCTCTAGATGAGAGGCGCAGGGAGAGGGGTTCCCCCAACATTGAAGTCCTGGTAGGTGAGTGTGAAGACCGCCCAGAAGAGTGTGGGTTGTGTGACAGAGACAGTCAGATACTGTCTTGCCAGTCTCAGGAGAGTGGTGTGGAGTACGTGTGTGAGGCACTGGATGGTAAGGTGATGGCTAGTTTGGTTAAAACTGCTAGGGGGCTGTGTGATCCAATGGTGGGAGAGCATATTTTAAGTCCCTGTTTTCCAGAGCTACGTCAACACCTGCTGGAGAGTGAGTTCTCTGACCGCAGAGAACTCACATTGGAGGCAGACCTTTTGGTGGATTCCAGAGGGTCTGGAGAGGCATTGGGGAGTGACCCTGTGGGGAGTGGCTCAGGTATCTTCCAACCCAGAGTGGTGGAAGTGGTGCAGAGTAGCCCAGCTAGGTCCCATGGTAGTGGGAGGGGTGTAGGGGCTCACGTCCTGTCTCAGTGGAGAAGGAGTGAGTGTGGGGCTGCGTGCCCCCAGGTGCCCGAAACCCAGTCTCAGAGCCTGGATGGTTCTTTAAGGGAACACCAGGCGGGGAGCCTAGGCTGTCCTGATGGGCCGCCCGTTGAGGGGGATCCCCTAGTGTCTGGTGAGCTGGGAGTGTCTGTAAGCAGGCCTCCATCAGTTCTGGTGTCTGGCAGTACCGCTCCAGTTGGGAGGGTGCAGAGGTCCAGATTGAGGGGTGAGAGGGGGAAAGAGTCCCCAGTGGAAGAACCAGTGGGTCAGGGGCCAGCCAGAAGGGCTGCGTCCCCCGTGAGTGACCATGGTGACACCACTTCTGTCCTGGGGGATCTTCAGGCACTGTCAGATGGACAGGGGTCGGGAGATCAGCGCCAGGCAGACTGTCACACGACACATGAGTTATGTGTCACCCTCAGGGGGGGCATGCGTGCTCCCCGGGAAGTCCTGGTGCGCCAGGCGAGCGTTCAACCGCATGGGTTGGACCCAGGGTTGGGAAGCCAGGTTCAGGTGTTGTCTGACCTGGAGGGTGGGACCACTGTAATCAGTGTCCTGACCCATGTTGCTTCTAGGGGTACCACGCCAGTTGGGAGTGGGCAGTACTCTGGAAGGGGGTGCAGAGGGAGGGAGTCCTCGCCTCTGACCCCGGCTCAACTAAAGGGTTTAGACCCTAGGTTGAAGGGCCAGGTTCAGGGTGTCCCCCCTGACCTGGGCACCC
The DNA here is from genome assembly GCF_964204655.1 of Triturus cristatus. Lineage (NCBI taxonomy): Eukaryota > Metazoa > Chordata > Amphibia > Caudata > Salamandridae > Triturus > Triturus cristatus. Next base: position 879,332,878 of record NC_140579.1, read on the forward strand.
AGTTGCAGGATAGAACCCCTGAACTGGTGGGCGAATTGCGCAGGACACCTGCCACAGGTGCCGTGGCAATTCTGGAAGGGGGTGCCACTCCAGGTGGGAGGGTACAGAGCCCCAAGGAGGAGGACCGGGAGTGGGAGAGCCCACCCCAGTCTTTGGTCCAGCCGCTGGGTACAGTCCCGGGGCTGGTGGGTCAGTGCCAGGATGTCATACCTGACCTGACAAGGGGGAGAATGGACAAAGGGTGCCAAGCACCTGGGGCTACTGCCCCCCGCTCCCTGGCGCCACAGAGGATTGAGAGCCCTGAGAGGCATACGGCCTGGGTCTCATCCCTGACTACTGTCAGTGGCCACTGTAGCATGTTGCTGTCTCTCTGGTTGGACACACCTGTGGGCCAGTTAAGGTTAGGTGCTGCACAGGTGGTGTCCACAGGCGAGGAGAAGGGTTCCCCATGGATTGGCTTGGTGGGCCCTGAGAGTATGGACAGAGGGAGTCCGATAGGTTCAGATTGGCGTAGAAGTGGAGTCTGCCCCTGCAGTTGCGGGCCAGGTCCTTGTTCTATCGCCCCAAGCAGGGAAGACCATCACGGTGGTGATTGGTCTACCCTGCGTTTTGGCTGGAAGGGGGTTGTGTTGGACCTGGCCCTTTTTGAAGGGTCATCCCTAAACTTTTTGCCTTCCTCCTGTATTTTTTCTGACCTGGTGTTGGCTGATTTATGACTCTGGGCACCTTACCACTGCTGACCAGTGCTAAGGTGCATATGCTCTCCCTATGGTAAAATGTATACATTGATTGGTGTCCATGATTGGTTTATTTGGTTTACTGTCAGCCCCTAGTAAAGTGCACCAGGAGTGCCAGGGCTTGTAAATACAAATGCTGCTGGTGGGCTTGCAGCACTGGTTGTGCCACCCACAGAAGCGGCCTAGTAAAATGTGTCTAGGATCTGCCACTGCAGAACCTGCGCGCAGTCTGATACTGTCGCGCTGACTGCGCAAGTGCACCCACTTGCCAGTCCCTAAACCTTCCCTTAACTACATATTAGTCACCCCTCTGGTAGGCCCAAGGGCAGGGTGCATTGTAGGCATAAGGTAGGACATGCCCTGATGTGTGTGGCATGTCTTAATAGTGAATTACAGCCATTTTCGTTTTTCACTATTGAAGGCTACCTGCTCTCCATAGGCCAGAATGGGCTGCTGGAATTACTACACCCTGTAATCCCAGTGGACTCATAGAGCATGGTAGACAATTATGTTTAGTATGCCTGAACTCAGAATAATAAAATACTTCTTTTAGTAAAGTTTATTTTAATATCCTGCGTTTGTAAATACTACTTTTAGAAAGTTAGTATTTACTGACCTGGCCATTTCAGTCCGCCTCTGCTGTGTGTGTGTGTTCTGCCTAGCAACAGTAAGGAGCAGGGTTGGGGAATCCCCAGAGACAGGCTGGCTGCCAGGTGGTGGGTAGAGAGATTACACCAGGATGGGTGGGAGGAGTCCACCCTTGACTCTGAATAGACCTGTGCTCTGACAGCACAAAGCCGGCGCCGCCCCCTGTGGAGCGGCTGATGTCTCTGCCCTGCTGCTGAAAGGAAAGAGCAGAGTCACCATAACAAAGTGCTCCAGAACTGGACTGAGCCAGGCCCAGGCCCCCTGGCGCTAAAGAACAAAAGAATCGCACTATAAAAGTAGGAGCCTGGCTCCTAAGAAATCAGATCCTGTTTACGCAACGACGAACCTCTGCCTGAAGGAGAAGGACCTGGAGAAGCTGAAGGAGGAATACTGTCTCTCTGCCTGAGAGACTGGCCTGCAGTGGGTGCCTGTCTGCTGGAAGGAGAGGAAAAGACTGAAGGAAAAAGACTTTGAATCAACTTGTGCTGAACAATCTCCAAGGGCTTGCTTGTGAACTTGCCCCCTGATCTGCGCCCCAGGAACAGTGGGCGCAACCTACCCCCAGAAGAGGAGAAGTCGCTGGACGCCATCCCGTGACGCTGATCCCCAGAGAACCTGTGTGCCTCTCCCCCTTTCTCTACACCGCGACGTCTGCCACCTGGGACTACCACGAGCACCGCAAGGACCTACCTACCTGGTCCAAGCACCGCAAGTACCAGCCCCTCCGAGCCGTAGCTCGCAACGCGGAGAAAGGCACCTGAAGGCCTGCGCACCGAGCCCTGGCGACCCTGCGCCGTCAAGATCACCGCGAGGCCCTGTGCACACTTGTGATCCCCTGAAAAGCTGATCGCGCTGCAACAGCGCTGTGGATTGCCCCGGAGCTGCTTCCCCCTCCTCTGCCCTTGGTCGTGTGGCTGAGACCTTTTTCGGGTGCCCCACGAAGCACCGCCGCCCTCTGACTGCGAGGGACGACACCGCGACGTGGGACACCGCTCCGTCGAAACCCGAGGCCGCTGGGGCCATCCCCGTGCGAACAAAAAGGTATTGGTGGCTTCGCGCGCTAAATCCCGGCCCGTACTAGCCTTTGTACGAACCGTGCCAGCATTAGAAGTATTTGTGATTTAGTGCGCTGTTTGTACGGCCCGTGCCTGCCTTGTACGGACCGTACTTACATCTGACGTGTTTTGAGCCGTCCTGCCTTGCCAGTATCCTGGGATTGCACCGTACTGTTGGCCCGTACTGTTTTCACGCCCTGTTTGCACCGGACTATTGGCACGTACTACTGAGCCATACTGCCTTTGCCAATATCCTGGGATTGCATCATACTGCCCGTGTACACACAGGCATCCTGTTTGAATCGTACTGTGTGCATCATAGTACGAGCCGTACCGACCGTACTTACATCTGGAGGAGCTTGTGTTTACTTTGGAACCGTACCTGCCTTTGGCATATGGGTGTCTGGGGCCGTAGTTCACCCCTACTGCTCCCTGTTCGCACCGTATTGACCCGCTCTGAGTTCGCACCGTACTGAGGAAGCCGTGTTCGCACTGGACCGGTGCTTCCCTCCAGGTACGGAGCGTCCCTGACAGTCCGAACCGTACCCGCATAGAAAAGCATTACCGGTGCTCACTCGAGAAGAGTGAGACTCGGCAAGCGTACTCGTGCTCACGCGAGAAGCGTGAGAAACGGCAAGGTCCTGTTAAAACCTTGCCCAGAGCACCCCAAAGGCGCTACGAAGTGCGCAGAAGACCTAAAGAACTTGATTTTAATCAGAACTTTGCCATTATTAAGACCTGTGGACTACCTTTGAGCATTTAAAGAGTAACTGGATTATTTCCCCAAGAGAACTGTATTTATGCAACCCGCCTGAAAGAAAAACTTTTATATAAAGAAATATATGTTACTATAAATACAGCCTTATGTCTTTGTGTGGTGGGGAGGTGATTATTGTGTGGGACAACTTGAACGCTTAACCTTATGCCCTCTGGAAATTTAGCCTGACTGCTCGCGCCACGTTACCTAGAGGGTGAGCAGGGGTTATTTTTAAAGAGGTGATCCTTTACCCTGACTTAGAGGAAAGGGTCCCTGCTTGTCGCAAGTGCATACCTGCGCCAACCAGAGACCCCGGATTCTAACACAGCCCCAGCATGACCCCCTACACTGTCAAAAACACCACTGCGCTGGCCTAAACCCTGAAACACCAGCCCCAGCACGACCCCCTACACTGCCCGAACACCACTGCACTGCCCTCAACCCTGAAATACCACCCCCAGCAAGACCCCCTACACTGCCCGAAAACCACTGCACTGCCCTAAACCCTGAAACACCACCCCAAGCAAGACGCCCTACACTGCCCAAACACCACTGCACTAAACCTTGAAACACCACCCCCTGCACGACCCCCTACACTGCCCGAACACCACTGCACTGCGCTAAACCCTAAAACACCACCCCCAGCACGACCCCCTACACTGCCCGAACACCACTGCACTGCCCTAAATCCTAAAACACCACCCCAGCATGACCCCCTACACTGTCCGAACACCACTGCACTGCCCTAAACCCTGAAACACCAGCCCCAGCATGACCCCCTACGCTGCCCGAACACCACTGCACTGCCCTAAATCCTGAAACACCACCCCCAGCACAACCCCCTACACTGCCCGAACACCACTGCACTGCCCTAAATCCTGAAACACCACCCCCAGCACAACCCCCTACACTGCCCGAACACCACTGCACTGCCCTGAACCCTGAAACACCACCCCCAGCAAGACCCCCTACACTGCCCGAATACCACTGCACAGCCCTAAACCCTGAAACACCACCCACAGCACGACCAACCTATACTGCCCGAACACCACTGGCCTGCCCTAAACCCTGAAACACCACCCCCCAGCATGACCCGCTACACTGCCCGAACACCACTGAACTGCCCTAAACCCTAAAACACTACCCCCAGCATGACCCCCTACACTGCCCGAACTCCCCTGCACTGCCCTAAATCCTAAAACACCACCTCGGCACGACCCCCTACACTGCCCGAACAGCACTGCACTGCTCTAAACCCTGAAACACCCCCCCAGCACGACCCCCTATGCTGCCCGAACACCGCTGCACTGCCCTAAACCCTGAAACACCAACCCCAGCACGACCCCCAAGTTGCCCGAACACCACTGCACTGCCCTGAACCCTGAAACACCACCCCCAGCAAGACCCCCTACACTGCCCGAACACCACTGCACTGCCCTGAACCCTGAAACACCACCCCCAGCACAACCCCCTACACTGCCCGAACACCACTGCGCTGCCCTATATCCTGAAACACCAGCCCCAGCAGAACCCCCTACACAGCCCGAACACCACTGCACTGCCCTGAACCCTGAAACACCACCCCCAGCAAGACCCCTACACTGCCCGAACACCACTGCACTGCCAGAACCCTGAAACACCACCCTGAGCAAGGCACCCTAAACTGCCAGAACACCACTGCCCTAAACCCTGAAACACCACCCCCTGCACGACCCCCTACACTGCCCGAACACCACTGCACTGCCCTAAACCTTGAAACACCCCCCTAGCATGACTCCCTACACTGCCCGAACACCAGTGCACTGCCCTAAACCATTGAACACCACCCCCAGCACGACCCCCTACATTGCCTGAGCACCACTGCACTGCTCTAAACCCTAAAACACCACCCCCAGCACTATACCCTACACTGCCCGAAGACCACTGCACTGCCCTAAACCCTGAAACACCACCCCCCAGCATGACCCCCTACACTGCCCAAACACCACTGCACTGCCCTAAACCCTGAAACACCAGCCCCAGCACGACCCCCTACAGTGTCCGAACACTACTGCACTGCCCTAAACCCTGAAATACCACCCCCAGCAAGACCCCCTACACTGCCCGAACACCACTGCACTGCCCTACACCCTGAAACACCACCCCAAGCAAGACGCCCTACACTGCCCAAACACCACTGCACTAAACCCTGAAACACCACCCCCTGCACGACCCCCTACATTGCCCGAACACCACTGCACTGCCCTAAACCCTGAAACACCACCACCTGCATGACCCCCTACACTGCTCGAACACCACTGCACTGCCCTAAACCCTGAAACACCACCCCCAGCACGACCCCCTACACTGCTCAAACACCACTGCACTGCCCTAAACCCTAAAACAACACCCAGGCACGACCCCCTACGCTACCCGAACACTACTGCACTGCCCTAAACCCTGAAACACAACACCCCAGCAGGACCCCCTACACTGCCCGAACACCACTGCACTGCCCTAAACCCTGAAACACCAGCCCTAGCACGACCCCCACGCTCCCCGAACACCACTGCACTGCCCTAAACTCTGAAACTCCACCCCCAGCAAGACCCTCTGTGCTGCCCGAAAACCACTGCACTGCCGTAAACCCTAAAACACCACCCCCAGTACGACCCCCTACACTGCCCAAACACCACTGCTCTGCCCCAGTCCCTGAAACACCTCCCCAGCAAGACCCCCTACACTGCCCGAACACCACTTCACTGCCCTAAACCCTGAGACACCACCCCCAGCAAGACCCCCTACACTGACCGAACACCACTGCCCTAAACCCTGAAACACCACCCACAGCAAGACACCCTACACTGCCCGAACACTACTGCACTTCCCTAAACCCTGAAACACCAACTCCAGCACGACCCCTTACACTGCCCGAACACCACTGCTCTGCAGAAAACCCTAAAACACCAGCTACAACACGACCCCCTACACTGCTCGAACACCACTGTACTGCCCAAACCCCTAAAACACTAGCCCCAGCACGACCCTATACACTGCCTGAACACCACTGCACTGCCCTAAACCCTGAAACACCAGCCCCAGCACGACCCCCTACACTGCCCGAACACCATTGCACTGCCCTAAACCCTGAAACACCAGCCCCAGCATGACCCCCTACACTGTCAAAAACACCACTGCGCTGCCCTAAACCCTGAAACACCAGCCCCAGCACGACCCCCTACACTGCCCGAACACCACTGCACTGCCCTCAACCCTGAAATACCACCCCCAGCAAGACCCCCTACACTGCCCGAACACCACTGCACTGCCCTAAACCCTGAAACACCACCCCAAGAGAGACGCCCTACACTGCCCAAACACCACTGCACTAGACCCTGAAACACCACCCCTGCACGACCCCCTACATTGCCCGAACACCACTGCACTGCCCTAAACCCTGAAACACCACCACCTGCATGACCCCTACACTGCTCGAACACCACTGCACTGCCCTAAACCCTGAAACACCACCCCCAGCACGACCCCCTACACTGCTCGAACACCACTGCACTGCCCTAAACCCTAAAACACCACCCAGGCACGATCCCCTATGCTGCCCTAACACTACTGCACTGCCCTAAACCCTGAAACACCACCCCCCAGCAGGACCCCCTACGCTGCCCAAACACCACTGCACTGCCCTAAACCCTGAAACTCCAGCCCCAGCAAGACCCTATGCGCTGCCCGAACACCACTGCACTGCCGTAAACCCTAAAACACCATCCCCAGAACGACCCCCTACACTGCCCAAACACCACTGCTCTGCCCCAGCCCCTGAAACACCTCCCCCAGTACAACCCCCTACACTCCCCGAACACCACTGCACTGCCCTAAACCCTGAAAAACCACCCCCAGCAAGACCCCCTACACTGACCGAACACCACTGCCCTAAACCCTGAAACAACACCCCCAGCAAGACACCCTACACTGCCCGAACACCACTGCACTGCCCTAAACCCTGAAACACCAGCCCCAGCACGACCCCCTACAGTGTCCGAACCCCACTGCACTGCCCTAAACCCTGAAATACCACCCCCAGCAAGACCCCCTACACTGCCCGAACACCACTGCACTGCCCTAAACCCTGAAACACCACCCCAAGCAAGACGCCCTACACTGCCCAAACACCACTGCACTAAACCCTGAAACACCACCCCCTGCACGACCCCCTACATTGCGCGAACACCACTGCACTGCCCTGAACCCTGAAACACCACCCCCAGCAAGACAACCTAAACTGCCAGAACACCACTGCCCTAAACCCTGAAACACCACCCCCTGCACAACCCCCTACGCTGCCCGGACACCACTGCACTGCCCTAAACCCTAAAACACCACCCCCAGCACGACCCCCTACACTGCCTGAACACCACTGCACTGCCCTAAATCCTAAAACACCACCCCTGCACGACCCCTACACTGTCCGAACACCACTGCACTGCCCTAAACCCTGAAACACCACCCTCCAGCACGACCCCCTACCCTGCCCGAACACCACTGCACTGCCCTAAACCCTGAAACACCAGCCCCAGCACGACCCCCTACGCTGCCCGAATACCACTGCACTGCCCTAAATCCTGAAACACCAGCCCCAGCAAAACCCCCTACAATGCCTGAACACCACTGCACTGCCCTATATCCTGAAACACCAGCCCCAGCAGAACCCCCTACACAGCCCGAACACCACTGCACTGCCCTGAACCCTGAAACACCACCCCCAGCAAGACCCCTACACTGCCCGAACACCACTGCACTGCCCTGAACCCTGAAACACCACCCCCAGCAAGGCACCCTAAACTGCCAGAACACCACTGCCCTAAACCCTGAAACACCACCCCCTGCACGACCCCCTACACTGCCCGAACACCACTGCACTGCCCTAAACCTTGAAACACCACCCTTGCATGACTCCCTACACTGCCCGAACACCACTGCACTGCCCTAAACCATGAAACACCACCCCCAGCACGACCCCCTACATTGCCTGAGCACCACTGCACTGCTCTAAACCCTAAAACACCACCCCCAGAACTATACCCTACACTGCCCGAAGACATCTGCACTGCCCTAAACCCTGAAACATCAGCCCCAGCACGACCCCCTACAGTGTCCGAACACTACTGCACTGCCCTAAACCCTGAAATACCACCCCCAGCACGACCCCCTACACTGCCCGAACACCACTGCACTGCCCTAAACCCTGAAACACCACCCCAAGCAAGACGCCCTACACTGCCCAAACACCACTGCACTAAACCCTGAAACACCACCCCCTGCCCGACCCCCTACATTGCCCGAACACCACTGCACTGCCCTAAACCCTGAAACACCACCACCTGCATGACCCCCTACACTGCTCGAACACCACTGCACTGCCCTAAACCCTGAAACACCACCCCCAGCACGACCCCCTACACTGCTCGAACACCACTGCACTGCCCTAAACCCTGAAACACCACCCCCAGCAGGACCCCCTACGCTGCCCAAACACCACTGCACTGCCCTAACCCTGAAACACCAGCCCTAGCACGACCCCCACGCTCCCCGAACACCACTGCACTGCCCTAAACTCTGAAACTCCAGCCCCAGCAAGACCCTCTGCGCTGCCCGAAAACCACTGCACTGCCGTAAACCCTAAAACACCACCCCCAGTACGACCCCCTACACTGCCCCAACACCACTGCTCTGCCCCAGTCCCTGAAACACCTCCCCCAGCACAACCCCTACACTCCCCAAACACTACTGCACTGCCCCAAACCCTGAAACACCACCCCCAGCAAGACCCCCTACACTGCCCGAACACCACTGCACTGCCCTAAACCCTGAAACACCACCCCCAGCAAGACCCCCTACACTGACCGAACACCACTGCCCTAAACCCTGAAACACAACCCACAGCAAGACACCCTACACTGCCCGAACACTACTGCACTGCCCTAAACCCTGAAACACCAACTCCAGCACGACCCCTTACACTGCCCGAACACCACTGCTCTGCAGAAAACCCTAAAACACCAGCTACAACAAGACCCCCTACACTGCTCGAACACCACTGTACAGCCCTGAACCCTGAAACACCACCCCCAGCAAGACAACCTAAACTGCCAGGACACCACTGCCCTAAACCCTGAAACACCACCCCCTGCACGACCCCCTACACTGCCCGAACACCACTGCACTGCGCTAAACCCTAAAACACCACCCCCAGCACGACCCCCTACACTGCCCGAACACCACTGCACTGCCCTAAATCCTAAAACACCACCCCAGCATGACCCCCTACACTGTCCGAACACCACTGCACTGCCCTAAACCCTGAAACACCAGCCCCAGCATGACCCCCTACGCTGCCCGAACACCACTGCACTGCCCTAAATCCTGAAACACCACCCCCAGCACAACCCCCTACACTGCCCGAACACCACTGCACTGCCCTAAATCCTGAAACACCACCCCCAGCACAACCCCCTACACTGCCCGAACACCACTGCACTGCCCTGAACCCTGAAACACCACCCCCAGCAAGACCCCCTACACTGCCCGAATACCACTGCACAGCCCTAAACCCTGAAACACCACCCACAGCACGACCAACCTATACTGCCCGAACACCACTGGCCTGCCCTAAACCCTGAAACACCACCCCCCAGCATGACCCGCTACACTGCCCGAACACCACTGAACTGCCCTAAACCCTAAAACACTACCCCCAGCATGACCCCCTACACTGCCCGAACTCCCCTGCACTGCCCTAAATCCTAAAACACCACCCCAGCACGACCCCCTACACTGCCCGAACAGCACTGCACTGCTCTAAACCCTGAAACACCCCCCCAGCACGACCCCCTATGCTGCCCGAACACCGCTGCACTGCCCTAAACCCTGAAACACCAACCCCAGCATGACCCCCAAGTTGCCCGAACACCACTGCACTGCCCTGAACCCTGAAACACCACCCCCAGCAAGACCCCCTACACGGCCCGAACGCCACTGCACTGCCCTGAACCCTGAAACACCACCCCCAGCAAGACACCCTAAACTGCCAGAACACCACTGCCCTAAACCTTGAAACACCACCCCTTGCATGACTCCCTACACTGCCCGAACACCACTGCACTGCCCTAAACCATGAAACACCACCCCCAGCACGACCCCCTACATTGCCTGAGCACCACTGCACGGCTCTAAACCCTAAAACACCACCCCAGCACTATACCCTACACTGCCCGAACACCACTGCACTGCCCTAAACCCTGAAACACCACCCCCCAGCACGACCCCCTACACTGCCCAAACACCACTGCACTGCCCTAAACCCTGAAACACCAGCCCCAGTACGACCCCTACAGTGTCTGAACACCACTGCACTGCCCTAAATCCTAAAACACCACCCCTGCACGACCCCTACACTGTGCGAACACCACTGCACTGCCCTAAACCCTGAAACACCACCCTCCAGCACGACCCCCTACCCTGCCCGAACACCACTGCACTGCCCTAAACCCTGAAACACCAGCCCCAGCACGACCCCCTACGCTGCCCGAATACCACTGCACTGCCCTAAATCCTGAAACACCAGCCCCAGCACAACCCCCTACACTGCCCGAACACCACTGCACTGCCCTATATCCTGAAACACCAGCCCCAGCAGAACCCCCTACACAGCCCGAACACCACTGCACTGCCCTGAATCCTGAAACACCACCCCCAGCAAGACCCCTACACTGCCCGAACACCACTGCACTGCCCTGAACCCTGAAACACCACCCCCAGCAAGGCACCCAAAACTGACAGAACACCACTGCCCTAAACCCTGAAACACCACCCCCTGCACGACCCCCTACACTGCCCGAACACCACTGCACTGCCCTAAACCTTGAAACACCACCCCTTGCATGACTCCCTACACTGCCCGAACACCACTGCACTGCCCTAAACCCTAAAACACCACCCCCAGAACGACCCCCTTCACTGCCCAAACACCACTGCTCTGCCCCAGCCCCTGAAACACCACCCCCAGCAAGACCCCCTACACTGACCGAACACCACTGCGCTAAACCCTGAAACACCACCCCCAGCAAGACACCCTACACTGCCCGAACACCACTGCACTGCCCTAAACCCTGAAACACCAGCCCCAGCAAGACCCCCTACACTGCCCAAAAACCACTGCACTGCCCTAAACCCTGAAACACCACCCCAAGCAAGACGCCCTACACTGCCCAAACACCACTGCACTAAACCGTGAAACACCACCCCCTGCACGACCCCCTACATTGCCCGAACACCACTGCACTGCCCTGAACCCTGAAACACCACCCCCAGCAAGACAACCTAAACTGCCAGAACACCACTGCCCTAAACCCTGAAACACCACCCCCTGCACGACCCCCTACACTGCCCGAACACCACTGCACTGCCCTAAACCTTGAAACACCAACCCTTGCATGACTCCCTACACTGCCTGAACACCACTGCACTGCCCTAAACCATGAAACACCACCCCCAGCACGACCCCTACATTGCCTGAGCACCACTGCACTGCTCTAAACCCTAAAACACCACCCCCAGAACTATACCCTACACTGCCCGAAGACATCTGCACTGCCCTAAACCTTGAAACACCAACCCTTGCATGACTCCCTACACTGCCTGAACACCACTGCACTGCCCTAAACCATGAAACACCACCCCCAGCAAGACCCCCTTCACTGCCCGAACACCACTGCACTGCCCTAAACCCTGAAACACCACCCCAAGCAAGACCCCCTTCACTGCCCAAACACCACTGCACTAAACCCTGAAACACCACCCCCTGCACGACCCCCTACATTGCCCGAACACCACTGCACTGCCCTAAACCCTGAAACACCACCACCTGCATGACCCCCTACACTACTCGAACACCACTGCACTGCCCTAAACCCTGAAACACCACCCCCAGCACGACCCCCTACACTGCTCGAACACCACTGCACTGCCCTAAACCCTAAAACAACACCCAGGCACGACCCCCTACGCTGCCCGAACACTACTGCACTGCCCTAAACCCTGAAACACCACCCCCAGCAGGACCCCCTACGCTGCCCGAACACCACTGCACTGCCCTAAACCCTGAAACACCAGCCCTAGCACGACCCCCACGCTCCCCGAACACCACTGCACTGCCCTAAACTCTGAAACTCCAGCCCCAGCAAGACCCTCTGCGCTGCCCGAAAACCACTGCACTGCCGTAAACCCTAAAACACCACCCCCAGTACGACCCCCTACACTGCCCCAACACCACTGCTCTGCCCCAGTCCCTGAAACACCTCCCCCAGCACAACCCCTACACTCCCCGAACACCACTGCACTGCCCCAAACCCTGAAACACCACCCCCAGCAAGACCCCCTACACTGTCCGAACACCACTGCACTGCCCTAAACCCTGAAACACCACCCCCAGCAAGACCCCCTACACTGACCGAACACCACTGCCCTCAACCCTGAAACACCACCCACAGCAAGACACCCTACACTGCCCGAACACTACTGCACTGCCCTAAACCCTGAAACACCAACTCCAGCACGACCCCTTACACTGCCCGAACACCACTGCTCTGCAGAAAACCCTAAAACACCAGCTACAACACGACCCCCTACACTGCTCGAACACCACTGTACTGCCCTGAACCCTGAACCACCACCCCCAGCAAGACAACCTAAACTGCCAGAACACCACTGCCCTAAACCCTGAAACACCACCCCCTGCACGACCCCCGTACACTGCCCGAACACGACTGCACTGCGCTAAACACTAAAACACCACCCCCAGCACGACCCCCTATACTGCCCGAACACCACTGCACTGCCCTAAATCCTAAAACACCACCCCAGCATGACCCCCTACACTGTCCGAACACCACTGTACTGCCCTAAACCCTGAAACACCAGCCCCAGCACGACCCCCTATGCTGCCCGAACACCACTGCACTGCCCTAAATCCTGAAACACCACCCCAGCACAACCCCCTACACTGCCCGAACACCACTGCACTGCCCTGAACCCTGAGACACAACCCCCAGCAAGACCCCCTACACTGCACGAACACCACTGCACTGCCCTGAACCCTGAAACACCACCCCCAGCAAGACCCCCTACACTGCCCGAATACCACTGCACAGCCCTAAACCCTGAAACACCACCCCCAGCACGACCAACCTATACTGCCCGAACACCACTGGCCTGCCCTAAACCCTGAAACACCACCCCCCAGCATGACCCGCTACACTGCCCGAACACCACTGAACTGCCCTAAACCCTAAAACACTACCCCCAGCATGACCCCCTACACTGCCCGAACTCCCCTGCACTGCCCTAAATCCTAAAACACCACCCCAGCACGACCCCCTACACTGCCCGAACAGCACTGCACTGCTCTAAACCCTAAAACACCCCCCCAGCACGACCCCCTAAGTTGCCCGAACACCACTGCACTGCCCTGAACCCTGAAACACCACCCCCAGCAAGACCCCCTACACTGCCCGAACACCACTGCACTGCCCTGAACCCTGAAACACCACCCCCAGCAAGACACCCTAAACTGCCAGAACACCACTGCCCAAAACCTTGAAACACCACCCCTTGCATGACTCCCTACACTGCTCGAACACCACTGCACTGCCCTAAACCATGAAACACCACCCCCAGCACGACCCCCTACATTGCCTGAGCACCACTGCACTGCTCTAAACCCTAAAACACCACCCCAGCACTATACCCTACACTGCCCGAACACCACTGCACTGCCCTAAACCCTGAAACACCACCCCCCAGCACGACCCCCTACACTGCCCAAACACCACTGCACTGCCCTAAACCCTGAAACACCAGCCCCAGTACGACCCCTACAGTGTCCGAACACCACTGCACTGCCCTAAACCCTGAAATACCACCCCCAGCAAGACCTCCTACACTGCCCGAAGACCACTGCACTGCCCTAAACCCTGAAACACCACCCCCAGCACGACACCCTACACTGCCCAAACACCAATGCACTGCGCTAAACCCTGAAACACCAGCCCCAGCACGACCCCCTACACTATCTGAACACCACTGCACTGCCCTGAACCCTGAAACACCACCCTCAGCAAGACAACCTAAACTGCAAGAACACCACTGCCCTAAATGCTGAAACACCACCCCCTGCACGACCCCCTACACTGCCCGAACACCACTGCACTGACGAAAACCTTGAAACACCACCCCTTGCATGACTCCCTACACTGACCGAACACCACTGCATTGCCCTAAACCATGAAACACCACCCCCAGCACGACCCCCTACACTGCCTGAACTCCACTGCACTGCCCTGAACCACCACCCCCAGCAAGACCCCCTACACTGCCCGAGCACCTCTGCACTGCCCTAAACCCTGAATCACCATCCCAAGCAAGACGCCCTACACTGCCCAAACACCACTGCACTAATCCCTGAAACACCACCCCCTGCACAACCCCCTACATTGCCCGAACACCACTGCACTGCTCTAAACCCTGAAACACCACCACCTGCATGACCCCCTACACTGCCCAAACACCACTGCACTGCCCTAAACCCTGAAACACCACCCCCAGCACGACCCCCTACACTGCTCGAACACCACTGCACTGCCCTAAACCCTAAAACACCACCCCCACCACAACCCCCTAGGCTGCCCGAACACCACTGCACTGCCCTAAACCCTGAAACACCAGCCCGAGCACGACCCCCATGCTTCCGGAACACCACTGCACTGCCCTAAACCCTGAAACACCAGCCCCAGCACGACCCCCTCACTGCCCAAACACCACTGCACTGCCCTAAATCCTGAAACACCAGCCCCAGCACAACCCCCTACACTGCCCGACACCACTGCACTGCCCTAAATCCTGAAACACCAACCCCAGCAGAACCCCCTACACTGCCTGAACACCACTGCACTGCCCTGACCCCTGAAACACCACCCCCAGCAAGACCCCCTACACTGCCCGAACACCACTGCACTGCCCTGAACCCAGAAACACCACCCCCAGCAAGACACCCTAAACTGCCAGAACACCACTGCCCTAAACCCTGAAACACCACCCCTGCACGACCCCCTACACTGCCCGAACACCACTGCACTGCCCTAAACCATGAAACACCACCCCAGCACGACCCCCAACATTGCCTGAACACCACTGCACTGCCCTAAACCCTGAACCACCACCCCCAGCAAGACCCCCTACACTGCCCGAGCACCTCTGCACTGCCCTAAACCCTGAATCACCATCCCAAGCAAGACGCCCTACACTGCCCAAACACCACTGCACTAATCCCTGAAACACCACCCCCTGCACAACCCCCTACATTGCCCGAACACCACTGCACTGCTCTAAACCCTGAAACACCACCACCTGCATGACCCCCTACACTGCCCAAACACCACTGCACTGCCCTAAACCCTGAAACACCACCCCCAGCACGACCCCCTACACTGCTCGAACACCACTGCACTGCCCTAAACCCTAAAACACCACCCCCACCACAACCCCCTAGGCTGCCCGAACACCACTGCACTGCCCTAAACCCTGAAACACCAGCCCGAGCACGACCCCCATGCTTCCGGAACACCACTGCACTGCCCTAAACCCTGAAACACCAGCCCCAGCACGACCCCCTCACTGCCCAAACACCACTGCACTGCCCTAAATCCTGAAACACCAGCCCCAGCACAACCCCCTACACTGCCCGACACCACTGCACTGCCCTAAATCCTGAAACACCAACCCCAGCAGAACCCCCTACACTGCCTGAACACCACTGCACTGCCCTGACCCCTGAAACACCACCCCCAGCAAGACCCCCTACACTGCCCGAACACCACTGCACTGCCCTGAACCCAGAAACACCACCCCCAGCAAGACACCCTAAACTGCCAGAACACCACTGCCCTAAACCCTGAAACACCACCCCTGCACGACCCCCTACACTGCCCGAACACCACTGCACTGCCCTAAACCATGAAACACCACCCCAGCACGACCCCCAACATTGCCTGAACACCACTGCACTGCCCTAAACCCTGAAACACCAGCCCATGCACGACCCCCTACACTGCCCAAACACCACTGCACTGCCCTAAACCCTGAAACACCAGCCCCAGCACGACCCCCGACAGTGCCCGAACACCACTGCACTGCCGTAAACCCTGAAACACCACCCCCAGCAAGACACCCTAAACTGCCAGAACACCACTGCCCTAAACCCTGAAACACCACCCCTGCACGACCCCCTACACTGCCCGAACACCACTGCACTGCCCTAAACCCTGAAACACCACCCCAAGCAAGACGCCCTACACTGCCCAAACACCACTGCACTAAACCCTGAAACACCACCCCCTGCACAACCCCCTACATTGCCCGAACACCACTGCACTGCCCTAAACCCTGAAACACCACCACCTGCATGACCCCCTACACTGCTCGAACACCACTGCACTGCCCTAAACCACCACCCCCAGCACGACCCCCTACACTGCTCGAACACCACTGCACTGCCCTAAACCCTAAAACACCACCCAGGCACGACCCCCTATGCTGCCCGAACACTACTGCACTGCCCTAAACCCTGAAACACCACCCCCCAGCAGGACCCCCTACGCTGCCCGAAGACCACTGCACTGCCCTAAATCCTGAAACACCAGCCCCAGCACGACCCCCACGCCTCACGAACGCCACTGCACTGCCCTAATTCCTAAAACACCACCCCAGCACGACCCCCTACACTGCCCGAACACCACTGCACTGCCCTAAACCCTGAAACACCACCCCCAGCAAGACTCCCTAAACTGCCAGAACACCACTGCCCTAAACCCTGAAACACCACCCCCTGCACAACACCCTACACTGCCCGAACACCACTGCACTGCCCTAAACCTTGAAACACCACCCCTTGCATGACTTCCTACACTGTCCGAACACCACTGCACTGCCCTAAACCATGAAACATCACCCCCAGCACGACCCAGTACATTGCCTGAGCACCACTGCACTGCTCTAAACCCTAAAACACCACCCCAGCACTATACCCTACACTGCCCGAACACCACTGCACTGCCCTAAACCCTGAAACACCAACCCCCAGCACGGCCCCCTACACTGCCCAAACACCACTGCACTGCCCTAAACCCTGAAACACCAGCCCCAGCACGACCCCTACAGTGTCCGAACACCACTGCACTGCCCTAAACTCTGAAATACCACCCCCAGCAAGACCTCCTACACTGCCCGAAGACCACTGCACTGCCCTAAACCCTGAAACACCGCCCCCCAGCACGACTCCCTACACTGCCCAAACACCAATGCACTGCCCTAAACCCTGAAACACCAGCCCCAGCACGACCCACTATAGTGTCTGAACACCACTGCACTGCCCTGAACCCTGAAACACCACCCCTTGCATGACTCCCTACACTGCCCGAACACCACTGCATTGCCTTAAACCATGAAACACCACCCCCAGCATGACCCCCTACATTGCCTGATCACCACTGCACTGCTCTAAACCCTAAAACACTACCCCCAGCACTATACCCTACACTGCCCGAAGACCACTGCACTGCCCTAAACCCAGAAACACCACCCCCCAGCACGACCCCCTACACTGCCCAAACACCACTGCACTGCCCTAAACCCTGAAACATCAGCCCCAGCACGACCCCCTACAGTGTCCGAACACTACTGCACTGCCCTAAACCCTGAAATACCACCCCCAGCAAGACCCCCTACACTGCCCGAACACCACTGCACTGCCCTAAACCCTGAAACACCACCCCAAGCAAGACGCCCTACACTGCCCAAACACCACTGCACTAAACCCTGAAACACCACCCCCTGCACGACCCCCTATATTGCCCGAACACCACTGCACTGCCCTAAACCCTGAAACACCACCACCTGCATGACCCCCTACACTGCTCGAACACCACTGCACTGCCCTAAACCCTGAAACACCACCCCCAGCACGACCCCCTACACTGCTCAAACACCACTGCACTGCCCTAAACCCTAAAACAACACCCAGGCACGACCCCCTAGGCTGCCCGAACACTACTGCACTGCCCTAAACCCTGAAACACCACCCCCAGCAGGACCCCCTACGCTGCCCGAACACCACTGCACTGCCCTAAACCCTGAAACACCAGCCCTAGCACGACCCCCACGCTCCCCGAACACCACTGCACTGCCCTAAACTCTGAAACTCCAGCCCCAGCAAGACCCTCTGCGCTGCCCGAAAACCACTGCACTGCCGTAAACCCTAAAACAAGACCCCCAGTACGACCCCCTACACTGCCCCAACACCACTGCTCTGCCCCAGTCCCTGAAACACCTCCCCCAGCACAACCCCTACACTCCCCGAACACCACTGCACTGCCCCAAACCCTGAAACACCACCCCCAGCAAGACCCCCTACACTGCCCAAACACCACCACACTGCCCTAAACCCTGAAACACCACCCCCAGCAAGACCCCCTAGACTGCCAGAACACCAACGCACTGCCCTAAACCCTGAAACACCAGCCCGAGCATGACCACCCATGCTTCTCGAACACCACTGCACTGCCCTAAACCCTGAAACACCAGCCCCAGCAAGACCCTCTGCGCTGCCTGAACACCACTGCACTGCCGTAAACCCTGAAACACCAGCCCCAGCATGACCCCCTACACTGCCTGAACACCACTGCACTGCCCTAAACCCTAAAACACCACCCCCAGTACGACCCCCTACACAGCCCGAACACCACTGCACTGCCCTAAATCCTAAAACACCACCCCAGCACGACCCCCTACACTGTCCGAACACCACTGCACTGCCCTAAAACCTGAAAACCACCCCCCAGCACGAACCCCTACGCTGCCCGAACACCACTGCACTGCCCTAAACCCTGAAACACCAGCCCCAGCACAACCCCCTACGCTGCCCAAACACCACTGCACTGCCCTAAATCCTGAAACACCAGCCCCAGCACAACCCCCTACACTGCCCGAACACCACTGCACTGCCCTAAACCCTGAAACACCAGCCCCAGCACGACCCCCTACAGTGCCCGAACACCACTGCACTGCCCTCAACCCTGAAATACCACCCCCAGCAAGACCCCCTACACTGCCTGAACACCACTGCACTGCCCTAAACCCTGAAACACAACCCCAAGCAAGACGCCCTACACTGCCCAAACACCACTGCACTAAACCCTGAAACACCACCCCCTCCACGACCCCCTACATTGCCCGAACACCACTGCACTGCCCTAAACCCTGAAACACCACCCCCAGCAAGACACCCTAAACTGCCAGAACTCCACTGCCCTAAACCCTGAAACACAACCCCTGTACGACCCCCTACACTGCCCGAACACCACTGCACTGCCCTAAACCATGAAACACCACCCCAGCACGACCCCCTACATTCCCTGAACACCACTGCACTGCTCTAACCCTAAAACACCACCCCAAGCACTACACCCTACACTGCCCGAACACCACTACACTTCCCTAAACCCTGAAACACCACCCCCAACACTGCCCGAACACCACTGTACTGCCCTAAACCCTGAAACTCCAGCCCATGCACGACCCCCTACACTGCCCAAACACCACTGCACTGCCCTAAACCCTGAAACACCAGCCCCAGCACGACCCCCTACAGTGCCCGAACACCACTGCACTGCCCTCAACCCTGAAATACCACCCCCAGCAAGACCCCCTACACTGCCCGAACACCACTGCACTGCCCTAAACCCTGAAACACCACCCCAAGCAAGACGCCCTACACTGCCCAAACACCACTGCACTAGACCCTGAAACACCACCCCCTGCACGACCCCCTACATTGCCCGAACACCACTGCACTGCCCTAAACCCTGAAACACCACCACCTGCATGACCCCTACACTGCTCCAACACCACTGCACTGCCCTAAACCCTGAAACACCACCCCCTGCACGACCCCCTACCCTGCTCGAACACCACTGCACTGCCCTAAACCCTAAAACACCACCCAGGCATGACCCCCTACGCTGCCCTAACACTACTGCACTGCCCTAAACCCTGAAACACCACCCCCCAGCAGGACCCCCTATGCTGCCCCAACACCACTGCACTGCCCTAAACCCTGAAACTCCAGCCCCAGCAAGCCCCTATGCGCTGCCCGAATACCACTGCACTGCCCTAAATTCTGAAACACCAGCCCCAGCACAACCCCCTACACTGCCCGAACACCACTGCACTGCCCTATATCCTGAAACACCATCCCCAGCAGAACCCCCTACACAGCCCGAACACCACTGCACTGCCCTGAACCCTGAAACACCACCCCCAGCAAGACCCCTACACTGCCCGAACACCACTGCACTGCCAGAACCCTGAAACACCACCCCGAGCAAGGCACCCTAAACTGCCAGAACACCACTGCCCTAAACCCTGAAACACCACCCCCTGCACGACCCCCTACACTGCCCGAACACCACTGCACTGCCCTAAACCTTGAAACACCCCCCCTAGCATGACTCCCTACACTGCCCGAACACCAGTGCACTGCCCTAAACCATTGAACACCACCCCCAGCACGACCCCCTACATTGCCTGAGCACCACTGCACTGCTCTAAACCCTAAAACACCACCCCCAGCACTATACCCTACACTGCCCGAAGACCACTGCACTGCCCTAAACCCTGAAACACCACCCCCCAGCATGACCCCCTACACTGCCCAAACACCACTGCACTGCCCTAAACCCTGAAACACCAGCCCCAGCACGACCCACTACAGTGTCCGAACACTACTGCACTGCCCTAAACCCTGAAATACCACCCCCAGCAAGACCCCCTACACTGCCCGAACACCACTGCACTGCCCTACACCCTGAAACACCACCCCAAGCAAGACGCCCTACACTGCCCAAACACCACTGCACTAAACCCTGAAACACCACCCCCTGCACGACCCCCTACATTGCCCGAACACCACTGCACTGCCCTAAACCCTGAAACACCACCACCTGCATGACCCCCTACACTGCTCGAACACCACTGCACTGCCCTAAACCCTGAAACACCACCCCCAGCATGACCCCCTACACTGCTCGAACACCACTGCACTGCCCTAAACCCTAAAACAACACCCAGGCACGACCCCCTACGCTACCCGAACACTACTGCACTGCCCTAAACCCTGAAACACAACACCCCAGCAGGACCCCCTACGCTGCCCGAACACCACTGCACTGCCCTAAACCCTGAAACACCAGCCCTAGAACGACCCCCACGCTCCCCGAACACCACTGCACTGCCCTAAACTCTGAAACTCCACCCCCAGCAAGACCCTCTGTGCTGCCCGAAAACCACTGCACTGCCGTAAACCCTAAAACACCACCCCCAGTACGACCCCCTACACTGCACAAACACCACTGCTCTGCCCCAGTCCCTGAAACACCGCCCCAGCAAGACCCCCTACACTGCCCGAACACCACTCCACTGCCCTAAACCCTGAGACACCACCCCCAGCAAGACCCCCTACACTGACCGAACACCACTGCCCTAAACCCTGAAACACCACCCACAGCAAGACACCCTACACTGCCCGAACACTACTGCACTGCCCTAAACCCTGAAACACCAACTCCAGCACGACCCCTTACACTGCCCGAACACCACTGCTCTGCAGAAAACCCTAAAACACCAGCTACAACACGACCCCCTACACTGCTCGAACACCACTGTACTGCCCAAACCCCTAAAACACTAGCCCCAGCACGACATTATACACTGCCTGAACACCACTGCACTGCCCTAAACCCTGAAACACCAGCCCCAGCACGACCCCCTACACTGCCCGAACACCATTGCACTGCCCTAAACCCTGAAACACCAGCCCCAGCATGACCCCCTACACTGTCAAAAACACCACTGCGCTGCCCTAAACCCTGAAACACCAGCCCCAGCACGACCCTCTACACTGCCCGAACACCACTGCACTGCCCTCAACCCTGAAATACCACCCCCAGCAAGACCCCCTACACTGCCCGAACACCACTGCACTGCCCTAAACCCTGAAACACCACCCCAAGAGAGACGCCCTACACTGCCCAAACACCACTGCACTAGACCCTGAAACACCACCCCTGCACGACCCCCTACATTGCCCGAACACCACTGCACTGCCCTAAACCCTGAAACACCACCACCTGCATGACCCCTACACTGCTCGAACACCACTGCACTGCCCTAAACCCTGAAACACCACCCCCAGCACGACCCCCTACACTGCTCGAACACCACTGCACTGCCCTAAACCCTAAAACACCACCCAGGCACGACCCCCTATGCTGCCCTAACACTACTGCACTGCCCTAAACCCTGAAACACCACCCCCCAGCAGGACCCCCTACGCTGCCCAAACACCACTGCACTGCCCTAAACCCTGAAACTCCAGCCCCAGCAAGACCCTATGCGCTGCCCGAACACCACTGCACTGCCATAAACCCTAAAACACCATCCCCAGAACGACCCCCTACACTGCCCAAACACCACTGCTCTGCCCCAGCCCCTGAAACACCTCCCCAGTACAACCCCCTACACTCCCCGAACACCACTGCACTGCCCTAAACCCTGAAAAACCACCCCCAGCAAGACCCCCTACACTGACCGAACACCACTGCCCTAAACCCTGAAACAACACCCCCAGCAAGACACCCTACACTGCCCGAACACCACTGCACTGCCCTAAACCCTGAAACACCAGCCCCAGCACGACCCCCTACAGTGTCCGAACCCCACTGCACTGCCCTAAACCCTGAAATACCACCCCCAGCAAGACCCCCTACACTGCCCGAACACCACTGCACTGCCCTAAACCCTGAAACACCACCCCAAGCAAGACGCCCTACACTGCCCAAACACCACTGCACTAAACCCTGAAACACCACCCCCTGCACGACCCCCTACATTGCGCGAACACCACTGCACTGCCCTGAACCCTGAAACACCACCCCCAGCAAGACAACCTAAACTGCCAGAACACCACTGCCCTAAACCCTGAAACACCACCCCTTGCACGACCCCCTACGCTGCCCGGACACCACTGCACTGCCCTAAACCCTAAAACACCACCCCCAGCACGACCCCCTACACTGCCTGAACACCACTGCACTGCCCTAAATCCTAAAACACCACCCCTGCACGACCCCTACACTGTCCGAACACCACTGCACTGCCCTAAACCCTGAAACACCACCCTCCAGCACGACCCCCTACCCTGCCCGAACACCACTGCACTGCCCTAAACCCTGAAACACCAGCCCCAGCACGACCCCCTACGCTGCCCGAATACCACTGCACTGCCCTAAATCCTGAAACACCAGCCCCAGCACAACCCCCTACAATGCCCGAACACCACTGCACTGCCCTATATCCTGAAACACCAGCCCCAGCAGAACCCCCTACACAGCCCGAACACCACTGCACTGCCCTGAACCATGAAACACCACCCCCAGCAAGACCCCTACACTGCCCGAACACCACTGCACTGCCCTGAACCCTGAAACACCACCCCCAGCAAGGCACCCTAAACTGCCAGAACACCACTGCCCTAAACCCTGAAACACCACCCCCTGCACGACCCCCTACATTGCCCGAACACCACTGCACTGCCCTAAACCTTGAAACACCACCCCTTGCATGACTCCCTACACTGCCCGAACACCACTGCACTGCCCTAAACCATGAAACACCACCCCCAGCACGACCCCCTACATTGCCTGAGCACCACTGCACTGCTCTAAACCCTAAAACACCACCCCCAGAACTATACCCTACACTGCCCGAAGACATCTGCACTGCCCTAAACCCTGAAACATCAGCCCCAGCACGACCCCCTACAGTGTCCGAACACTACTGCACTGCCCTAAACCCTGAAATACCACCCCCAGCAAGACCCCCTACACTGCCCGAACACCACTGCACTGCCCTAAACCCTGAAACACCACCCCAAGCAAGACGCCCTACACTGCCCAAACACCACTGCACTAAACCCTGAAACACCACCCCCTGCCCGACCCCCTACATTGCCCGAACACCACTGCACTGCCCTAAACCCTGAAACACCACCACCTGCATGACCCCCTACACTGCTCGAACACCACTGCACTGCCCTAAACCCTGAAACACCACCCCCAGCACGACCCCCTACACTGCTCGAACACCACTGCACTGCCCTAAACCCTGAAACACCACCCCCAGCAGGACCCCCTACGCTGCCCGAACACCACTGCACTGCCCTAAACCCTGAAACACCAGCCCTAGCACGACCCCACGCTCCCCGAACACCACTGCACTGCCCTAAACTCTGAAACTCCAGCCCCAGGAAGACCCTCTGCGCTGCCCGAAAACCACTGCACTGCCGTAAACCCTAAACCACCACCCCCAGTACGACCCCCTACACTGCCCCAACACCACTGCTCTGCCCCAGTCCCTGAAACACCTCCCCAGCACAACCCCTACACTCCCCAAACACCACTGCACTGCCCCAAACCCTGAAACACCACCCCCAGCAAGACCCCCTATACTGCCCGAACACCACTGCACTGCCCTAAACCCTGAAACACCACCCCCAGCAAGACCCCCTACACTGACCGAACACCACTGCCCTAAACCCTGAAACACAACCCACAGCAAGACACCCTACACTGCCCGAACACTACTGCACTGCCCTAAACCCTGAAACACCAACTCCAGCACGACCCCTTACACTGCCCGAACACCACTGCTCTGCAGAAAACCCTAAAACACCAGCTACAACAAGACCCCCTACACTGCTCGAACACCACTGTACTGCCCTGAACCCTGAAACACCACCCCCAGCAAGACAACCTAAACTGCCAGAACACCACTGCCCTAAACCCTGAAACACCACCCCCTGCACGACCCCCTACACTGCCCGAACACCACTGCACTGCGCTAAACCCTAAAACACCACCCCCAGCACGACCCCCTACACTGCCCGAACAACACTGCACTGCCCTAAATCCTAAAACACCACCCCAGCATGACCCCCTACACTGTCCGAACACCACTGCACTGCCCTAAACCCTGAAACACCAGCCCCAGCACGACCCCCTACGCTGCCCGAACACCACTGCACTGCCCTAAATCCTGAAACACCACCCCCAGCACAACCCCCTACACTGCCCGAACACCACTGCACTGCCCTGAACCCTGAGACACAACCCCCAGCAAGACCCCCTACACTGCCCGAACACCACTGCACTGCCCTGAACCCTGAAACACCACCCCCAGCAAGACCCCCTACACTGCCCGAATACCACTGCACAGCCCTAAACCCTGAAACACCACCCCCAGCACGACCAACCTATACTGCCCGAACA
Organism: Triturus cristatus; assembly: GCF_964204655.1. Taxonomy (NCBI): domain Eukaryota; kingdom Metazoa; phylum Chordata; class Amphibia; order Caudata; family Salamandridae; genus Triturus; species Triturus cristatus. The sequence continues at coordinate 879,358,562 of NC_140579.1, forward strand.
CCACTGGCCTGCCCTAAACCCTGAAACACCACCCCCCAGCATGACCCGCTACACTGCCCGAACACCACTGAACTGCCCTAAACCCTAAAACACTACCCCCAGCATGACCCCCTACACTGCCCGAACTCCCCTGCACTGCCCTAAATCCTAAAACACCACCCCAGCACGACCCCCTACACTGCCCGAACAGCACTGCACTGCTCTAAACCCTGAAACACCCCCCCAGCACGACCCCCTATGCTGCCCGAACACCGCTGCACTGCCCTAAACCCTGAAACACCAACCCCAGCACGACCCCCTAAGTTGCCCGAACACCACTGCACTGCCCTGAACCCTGAAACACCACCCCCAGCAAGACCCCCTACACTGCCCGAACGCCACTGCACTGCCCTGAACCCTGAAACACCACCCCCAGCAAGACACCCTCAACTGCCAGAACACCACTGCCCTAAACCTTGAAACACCACCCCTTGCATGACTCCCTACACTGCCCGAACACCACTGCACTGCCCTAAACCATGAAACACCACCCCCAGCACGACCCCCTACATTGCCTGAGCACCACTGCACTGCTCTAAACCCTAAAACACCACCCCAGCACTATACCCTACACTGCCCGAACACCACTGCACTGCCCTAAACCCTGAAACACCACCCCCCAGCACGACCCCCTACACTGCCCAAACACCACTGCACTGCCCTAAACCCTGAAACACCAGCCCCAGTACGACCCCTACAGTGTCTGAACACCACTGCACTGCCCTAAATCCTAAAACACCACCCCTGCACGACCCCTACACTGTGCGAACACCACTGCACTGCCCTAAACCCTGAAACACCACCCTCCAGCACGGCCCCCTACCCTGCCCGAACACCACTGCACTGCCCTAAACCCTGAAACACCAGCCCCAGCACGACCCCCTACGCTGCCCGAATACCACTGCACTGCCCTAAATCCTGAAACACCAGCCCCAGCACAACCCCCTACACTGCCCGAACACCACTGCACTGCCCTATATCCTGAAACACCAGCCCCAGCAGAACCCCCTACACAGCCCGAACACCACTGCACTGCCCTGAATCCTGAAACACCACCCCCAGCAATACCCCTACACTGCCCGAACACCACTGCACTGCCCTGAACCCTGAAACACCACCCCCAGCAAGGCACCCAAAACTGACAGAACACCACTGCCCTGAACCCTGAAACACCACCCCCTGCACGACCCCCTACAGTGCCCGAACACCACTGCACTGCCCTAAACCTTGAAACACCACCCCTTGCATGACTCCCTACACTGCCCGAACACCACTGCACTGCCCTAAACCCTAAAACACCACCCCCAGAACGAACGACCCCCTACACTGCCCAAACACCACTGCTCTGCCCCAGCCCCTGAAACACCACCCCCAGCAAGACCCCCTACACTGACCGAACACCACTGCGCTAAACCCTGAAACACCACCCCCAGCAAGACACCCTACACTGCCCGAACACCACTGCACTGCCCTAAACCCTGAAACACCAGCCCCAGCAAGACCCCCTACACTGCCCAAAAACCACTGCACTGCCCTAAACCCTGAAACACCACCCCAAGCAAGACGCCCTACACTGCCCAAACAGCACTGCACTAAACCGTGAAACACCACCCCCTGCACGACCCCACGAGAAGTGTGGCTCAGGGGTTAGAGGCAGCAGACCCGGAAGCTGAGATCGGTCATGGACCAGGGTTCAATTCCCCGCCTCGGCGGGTCTTGGGCTAAAAATTCCACGGACTCAATAATTCTCGCCCCGGTGCCTCCTCAACTCATGGGTTCACACTCTGCGACTCTGGGCAATAGCTTGCTTAATCTCCACAACGGCCCCTCGCGGCGGGATGCCTGACTTTCACCTTGTGGATACCCTGCTATCTCACAGGGGAATACCAGGACGGGTTCCCTAAGCAAGCGCCGGGAAACCCACAGCGGGTAGCTGTGCGCTATATAAGCTCAACTACATTTACATTTACCACTGCCCTAAACCCTGAAACACCACCCCCTGCACGACCCCCTACACTGCCCGAACACCACTGCACTGCCCTAAACCTTGAAACACCACCCCTTGCATGACTCCCTACACTGCCTGAACACCACTGCACTGCCCTAAACCATGAAACACCACCCCCAGCACGACCCCTACATTGCCTGAGCACCACTGCACTGCTCTAAACCCTAAAACACCACCCCCAGAACTATACCCTACACTGCCCGAAGACATCTGCACTGCCCTAAACCCTGAAACACCAGCCCCAGCACGACCCCCTACAGTGTCCGAACACTACTGCACTGCCCTAAACCCTGAAATACCACCCCCAGCAAGACCCCCTTCACTGCCCGAACACCACTGCACTGCCCTAAACCCTGAAACACCACCCCAAGCAAGACGCCCTACACTGCCCAAACACCACTGCACTAAACCCTGAAACACCACCCCCTGCACGACCCCCTACATTGCCCGAACACCACTGCACTGCCCTAAACCCTGAAACACCACCACCTGCATGACCCCCTACACTACTCGAACACCACTGCACTGCCCTAAACCCTGAAACACCACCCCCAGCACGACCCCCTACACTGCTCGAACACCACTGCACTGCCCTAAACCCTAAAACAACACCCAGGCACGACCCCCTACGCTGCCCGAACACTACTGCACTGCCCTAAACCCTGAAACACCACCCCCAGCAGGACCCCCTACGCTGCCCGAACACCACTGCACTGCCCTAAACCCTGAAACACCAGCCCTAGCACGACCCCCACGCTCCCCGAACACCACTGCACTGCCCTAAACTCTGAAACTCCAGCCCCAGCAAGACCCTCTGCGCTGCCCGAAAACCACTGCACTGCCGTAAACCACCCCCAGTACGACCCCCTACACTGCCCCAACACCACTGCTCTGCCCCAGTCCCTGAAACACCTCCCCCAGCACAACCCCTACACTCCCCGAACACCACTGCACTGCCCCAAACCCTGAAACACCACCCCCAGCAAGACCCCCTACACTGTCCGAACACCACTGCACTGCCCTAAACCCTGAAACACCACCCCCAGCAAGACCCCCTACACTGACCGAACACCACTGCCCTAAACCCTGAAACACCACCCACAGCAAGACACCCTACACTGCCCGAACACTACTGCACTGCCCTAAACCCTGAAACACCAACTCCAGCACGACCCCTTACACTGCCCGAACACCACTGCTCTGCAGAAAACCCTAAAACACCAGCTACAACACGACCCCCTACACTGCTCGAACACCACTGTACTGCCCTGAACCCTGAAACACCACCCCCAGCAAGACAACCTAAACTGCCAGAACACCACTGCCCTAAACCCTGAAACACCACCCCCTGCACGACCCCCTACACTGCCCGAACACGACTGCACTGCGCTAAACACTAAAACACCACCCCCAGCACGACCCCCTACACTGCCCGAACACCACTGCACTGCCCTAAATCCTAAAACACCACCCCAGCATGACCCCCTACACTGTCCGAACACCACTGTACTGCCCTAAACCCTGAAACACCAGCCCCAGCACGACCCCCTATGCTGCCCAAACACCACTGCTCTGCCCCAGCCCCTGAAACACCACCCCCAGCAAGACCCCCTACACTGACCGAACACCACTGCGCTAAACCCTGAAACACCACCCCCAGCAAGACACCCTACACTGCCCGAACACCACTGCACTGCCCTAAACCCTGAAACACCAGCCCCAGCAAGACCCCCTACACTGCCCAAAAACCACTGCACTGCCCTAAACCCTGAAACACCACCCCAAGCAAGACGCCCTACACTGCCCAAACAGCACTGCACTAAACCGTGAAACACCACCCCCTGCACGACCCCCTACATTGCCCGAACACCACTGCACTGCCCTGAACCCTGAAACACCACCCCCAGCAAGACAACCTAAACTGCCAGAACACCACTGCCCTAAACCCTGAAACACCACCCCCTGCACGACCCCCTACACTGCCCGAACACCACTGCACTGCCCTAAACCTTGAAACACCACCCCTTGCATGACTCCCTACACTGCCTGAACACCACTGCACTGCCCTAAACCATGAAACACCACCCCCAGCACGACCCCTACATTGCCTGAGCACCACTGCACTGCTCTAAACCCTAAAACACCACCCCCAGAACTATACCCTACACTGCCCGAAGACATCTGCACTGCCCTAAACCCTGAAACACCAGCCCCAGCACGACCCCCTACAGTGTCCGAACACTACTGCACTGCCCTAAACCCTGAAATACCACCACCAGCAAGACCCCCTTCACTGCCCGAACACCACTGCACTGCCCTAAACCCTGAAACACCACCCCAAGCAAGACGCCCTACACTGCCCAAACACCACTGCACTAAACCCTGAAACACCACCCCCTGCACGACCCCCTACATTGCCCGAACACCACTGCACTGCCCTAAACCCTGAAACACCACCACCTGCATGACCCCCTACACTACTCGAACACCACTGCACTGCCCTAAACCCTGAAACACCACCCCCAGCACGACCCCCTACACTGCTCGAACACCACTGCACTGCCCTAAACCCTAAAACAACACCCAGGCACGACCCCCTACGCTGCCCGAACACTACTGCACTGCCCTAAACCCTGAAACACCACCCCCAGCAGGACCCCCTACGCTGCCCGAACACCACTGCACTGCCCTAAACCCTGAAACACCAGCCCTAGCACGACCCACACGCTCCCCGAACACCACTGCACTGCCCTAAACTCTGAAACTCCAGCCCCAGCAAGACCCTCTGAGCTGCCCGAAAACCACTGCACCGCCGTAAACCCTAAAACACCACCCCCAGTACGACCCCCTACACTGCCCCAACACCACTGCTCTGCCCCAGTCCCTGAAACACCTCCCCCAGCACAACCCCTACACTCCCCGAACACCACTGCACTGCCCCAAACCCTGAAACACCACCCCCAGCAAGACCCCCTACACTGTCCGAACACCACTGCACTGCCCTAAACCCTGAAACACCACCCCCAGCAAGACCCCCTACACTGACCGAACACCACTGCCCTAAACCCTGAAACACCACCCACAGCAAGACACCCTACACTGCCCGAACACTACTGCACTGCCCTAAACCCTGAAACACCAACTCCAGCACGACCCCTTACACTGCCCGAACACCACTGCTCTGCAGAAAACCCTAAAACACCAGCTACAACACGACCCCCTACACTGCTCGAACACCACTGTACTGCCCTGAACCCTGAAACACCACCCCCAGCAAGACAACCTAAACTGCCAGAACACCACTGCCCTAAACCCTGAAACACCACCCCCTGCACGACCCCCTACACTGCCCGAACATGACTGCACTGCGCTAAACACTAAAACACCACCCCCAGCATGACCCCCTACACTGCCCGAACACCACTGCACTGCCCTAAATCCTAAAACACCACCCCAGCATGACCCCCTACACTGTCCGAACACCACTGTACTGCCCTAAACCCTGAAACACCAGCCCCAGCACGACCCCCTATGCTGCCCGAACACCACTGCACTGCCCTAAATCCTAAAACACCACCCCAGCACAACCCCCTACACTGCCCGAACACCACTGCACTGCCCTGAACCCTGAGACACAACCCCCAGCAAGACCCCCTACACTGCCCGAACACCACTGCACTGCCCTGAACCCTGAAACACCACCCCCAGCAAGACCCCCTACACTGCCCGAATACCACTGCACAGCCCTAAACCCTGAAACACCACCCCCCAGCACGACCAACCTATACTGCCCGAACACCACTGGCCTGCCCTAAACCCTGAAACACCACCCCCCAGCATGACCCGCTACACTGCCCGAACACCACTGAACTGCCCTAAACCCTAAAACACTACCCCCAGCATGAGCCCCTACACTGCCCGAACTCCCCTGCACTGCCCTAAATCCTAAAACACCACCCCAGCACGACCCCCTACACTGCCCGAACAGCACTGCACTGCTCTAAACCCTAAAACACCCCCCCAGCACGACCCCCTAAGTTGCCCGAACACCACTGCACTGCCCTGAACCCTGAAACACCACCCCCAGCAAGACCCCCTACACTGCCCGAACACCACTGCACTGCCCTGAACCCTGAAACACCACCCCCAGCAAGACACCCTAAACTGCCAGAACACCACTGCCCTAAACCTTGAAACACCACCCCTTGCATGACTCCCTACACTGCTCGAACACCACTGCACTGCCCTAAACCATGAAACACCACCCCCAGCACGACCCCCTACATTGCCTGAGCACCACTGCACTGCTCTAAACCCTAAATCACCACCCCAGCACTATACCCTACACTGGCCGAACACCACTGCACTGCCCTAAACCCTGAAACACCACCCCCCAGCACGACCCCTACACTGCCCAAACACCACTGCACTGCCCTAAACCCTGAAATACCACCCCCAGCAAGACCTCCTACACTGCCCGAAGACCACTGCACTGCCCTAAACCCTGAAACACCACCCCCCAGCACGACACCCTACACTGCCCAAACACCAATGCACTGCGCTAAACCCTGAAACACCAGCCCCAGCACGACCCCCTACAGTATCTGAACACCACTGCACTGCCCTGAACCCTGAAACACCACCCCCAGCACGACCCCCTACACTGCCTGAACTCCACTGCACTGACGAAAACCTTGAAACACCACCCCTTGCATGACTCCCTACACTGACCGAACACCACTGCATTGCCCTAAACCATGAAACACCACCCCCAGCACGACCCCCTACACTGCCTGAACTCCACTGCACTGCCCTGAACCACCACCCCCAGCAAGACCCCCTACACTGCCCGAGCACCTCTGCACTGCCCTAAACCCTGAATCACCATCCCAAGCAAGACGCCCTACACTGCCCAAACACCACTGCACTAATCCCTGAAACACCAACCCCTGCACAACCCCCTACATTGCCCGAACACCACTGCACTGCTCTAAACCCTGAAACACCACCACCTGCATTACCCCCTACACGGCCCAAACACCACTGCACTGCCCTAAACCCTGAAACACCACCCCCAGCACGACCCCCTACACTGCTCGAACACCACTGCACTGCCCTAAACCCTAAAACACCACCCCCACCACAACCCCCTAGGCTGCCCGAACACCACTGCACTGCCCTAAACCCTGAAACACCAGCCCGAGCACGACCCCCATGCTTCCGGAACACCACTGCACTGCCCTAAACCCTGAAACACCAGCCCCAGCACGACCCCCTCACTGCCCAAACACCACTGCACTGCCCTAAATCCTGAAACACCAGCCCCAGCACAACCCCCTACACTGCCCGACACCACTGCACTGCCCTAAATCCTGAAACACCAACCCCAGCAGAACCCCCTACACTGCCTGAACACCACTGCACTGCCCTGACCCCTGAAACACCACCCCCAGCAAGACCCCCTACACTGCCCGAACACCACTGCACTGCCCTGAACCCAGAAACACCACCCCCAGCAAGACACCCTAAACTGCCAGAACACCACTGCCCTAAACCCTGAAACACCACCCCTGCACGACCCCCTACACTGCCCGAACACCACTGCACTGCGCTAAACCCTAAAACACCACCCCCAGCACGACCCCCTACACTGCCCGAACACCACTGCACTGCCCTAAATCCTAAAACACCACCCCAGCATGACCCCCTACACTGTCCGAACACCACTGCACTGCCCTAAACCCTGAAACACCAGCCCCAGCACGACCCCCTACGCTGCCCGAACACCACTGCACTGCCCTAAATCCTGAAACACCACCCCCAGCACAACCCCCTACGCTGCCCGAACACCACTGCACTGCCCTAAATCCTGAAACACCACCCCCAGCACAACCCCCTACACTGCCCGAACACCACTGCACTGCCCTGAACCCTGAAACACCACCCCCAGCAAGACCCCCTACACTGCCCGAATACCACTGCACAGCCCTAAACCCTGAAACACCACCCACAGCACGACCAACCTATACTGCCCGAACACCACTGGCCTGCCCTAAACCCTGAAACACCACCCCCCAGCATGACCCGCTACACTGCCCGAACACCACTGAACTGCCCTAAACCCTAAAACACTACCCCCAGCATGACCCCCTACACTGCCCGAACTCCCCTGCACTGCCCTAAATCCTAAAACACCACCCCAGCACGACCCCCTACACTGCCCGAACAGCACTGCACTGCTCTAAACCCTGAAACACCCCCCCAGCACGACCCCCTATGCTGCCCGAACACCGCTGCACTGCCCTAAACCCTGAAACACCAACCCCAGCACGACCCCCAAGTTGCCCGAACACCACTGCACTGCCCTGAACCCTGAAACACCACCCCCAGCAAGACCCCCTACACGGCCCGAACGCCACTGCACTGCCCTGAACCCTGAAACACCACCCCCAGCAAGACACCCTAAACTGCCAGAACACCACTGCCCTAAACCTTGAAACACCACCCCTTGCATGACTCCCTACACTGCCCGAAAACCACTGCACTGCCCTAAACCATGAAACACCACCCCCAGCACGACCCCCTACATTGCCTGAGCACCACTGCACTGCTCTAAACCCTAAAACACCACCCCAGCACTATACCCTACACTGCCCGAACACCACTGCACTGCCCTAAACCCTGAAACACCACCCCCCAGCACGACCCCCTACACTGCCCAAACACCACTGCACTGCCCTAAACCCTGAAACACCAGCCCCAGTACGACCCCTACAGTGTCTGAACACCACTGCACTGCCCTAAATCCTAAAACACCACCCCTGCACGACCCCTACACTGTGCGAACACCACTGCACTGCCCTAAACCCTGAAACACCACCCTCCAGCACGACCCCCTACCCTGCCCGAACACCACTGCACTGCCCTAAACCCTGAAACACCAGCCCCAGCACGACCCCCTACGCTGCCCGAATACCACTGCACTGCCCTAAATCCTGAAACACCAGCCCCAGCACAACCCCCTACACTGCCCGAACACCACTGCACTGCCCTATATCCTGAAACACCAGCCCCAGCAGAACCCCCTACACAGCCCGAACACCACTGCACTGCCCTGAATCCTGAAACACCACCCCCAGCAAGACCCCTACACTGCCCGAACACCACTGCACTGCCCTGAACCCTGAAACACCACCCCCAGCAAGGCACCCAAAACTGACAGAACACCACTGCCCTAAACCCTGAAACACCACCCCCTGCACGACCCCCTACACTGCCCGAACACCACTGCACTGCCCTAAACCTTGAAACACCACCCCTTGCATGACTCCCTACACTGCCCGAACACCACTGCACTGCCCTAAACCCTAAAACACCACCCCCAGAACGACCCCCTTCACTGCCCAAACACCACTGCTCTGCCCCAGCCCCTGAAACACCACCCCCAGCAAGACCCCCTACACTGACCGAACACCACTGCGCTAAACCCTGAAACACCACCCCCAGCAAGACACCCTACACTGCCCAAACACCACTGCACTGCCCTAAACCCTGAAACACCAGCCCCAGCAAGACCCCCTACACTGCCCAAAAACCACTGCACTGCCCTAAACCCTGAAACACCACCCCAAGCAAGACGCCCTACACTGCCCAAACACCACTGCACTAAACCGTGAAACACCACCCCCTGCACGACCCCCTACATTGCCCGAACACCACTGCACTGCCCTGAACCCTGAAACACCACCCCCAGCAAGACAACCTAAACTGCCAGAACACCACTGCCCTAAACCCTGAAACACCACCCCCTGCACGACCCCCTACACTGCCCGAACACCACTGCACTGCCCTAAACCTTGAAACACCAACCCTTGCATGACTCCCTACACTGCCTGAACACCACTGCACTGCCCTAAACCATGAAACACCACCCCCAGCACGACCCCTACATTGCCTGAGCACCACTGCACTGCTCTAAACCCTAAAACACCACCCCCAGAACTATACCCTACACTGCCCGAAGACATCTGCACTGCCCTAAAGCCTGAAACACCAGCCCCAGCACGACCCCCTACAGTGTCCGAACACTACTGCACTGCCCTAAACCCTGAAATACCACCCCCAGCAAGACCCCCTTCACTGCCCGAACACCACTGCACTGCCCTAAACCCTGAAACACCACCCCAAGCAAGACCCCCTTCACTGCCCAAACACCACTGCACTAAACCCTGAAACACCACCCCCTGCACGACCCCCTACATTGCCCGAACACCACTGCACTGCCCTAAACCCTGAAACACCACCACCTGCATGACCCCCTACACTACTCGAACACCACTGCACTGCCCTAAACCCTAAAACAACACCCAGGCACGACCCCCTACGCTGCCCGAACACTACTGCACTGCCCTAAACCCTGAAACACCACCCCCAGCAGGACCCCCTACGCTGCCCGAACACCACTGCACTGCCCTAAACCCTGAAACACCAGCCCTAGCACGACCCCACGCTCCCCGAACACCACTGCACTGCCCTAAACTCTGAAACTCCAGCCCCAGGAAGACCCTCTGCGCTGCCCGAAAACCACTGCACTGCCGTAAACCCTAAAACACCACCCCCAGTACGACCCCCTACACTGCCCCAACACCACTGCTCTGCCCCAGTCCCTGAAACACCTCCCCAGCACAACCCCTACACTCCCCAAACACCACTGCACTGCCCCAAACCCTGAAACACCACCCCCAGCAAGACCCCCTATACTGCCCGAACACCACTGCACTGCCCTAAACCCTGAAACACCACCCCCAGCAAGACCCCCTACACTGACCGAACACCACTGCCCTAAACCCTGAAACACAACCCACAGCAAGACACCCTACACTGCCCGAACACTACTGCACTGCCCTAAACCCTGAAACACCAACTCCAGCACGACCCCTTACACTGCCCGAACACCACTGCTCTGCAGAAAACCCTAAAACACCAGCTACAACAAGACCCCCTACACTGCTCGAACACCACTGTACTGCCCTGAACCCTGAAACACCACCCCCAGCAAGACAACCTAAACTGCCAGAACACCACTGCCCTAAACCCTGAAACACCACCCCCTGCACGACCCCCTACACTGCCCGAACACCACTGCACTGCGCTAAACCCTAAAACACCACCCCCAGCACGACCCCCTACACTGCCCGAACACCACTGCACTGCCCTAAATCCTAAAACACCACCCCAGCATGACCCCCTACACTGTCCGAACACCACTGCACTGCCCTAAACCCTGAAACACCAGCCCCAGCACGACCCCCTACGCTGCCCGAACACCACTGCACTGCCCTAAATCCTGAAACACCACCCCCAGCACAACCCCCTACACTGCCCGAACACCACTGCACTGCCCTGAACCCTGAGACACAACCCCCAGCAAGACCCCCTACACTGCCCGAACACCACTGCACTGCCCTGAACCCTGAAACACCACCCCCAGCAAGACCCCCTACACTGCCCGAATACCACTGCACAGCCCTAAACCCTGAAACACCACCCCCAGCACGACCAACCTATACTGCCCGAACACCACTGGCCTGCCCTAAACCCTGAAACACCACCCCCCAGCATGACCCGCTACACTGCCCGAACACCACTGAACTGCCCTAAACCCTAAAACACTACCCCCAGCATGACCCCCTACACTGCCCGAACTCCCCTGCACTGCCCTAAATCCTAAAACACCACCCCAGCACGACCCCCTACACTGCCCGAACAGCACTGCACTGCTCTAAACCCTGAAACACCCCCCCAGCACGACCCCCTATGCTGCCCGAACACCGCTGCACTGCCCTAAACCCTGAAACACCAACCCCAGCACGACCCCCTAAGTTGCCCGAACACCACTGCACTGCCCTGAACCCTGAAACACCACCCCCAGCAAGACCCCCAACACTGCCCGAACGCCACTGCACTGCCCTGAACCCTGAAACACCACCCCCAGCAAGACACCCTCAACTGCCAGAACACCACTGCCCTAAACCTTGAAACACCACCCCTTGCATGACTCCCTACACTGCCCGAACACCACTGCACTGCCCTAAACCATGAAACACCACCCCCAGCACGACCCCCTACATTGCCTGAGCACCACTGCACTGCTCTAAACCCTAAAACACCACCCCAGCACTATACCCTACACTGCCCGAACTCCACTGCACTGCCCTAAACCCTGAAACACCACCCCCCAGCACGACCCCCTACACTGCCCAAACACCACTGCACTGCCCTAAACCCTGAAACACCAGCCCCAGTACGACCCCTACAGTGTCTGAACACCACTGCACTGCCCTAAATCCTAAAACACCACCCCTGCACGACCCCTACACTGTGCGAACACCACTGCACTGCCCTAAACCCTGAAACACCACCCTCCAGCACGACCCCCTACCCTGCCCGAACACCACTGCACTGCCCTAAACCCTGAAACACCAGCCCCAGCACGACCCCCTACGCTGCCCGAATACCACTGCACTGCCCTAAATCCTGAAACACCAGCCCCAGCACAACCCCCTACACTGCCCGAACACCACTGCACTGCCCTATATCCTGAAACACCAGCCCCAGCAGAACCCCCTACACAGCCCGAACACCACTGCACTGCCCTGAATCCTGAAACACCACCCCCAGCAAGACCCCTACACTGCCCGAACACCACTGCACTGCCCTGAACCCTGAAACACCACCCCCAGCAAGGCACCCAAAACTGACAGAACACCACTGCCCTGAACCCTGAAACACCACCCCCTGCACGACCCCCTACAGTGCCCGAACACCACTGCACTGCCCTAAACCTTGAAACACCACCCCTTGCATGACTCCCTACACTGCCCGAACACCACTGCACTGCCCTAAACCCTAAAACACCACCCCCAGAACGAACGACCCCCTACACTGCCCAAACACCACTGCTCTGCCCCAGCCCCTGAAACACCACCCCCAGCAAGACCCCCTACACTGACCGAACACCACTGCGCTAAACCCTGAAACACCACCCCCAGCAAGACACCCTACACTGCCCGAACACCACTGCACTGCCCTAAACCCTGAAACACCAGCCCCAGCAAGACCCCCTACACTGCCCAAAAACCACTGCACTGCCCTAAACCCTGAAACACCACCCCAAGCAAGACGCCCTACACTGCCCAAACAGCACTGCACTAAACCGTGAAACAACACCCCCTGCACGACCCCCTACATTGCCCGAACACCACTGCACTGCCCTGAACCCTGAAACACCACCCCCAGCAAGACAACCTAAACTGCCAGAACACCACTGCCCTAAACCCTGAAACACCACCCCCTGCACGACCCCCTACACTGCCCGAACACCACTGCACTGCCCTAAACCTTGAAACACCACCCCTTGCATGACTCCCTACACTGCCTGAACACCACTGCACTGCCCTAAACCATGAAACACCACCCCCAGCACGACCCCTACATTGCCTGAGCACCACTGCACTGCTCTAAACCCTAAAACACCACCCCCAGAACTATACCCTACACTGCCCGAAGACATCTGCACTGCCCTAAACCCTGAAACACCAGCCCCAGCACGACCCCCTACAGTGTCCGAACACTACTGCACTGCCCTAAACCCTGAAATACCACCCCCAGCAAGACCCCCTTCACTGCCCGAACACCACTGCACTGCCCTAAACCCTGAAACACCACCCCAAGCAAGACGCCCTACACTGCCCAAACACCACTGCACTAAACCCTGAAACACCACCCCCTGCACGACCCCCTACATTGCCCGAACACCACTGCACTGCCCTAAACCCTGAAACACCACCACCTGCATGACCCCCTACACTACTCGAACACCACTGCACTGCCCTAAACCCTGAAACACCACCCCCAGCACGACCCCCTACACTGCTCGAACACCACTGCACTGCCCTAAACCCTAAAACAACACCCAGGCACGACCCCCTACGCTGCCCGAACACTACTGCACTGCCCTAAACCCTGAAACACCACCCCCAGCAGGACCCCCTACGCTGCCCGAACACCACTGCACTGCCCTAAACCCTGAAACACCAGCCCTAGCACGACCCCCACGCTCCCCGAACACCACTGCACTGCCCTAAACTCTGAAACTCCAGCCCCAGCAAGACCCTCTGCGCTGCCCGAAAACCACTGCACTGCCGTAAACCCTAAAACACCACCCCCAGTACGACCCCCTACACTGCCCCAACACCACTGCTCTGCCCCAGTCCCTAAAACACCTCCCCCAGCACAACCCCTACACTCCCCGAACACCACTGCACTGCCCCAAACCCTGAAACACCACCCCCAGCAAGACCCCCTACACTGTCCGAACACCACTGCACTGCCCTAAACCCTGAAACACCACCCCCAGCAAGACCCCCTACACTGACCGAACACCACTGCCCTAAACCCTGAAACACCACAAACAGCAAGACACCCTACACTGCCCGAACACTACTGCACTGCCCTAAACCCTGAAACACCAACTCCAGCACGACCCCTTACACTGCCCGAACACCACTGCTCTGCAGAAAACCCTAAAACACCAGCTACAACACGACCCCCTACACTGCTCGAACACCACTGTACTGCCCTGAACCCTGAAACACCACCCCCAGCAAGACAACCTAAACTGCCAGAACACCACTGCCCTAAACCCTGAAACACCACCCCCTGCACGACCCCCTACACTGCCCGAACACGACTGCACTGCGCTAAACACTAAAACACCACCCCCAGCACGACCCCCTACACTGCCCGAACACCACTGCACTGCCCTAAATCCTAAAACACCACCCCAGCATGACCCCCTACACTGTCCGAACACCACTGTACTGCCCTAAACCCTGAAACACCAGCCCCAGCACGACCCCCTATGCTGCCCAAACACCACTGCTCTGCCCCAGCCCCTGAAACACCACCCCCAGCAAGACCCCCTACACTGACCGAACACCACTGCGCTAAACCCTGAAACACCACCCCCAGCAAGACACCCTACACTGCCCGAACACCACTGCACTGCCCTAAACCCTGAAACACCAGCCCCAGCAAGACCCCCTACACTGCCCAAAAACCACTGCACTGCCCTAAACCCTGAAACACCACCCCAAGCAAGACGCCCTACACTGCCCAAACAGCACTGCACTAAACCGTGAAACACCACCCCCTGCACGACCCCCTACATTGCCCGAACACCACTGCACTGCCCTGAACCCTGAAACACCACCCCCAGCAAGACAACCTAAACTGCCAGAACACCACTGCCCTAAACCCTGAAACACCACCCCCTGCACGACCCCCTACACTGCCCGAACACCACTGCACTGCCCTAAACCTTGAAACACCACCCCTTGCATGACTCCCTACACTGCCTGAACACCACTGCACTGCCCTAAACCATGAAACACCACCCCCAGCACGACCCCTACATTGCCTGAGCACCACTGCACTGCTCTAAACCCTAAAACACCACCCCCAGAACTATACCCTACACTGCCCGAAGACATCTGCACTGCCCTAAACCCTGAAACACCAGCCCCAGCACGACCCCCTACAGTGTCCGAACACTACTGCACTGCCCTAAACCCTGAAATACCACCCCCAGCAAGACCCCCTTCACTGCCCGAACACCACTGCACTGCCCTAAACCCTGAAACACCACCCCAAGCAAGACGCCCTACACTGCCCAAACACCACTGCACTAAACCCTGAAACACCACCCCCTGCACGACCCCCTACATTGCCCGAACACCACTGCACTGCCCTAAACCCTGAAACACCACCACCTGCATGACCCCCTACACTACTCGAACACCACTGCACTGCCCTAAACCCTGAAACACCACCCCCAGCACGACCCCCTACACTGCTCGAACACCACTGCACTGCCCTAAACCCTAAAACAACACCCAGGCACGACCCCCTACGCTGCCCGAACACTACTGCACTGCCCTAAACCCTGAAACACCACCCCCAGCAGGACCCCCTACGCTGCCCGAACACCACTGCACGGCCCTAAACCCTGAAACACCAGCCCTAGCACGACCCACACGCTCCCCGAACACCACTGCACTGCCCTAAACTCTGAAACTCCAGCCCCAGCAAGACCCTCTGAGCTGCCCGAAAACCACTGCACTGCCGTAAACCCTAAAACACCACCCCCAGTACGACCCCCTACACTGCCCCAACACCACTGCTCTGCCCCAGTCCCTGAAACACCTCCCCCAGCACAACCCCTACACTCCCCGAACACCACTGCACTGCCCCAAACCCTGAAACACCACCCCCAGCAAGACCCCCTACACTGTCCGAACACCACTGCACTGCCCTAAACCCTGAAACACCACCCCCAGCAAGACCCCCTACACTGACCGAACACCACTGCCCTAAACCCTGAAACACCACCCACAGCAAGACACCCTACACTGCCCGAACACTACTGCACTGCCCTAAACCCTGAAACACCAACTCCAGCACGACCCCTTACACTGCCCGAACACCACTGCTCTGCAGAAAACCCTAAAACACCAGCTACAACACGACCCCCTACACTGCTCGAACACCACTGTACTGCCCTGAACCCTGAAACACCACCCCCAGCAAGACAACCTAAACTGCCAGAACACCACTGCCCTAAACCCTGAAACACCACCCCCTGCACGACCCCCTACACTGCCCGAACACGACTGCACTGCGCTAAACACTAAAACACCACCCCCAGCATGACCCCCTACACTGCCCGAACACCACTGCACTGCCCTAAATCCTAAAACACCACCCCAGCATGACCCCCTACACTGTCCGAACACCACTGTACTGCCCTAAACCCTGAAACACCAGCCCCAGCACGACCCCCTATGCTGCCCGAACACCACTGCACTGCCCTAAATCCTAAAACACCACCCCAGCACAACCCCCTACACTGCCCGAACACCACTGCACTGCCCTGAACCCTGAGACACAACCCCCAGCAAGACCCCCTACACTGCCCGAACACCACTGCACTGCCCTGAACCCTGAAACACCACCCCCAGCAAGACCCCCTACACTGCCCGAATACCACTGCACAGCCCTAAACCCTGAAACACCACCCCCCAGCACGACCAACCTATACTGCCCGAACACCACTGGCCTGCCCTAAACCCTGAAACACCACCCCCCAGCATGACCCGCTACACTGCCCGAACAGCACTGAACTGCCCTAAACCCTAAAACACTACCCCCAGCATGAGCCCCTACACTGCCCGAACTCCCCTGCACTGCCCTAAATCCTAAAACACCACCCCAGCACGACCCCCTACACTGCCCGAACAGCACTGCACTGCTCTAAACCCTAAAACACCCCCCCAGCACGACCCCCTAAGTTGCCCGAACACCACTGCACTGCCCTGAACCCTGAAACACCACCCCCAGCAAGACCCCCTACACTGCCCGAACACCACTGCACTGCCCTGAACCCTGAAACACCACCCCCAGCAAGACACCCTAAACTGCCAGAACACCACTGCCCTAAACCTTGAAACACCACCCCTTGCATGACTCCCTACACTGCTCGAACACCACTGCACTGCCCTAAACCATGAAACACCACCCCCAGCACGACCCCCTACATTGCCTGAGCACCACTGCACTGCTCTAAACCCTAAAACACCACCCCAGCACTATACCCTACACTGGCCGAACACCACTGCACTGCCCTAAACCCTGAAACACCACCCCCCAGCACGACCCCTACACTGCCCAAACACCACTGCACTGCCCTAAACCCTGAAACACCAGCCCCAGTACGACCCCTACAGTGTCCGAACACCACTGCACTGCCCTAAACCCTGAAATACCACCCCCAGCAAGACCTCCTACACTGCCCGAAGACCACTGCACTGCCCTAAACCCTGAAACACCACCCCCCAGCACGACACCCTACACTGCCCAAACACCAATGCACTGCGCTAAACCCTGAAACACCAGCCCCAGCACGACCCCCTACAGTATCTGAACACCACTGCACTGCCCTGAACCCTGAAACACCACCCCCAGCACGACCCCCTACACTGCCTGAACTCCACTGCACTGACGAAAACCTTGAAACACCACCCCTTGCATGACTCCCTACACTGACCGAACACCACTGCATTGCCCTAAACCATGAAACACCACCCCCAGCACGACCCCCTACACTGCCTGAACTCCACTGCACTGCCCTGAACCACCACCCCCAGCAAGACCCCCTACACTGCCCGAGCACCTCTGCACTGCCCTAAACCCTGAATCACCATCCCAAGCAAGACGCCCTACACTGCCCAAACACCACTGCACTAATCCCTGAAACACCAACCCCTGCACAACCCCCTACATTGCCCGAACACCACTGCACTGCTCTAAACCCTGAAACACCACCACCTGCATTACCCCCTACACGGCCCAAACACCACTGCACTGCCCTAAACCCTGAAACACCACCCCCAGCACGACCCCCTACACTGCTCGAACACCACTGCACTGCCCTAAACCCTAAAACACCACCCCCACCACAACCCCCTAGGCTGCCCGAACACCACTGCACTGCCCTAAACCCTGAAACACCAGCCCGAGCACGACCCCCATGCTTCCGGAACACCACTGCACTGCCCTAAACCCTGAAACACCAGCCCCAGCACGACCCCCTCACTGCCCAAACACCACTGCACTGCCCTAAATCCTGAAACACCAGCCCCAGCACAACCCCCTACACTGCCCGACACCACTGCACTGCCCTAAATCCTGAAACACCAACCCCAGCAGAACCCCCTACACTGCCTGAACACCACTGCACTGCCCTGACCCCTGAAACACCACCCCCAGCAAGACCCCCTACACTGCCCGAACACCA